>NC_081355.1:160489749-161179112 GCF_030684315.1 Stegostoma tigrinum
TGCCGAGAATCCTGCCTTTAATCCTATATTCAGCATTTAGGTTCAACCTTCCAAAATGCATCACTTCACATTTATCCAGGTTGAATTCCATCTGCCATTTCTCAACCCAGCTCTGCATTCTGTCAATGTCTCGCTGAAGCCTGCAATAGCCCTCGATACTATTAACGGATTCTCCAACCTTTGTGTCATCAGCAAACATACTAACCCACCCCTCAACCTCCTCGTCCAAGTCATTTATGAAAACTACAAAGAGCAGAGGCCCAAGAACAGAACCCTGTGGGACACCACTCAGCACTGACCTCCAGGCAGAATACTTACCATCTACAACCACTCTCTGCCTCCTGTCAGCCAACCAATTCTGAATCCAGACAGCCAATCACCCTGTATCCCATACCTCCTGACTTTGAGTGAGCCTGCTGTGGGCAACCTTATCAAATGCCTTGCTGAAGTCCATCCTTGGGGGTGGGGGCTCAAGTGTTGAGTGTTATTGTGGAGGCGGTGCAGTTACCTGTTCTCACTTATTGTGGTCTGTGGGTCAGAAGCTGAGGATCCATTTGCAGAGGGTGGAGCCAAGACCAAAGTGTCTCAGTTTTGAGATCAGTCTGGAGGGAATAACAGTGTTGACGGTGGAGCTGTAGTCAACAAGCAGGAGACTGGTGTTGGTGTCTTTGTCCCAATGTTCCAGGGACCTGTAATCATTAAAAAGGCTTAAGGGTAGATGAGAGCACAGAAACTAGAGGGAAGACGTTGAGTCAGTAAGGCACCTGTCATTGAGAAATTCCAGGTAAAGGAGAGGCTTGGTTGAGAGATGAACAGGACTAGCTGCTCAACATTCCAGAGTTCTGTTATTTTAGAAGAGATAGAGAAGAAAGTAAAAGGTGGATGAGTAGTATTACTAATCAGGGAGAATGTTACATCTGCCCTCAGAGGATGCACTGGAGGGCTCATCAACTGATGTGTGCAATCACTCAGATTGGATTATACTATAGCTGCCTCCTTCTCTCCCCCCCCCGCCCCCAACATTGAACAAATATGTAGGCAGATACTGGAAAGATCCTCAACCACGAAGACTTCACCTTTTGACCACCAGTTCTTCATCCAGATACACAGAACAACTATGGGTACTAGATTTTCTCCCCAAAGTGCCAACATTTTCATACACAGGTTCAAATAAGCCTTCTTTGCTGCATAGAACCTCCAACCAACACGAGACACCAGATATATTGATGACATTTCGTTTGGACTCATGGTGAGGAATCACTGAAACAGCTACGTAGTGATATCAGCAAGTTTCCTCCCACCATCAGACTTACCATGGGCTATTCTTTAGGATCGGTCTCATTCTTGGACAGACACCTCAATGGCTCAGTCTACCGCAAGCCTACAGGTAACCTCACGATGCTGCACTTCTCTGTCTTTCACCCTAAGCATAACTAAAACTGCCATCCCCAACAGACAAGCTGTAGGCATACACAGCTTCTGTTTGGACGAGGAGTCATGCGACAGACACTTGAAGGTGTTGAAAGACCCCCTAAAAGGAACAGGGATACAATGCTCAACTCACTGATAGCCAGTTCCTATATGTCTCAGTGAAAAACCATAATGACCTCCTCAGAAGACAGACACGGGATAGGTCCGATGGACTACCCTTAGGCATCCTGTACTTTCAGGCAGCAGAGAAACTACGCGATGTTTTTCTCAGCCTTCAACACATTATTGATAACGATGAACACCTCACCAAGATCTTCGCCATGCCTCCACTTCTCACCTTCAAACAACCGCCAGACCTTAAACAGACCATTGCTCACAACTACCCAGCCTTCAAGAAAACATTGACCACAAACCATACAACCTTGTCATGGCAGCCTCTACAAGAATTGTCAGATCTTCGACTCACACTTGGGTCACATGCTTCATGTTGTCTATTTCATACACTGCAGGCAAAGATACCCCGAGATATGATATATTGGTGAGACTGTGCAGTTATGACAACAGATGAATGGACACCATTCCCTACCAGTGGGGAAACACTTCAGCATTCAAGAACATTTGGCCTCAGATCTTCGGGTAAACATCCACCAAGGTAGACTTTGGGATACACAACAATGCAGAGTTGCCGAGCAGAAGCTGGTAGCCAAGTTTGGTACCCATGAAGACGGCCTCAACGAGGGTTTTGGCTTCATGTCACAATACCATACTATACACTCTCTTACTTAAACTCACACTCATACATATGTACGTACATACACACGATCACGCTCACGCCGATGCTGTCTCAGGCACACGTGCACACTCTCTTGCATGCATACATACTCTGTCTCCCTTATGCGTGCGTGCGCTCTCTCGGATGCGCCTGTGCACACTCTCTCGTGCGCGCGCATATTCTGTCTCGTGTGCGCAGTCTTTCTGTCTCTTCCCCCCCACGCAGATGCATCTGACTCCAAACCAAAACATAAACAGGTTCTAAATAAGGCCTCACACCTCTCATGCATTGGCTGAACTAAAATGCCACCTCTTCTTTAGACTGATAACACCTTTAGTTCTCACAGGATGGCGACTTGAAGGAAATTTGGGGATTTAGTAATTGATCAATTAAAGCCTTCTAACTGATTAAAGATTTAAGCATCTTAGGTTTGTTAAATCCTCATCAGTTGTGTGACGCTTTGGTCTTTTACTAATACATTCTGTATTTTTGTGCTTCTTTCTCACTTCACCTGACGAAAGGGAAGGGTATAGGCCTGAAATGTCAGTTTTTGTGCTCCTAATATGCTGCTTGGCCTGCTGTGTTCATCCAGCTGCACACCTTGTTATCTCTTATGCTCCAATTGCTTGTGTTTTCAAATAAACCTGTTGGACTATAACTTGGTTAATAAAATGTGAGGCTGGATGAACACAGCAGGTCAAGCAGCATCTCAGGAGCACAAAAGCTGACGTTTCGGGCCTAGACCCTTCATCAGAGCTCTGATGAAGGGTCTAGGCCCGAAACGTCAGCTTTTGTGCTCCTGAGATGCTGCTTGGCCTGCTGTGTTCATCCAGCCTCACATTTTAGTATCTTGGATTGTCCAGCATCTGCAGTTCCTATTATCTCTGGACTGTAACTTGGTGTTGTGTGATTTTTGACCATGTCCAACACGGCACCTCAACATTGTGGAGAATCATGTGGAAGCTAGACAACTTGGCGGAATAAATGGCAATATCTTGAAAAGCATTCATATTACGGAGGAGGACGTGCCGTATGTCTTAAAATACACAAAAGTGAATAAATCCTTGGGACTTGATTAGGAGTCCTCAGAACTCTATGGGAATCTAGGGAGGTGATTGCAGGGGCCCCTTGCTGAGATATTTACATAATCGACACCCACAGCTGAGGTGCTGGAAGACTGAAGGTTTGATAACATGGTGTTAATGTTTCAGAAAAGTGGCAAGATATAGCCAGGGAACTATAAACAGGTGAGCCCAATGTCAGTGATGGGCAAAATGTTTAAGGAGATTCTGAGGGACAGAATTTGCACATATTTGGGAAGGCATGGACTGATCACATGTACTCAGCGTGGCAAATTGTGTCTCACGAACATGATTGAGATTTTTGAGCAAGTAACAAAGAGGATTGATGAAGACAGGGTGGTGGATGTGGTCCTTATGGATTTCAGTTAGGTATTTGATGAAGTTCTGCATGATAGATGGGTTAACAAGGTTAGATCCTATGCAATACAGGGAAAACTATCCATTTGGATACAAAGCTGGCTTGAAGGAAGGAGACAGAGGGTGGTGGTGAAGGGTTTCTTTCCCTGTAGGTGGCAGTGTATTGGGTGTCTGTACTCTGCTGCTGCTGCGGCTGCTGCTGTAATTGGAAGTTGGAGGCTGAAGTGGCAACTCGGAGCAGCTGGAACTGGTTGAGACCTAGAACCTGGAACCTCGGGTGTACAGCCTGCTGGCCTAGAGGAAGTTGAAGTTGGGAATCTCTGCTGCGACAGAAGTCTGATGGCCTGCATTTCTCTTCAATAGTGAAGGACTGATGTAGTCACACATACTGCTTCAGAGAGAAGCTGCTCAGGAATGGGACCTACAGTTTGGGACCTCAGGATCCCCAGCCTGCCTCCCTGTCTGGAAGGACTCAAGCTAGGGACTTTCTGCTGCTGCCCTGAGAAGCATAGTGGTAGCAGTTCTGTTTGGCTGGAGCTGAAGAGGCTTGTTCCTGGAGCCTGGACTACTTCACTTGGGGGGATAAAGGTATGGACATTTACTGCTTGGGGCCTGAGGCAATTGACTGGCAGGCAAATCCTCATGGAACCTATACTGACTTATTTATATGAGGGGGGATGTTGGTCTTGGTTTAGGGGGTGATGGTGACTACGGGGTACTTGAAAATAACATCTGGCGTGGGACCCAGTCATTCCTACGCTTTGCAGAACACCTCCGCTCAGTTCGCAACAAACAACTGCACCTCCCAGTCGCAAACCATTTCCACTCCCCCTCCCATTCTCTAGATGACATGTCCATCATGGGCCTCCTGCACTGCCACAATGATGCCACCCGAAGGTTGCAGAAACAGCAACTCATATTCCGCCTGGGAACCCTGCAGCCTAATGGTATCAATGTGGACTTCACCAGTTTCAAAATCTCCCCTTCCCCTACTGCATCCCTAAACCAGCCCAGTCCATCCCCTCCCCCCACTGCACCACACAACCAGCCCAGCTCTTCCCCCCCCACCCACTGCATCCCAAAACCAGTCCAACCTGTCTCTGCCTCCCTAACCGGTTCTTCCTCTCACCCATCCCTTCCTCCCACCCCAAGCTGCACCCCCATCTACCTACTAACCTCACCCCACCTTCTTGACCTGTCCGTCTTCCCTGGACTGACCTATCCCCTCCCTACCTCCCCACCTATACTCTCCTCTCCACCTATCTTCTTTTCTCTCCATCTTCGGTCCGCCTCCCCCTCTCCCCCTATTTATTCCAGTTCCCTCTCCCCATCCCCCTCTCTGATGAAGGGTCTAGGCCCGAAACATCAGCTTTTGTGCTCCTGAGATGCTGCTTGGCCTGCTGTGTTCATCCAGCCTCACATTTTATTATCTTGGAATTCTCCAGCATCTGCACTTCCCATTATCTCTAATTCCTACGTAGGGGTGGTTGCATCCTCTGTGTCCCCCCATGCTACCACACCCCCAGCTCCTGGGGGCCCTTGTCAGGCCTTCACTTATTTAATAAAACAGGTACGTGCAACAGCTTTGGTGGGGGTAGTCGGCGTCCCCTCACCATTGTCGGTGCACGGAAGATACATGGGAAGGCAGTGTTCTTCCTGAAAACCATGCAGTTAATGCACCTCCACCCTGGAGAAGGGGTTTACTGTCGGTATAAGACTAAACACTTGGGGGTGGCTTCTCAAAAGGATTCCCTGGGAGGCCCTGAGGTTATCGGCCCCCAGCCAGGAGAAGGATCCCTCACAAAGGATTGCGGTCCCAGGCTGATCGACAAGACGTGGTATTTGGAGCCCAGCTGGGGCCCATCAGTGATAAACGTGTGAATGAGCAGGCAGTGCAGCCAGGTTCCCCTGGTGTCTTGTGTGCCCCGAACCCTGTAAGGGACCAGGGAAGAGGGACAATAGTTGAGACAGAAGGGAGTCAGCAGGGCAGTGTGAAGATGGAGGTGTCTCTCGTTCCCCCACCCTCTTGGGAAAGGCAAGACTCCTCAGTTTTGAGGGGAAAAGGGCAGTCCTGTACAGACAATATCTCCTCCCCCCCCCCCCCCTCCTTGGTAGGGGAGGGGGGAATGAACCTGCCCCCAAGGTCAAGCGCAACTGGGCCAGGCACTGGGAATGGAGCAGGTTTGCAGACCCTGACATTTTAGTCACATTTTAGTTGAGTTTGATATAGTCCAAGACTTGGGGGTACCTGCTAAGGATCCTCCTACTGTCAACCCTGGGGATGGGGTCAAGGAAGGGTATATCGAACTAGTCACCCCAGATAAACCCCACACTTGATGCGGGGGGGGTGGGGGGGACGCAGAATCATCGTCGGTTGTGCCGACCTGGAGGAGAATGGGCGTCAATTTGCAATAACTGTCGAGTTACATGAGGCAGAGAGAGATGTGCTACTCATGGACAAGGTTCCCCTCATCCTCCCTGGGCTTTTTGCAAGAGATGCTTGGTCGTTGAGACAGAGTCCTGTTGGCTATGGACCAGTGGGATTCTCTACCACTTCTGGTCATGTCTGCCCAGCTGCTATTGGTGAGACCAGGAATAGATGAGAACACGAAGTGGTGGTGCCAGGTGTTCCTTTGCAACATTCTCAGTGGTAAAAAAGAGTCCCTCCCTACACTCATTAAGTTGAGTTTCACTGTTTTAATTGATGGCAATGGCACATACTGCAGCCATGAAGATATCCATAGCCAGCTTCAACATCAACGGCAGTAGGAAGGCTCAGCACAGTTTTTGTATCCTCTCATTCCTTAGGAAATGAACGTATGCCATGGGCTTCCTGCAAGAAACCCATACTGTTTCAGGAGACAAAGGTACATGGCTCCTGGAGTGGTAGGGAAGGAAATTCCTGAGTAACCTGGTCTCCAGTTCTAGCAACTCAGCTAACTTGCTTGCCCCTTTTTTCACCAGTAGCTTGATGGTTAAGGAGCATGTGCCAGGTCATCTGCACCAACTCATGGTTCATTTCAGTGGCACACTGCTTCACTTTGTGAATGCATCCGTGCCTTAGATGGGACCTGAGCTTATGAGCTTCTTGGAGAAAGTGTCTACTCTTCTTAGCTCCATTAATGAGGGCAAACTCATTGTTCTTGGTTGATTTCAATTACACCCTTAAGAGGTGGGACCATGGCAATATCCAGAAGAACTCAGCGTGGGTGGGGAAGTTGAGGGACTTGATTAAGATCTTTGACTTCAAACATAGAACATAGAACATTACAGCACAGTACAGGCCCTTTGGCCCTCGATGTTGTGCCGACCTGTCATACCGATCTGAAGCCCATCTAACCTACACTGTTCCATGTACGTCCATGACTTGGTAAACATCAAACAAAATCTCCATAACGATTTGATTGCCTTGACTTTTGTGAGGCCTAGGGTCGGAGTGCCCAGAATTGACTGCCTTATACTTTCACAGCATACGCATCCTGTGTTCTGAAGTCCTCCTCGAGGCGGGTGCCATTTTTCAATCACAACTTGGCGTGGATGGAGTTCGTTCCTTATACGCTACCGTGAAGTCAGTTTCTTGGCATTTTAACAACCTGCTACTGGAAGACGAGCAGTTCTGGGACTTAGAACGTAGAACATAGAACATAGAACAGTACAGCACAGAACAGGCCCTTCAGCCCACAATGTTGTGCCGACCATTGATCCTCATGTGTGCACCCTCAAATTTCTGTGACCATATGCATGTCCAGCAGTCTCTTAAATGATCCCAATGACCTTGCTTCCACAACTGCTGCTGGCAATGCATTCCATGCTCTCACAACTTGTTTTGTCACTTCTGGACCAGCTGTGGTGGAATGTGGGCAAGACTCATATCCGTGATAATGGGAACTGCAGATGCTGGAGGTTCCGAGATAACAAAGCGTGGACCTGGATGAACACAGCAGGCCAAGCAGCATCTTAGGAGCACAAAAGCCGACGTTTCGGACCTGGATCCTTCATCAGAAAAGGATGGGTCTAGGCTTGAAACATCAGCTTTTGTGCTCCACACTTTGTTATCTAAGACTCATAAGCGTGACTTCTGTCAGCAGTATGTGTGAGATTTGATGAAGAGGTGGAAATCCAAATGCAATGCTTGACCTGGAATCACATCTCAGTCAGCCCGATGAGGATCCAGCCCTTTGGGAGGTGTGTGAAGAGAAGAGGGCCTCTCTGGGACTATTGGGTCTTGGGCTACGTCCATGCGATTGCAAGTATCTGCTTGGGACTCTGTGCCCTACTGTTTGGGAGAGGAGTGCGTTAAGGCTGCTCCCTGCCTGGCTAGCTCTATTCTTTCTGCGTGAAGCTATTCCTGTGCCTTTTGCACAAGTGACTTTTGGGTTTGGCTCTGCAGAGGCTAGGGCTGGAGGGGCTTCTTTTTGTGTATGCTGACAGTGTGTTCCTTATGTTCGCAGACATAGTTGATCCGCGAAGGATGTGCGAGTGCCAAAAGGTCGGCTCTGTGGCACCCTCCCCAAGGATCAACTGGAGCAATTGTTTCAGGACTTCTGTGAGTGGACGGTGGCAGATGGACTCCCTGCCCAAGGAGCTATGATGCTTCATGTGGAGTACCAGTCACCTCCTGTACCTAGGAATCCATCTTTGCCCTGCTGTCGAATCCTGGCTGGTGAATTGAGATGAGTTGAAGACCAAGGTGACCACTCGCCTAGCATGCTGGACGGGATTGCTCCAAGTGTTGTGCTACAGGGCATGAGTGCTGGTCATAAATCAGCTGGTGGCCACCATGTTGTCGTACTGGCTGGTCACTTTGGTCTCTCCCCCAGAATCAGATCTGCCAGTCAGAAAAAAGCTTGTCAGGTTTTTGTGGGACAACAGGCCGCTCTGGGTCATTGCGGCAGTTCTGAGTTGCCTCTTTGTAGTGGGTAGTCAGGCACTGACGTGCCAACACGCAGGTAGCAACTTGCCTGATTCAGACCCTGCAGCAATTACTTTACACTGAGCCTTCTGCAGGGTGGTCTGCCCTAATGGTGTATTTCTTTGTTCAGGGGCACGGCCTGTTATGACATGCAATTTCTGTTCGTGGGGTGATCCCAGCTTCGGATCTGCCTCCAAGAATTGCCTGTCTTCTATCTGGGACACAGCTGGTTCGTGCTAGAGCTCTCCCCTTAAAGGAATGGTGGCTGTCGTCAGGGAGCTGCTTCTCCGGAACAGGTTCCTCCTTGAGCGAGGTTTGTGCTGGCTGAGGGAGGGGAGAGCTCGGGATGCAGGGCTGACCAGAGTTGGAGGAGCTGGCCGCTGTATGGCAGTGGATCGGGTCGAAGAACACTGGCATAGTTGACTATAGGGGCGTTGGTCCACTTCTGGTTCGTGACCCAAGCTATCTGGTGCCTGATGGATGAGGCACTTGGCCCCAAAACCTCACGTACAATTCTGGACGAACTGACTCCTATCTGTCCAGAACTCATTTTTGAGTGCGAGCAGCAGCGGAGGTAAGACGAACCCGGAAGACTGCAGCTAAGGTAAGGCAGTTTTTTAAAATTACTTACAGGTAGTGGGCAGCGGTGTTTTTCTCTTTCACAGAAGGAGCAGGAGCAGCGGACGAAGTGACGAGGACCAGAGGCGCAGCCGGGAAGGAAAGCAGTGACCGTATATATCAGCAAGGCAGCTAAACCCGAGACTCTACAACTGTAGTGTCACCCACTCGCCCTCCTCCTCTAACCTAGTTAATAAGGTAAGGTTCATGCTAAACTTTCTCTATTGAATATAAGCTTGCTATTAATTTTATAGCAACTTGAACTAAGATTTCTACTTTAGTACTGAGTGGGTGTTCAGATAAGTGGGATATGGATGCTAGGGCAGTTGCTTGCTCCTCCTGCAGAATGTGGCAGGTGGGAGACTTGGCACATGTCTCCGCTGGCTACATCTGAGGGAAGCACACCCAACTCCAGCTCCTTGAAAACTGTGTTAGGGAAATGGAGCTGGAGCTGGATGAACTACGGATCATTCAGGAGGCAGAGGGGGTAATTGAGAGGAGTTACCGGGAGTTGGTCACTCCTAAGGCTCAGGACAAGGATAGATGGGTGACAGTTAGGGGGAGGAAAGGGGACAGACAGACAGTGCAGAGATCCCCTGTGGGCATTCCCCTCAGCAATAAGTATACTGTTTTGGATACTGCTGGGGGGGATGACCGACCAGAGGAAAGCCATAGTAGTCAGTTCTCTGGCACTGAGCCTGACGCTGTGGCAAAGAAAGGAAGGGGGAAGAATAGAAAAGTACTCGTGGTAGGGGACTCGATAGTCAGGGGAATTGACAGGAGATTTTGTGGTCAGGATCGGGATTCCCGGAAGGTATGTTGCCTCCCTGGTGCCAGGGTCTGGGACGTCTCTGATCGGGTGTATAAGGTTCTAAAAGGGAGGGGGGGGGGGGCGAACAGCCAGAAATCGTGTTACATATTGGTACTAATGATATAGCCAGAAATAGGATTGAGGATATAAAAAGTGATTTCAGGGAGTTAGGATGGAAGCTGCAAAGCAGGACGAACACAGTAGTGTTCTCTAGTTTACCACCGGTGCCATGAGATAGCGAGGCGAGGATCGGGGAGCGGGCGCAGCTTAACACGTGGCTGCGCAGCTGGTGGAGGAGGGAGGGCTTCAGATATGTAGATAATTGGGATGCCTTCTGGGGAAGGTGGGACCTGTACAAGAAGGACGGGTTGCATCTGAACTGGAAGGGGACCAATGTCCTGGGTGGAAGGTTTGCTCGAGTAGTTTGAGAGGGTTTAAACTAGTATGGCAGGGGGGTAGGAACCTGAGCTGTATACCAGAGGTGAGAGTTGATGCAGGTGAGGCAGTAGCAAGAGGTAGACCAGCTAGTGGGAAGGATTTTCCTGGGAAGGAACCAAGGGATCAGTTAAAGTGTGTTTGCTTTAACACAAGGAGTATCAGGAATAAAAGTGATGAACTTAGAGCATGGATCAGTACCTGGTGCTATGATGTTGTGGCCATAACAGAGACATGGGTTTCTCATGGGCAGGAATAGTTGCTGGATCTTCCAGGGTTTAGAGCATTTAAAAAGAATAGGGAGGGGGGAAAAAGAGGAGGGGGTGTAGCACTACTAATCAGAGAGGGTATCACAGCTACAGAAGCTTCCATTGTCGAAGATGATCTGCCTACTGAGTCAGTATGGGTGGAAATTAGGAACAGCAAGGGAGTAGTCACCTCGTTAGGGGTTTACTACAGGCCCCCCAATAGCAGCAGGGAGATTGAAGAAAGTATAGGTCGGCAGATTTTGGAAAAGTGTGGACGTAGTAGGGTTGTTGTAATGGGTGACTTTAACTTTCCCAATATTGATTGGAACCTCCTTCGAGCAGAAAATTTGAATGGAGCTGTTTTTGTAAGGTGTGTTCAGGAGGGTTTCCTAACGCAGTACGTTGACAGGCCATTCTAGAGATGGGCTGAGAGGTGGCAGATGGAGTTCAACCTGGATAAATGCGAGGTGTTGCATTTTGGAAGGTCGAATTTGAAAGCTGAGTACAGGATTAAGGATAGGATTCTTGGCAGCGTGGAGGAACAGAGGGATCTTGGTGTGCAGATACATAGATCCCTTAAAATGGCCACTCAAGTGGACAGGGTTGTTAAGAAAGCATATGGTGTTTTGGCTTTCATTAACAGGGGGATTGAGTTTAAGAGTCGTGAGATCTTGTTGCAGCTCTATAAAACTTTGGTTAGACCGCACTTGGAATACTGCGTCCAGTTCTGGTCGCCCTATTATAGGAAAGATGTGGATGCTTTGGAGAGGGTTCAGAGGAGGTTTACCAGGATGCTGCCTGGACTGGAGGGCTTATCTTATGAAGAGAGGTTGACTGAGCTCGGACTCTTTTCATTGGAGAAAAGGAGGAGGAGAGGGGACCTAATTGAGGTATACAAGATAATGAGAGGCATAGATAGAGTTGATAGCCAGAGACTATTTCCCAGGGCAGAAATGGCTAGCACGAGGGGTCATAGTTTTAAGCTGGTTGGTGGAAAGTATAGAGGGGATGTCAGAGGCGGGTTCTTTACGCAGAGAGTTGTGAGAGCATGGAATGCGTTGCCAGCAGCAGCTGTGGAAGCAAGGTCATTGGGGTCATTTAAGAGACTGCTGGACATGTATATGGTCACAGAAATTTGAGGGTGCATCCATGAGGATCAATGGTTGGCACAACATCGTGGGCTGAAGGGCCTGTTCTGTGCTGTACTGTTCTATGTTCTATAACTCGACACTGGCTCCACAATCTGAGCCGTCTCCAGATCATTCTCCCTGTACCCCTTCAAAGTGCCCTCCTCCTTTGGAGGTGTTATTTGTACAGGTTGATGCTGCATACACTCCACTACTATACCTTTGCCTGCTGCCCTGACGCATTGGTGTGATATTTTGCCGTTTAGCGATGGAGATCCCGGTGGAAGGTCCTTTAAGTAGGGGTCATCCCTGCTCACATCAGGGGTCTCGGGGTTGGGGGGGAGGGTGGTGGGGGTGGTGGTGGTGGGAGTGCTGCACGCACTAGCAACTGAGCACGTTTACCAGATGCCTGAGCACTTGCACGTTCTGTGGCCCAGAGGAGACACTCTTCTACTTGTATGTCAAGTGCATACGTCTGTAACCCCTTTTAAATTTTTTGAAAGGGCTGCTGTGAAAATTTTGGCTGCACTTCAGCCGCACACTCCTGATTTGTGGGCAACTGGTTCGGAGAGGGGTGGACAAGTCTACGAGCCTTCTCTTGGCTTTTCTCTTGGGCCTGACCAAAATGACCATTAAAAGTCTAGGCGGTGGACCGAAGAGGGGCTTGCTATTCCTGTCTGCCCCTCTTTTGTGATTATGTACATGCTCAGATGTCCCTGGAGAGGGAGCATGCAGTGCTCACTGGCATGGTCGAGGCTGTTTGAGACCTCTGGTCGCTGCAGGGACTGAAGTGCATTCTCAGCCTGGATAATGATATCCTGATTGAGGTAAATGTCTCTGTAGAATGTTTCCGTTTTTGCTTTTTGAGTTTGCATTTGTTTTAGGTTTGGTCCCCAGGGAAGAGAGCTATTGTATTTTCCCTTTTTTCTGATTTTGGGCCCCTAGGAAGAGGCAAGCGAGCTTCTGTCTTACCCCATAGTGTCCCTGTCTCAGATGTGCTTGGTGGGAATCGGTGTGAGGGGCATTTTGTCTTAAGTTGAAATGAGCAGGGCAACTTCTCTGGAATTTTAAACCATTGTGGTTCCTGTCCCATGAGGACGGAGCAGAGGGGATTTATTTATTTAGTTTGTTATTCAACTGTTCAATTATTTGTTTTCTTTGCTTTTGCTTGGGTTAATTTTTAATTTGGCCCCTTGTGGACCCTGTCCAGAAGAGGTTAATGGTGACATAGTCAAGGCCATGCCATTTTTTGGAGATAGCAACAACTTTCTGAAGAAGGGTTGCGACCCAAAATATCAATTTTCCTGTTCCTCTGATGCTGCATGACCTGCTGTGTTCCTCCAGCTCCACACTGTGTTGTCTCTAGAGCTATTATTTGTTTGTTTGTCCCAAGAGTAATAGCATCTTTTATTTTTTGTTTAACAAAGCCACAGCAGCTTTATTTTCTGTTTCAGAAGAGCAGAGTGGGCTTTGCTCTGTGTTTCACACGGTGCTGTCCCTGTCCCTGTCCTGGGAGTGTCTGATGGGGGCGGTGTTGGGAGTCTTAGTTTTATCTGTTTACACCTTTCGTTTAAAAGAGTGTAGGGTTGTTTCATGGGCCTGAAGCCTGTGACTAGCAGCGTATCGCAAGGATCAGTGCTGGATCCACTGCTTTTTGACATTTATATAAATGATATTGATGTGAATGTAGGAGGAATGGTTAGCAAGTTTGCAGATGTCACCAAAATTGATAGTGGTGGACAGTCAAGAAGATTATCTCAGGGACCTTGATTAGATGGGCTGATGGGCCAAGGAGTGGCAGATGGAGTTTAATTTGGATAAATGCGAGGTGCTGCATTTTGGTAAAGCAAATCAGGGCAGGATGTATTTACTTAATGGTAAGGTCCTGGGGAGTGTTGCCAGACGAAGAGACCTTGGAGTGCAGGTTAATACTTCCTTGAAAGTGGAGTCACAGGTAGATGAGACAGTGAAGAAGGTGTCTACTACACTTGCCATTATTGATCTGTCCATTGAATATAGGAGTTAGGACATCATTTTACGGCTGTACAGGACGTTAGTTAGGGTGACATTTGCAATACTGTGTTCAATTCTGCTCTCCCTGCTATAGGAAGGATGTTGTGAAACTTGAAAGAGTTCAGAAAAGATGTACAAGAATGTGGCCAGGGTTGATTAGATTAAATTCCCGACAGTGTGGAAACAGGCCCTTCGGCCCAACAAGTCCACACCGCCCCTTGGAGCATCCCACCCAGACCCATCCTCCCCATAACCCACACGCCCCTGAACACTAGGGGCAATTTTTTTTTAGCATGGCCAACCCACCTGGCCTGCACATCTTTGGACTGTGGGAGGAAACCGGAGCACCCGGAGGAAACCCACACAGATACGGGGAGAATGTGCAAACTCCACACAGACAGTTGCCCGAGGCAGGAATTAAACCCGGGTCCCTGGTGCTGTGAGGCTGCAGTGCTAACCACTGAGCCACCGTGCCGGTTGGAGGGTTTAAACTATAGGGAGAGGCTGAATAGGCAGGGCTATTTTCTTAGAGTTTCGGAGGCTGAGGGGACCTTATCGAAGTTAATAAAATCATGAGTGGCCTGCATAGGGTGAAAAGACAAAGTCTTTTCCCTGGGGTAGAGAAACTAGCCCAAAACTAGAGGGTAGAATGTTAAGGTGAGAGGGGAAAGAGACCTTTAAAGGGGACCTGAAAGGCAGCTTTTTCACACAGAGGCTGGTGTGTGAATAGAATGAGCTGCCAGAGAAAGTAGTAGTGACCTTATAATTCTTTTTCCTCCCACCTTAATCATACGCCCTGTAGTTTTGGGCAACCCTTTTAAATCCTTCAACCATTACCCTCTGTTTCAATCATGGAGCCAATTATGAATCAAATTAAAACTGAAAGAACTATGGGTGCTGTAAATCTGGAAGAAAAATAGTGGTTGCTGGAAAAGCTCAGCAGGTCTGGCAGCATCTGTGAAGAAAAAAAATCAGAGTTGACTTTTTGAGTCCAGTGACCCTTCCTGAATTAGCTAGCTCTCCCTGGATCCCATGCGACCTAATTTTCGTGACTAGCCTGCCGAGTGAGACCTTGTCAAAGGCCTTACTAAAGTCCATATAGACAACATCCAGTGCCATACCCTCATCCATCCTCATGGTTGCCACTTCAAAAATTCTGAAAGATTTGTCAGACATGTTGACTATCCCTGATCAGACCTTGAATGTCCAGTTGTTGGTTGCCTTCCACTGATATCAGCGTCGCTGGCCTACATTCTCTAGCTGTCTTTGCTACCTTTCTTATAGAACAACTTTAGCCACTTTCAAGTTGTCTGGACCTTTACCAGTGACTAAAGATGAAGCAAAAATCTCTGCAAGGGCCTCTGCGGTTTCATCCCTTAGGTCCCACAATGTCCGAAGATGGACTTGATCAGGCCCAGGGGATTTATCCACCTTAATGTACTTTAAGGCGACAGACACCTCCTCTCTGGGAATGTATATATGGTCCAAAACCAAAAGAGGATTCTGAAATAAATAGGGAGAGAGGGGGAGGTGGACCGAAGATGGATAGAGGAGAAGATAGGTGGAGAGGAGAGTATAGGTGGGGAGGTCAGTCCGGGGGAGGACGGACAGGTCAAGGAGGCGGGATGAAATTAGTAGGTAGGAAATGGAGGTGCAACTTGAGGTGAGAGGAGGGGATAGGAGAATCCTCTCCCCATCCCCCTTTCTGATGAAGGGCCTAGGGCTGAAACATCAGGTTTTGTGCTCCTAAGATGCTGCTTGGCCTGCTGTGTTCATCCAGCTCCATGCTTTGTTATCTCAGATTCTCCAGCATCTGCAGTTCCCATTATCTCTGATCACAGTGTCAGACATCCTGTTCAGTCTGACAGCTGGCTCTGAGAAAGCCAGACCAGTGTCAAGTACAATACATGTGTGAATGAAGGGTGGCTTGGTGATGGAATACCAGCCTCTGCAGAGTTATTTCAGTGGATGTTAGTCTGAAGGAAATTCTGAAACAAAAGACAGGATCAGACATTATATTGGGGTGGGTTGCTGATTAGAAAGTGCATAACTGAGATTTGGATTTGCTTAAACTTGGATGCAGTCCATATTATCCACAACTCCATCAACCTTTGTGTCATTGGCAAACTTACTCACCCAGCCCTCCACTTCCTCCTCCAAGTCACTTACAAAGATCACAAACAGCAGAGGTCCCAGAACAGATCCCTGGTCACCGAGCTCCAGGCTGAATATTTTTCATCTACTACCACCCTCTGTCTTCTATTGGATAGCCAAATTTTCCTGGATCCCATGCCTCCTTACTTTCTGAATGAGCCGACCATGGGGAACCTTATAACATGCCTTGCTAAAATCCATATGCACCACATCCACTGCTCTACCTCCATCAATATGTTTTGTCATATCCTCAAAGAATTCAACAAGGGTTGTGAGGCATGACCTGCCCCCCTCAAAGTCATGCTGACTGTTTCTAATCAGACTGTGCTTTTCCAAATAATCATAAATAGTAACTCTCAGAACCCGCTCCAAAAATTTGCCCACCACAGAAGTAAGACTGACTGGTCTATAATTCCCAGGATTATCCCGATTCCCTTTCTTGAACAATGGAGTAACATTTTCCACCATTCAATCTTCTGGCACTATTCCAGTGGACAGTGAGGATGCACAGATCATCGCCAAAGACGTAACAATCTCTTCCCTCACTTCCCGTAGAAACCTTGGGTATATCCCGTCTGGCCCAGGGGACTTATCTGTTGTCATGTTTTTCAAAATTTCTAGCACATCCTCCTTTGTAACATCAACCTGTTCGAGCATATCTGCCTGTTTCACGCTGTCCACACAAACGACAAGGTTCCTCTCACTGGTGAATACTGAAGCAAAGTATTCATTAAGGACCTCCCGTACTTCCTCTCACTCCAGCACAAGCTCCTTCCACTATTGCTGATAGGCCCTACCCTCACTCTGGCCATCTTCTTGTTCCTCACATATGTATAGAACGCCTTGGGGTTTTCCATAATCCTACCCGGCAAGGCTTTTTCCTACCCCCTTCTAGCTCTCCTAAATCCATTCCTTCGTTCCTTACTGGCTACCGTGTAGCCCTCTAGAGCTCTGTCTGATCCTTGCTTTGTCAACCTTAAGCAAGCTTCCTTCTTCCTCTTGACTAGGTGTTCCACATGTCATTTCATCCGAGGATCCTTCACCCTTACCATCCCTTTCTTGCCTCAGTGGGACAAACCTGTCCAGCACTCGTAGCAAATGCTCCCTAAACAACCTCCACATTTCATTCCTGCATTTCCCTGAGAACATCTGTTCCCGATTTATGCTCCGCAGTTCTTACCTAATCACATTGTAATTCCCCTTTCCCATACCGTCTGCTCCTATCCCTCTCCATGACTGTCGTAATGGTCAGGGAGCTGTGATCACTATCACCGAAATGCTGTCCCACCCAAGAGCTCCGACACCTGACCTGCTTCGATGCAAATACCAAATCCAATATGGCCTCCCCTCTAGTCGGCCTATCTACATATTGAGTCAGAAATCCTTACTGGACACATGTGACAAAATCTGCTCCATTTGAACTATTTGCACTTAGGAGTTTTCAGCCTATATTAGGGAAGTTGAAGTCACCCATGATAACAACTGTTTTCCTTCTTCACATTTCCACAATCGGTCTCCCAGTTTGTACCTCAGTGTCTCTGTTGCCATTTGGGTGGTTCTATAGAAAACTCCCAGTAAAGTGACTGCTCCTTTCCTGTTTCTGATTTCCGCCCAGACTGACTCAGTGGAGAAACCCTCCTCCACGACCTCCCTATCTGCAGCTGTGATACCATCCCTTGTTAGCAATGCCACTCCCCCACCTCTTTTATTTCCCTCCCTATTTCTTTTGAAACATCTCGACCCCAGAACATCCAACAACCATTCCTGCCCCTATGTTATCCAAGTGTCCGTAATGATCACAACGTTGTAGTTCCAAGTACTGATTCATGCTCTAAATTTGTCACCTTTAATGCTGACACTTATTGCGTTAAAATAGACACACTTCAACCCATCACACTGACTGCACCTTTGCTGTATCAACTGTTCTTCCTTACAGACTCTCTGCATGTTCTATCTGTCTGTACATTGGCTACCTCATCCACTGATCCGTAGCTCCAGTTCCCATCCCCCTGCCAAACTCGTTTATAACCTCCCAAAGACCTCTAGCAAGCCTCCTGCCCAGGATATTGGTGCCCCTCCAGTACAGGTCCTACATTCCCCAGAAGTTACCCCAATGATCCACATATCTGAAGCCCTCCCTTCTGCACCAGCTCTGTAGCCATGTCTTCACCTGCACTCACTGTCTATTCCTAGCCTCACTCGCCAGTGGCACCAGTAGTAGCCCTGAGATTACTACTCTGCTTGTCCTGCCTTTTAGCTTCCAACCCAACTCCCTGTATTCACTTTTCAGGCTCTCATTCCTTTTCCTAGTTACGTCACGGGTACCAATGTGTACCGCGACTTCTGGCTGCCCACCCTCCCCCTTAAGTATCCCTGACTCTGGCAGCCGGGAGGCAACATACCATCCGGGAGTCTCGTTCGTGACCACAGATTCTCCTGTCTGTTCCCCTCACCATTGAATCTCCTTTCAGTATCACTCTGCTATTCTCAATGCTACCCTTCTGAGCCATAGAACCAGGCTCAGTGCCAGACATCTGGCTGCTATGGCATTCCCCTGATATGTACCCCCCACTGCAACAGTATCTAAAGTGGTATACTTATTATTGAGGAGAACAGCCACAGGTGATCACTGCACTGCCTGCCTATTCCCTTTCCCTCTCCTGACAGCCACTCGGCTACCTTTATCCTGTAACATGGGTGTGACAATCTCCCGATAACTCCTGTCTATCACCCTCCGCCTCCCGAATGATCTGGAGTTCTTCCAGCTCCAGTTCCCTAGCACGGTCTGCGAGGAGCTGGAGTTGGGTACACTTCTCGCAGGTGAAGTCAGAGGGGACACCAGCAGTGAACCTTACCTCCCACCTCCCACGTCCTACTGGAGGAGCGTGCAACTGCCCTCACTTCCATTCCCTGTACTCTAGATTGCCAAAAGAGAAAAGAGAAAGGGAAAAAAAAAACAGCTTGCCTTACCGACCTCTCACACAGCATTTCTTTCTGATTAGAGGAGCAGGATGGATGGGAGACACTATACGTGTAGTGTTTTGGGTTTAGCCACTGCCAGAATATAATAGTTCACTTACCCAACAGTCCACTTGTTCGCATTTGCTCCTACTCAGCTTTATTTGGAAACCTTACCTTCCCCGGCTGCCCCTTGGCTCGCGCTCTCACCTCTTCCGCTGCTGAAATTAAGAATCTGAAATAGCAAGGTGTAGAGCTTGATGAACATCAGGCCTAGCAGCATCAGAGGAGCAGGAAGGCTGATATTTTGGGCCTAGACCCTACTGAAATTAAGAAGGCCACTTTTACAACCTGATGGAGAAGATCCAATGGATCAGCCACATTAATGTGGTCAGGGAATGGTTGTGTTCTCCAGGATTTGATAGGACCACAAACATTAATTCGTGACACAGTTGGCAGATGGAATGTGATACTGTGAAGTGAAGTGTTGTAAACTGTAATAAAGAATGGGATGACAAAGTGTGGAGCTGGATGAGCACAGCAGGCCAAGCAGCATCTCAGGAGCACAAAAGCTGACGTTTCAGGCCTAGACCCTTCATCAGAGAGGGGGATGGGGAGAGGGTTCTGGAATAAATAGGGAGAGAGGGGGAGGCGGACCGGAGATGGACAGAAAAGAAGATAGGTGGACAGGAGAGTATAGGTGGGGAGGTAGGGAGGGGATAGGTCAGTCCAGGGAAGACGGACAAGTCAAGGAGGCGGGATGAGGTTAGTAGGTAGGAAATGGAGGTGCGGCTTGAGGTGGGAGGAAGGGATGGGTGAGAGGAAGAACAGGTTAAGGAAGTGGAGACAGGCTGGGCTGGTTTTGGGATGCAGTGGGAGGAGGGGGCGAGCTGGACTAGTTTTGGGATGCAGTGGGGGAAGGGGAGATTTTGAAGCTTGTGAAGTCTACATTGATACCATTGGGCTGCAGGGTTCCCAAGTGGAATATGAGTTGCTGTTCCTGCAACCTTCGGGTAGCATCATTGTGGCACTGCAGGAGGCCCATGATGGACATGTCGTCTAAGGAATGGGAGGGGGAGTTAAAATGGTTCATGACTGGAAGGTGCAGTTGTTTATTGCGAACCGAGCGGAGGTGTTCTGCAAAGCGGCCCCCAAGCCTCTGCTTGGTTTCCCCAATGTAGAGGAAGCCACACCGGGTACAGTGGATACAGTATACCACATTGGCAGATGTGCAGGTGAACATCTGCTTAATATGGAAAGTCATCTTGGGGCCTGGGATGGGGGTGAGGGAGGAGGTGTGGGGGCAAGTGTAGCACTTCCTGCAGTTGCAGGAGATGGCTTTGCAGAACACCTCCGCTCGGTTCCCTATCATTGGTTCCAGCCTCATTAATGGAAGGATGTTTTCCCATTAAATGAACAGCACCAGTTAGAACAAGGGGTGTAAATCTCAGCAATGAACCAGCCGACCTAACACATTAAGCAGCTGTGAAAACAACAGGTAAAGTTATTTTATAGTTATTGGTTGTTTCTTTGAAGTTATTCACAATAATAAGAAATAGGTTTTTGTTAAAGATTCTTCAGATAAACATAGAGGTAGATTTCAACATAAGTGTAGGTACACATAATACCAACTGTATAGGAGAAGCATCAGGGGAAAATCTTTTAAACAGAGATGTGAAATTTAATTAGTCTTAGGAAATGCTTCTCTTCTCTCTAAAAATATTGTTGGTACACCCTGAACAAAATAGATTGGTCACAAAAATTAATGTTATGAATCTTAACTAGTTAGTTAAAACCAATGATCTTTTGTATTTACATACATACACATATACAGGGATAGTGGGAAATATAAGAGGAATAACAGAATTTGATAAAAACTGCACATGGAATACAATGAATAACAGAATTTAAGCGGTCCTTAAAAAACAGCAAGCCTGGGACAGACAAGAAGGAGTGTAAACAGTAAGTTTGGAATGCTAATTAATAGGAAGCATAGAAATATCCCAAGGCCAGGCGACTACAATGTCTGTTAAACACCAGCATGGCATTCCAACCGGAACTCCATCAACAAACACATTGGTTTGGAGCCAATCTACCATCCCCTGAGAAAAAGAACAGGAAATGACATCACCAACGCAGGAAATGACATCACCAACCATAGGAAACCTAAACAGATAAATAGAAAGTGGGACATAACACCAGCGCTTCACTGGAAGCTCACTGATGACGTTACCTAGAATGGTGACGAAATGTCTGAAAACGAACCTTCCAGCACAGCGAGCAAACTCACATCCAGAACAGAGTTATAGGTTTGGTGGTAGCGGGCACCTGGCACAGTAGCGCATAGAAAGATCAAGGCAAGTGCCGCTGCCTGAAAGATGTGTGGAAAAGAGCGAGGCAGATACCTTGGGCACAAAAGATGTGTGGAAAAGAGCGTCAGAGTCTGAAAATCCTCTGGCAAAAAAAAGACCTAATAAATAGAAGCAGCAGACACAGTTGGGAGGGAGTCTGGGAGAAGGCAGAGGAGGACTGGAAAAACACCCACTGGGATCCAGACTGATCCATTCTGCACACTCTGTTTGAGAAATATAAAGCCTTGATTAAAGATATGGAAAGAATTGGACAAATAGCGAGCACATTGAGTCAAAACAGAAAGCCTGGTGTCAAGGTTAGAAGAAATGAAAGTGACCAAAGGGATAATCATCCTTGTGATTCTGTTTAAGCCGAATGCCAAACAAGGCACAGAAACAAGCTAAAACAGCTGCAATGTTCATAAGTGAAAAAAGACATCGAGGAAGATTACATTTCTGTGCAGGGCTGGTTCACTGAGTTTTGTAGAAGGGTTAACTCTTTGCGATCTGGTTTGAATGCACCTTTGATCGCTGCTAAATGTTGTCTTGTGCAATTTGTGTGTTCTTGTTCCCTGGACCTTGAGATCTGGAAATGCTTTGAAGCTTGTTTGCATTTTGCAATGTTTGGTGATTTAAAAGAGTGGTGTGCATGTATAAGTAAGGGATATGTATGTTAATGTAATGCCCATTTAAAAAACTATCAGCGGTTGTACAAAGCAGAAGTCTGCAATGAAGTCTGCAACCTCTCTGATGAAGGGTCTAGGACCGAAACATCAGCTTTTGTGCTCGAGATGCTGCTTGGCCTGCTGTGCTCATCCAGCTCCACACTTTGTTAGTCTGCAATGAAACTTTGATTTAAAAAGTTGGTTCGTAAAGCTTGGTAAAAATTTACCTTTTAGAGTTGGCTCTGTGTTGTGTAAGACTTGAGTCAATGTTAATTTGAGAAATTACAATATTTGGAATTTCATTTACTGGCAAGAATGAACCTCCAAATACTATTTTAACATGTGAATCTTTAACTCCAGATGATAAGATTTGCACATTGTAAAGGTACTGTGATGTGAAAGAATACAAATAATACAAAATTTGGAATCTTGGAAATGCAAATCTCTTTGAACAAAATTCTGATGGTATGGTCTAAGACCTTAGAAAGCTGAATTACGAATTAGATAAGGCAAACTTAACAGAAAAGGTCAGAGATAATGGGAACTGCAGATACTGGAGAATCCGAGACAACAACGTGTGGAGCTGGATGAACACAGCAGGCCAAGCAGCATCTTAGGAGCACAAAAGCTGATGTTTCGGGCCTGGACCCTTCATCACAAAAGGTTTTCTGATGAATGGTCTAGGCCCAAAATGTCAGCTTTTGTGCTGCTAAGATGCTGCTTGGCCTGCTGTGTTCATCCAGCTCCACATTTTGTTAACAGAAGAGGTGTTTTTTTTCTTAAAGAATGACATTTATTTTCTTACAGGAGGAGGAGTGATGGATGATGTAATTATGTGTGAGAGTTTATACCCCACCCCCTTTAAGAATCCGTATTAATTAACCCATTCTGCTTGATATGGAATGGATGGATACATAATTAGAATTTTTGAATCCATGTATGATGTTATTTTACTGTTACTGGATGAAGTAATCCGTGGATGGAGAACTGGGGGATTAAAAAAAACACAAGTTAAGAAAGTATGCATTTGGGCTATGAAGGCAGTGAATAATTGAGGGACTATTAAGAAACTAGCAGCAGTTGTTAAAGGGAACATACGTAGACAGGGAGCGTGTGTTTCGTGTACAATAAGGGAGGGCATTTCGCCAAAGTTTGTCCCAGAAAGACCATTAAATGTGGGAACTGTGGGAAAAGAGGACTGCTGGTCCCCCAGGGAAGTCAGGCACAGACAGAGAGCAAGTCAGAATCGTGGAAGTCCCCAGCTGGTTGCCAGTGGCAACAGATAGTAATGCAAGGCCGCTGTAGCATTCCAGCAAAAACAAAACTAGTTATTGTGAAAAGCGTAAGGCAAGTCTTAGGACTATTGAACTATTGTCGGAACTTTGTGAAAAACTACAGTGAACTAGCTGGACCCCTGTAAGACCTTAAGAGGTTGTCGAGCTAGCTCAGAGAAAATTGAATGGGGACATGAGCAGGGGATGGCCTTTGTCAAGATCGAAAGACACCGGCCTCCACACCAGCATTAGGAAGCCCCAATCTGCAAAAGCCCTTCTACCTCTTCCGCAGTGAATGCAATGGCAGTCAATCTGCAGGAGTGTTACAGAGACGTGGGGCCATTAGAGGGACCAGATGTGAAATGCATCTTTGTAGAAGGGGCATGGAAGTACTATGATGGTGAGGCCTGGACGCGGAGGGCCATGGTTAATTTGAAAGGGGACCTTTTGACAGGAGAGAGGATAGAAGGATGTCACTCCGCCCAGGTAGCTGAACTAAAAGCACTAACTGCTGCCCTGCAGTCAGGTAATGGACAAAGGGTTAACATCTACACACACAGGAGGTATGCCTTTGCTGTAGTCCATGACTACATGATGGCATGGGCATTAATGTGCTTGAGGGCCACTGGACTAACATCCTTTGAGCTCGTGGCAGGATGAGCAATGGCACTCCCCTAGGACCTAATCACAGGGGAAGCAGAACTGATTAACAGCAAAGAATAAGTCTGGGATTACATGAAGTCCCTCTGTAAGCATCTGCACATACTTCATGGACAGTCATAAAACCAGCAGTTTGTCAAGGACTGGGAGTCTGAGGAACACTCAGAACAAACAGAAATGCCAGCCCCAAGATCAAATGTCCTGGTGAAAATAATTCCAAGCAAGGGAGTCTTGACCCCCCGATGGGATGTACCTCATGAAGTAGTATTAACAGGTAACTGAAAACACTCTTATTAAGGAAAAAAGGTTTGGTAAATGGAGATGTCCTACACAGCTAAGGAATGTAGGGGTTAATAGTTTAACAGTCCAGCCTGCTAGTCTGGTATGCTCTCTCTCTCTCTCTCTCTCTTTTCCTCGCTCTCTCGTCGTTCCTTCTTGCAGATTTTAAAGTGCCCTCACCTGTGATCACCAACATCAACAGGAACAGGATCCTCGATCTGAGGACAGCAGCTGGAATAGATTAACGTCACATGTAAATATATGTGATGCAGTTGTGTGGTGGCAACTATAACTAAGAACATTACTGAAGTTAGCATATGAAAATGCTAATCTGTGGGTGTCTCGATCTTTTCAGAGGCTAACAGGCATGTGGAGAGAGAGGGTTTCATATTAATACATTATCATACATGTCATGTGCCAATGCTAAATTAAATAATATTTCCAGTCACTGGGTCTATACATACGTCCCAACACACTAAGGGAAGGATACCCCTGCAACCCATCCCCTTTAATGCCCCAGAAATAGCCAGATGGGTATTGAGGCAGGGAGATATAGATGGGTACCTACCAATGGTGGGAGGTACCTAGTAAATTCTAACAGGGATAGAGCACAATGGAAGTCAACAGGGCGTAACGTGACTGTCTTTGCAGGCTGCTACCAATTGAGCTACAGGACCTCACAACAGCAACCCCCGACTTTGTCACATTGACTGACAAATCAGGGATAGGGAACCTGAATTCCTGATATGAAAGACAAGGGTTGAAAGCCAGGGACGAAGAATGCCTCTGGGATCTCATAACTGTACCCAGAGTTATGACGCCTGCCCCTACCCGCTCCTAGGACCAATCAGTATGTCCTTCCTGACCAAGGGAACCCCACCCGAATGCTGGGCTGAGAAATGGAAGATAATAAAATGTGAGGCTGGATGAACACAGCAGGCCAAGCAGCATCTCAGGAGCACAAAAGCTGACGTTTCGGGCCTAGACCCTTCATCAGAGAGGGGGATGGGGTGAGGGTTCTGGAATAAATAGGGAGAGAGGGGGAGGCGGACCGAAGATGGAGAGAAAAGAAGATAGGTGGAGAGAGTATAGGTGGGGAGATAGGGAGGGGATAGGTCAGTCCAGGGAAGACGGACAGGTCAAGGAGGTGGGATGAGGTTAGTAGGTAGATGGGGGTGCGGCTTGGGGTGGGAGGAAGGGATGGGTGAGAGGAAGAACAGGTTAGGGAGGCGGAGACAGGTTGGACTGGTTTTGGGATGCAGTGGGTGGAGGGGAAGAGCTGGGCTGGTTGTGTGGTGCAGTGGGGGGAGGGGACGAACTGGGCTGGTTTAGGGATGCAGTTGGGGAAGGGGAGATTTTGAAACTGGAGAAGTCCACATTGATACCATTAATCTGCAGGGTTCCCAGGCGGAATAGGAGTTGCTGTTCCTGCAACCTTCGAGTGGCATCATTTTTTTATCATCCAGCCTCACATTTTATTATCTTGGATTCTCCAGCATCTGCAGTTCCCATTATCTCTGAGAAATGGAAGATGGAGTTTAACCCTGAAAAATGTGAGGTGATTCATTTTGGAAGAACAAACTTGAAAGCAGATAATAGGGTTAACGGAAAGATTCATAGCAGTGTGGAGGAGCAGAGGGATCTTGGGGTTCATGTCCACAGTTCCCTGAAAGCTGCCACCCAGGTGGATAGAGTTGTTAAGAAGGCGTATGGTGTGTTAGCTTTCATTAGTAGAGGGATTGAGTTCAAGAGCCATGAAGTTATGCTGCAGCTGTACAAAAGCCTGGTTCAGCCACATCTGGAGAATTGTGTCCAGTTCTGGTCGCCTCATTACAGGAAAGATGTGGAAGTGTTGGAAAAGGTGCAGAGGAGATTTACCAGGATGTTGCCTGGAATGGAGGGAAGGTCTTAGGAGGAAAGGTTGAGAGAGCTAGGGCTTTTCTCTTCAGAACGACGAAGGATGAGGGGTGACTTGACAGAGGTGTACAAAATGATCAGAGGTATAGATAGAGGAGATAGCCAGAGACTTTTTCCTATGGTGGAAGTAGCTGTTAGACCTTTGGATTAGGGTAAAAGTTTGGCACAATATCATGGGCCAAAGGAGCCTGTACTGTTCTATGTACCTCCCCTCAGCGAGGTGGCTGTAGCCTGCTGACCTTCAAGAACCACATGAGGAAGGGAATGTTCCAACTGCATTGGTGCCCCAAGATTATCACCCGATTCACTCCATACAATGGCACCTACTTTGAGTGCAGACCCTGTGCCTGCTTACCACCGTTCTGGACAAGGTCATGTTACTTGGGTTATGTGATACCGTTCATGCGTCACAAGTTGTCCCTCCTGAAGGAGACGCCAGAACAGCAACAAATGTGCAACCTCAAAGACAAAGGTTTATTGCCGTATTGATGACCTGATATGGTACAGCCACACTAGCGAAGGAATGTCAAAATGGCCGCATAGTTTTAAATTGAGTGAAGGTGGATACAGGGGAGATGTCAGGGATAGGTTCTTTAGTGGTAGGGGCGTGGAGTACATTGCCAGAGAGAGTAGTGGAGTTTGCCTCATTAGGGACATTTAAGCAGCTATTAGATAGGCATATGGATGTTAGTATAAGGACAGTCTTAGAACAAGTGGCAAATGACAATTCACAGACCCTTGTCAAGATAAGTGCAGAAATGGTCACTATACAAACTGTGGCACTGCAGAACCAAATTGTCCTATTCTGGATACCAACTGAGAAAGGGACCACATGTATACTCATTGGAAAGGAGTGCTGTACTGTACATTCCCGATAACTCAAGGGAATTGGACTTGGCCTGACCATATTCAAAAAGAAATGAACAAACTCAAACAACCTCCGTCTTTGACACAATGGAGTTGGGCAATGGGATGGCTGGGTTGCCCAGGGCCGCCCTCTGCCCAGCAAATAGTAATGTTTATTATCATAATATTCTGTGTTATCTTGTTTATGTTGCATTCCTATGCTGATGAAGAAGATGACTGCAGAAGGGCCATGGACTGAGGGGGTCGCCCTACTATCTACCACCAAGACAACAGCCTATTAATGGAACAGAAGAAAATGACCAGTTCATTGAATGACCGGAAGAAGACTGTGGTTGAGACATCACTGAAAGAAGACTATTCATGTAATCTGATTTGGACTGTTCATAAATAATCTGCCCATGGCCATAATCTGGCCTAGGGCCAAAGTTGGGGTGGGGGCGGGTCGTGTTCTGTAAGGGTGGCCCATGTTTGAAAGACGCAAAATGGCTGACATGGATTAAACAAAATGAGACAGTGTGCTCCAACAGTGAGACGAAACATAATGGTAACTTTGAACAGGGCTACTCCAAGGTCAGTGAGGGGCCCTGCAAACAACCATCCAAGACAGTTTGATAAGAGGATGTCCAAGGGTAGACAAGTGATGGGTTCCAGCCTCATTAATGAAAGGATGTTGCCCCATTAAGTGGACAGCACCAGTTATAACAAGGGTTGTAAATCTCAGCCAACCTAATACATTAGACAGCTGTGAAAACAGCAGCTAAAGTTATATTGTAGCAGTTGGTTGTTTCTTTGAAGTTATTCATACTGTTAAGAAGTAGGTTTGAGTTAACGGTGCTTCAGATAATCATTGAGGTAGATTTCAACATAAGTAGAGATATGTATATTACCAACAGTATAGGAGAAGCATTCGGGGAAAAAACATTTAAACATAGATCTGAAATTTAATTCGTCTTAGGAAATGCTTCTCTTATTTCTTAAAATATTGTTGGTACACCCTGAACAAAATAAATTGGTCAATAATTGGGACAGTGGAAAACATAAGAGGAATAACAGAATTTGATAAAAACAGCGCATGAAATACAATGAATAACAAAATTCAAGCAGACCCTAAAGAACAGCAAGTCTGAGACAGACCAGAAGGAATATAACCAGTAAGTTTGGAATGCTAATTAGGATGCATAGAAAGATCCCAATGCCAGGAGATTACAATGTCTGTTAAACACCATGAGATCATGTGAACCTGGGCTGTCCATAAGAATGCCCATAACTGATTAGGTATTTGACAGGATTGGGTGCACAGAATAAGAGAGAAAGACACCATGAGCATACTATGTGTGATCATTATAACACTAAATGTATAAAATGCTTTATTTCAGTGTAAAAATCAGGGTATGTTATTGATTTTCAGATCTGAGCCAAAGATTGATTGAATAATTTTGTATTCACATTGGGGCCAGATTTGGGGAATATCCTTTGGCCCTCTCCCTACATTAGCTGGTTTTTGCTTGAATAAAAACCTGCCACTTGGCTGAATCCTGCTTTCCTGTTGAGTCTTTGATCTCCGTCGTGGGGGCTATGCTCCTACGTGTGGTAAAAGTGGAGTTTTATTGTTAAATATTGTGCAACCCGACGTGAAAACCCAAATGGATATATGCTACCGTTGCTTGGCAACATCCTCTACACTGAGGTGATGAGTCTTTTTTGTACACCTAGAAGCTGCTATTTATTGAAGAGGATGCAGACCTGTCTCTGAGATAAAGCTTGGACCTGTCATTGAGCCCTGCAGCATGGAAACAGACCCTTCGGTCCAACTCGTTCACGTTGACCAGGTTTCTCAAACTAGTTGCACACCAGACACGTACCATGTATCCTAAATTATCTAGTCCCTTTTGCCAGCATTTGGCCCATGTACCTCTAAACCCTTCCTATTCATATACCTATTCAGATGTCTTTTAGTCGTAGTAACTAGCAGCCTCCACCACTTCCTCTGATAGCTCATTCCATACACACACCATCCTCCGTGTGAAGAAATTGCCCCTCAGCTCCCTTTTAAATTTTCCCCCTCTCAGCTTAAACGTATGCCCTCTAGTTTCAACTGCCCCATCTGAGGGAAAAGACCTTTGCCATTCACCTTTTCGATGCCCCTCATGATTTTATAAATCTCAGCCTCCTACGCTCCAGTGAAAACGGTACCAACTTGTCCAGCCTCTTCTTATAATTTAAACTCTGTAGCCCTTGCAATATACTGGTGAATCTTTACTGAACCCTCTCCAATTTAATAATATCCTTCCTGTAGCAGGGTGATCAGAACTGCACAGAATACACCAGAAATGGCCACACCAACATCTTGTACACCCTCAACAATGACATCCTGACTCCTGCACTCAGTGATCTGAGCAAAGAAGGCAAACATTCTAATTGCCTTCTTAATCGCCCTGCCTACCTGTGATTCAACTTACAAAGAACTATGTACCTGTACCTGCTTGACAACGCTACCTGGGACCCTACCTTTATCTGCATAAGTCTTGCCCCTATTTTCTGTGCCAAAATGGAATACCTTCTCATTTATAAAAATTAAACATCATCTGCCACTCCTCAGCTCATTGGACCAGTTGATCAAGATCCCTTTTTAATCTTAGATAACCTTCCTCATTTAAAGTTTTTGAGAGAAGGTTTAGAGTTCGGGCTGTGGATGACGCTGTGGATGTGCTCACTGAGCCGGTGGGTTTAAATGCGGTGGTTTTGTCCCCTACTTGGTAACATCGTCATTGTGTCTCTGGTGAAGCTTTGGTATCCCGTATGTCCACTGAGAGACACAACTAATTTTCACTGGTCTCAATACACAAAGAAGTACACAATTTCGACTGGGACAACGCATCCATAATAGCACAAGCCAAACAGAGACATTCCAGGGAATTCTTAGAAGCCTGGCATTCCAACCGGAACTTCTTTAACAAATGCATTGAACTGGGCCTGATAAACAAACCAATGAAAAACAGAACTGGAAGTGATGCCAACTATCCCAGCAAATCGAGACCTAGAAATAGGACAGAACGCCAATGGCACCAGATGGTGCAGGACCTGCTGAGCTTTTCCAGCAATTTTGATTTTGTTCCAGCACATCCTTCCTTCAATGTGGGGTCCAAACTGCTCGTATTCTAAATGTGGCCTGACCGGTGCCTTATATAGTCTCAGCAGTACATCCCTGCTTTTGTATTCTAGTTCTGTGGAAAGGAACGCTGACATTGCATTTGCCTTCCTAACTCCCAACTGAATGTGCATGCTAATCATTAAAAGAATCCTGAACTAGGACAAGAAGGGCCCTTGTGTTTCAGATTTATGAAGCCTTTCCCAATTTGCTAGATAGTATAAGCCTCTATTCTCACCACAAAAGTGCATAACCTCACATTTTCCCTCATTATCTTCCATCTGCCCCTTCCTTGCCCTCTCTATTAGTCTGTCCAAGTACTTCGGCATCCACCCTGTTTCCCTCACCACTATCTGTCCCTCCATCTATCTTTGTGTCATCTGCAAACTGAGCAATAGTGCCTTCAGTTTCTTTAGCCAGATCATGATTAGTTGTGGTCTCAACACTGACCCCTGTGAAATTCCACTGGTCTATGGCTGCCATCCTGTAAAAGATCCGTTTATCCTAACTCCCTGTGTTATGCTGGTCAGCTTCTTCTCTGTCCTACCAGTACCTTAACCCTGAAACCATGGGATCTTATTTAGCAACCTGTGCACCTTAGAGGTGACACACCAATAGATCACACCCACTCGCTCTCCTTTCTCTAACTTGCTCATTACATCTTTAAAGAATTCTAACAAATTTGTCAGTCTTGACTTTCCTTATAGCTTGCTGTCTTCTGCCTCCCTCCCATATTAAACAGGAATATTACATTAGCTGTTTTGCATAAGATAATTAACATGAGTTATTTATTGTCATGAACATCCAGAAAGATACAGTGAAAAGTGTTTTGTCACCATAATCCAGCGCCATTTTGAGTTACAAAAAGAAGAAAAGGTAATTACAAACATAATAATGTTCACCTTCTGTACAAGGAGTCTTCAAACAGAGCCCCATGGTTTCTGTACGGTGTCCTGGGACTCAAGGAGCCCCAGCTCTGTGTGCAGCAATGATGAGCCCGCCAAGAGTCTACTCTCTGGGCATACCACAGCCAGGACTCCTTACTCCGGTCACTACCAATGCTGCAGCTGATGACCCACCAAATTCACGCTCTGGCCTATCACAGCAAGGTGTCCTCACTCTAGGCACAGACTGTGTATAGTCCCTGCTGACACCGTTCAGGCTTCCCCATGACATCAGAAAATTTTTTAAAAAGGCGCTAGAGAAGACAAGGAGATGGTGCAGACAGGCTCAGGAGACCTCATCTTAAATCTGCCATTCCTTTGGGACCCTCCCTGACTCCAGTGATTCCTGAGAGATCACGACCAGTGTCTCCACAATCTCCTTAGTTATGTCATTCAGACCTCTGGAGTGTAGTCCATCTGATGTTGGTGATCTATCCACCTTCAGACCTTTCACCTTCTAAGCACCTTCTCTTTAGTGATAGTGACTACACTCAGCTGTCCCTCTGATTCTTGAAGTTCTGATATGCTGCTGGTGCCTTCCACTGAGAAAACCAATGCAAAGTACATCTTCAGTTACTGTGCCTTTCTTATTTCCCCATTACTACTTCTCCAGCAGTTCAATGCCCATTCTTATCTCACTCATCTTTTTAAATATCTAAAAAATACTCTTGCAATCTTCATGTATGTACCTAGCTAGCTTAGTCTTATATCTTCCTCTCATCTTCTAGCTTCTTAAGCTACCCTGTGCTGATTTTTATAAGGCTTCCCAATCCTCTGGCTTCCCACTAATCTTCACCACATTGTATGTCTTTTTCTTTTTTGTTGCCCCTGACTTCCCTTGTCAGCCATGGTTACCTCATCTGTCCCTTAGGATGTTTCTTCTTTCCTGGGATGAACTTCTGCTTTGCCTCCTGAATTACTCCCAAGAACTTCTGCCTCTGCTGCTCTCCCATTTTCCCTGATAGGCTCCCCTTCCATTCAACTGTGGCCAGCTAGCTATTTCCTCATATCTTAGTATTTACCTTTACTCAACTGTAATACCGTTACATCTGATCTAGCGTTCTCCATCTCAAACTGCAGGGTGCATTCTGTCATATTATGGTCACTGCCCCCTATGGGTTCCTTTAACTTCAGCTCCCTCATCAGGTCTGCCTCATTGCACATTATCCTCCCATTGAAGGTAATGATTTGAAATGCTTTCTTTGTCCTCCCCTCTTTTAAGTGCCTTCCTTGAACTGGGCAAAGAAGATTTTCTCTGGCAGTTGGAACTCGGGCATCCTGAGCATGTGAGTTGGTTTCTGATGGTCATGGCCTCTGCTGTTAGCTATGTCAGGGCTACTAATATTATTACACCTGATCTTCCAGCTGATGCAGAGAATCCATCTCAAAAAGTGTTCATGCTACTTCTCCAGGGCCTTGAGGTTGCAGCTGTACATAATCCAAGTTTTGGAGCCTTACTGAAGAGTCAGAATGGTGACTGACTTGTAGAGAGGCTGATGGTGTTCCCGACATTTCTCTTGGAGTTGTTGAGCATTGATATTCATGCCCATTATTCCACGTTTGGTTGGAAGCCATACTGGCTTTCAAGATGGATTACCTCCGAGATTGTGAGAAGGTGCCTAGTCAGGATTCAGGCAATGATCTTCCAAGTGATGGAGAGTAGGAAGATTCCTCACTAGTCGCACTTTGCGTCCTTTCCTGAAGACAGTGTGTTGAGCAGCATTCTTGGGATTGGCAGAGATTTTTATTTTTTGTCTTGGATTTTCAGGAACAGTTGATTATGGTGATGGGTAAGCTCTGCGAGTTTGAAAATCTCCACTGGAATCCTATTTTACTCCTGCAGCTTTTCCATTCTTCATGCGTCTCATGGAGGTTTCATTTTTTGCCACTTCAGGAAGTTGGGGGGGCATTTCCTCAGACTTTCATCCTTGTCTAAGATTGTATTGTGGTTTGAGCGCTTTTGAAGTGCTGGAGGCTGATGTTTCCTCCGTCTCTCAAAAGGGTTGCATTGTTACCTTGCGCCGGTGCGAGGTCGAAGGTGTTAGGTCTGTATATTACTTACATAGCAGTGAACAAATCCTGGGAGCCATGCTTGTCAGCAAAGAGTTGCAGCTCTTTAGCTTTCTCTGTTCACCAGTGGTTCTTCATTTCCCTCATTGTTCTTTGTAACTCCATTGTGCTGTTTGAGGTCTTCTTTTTACCTCATTGTCGGTGGGCATAGACAGTTTTCCTCCCGTTGTCAATGTGATCTCGGATTCTCATTGAACCACTCTTGGTATTTCCTGGTCTTGTAGCCAATGGACTCTTTGTAACATGAGATGATGGCCGTCTTCTGTTCCTTCCAGATTTTCTCCATGCCATTTGAATGAGTCCTTTGGATTATGGTGAAGACTGGGTGGAGACACCTGGTTTCAGTAGACATGTGCTGGGAGTAGTGATCACTTGCTGACTGTAAATTGGTACTCAATTTATGAGCAGTTTGTTTGTGTTCCAAGAGGCAAATGCTGCCTCTATTTGTTTGATTTCTGTTTGCTGTAGGGGAACAAAAGTGAATGTTTTGAATTGCTCACAGGCTTCCCTGAGTGTGATGATCCCACAATGAATAATAAGATGCTGAGCTACAGTGAGTATTCGGAAAGAGTAGTCTTGATTTAGATTTGTGAGATGTGATGTGAGAGTGTTCACTGTGCATGTAAGGATGTCAGCTGTGTCACCTACATCATGAGAAGTGTTCAGTTGTGACTGGTGTGCTACTGAGATAGTAAAGAGCAACTCCAGACTGTTGGTGTTTGACTGGGTGCATGTTCAGGTATCACAAATGGCACCAGTGCAAGGGATCCTTAGAAATTTAACTTATGCCTATAACAAATTGGGGAATAGAGCTAGCATTAGACAAGACAGGTATAATAAGGTAAGGATTGGTGGTTATTGAAGCATGTTTGGGAGGATAGTGAAGAAACTCACGAGAAACTTAATGAAGCTCAACAAAATTGGCATTTACCCAATTTCTGGTAAAATTCAACCCAAAGTATTTTGAGTTTCTCTGTCAGTTGTTTATTCCTACATTCCAGGTAGGCAGTGGCCTAGTCGAATCATCATAAAGCGTTAATCCACAGACCCAGGTAATGTTCAGGGGACCTGCCACAGCAGATAGGTAGAATTTGAATTCAATAATAATCTAGAATTAACAATCTAATGATGACCCTGAAACCATTGCTGATTGTCAGGAAAGCCCCTTCTGGTTCACTAATGCCCTTTAGGGAAGGAAACTGCCATCCTTACCTTATCTGGCCTACATGGGACTCCAGACCCACAGCAATGTGGTTGACTCTGAACTGCCCTCTGGGCAATTAGGGATGGGCAATAAATGCTGGTTTAGCCAACGATGCCCACATTGTGTGAATTAATTAAAAAGCATTCTCCAGCCTCTGCTTGTAATGGATCCATATTTGCTTTCTGCCTCTCTGTACAAGCTTTTCGAAGAATTTACAGTCTGTTTTTGTGGTTCTTGCCAGTTTCCTGATTTATTCTAATTTCTCTTTCTTATCCTTTTCCTTGGTACTCTTTTATAGATTTGTGAAATGCTCCCAACCCTCAGGTTTACCTTCTTTTGTCCATTTTACAGGAATTTTCTTTTAATGCGAATAAATCCTTGATTTCTTTTGCTAGCCACTTGTTAACACATCCTTTTTGGGTTTTTATGCATTAAGCATGGAATGCGTTGCCAGCAGCAGTTGTGGAAGCAAGGTCGTTGGGGTCATTTAAGAGACTGCTGGACATGCATATGGTCACAGAAATTTGAGGGTGCATACATGAGGATCAATGGTCGGCACAACATTGTGGGCTGAAGGGCCTGTTCTGTGCTGTACTGTTCTATGTTCTAAATGAATATATTTTTGTTGTAAACCACTTAATAGAGTCTTAAAAGCTAGTAATTGCCTGTTGACCTTCATACTGTGATGTTTTCCCAATGTTGGACTTGTTCAGTGAGTTTGGTAAGAAGATAAGACCCAAGAGCAGGAGTAGGCAATTTGGTGTTTCAAGCCTGTTCAGCCAACTGGTATGATCATGGCTGATCTGATAACAGGTGCTGTGGACATAGGGGAGCCTGTAGATATACTGCACTTGGATTTCCAGAAAGGCCACATCCAAGTCTTTACTACAGAACATCAAAGGTCATGGTATTGAGGGGGCGGGTAACATTAATGTGAATAGACTGGTTGGCCAGGTCAAAATACAGCCTGTTAAGTGAGTCTTTTCTGGATTGAGAGTGTGACAGGTTGGGTCTTGAGTCTGTGCTGGGGTTTCAACTTTTTACAAACTGTATGAATGACATAATTGAAAGGAGTGAAAGGATATATTTACAGATGACGCAAAGCTAAATTGGGAAGAATGTTGTGAAAAGGACATAAGCAGGTTGCAGATGGATACATACACATTAAGCGAGTGGGGGAATGTCTGGCAGATGACATATAACGTGGGAAAACATAAGGTTTTCACTTTGCTGGGAAGAATAAATGGAGACCAGCTGAGTGCAGAGAGATTTGAGTGTTCAAGCGAACAGGTCACAATGTGTTTGTATGCCTGTATAACACATTGTAGGAACGTAAAACCATAAGGAATAGGAGCAGGAGTAGGCCATCTGGCCTGGAGCATCTGCTCCACCATTCAGTAAGATTGGTGCTGATCTCCTCATCTGTTTACCATAACCCTTAATACCCATACTGTTCAAAAATCTACCTTTGTCTTAAAAACATTCAATGAGGAAGCCTCAACTGCTTCACTGGGCAGGGAATTCCACAGATTCACAACCCTTTGGTGAAGAAGTTCCTCCTGACCTCAGTCCTAAGCCACTCTCCCTTATTTTGAGGCAATGCCCCTTCATTCTAGTTTCATCAACCAGTGAAAACAGCCTCCCTGATTCTCTGAGATAGTAGGAACTGCAGATGCCGGAGAATCTGAGGTAACAAGGTGTAGAGCTTGGGTCTGAAGAAGGGTCTAGGCCTGAAACATCAGCCTTCCTGCTCCTCTGATGTTGCTTGGCCTGCTGTATCTAACTGTACACCTTGTGTTCTCCCTGATTCTCTCCTACCTATTCCCTTCAAAATTTTGTATGTTTCCATAAGCTCCCATCTCGTTCTTCTAAATTTCAATGAGTATAGTCCCAGTCTGCGTAATCTCCTCATAAGCCAACCCTCTCAACTCCAGACTGTCTAGAACATAAATGGGATGCTATCCTTAATGAGAGGAATTGAGCCCCAGAACTTTTATCCTTCAGGCCATTGAGCCTATATCACACTGTGTGGTGTTTTGGTCTCTATTTATGGAAGGATGTAAATGCACTGGGGGCAGGTCAGAGAAGGTTTACAGATTGACATCTGGAATGTTTCATGAGGAAAGGCTAGAGAGACTGTACTTCTTCCCACTGGAATTTAGAAGAGTGAGGAATGACTTGATTGAAGTGTAAGATGCTGATCACGATGGGATGGACATGGAAAAGATGTTTCCCTGATGGGTGAATGCAGCACCGGGGGTCGCCCTTTCTCAACAGATGTGTAAAAACATTTTATCTCTAAGGATGGTGACTTTGGAACTCTTTGCCTGAGAAGATGATGAATGTGAGGTGAGTGAACATTTTTAGGACAGAGATTCGTTAAGCAGGGGATCAGGGAAGTTGGGTATGTGGAATTCACAACAGATCAGCCGGAATGGTTATAGAATGGTGGAGCAAGTTCCAGGGGCTGGATGGCCTATTCCTGTTCCTTTTTCATAAATTTGTACCTCAACAATGGTATAATTCTTACCAGTAATAAAAGGTTGAATGAACAAACTCCATTGAGGAAGGGTCTCGACCCGAAACATCAGCCTCCCTGCTCCTCTGATGCTGCTTCGCCTGTTGAGTCCGTCCAGCTCTACACTGTGTTATCTTACCATCGATACAGTCTAACATCTCCTGTTTTAAATTTCTCAACAAAGGCCAATGGATTCTGGGTGGTGTAAATTTTATTTATTGTGATGGCCGACACAAACAATGCAATGTCTGAGAGCCAGTAATAATCTCAGCACTCCCTTTTCCAATGAAGATTCTTTATTTTGATGCTGGTTCTGTTTCTTTGAAAAGTACCCAGCTGTTTTCTCTATTCCTGAGTCACAACTGTGCAGTAAGATTGCCAAATCACTCACATCAGTCACCACCTTAAAAGATTGTGTGAAGTCAAGATGTACCAATAGACTCCATTCTGAAGATTACCATCAGCTTCTGAAGTTCGTTTTTCTTTGACCATATAAACTTTGCCTACTTCCATTGTGAAATCTGTTAGATGTGAGACTATTGTATTGAAATAGCATTAACATTCAACAGAAGTATATTCCCAAACAAGTTTCGATTTCCCATTTAGTTTTAATAACCAGGAAACTTGACCAAAGGTTTACTTTTTGTTTTATTCATTCACAGGATGTGGGCATTGCTGGCTGGGGAAGCATTTATTGCCCATCCCTAATTGCCCAGAGAGCAGTTCGGAGTCAGCCACATTGCTGTGGGTCTGGAGTTCCATGTAGGCCAGACCAGGTGAGGACGGCAGTTTCCTTCCCTAAAGGACATTAGCGAACCAGATGATTCATGGTCATCATTAGATTTTTAATTTCAGAGCTTTTTTGAATTCAGATTCCATCACCTGTCATGGCAGGATTCACACCTAGGTCCCCAGAACATTACCTGGGTCTCTGGAATAAAAGTCTAGAGATAATACCACGAGGCCACCACCTCCTCCATTTTGCTGTTCATGCCAGCACTTGTCCTTGCTCTGCAAATGTGTTTTGGATAAATTATCTTTGTTTTCATTTAAAGTTGCTATAGCCTTACCCCACCATAGGAGTTGAACAACATAGAGTTATAGTGAAAGGGAGTTTCTCAAAATGGAAGACTGTGACCAGTGGTGTTCCACAGAGATCTGTGCTGGGACCACTGTTGTTTATGACATACATAAATGATCTGGAGGAAGGTATAGATGGTCTGAATAGCAAGTTTGCAGAAGACACTAAGATTGGTGGAGTAGCAGATAGTGAAGGAGACTTGGAGAATGCAGCATAATATAGATAGATTGGAGATTTGGGCAGAGAAATGGCAGATGGAGTATGCAGGCAAATGTGAGGTGATACATTTTGGAAGATCTAATTCAAGAGCAAACTATACGGTAAATGGAAAAGCCCTGGGGAAGATTGATGCACAGAGAGATCTGAGTGTTCAGGTCCATTGTACCCTTAAGGTGGCAAAGCAGGTCGATAGAGTGGTCAAGAAGGCATACGGCATGCTTTCCTTCATTGGACGAAGTATTGAGTACAAGAGTTAGCAGGTCATGTTGCAGTTGTATAGGACTTTGGTTCGACCTCATTTGGAGTACTGTGTACAGTTCTGGTCCCACATTACCAAAAGGATGTGGATGCTTTGGAGAGGGTGCGGAGGAAGTTCACCAGGATGTTGCCTAATATGGAGGCCACTAGCTATGAAGAGAGCTTAAGTAGATTAGGAATATTTTCATTAGAAGGACGGAGGTTGACGGGAGACCTGATTGAGATCTACAAAATCATGAGGGGTATAGACAGGGCAAATAGCAAGAAGCTTTTTCCCAGAGTGGGGCACTCAATTGTTAGGGGTCACGATTTCAAGGTGAGAGGGGAGAAGTTTAAGGGAGATATGTGTGGAAAGTTCTTTCCGCAGAGGGTGGTGGGTGCCTGGAACGCGTTGCCAGCGGAGCTGGTAGAGGCGGGCACGATAACATCAATTAAGATGTATCTAGACAGATACATGAATGGGCAGGGAGCCGGAGGATACAGATCCTTAGTAAATAGGTGACAGGTTTAGATGGAGGACCTGGATTGCCGCAGGCTTGGAGGGCCGAAGGGCCTGTTCCTGTGCTGTAATTTTCTTTGTTCTTTGTTCTTTGCTCTCTCATTAGAGAGAAATGTCTAGTGGTTTAACCTGAGCTTCGCTGTACTTCAGTTGAGGGGAGAGTTGAGAAGGAGCATGCTTCATAATCTTAGGAGGTGCAAGAATTGTTTCCACACTATTGACATCACTTTGCATCACAAACCAGCCTTCCAGCCAAGAGAGCTAACCCTTACTTTCGCAGATGTACTCTCAGGAAGATTTCAGTCAGATAAATGGAATTAAGTGTTCCGGTTGTTTTATGTGTTCTTATCAGTATTGCTGGGGAGCAGAAGTAGACTATTCGGCCCATCAACCTGCTCCACCATTCGATAACACATCTGATCTGACGATCCTAACCTCCACTTTCCTGCATTTTTCTCATAACTGTCAGTTCCCTTTCTGATTAAAAATCTAAAAGCCAAAATTGCGGATGCTGTAAATCAGGAATCAGCAGGTCAGAAGAGTCACCAAACCATAAACGTTAACTCTGATTTACTCTTCACAAATACTGCCAGACCTGCTGAGCATTTCCAGCAACTTCTGACCAAAACTCTGTCGGTCTCCGCTTTGAATATACTTAATGACCCAGCCTCTACAACCCTTTGCAGTAAATAATTCCATAGATTCATGCCCTCTGAGAGAAGAAATTCCTCTTCATCTCAGTTTTAAATGTGAGTCCCTTATTCTGAGATTATAATGCCTGGTCCTAGACTCTTCCACAATGGGAAACACCCTTCCCACATCAACTCTGTTAGGCCTCCTAAGAATTTTGTATGTTTCAATAAAGTCTCTTCTCACTCTTCTGTATTCCATGACACTCTTTACTTGTGCCTTGTAGATGGTGGACAGGCTTTGAGGAGTCAGGAGGTGAGTTACACATCATAGTATTCCTAGCCTCTGGCCTGCTCTTGTAGCTGCTGTGTTTATGTGATGAGTCTAGTTGAGTTTCTGGTCAATGGTAACCCCCAGGGCATTAATCGTGTGGGATTTGGTCATGGTAATGCCATTGAACATCAATGAGCAGTGGTTATATTATCTGTTACTGCAAATGGTCACCACCTGGCATTCGTGTGGCATGAATGTCACTTGCCAGTTGTCAGCCCAAGCCTGGATATTGTTAAGATCTGTAACATTTGAACATGGACAGGTTCAGTATCTGAGGAGTCACGAATGGTGCCGAACATTGTGCAGTCATCAGCGAACTTCACCACCTCTGACCTTATGATGGAGGGAAGGTCATTGATGAAGCAGCTGAAGATGTTTGGGCCTAGGACACTACCCTGAGGAACTCCTGCAGAGATGTCCTGGAGCTGAGATGATTGACCTCCAGCACTACTACCTCATAATGCCAGGAACCTGGGCTTGAATCCAGCGTTGGGTGACTGTCTATGTGGATTTTACATGTTTTCCTTGTGTCTGCATGGGATCCCCCCCCCAACCCACGGTTCAGAGATGTGCAGGGTAGGTGCATTGGCCATACTAAGTTCCCTATAGCTTCCAGGCTAGGTGAATTAGCCATGGGAAATACAGGGTCATAGGAGTAGGGGATGGGTCTGGGTTGGATGCTGTTTAGAGGATTAGTGTGGTTGATGGACTGAATGGCCTGCTTCCACATTGTAAGGGTTCTATAAAAACCATAACCATCTTCCTATGTGCCCCGTATGACTCCAAGCTGTGAGAGTTTGCCCCTGACACCCATTGATTCCAGTTTTGCTGGGGCACCTTGATGCCACACTCGGTCAAAAGCAGCTATAATGTCAAGGGTTGCCACTCATAGCAGCTGTTGTTGATGGCCCACAGAATCTTATGGATACCCAGCATTGAGTTGCTAGATCTGTTTGAATTCCATCCCATTTAGCTCAGTGATAGTTGCACACCATTATAAAGTATGCTGTGTGTAGAGACAGGACATTCTTTAAATCAGATGGACAGCAATTTTAGTGAGTAAACCAGCTTTAATGATGTGGATGTGGAGATGTGAAACAGACTTGCATGTCAATCCACAGCGGGTGGACTGCAGCGTTTCAAGAAGGCAGCTCATCACTTCTTTCCCAAATACAACTAGGAAGAGGCTATAAATGCTTGCCAGCCAGCAACACCCCCTTCCAATGAATTTCAAAAAAAAGCAAAAACAGAAATTGCTGGAGCATCTCGCAGGTCTGGCAGCACTTGTGCAGAGAAAACAGCATTGATGTTTCAGGGCCAAGATCCTCCTTCAGAACTGCTCCATTATAAAGACGTTTGAAAAAAGTGATCAGAATATTGCTCTTGTTTTCATTGCAGGTTTTTTTAAAATAATTTGGAACTGTTTTCCATTTAACACTTAAACACTCACTCTGTAAAGCAAAAATAAGGCAGGGCAAGTGACTGAGGTGTTAATGGGGGAGCACTTTGGGACCAGTGACCATAATTCTATTAGATTTAAATTAGTTACGGGGAAGGTTAGGCCTGGCCCTCAAGTTAAAATTCTTAATCAGGGCAAGACCAATTTTGATGGTCTTGGGTAGGAACTTTCAAAAGTTGATTTTGGGAACGCTGTTCACAGGTAAAGGGACATCTGGCAACTGGGAGGCTTTCAGAAGTGCAGTAAAGAGAGTTCAGAGACAGCTACACTTGGTTCGCAGTAAACAACTGCACCTCCCAGTCGCGAACCATATCAACTCTCCCTCCCATTCCTCAGACAGCATGTCCATCCTGGGCCTCCTGCAGTGTCATAATGATGCCATCCGTAGGATGCAGGAACAGTAACTCGTATTCCGCTTGGGAACCCTGCAGCCCAATGCTATCAATGTGGATTTCACCAGCTTCAAATTTCCCCTCTCCCCACTGCACCCCAAAACCAGCCCAGCTCGTCCCCGCCTGCCTAACTTGTTCTTTCTTTCACCTATCTCCTCCTCCCACCTCAAGCCTCACCTCCATTTCCTACCTACTAACCTCATCCTGCCCCCTTGACCTGTCCTCCCTGGACTAACCTATCCCCTCCTCACCTATACTCTCCTCGCTACCTATCTTTTCTCTCCATCTTCGGCCCGCCTCCCCCTCTATCCCTATTTATTCCAGAACCCTCTCCCCATCACCCTCTCTGATGAAGGGTCTAGGCCCGAAACATCAGCTTTTGTGCTCCTGAGATGCTGCTTGGCCTGTGTTCATCCAGCTCCACACTTTGTTATCTTGGATTCTCCAGTATCTGCAGTTCCCATTATCATTTTTCCCGGCCACTATCAGTTCTGAGGAAGGGTCACCGGTCCCGAAATGTTAACTGTTTATTTCCTTCACAGATACTGCCAGACCTGAGCTTTTCCAGCAACTTTTTTTTGTCCATGTATTCTTTCCTCTCTTACCTTCAGCTCATATCCTCCAGTCCTCAATTCCCCAAGACTGGGAAAAAGACTGAGTGCATTGACCTTATCCATGTTTCTCATGATCTTATACACTTCTATAAAGATCCCCACTCAGTCTCCTATGCTCTAAAGAAAAAGTCCTAGCCTGTCCAACGTCTCCCTATAACTCAGTCCCTTGAGTCTTGGCAACATCCTTGGAAAATTCATCTGCACCCTGTCCAATTTCATAACATGCTTCCTATGGCAAGGTGACCACAACTGAACACAATACTCCAAGTGCGGCCCCACCAATGTCCTGTACAATTGCAACATAATTTCCCAACTTCTTTACTCAATGCCCTGACTGATGGAGGTTAGCGTGCCAAAAGTCTTCTTGATTGCCCTGTCTACCTGTGACTTCACTTTCAGAGAACCATGCACACCAACTTCAAAGTCCCTCTGTCCCACTGCACTCCCTAAGGCCCTACTATTCACCATGAAACTCCTAGCTTGATTTGACTTTCCAAAATGCAACACCTCACATTTGAACTCCATATTAAATTCCGTTTGCTATTTCTGAGCCCACTTCCCCACCTAGTCAAGATTCTGCTGCAGTTTCTGATAACCTTCCTCCCTGTCCACGATGCTGTCTATTTTAGTGTCATCTGCAAACGTGCTAATCATGCCTTGTACATTCTCATCCAAATCAATGATATAGATAACAAACAGCAATGGGCCCAGCACCACCCCTAAGACACCCTACTATCACAGGCCTCCAGTCAGACAAGCATCCTTCCACTTTTACTGATCGCTTCCTACCATCAAGCCAATTGTGTATTGAATTTGCCAATTCTTGCCATGCTTACTCCTAATCAAACCCTGTCTTTCTAAATGCATGTATATCTAATCCCTCAGAATCTTCTCAAGTAACTTGCCTACAATGGATGTTAGGCCTACTGGCCTACAGTTTGCAGTTTTTTTTGCAGCCCTCCTTGAATAAGGGCACAACATTGACTACAGTCCATTTTTATGGGATCTCACCCATGGCTAACGATGATGCAAATATATCAGCCAGGACCCCTGCAATTTCTTCTCTAGCCTCTTGCAGGGTTCTTGAACATATCAGATCAGAACCAGGAGATTTATCTACCTTCATACATTCTAGTACGTCCAACACCTCCCCTACTGTGATATGGACTGTCCCCAAGATATCGCCACTAACTTCCCCAAGTTCCCAAGTCTTCATGTCTTTCTCCGTGGTAAACACAAACCTCGCCCATCTCTTGCAGTTCCACACATACATCTCCACTTTGCCCTTTGAGGTTCTATTCTCTCTAGTTATTCTTTTTCAGCTCCTAGACTCTCCTACCAATGGAAGCATCTTCCCAACTTCCACTCTGTCCAGGCCACTCAGTATTCTGAAAGTTTCAATTCAATGTCCCCTCATTCTTCTAAACACCAATGAGTATAGTCCCAGAGTCCTCAAACTTTCCTAGTATGTTAAGCTTTCCATTCCTGGGACCATTCTCTTGAACCTCCTCTGAACCTACTGCAGGGCCAATATAGCCTTCCTAAGATATGGGTCCCAAAACTGCATACAATGCTCCAAATGTGGCCTGACCAGAGCTTTATAAAGCCTCAATGCTTTTATATTCAAGTCCTCTCAAAATAAATGCCAACGTTGCATTTGCCTTCCTGACTACTGACTCAACCTGCAAGTTTACCCTGAGAGAATCCTGGACTAGGACTCCCAAGGCTGTTTTCACTTCAGACTTCTGAATTTTTTTCACATTTAGAATATAGTCCATTGTTTTTTCTTAGTAAAGTGCATGACCTTGCACTTTCCTGCATTGTACTCCATCTGCCACTTCTTTGCCCCCTCTCCAAACCTGTCCAAATCCTTCTGCAGCTTCCCCACCTCCTCAATACTACCTGTCCCTCCACCTATCTTTGTATTGTCTGCAAACTTAACCAGAACGCCCTCAGTTCCTTCATCTAGATCGTTAATGTATGAACTGGAAATTTATCGTTCCAGCACTGACCTTTGAAGAACATCGCTGCCATCCTGAGAAAGACCCCTTTATCCCCACTCTCTGCTTTCTGCCAGACAGCCAATCTTCTATCCATGCTAGCACCATGGGCCCTTAACTTACTCAGCAGCCTCCTGTGCTGCACCTTGTCATAGGCCTTCTGGAAGTCCAGGTAGATAACATCCATTGGCTCTCCTGGGTCTACCCTGCTCATTAGTTCCTCAAAGAATTCTAGCAGATTTGTCAGGCAATGCCCCCCACCCAACCTTGATGAAACCATGCTGGCTTTGTCCTGTTTTTCCATACACTTCCAAATATTTAGAAATGTCATCCTTTACAATGGAGTCCAAAACCTTCTGCACAACCGAGGTTAGGCTAATCGGCCTGTAATTTTCAGTTTTTTGCTTTACTCCCTTTTTAAACAGGGGTATGACGCTAGCAATTTTCGAGTCTTCTGGGACCCTCCCTGACTCTAGCAATTCCTGAAAGATTGCCACTAACGCTTCCACTATCTTTTCAGCCATCTCCTTTACAACTCTGGGGTGTGGTCCATCTGGTCTCTGTGATTTGTCCATCTTCAGGCCAATCAGTTTCACTAGCAGCTTTTCCTTGGTGATGGTTACCATACTCAGCTCTGGCTCCTGACTCTTGAATTTTTGGGAGATTATTTGTGTCTGCCACCATGAAGACTGTGAAGTAATTATTGAGTTCCTCAGCCATTTCCTTGTTCCCCACTACTATCTCTCCATTGTCATTTTCCAGTGCCTCTTTTGCCCTTTATATATCCAAAGAAACTCTTACAGTCTTCAGCTGTCTTTCTGGCTAGCTTACCCTGATGTTTAATCTTTTCCCTCCTTATTTCTATTTTTGTTGTCCTCTGTTGGTCTTTACAAGCTTCCCAGTCCTCTGGTTTTCCACTGTCCTTTGCCACATTATATCCTTTCTCTTTTGCTTTTATGCCATCCCTGACTTCCTTAGTCAGCCATGCTTGCCTCATCCTCCCTGTACCATGCTGCTTTTTCCTAGGGATGAATTTTTGCTGCGTCTTCTGAATTACTCCCAGAACCTCCTGCCATTGCTGTTCCATTGTCTTTCCTGCTAGGCTCCTCTTCTAGTCAATCCTGCCCAGCTCCTCCCTCATACCTCTGTAGTCACCTTTATTCAGCTGTAATACCGTTACCTCTGATTCTATCTTCTCCATCTCAAATTGCAGAGTAAATTCTATCATCTTATGATCACTGCCTCCTAAGGGCTCCTCTACCTTATCAACCTGCCTCATCGCACAATGCTAAATCCAATATTGCCTGTTCTTTTGTGGACTCCACCACAACCTGCTCCAAAAAGCCATCTCATTGACATTCCACAAATTCCTTTTCTGGCAATCCACTACCATCATGTTTTTCCCAGACCACCTGCATATTGTAATCCCCCGTGATCACTGTGACTTTGCCTTTCTTACACACCTTTACTGTCTCCTGGTGCATCTTTCACCGCAGCTCCTGACTGCTGTTTGGAGGCCTGTACACGACTCCAACTATGGATCCTTTACCTTTGCAGTTCCTCATTCTCCCCACACAGATTCTACACCATCTCACCCTACTTCGTTTCTTCGTACTGATTTAATTTCATTTCTCACTGAAAAGGCAGCGCCATCCTCTCAGCCCACCTGCCTATCTTTTCAATAGGATGGCCATCCTTGGATATTCAGTTCCCAATCCTGATCCCCTTGCAGCCACGTCTCCGTGATGCCTACCATGTCATACTTGCCGATTTCGATCTGTGCTACAACCTCATTTACCTTTTCAAAGATCAAAGACAATTACAGCACAGGGACAGGCCCTTCGGCCCTCCAAGCCTGTGCTGATCCAGATCCTCTGTATAAACCTGTTACCCATTTTCCAAGGATCTGTATCCCTCTGCTCCCTGCCCATTCATGTATCTGTCTAGATACATCTTAAATGACGCTATCATGCCCACCTCTACCACCTCCACTGGCAACGTGTTCCAGGCACTCATCACCCTCTGCGTAAATATTCATTATATTCGTTATACTCTATATTCCTTGTACTGCGTACATTCAGATATAACATCTTCAGTCCTGTATTAACCCTCCCTCTGTAATTTTAATTCATTTTTCCAGTGTTTGGTTGCTAGCTGTTTCCAAACACTGTCCTATTTGTTTCTGTGCTGGAGACTTTAATAACCTCTCCTGAGTTCTCCATCCCTGTCATTTCTTTCATACTTTTCCACATAGTTGAATCCACCACTACAGATATTAACCTGTTGCTTTGTTTCCCACTGGGGCAAGTCTCGCCATTCCCTTCACCACCCCGCCCAAAAAAATCTCTACTTTAAAGACCTACTCACCCTTTTTTGCCAGAACATTGGTCCCAGCTTGATTCAGGTGGACACCGTCGCAATGGTACAGATCCCTCCTGCTCCAATATTGATGCCAGTGCCCCATGAAAAGGAACCCCTGTTTCCCACACCACTCTTTTAGCCACGTGTTTACTTCCCTTATTCTCATGCCCCATGCCAATTAGCATGTGGCTTGGGCAGTAAGCCGGAGATTATAACCCTTGAGGACCTGCTCTTTAATTTGTTCCTAGCTCCTGATGATCCCTGACCAGGTCCACTACTCTAGCCTTGTCAATGTTGTTTGTTCCAGCGTGGCCCACAACAACTGGATGCTCCCCCTCCCACTCCACTACCTTTCAAGCTGATCAGAGATATCCCTTACCCTGGCATTGGGCGGGCAACGCAGCATGTGATATTCTCGATCCTGCTTACAAAGGATACTATTTATCCCCCTAATTATAGAATTCCTGACAGCTACCACCTTTGTTTGCTCCCAGCTCTAGAATAGCCTCCCATACCATGATGCAGTGGTCAGTTGGCTCATCCTCCCTGCAGCCCATTGCCTCATCCACACAGTTTGGATTATGGTTGGCATGGACTGGTTTCAGTGCTGGATGACTCTGACAGAGCTGGGGAATGTTACAGCCCTGGAAATAGTTTGCCTTAATGCTTGAGATGATGTCTGGTTGGAATCCCATCTCAGAATCAAATGAGAACACCTTGGATGTTCTGATACAAAGTCTATTGATAGCCTGGGAGATGGGTCAGTGCTGTCACTGAGATGACACCACCCGCTGCTGCTCATGTGCTAAATCACAGCAAGTCCGAGTGACCCAGTACCCCCTGTATTCCCTGACCTGCAATTTCCCATCAGTTTGTAAATCCCTTCACTGCCCCATCTCCTGCTAATCTGTGTAATCCCTCTGGCCCTCCAGGTGTGTGCACCTCTCTCAACCTGACTCCATGTGCATCCCCCATTTGAAATATAGAGCAACAACTGATGACTCTATCAGCAGCACTGGCCCCGAGCTCTGTGACATTTTCTCTGTAACCTACCTCCTGACCCACGCGTTCAAAATGCTCTGAATACAGATCCACTGTTTTATCATCAATCCAGGAATCTACCTTTTTACACTTGGCCTTGTCAGCTTTATGCAAATGTATAAAAACATGATAAGACTTGCACAAACTGAAGTTCTTGTTTTTATTTCTGTTCCGAATGAGTTTCAATGAAGAATCTAAGGGAAGGGCAGCAACAAAAGAATTTCAGAGTCAAACAACATCGATCACTCCAAGTTGGATTCTGTCAGTTATAAACCACATGCTGGATTGCATTCAGAGGGGGAATAGTAATGTACAAAAGTGACACTGATTGCATGGGACCATGTGCGAGCAAACCGAGACTATTGTGTGGGGCACAGGATATCAAATGAACCGAAAATATGGAAGTACATGAGTGGGTGCTGAGGGCGATCCCAGAAATGTGTGGGTTTACACGTCTGGAGAGGGTTGGCATTTGGGTCTTTTCACCTGTAAAACACGAAGGGGTGACCTATTGTAGAGGAGCAGGAGCTTCCGAATTCACTGTCTGCATTTGCTGCTGGTTTCATATTGACAGCAAAGCGCATTCCGAACACTCTGTTATTTCGTCCCCAAAATCCTGCCCATTAATTTTCAGTCTCCCTACAGTGCGCTTCAGATCTGTGTGACAGGTCGGCACAACATCGAGAGCTGAAGGGCCTGTACTGTGCTCTAATGTTCTATGTTCTATAGGGTGGAAACAGGCCCTTCGGCCAAACAAATCCACAGTGACCCTCAGAGCAACCCACCCAGACACAATCACCTAATCCAAACATCCCTGAACACAATGGGCCATTTAGCAATGCCAATCCACCTAGCTGGCACTTCTTTGGACTGCGGGAGGAAACTGGAGCATCCGGAGGAAACCCACACAGACACGGGGAGAATGTGCAAACTCCACACAGATAGTCACCCGAGGCTGGACTTGAAGCTGCGTCCCTGGTGCTGTGAAACAGCAGGGCTAACTACGGAGCCACCGTGCTGCTGTTTTGGACCATGTACAAGTGATGGACTCTCAGGGGAGTGTCGCACTGACAGCAAGGTTTCTGGTCCCGAGACTGGCTCTCATGTAACGAGGGCTACACCAGATTCCTAGTGATTGATTGTGACAGGGGTCTCTCTAGTTAGAGGCACAGACAGACAATTCTACAGCCGACAGTGAGCCATCAGAATGGTGAGTCGCATCCCTGCAGATGACACCAAAATTGGAGGTGTAGGGGATAGTGAATAAGTTTACCTCAGAGTAGAATGGCTCCATCATCAGATGGGCAAATGGGCCAAGGAGCGACAGATGGAGTTCAATTTAGATCACTGAGAGTTGCTGCTTTTTGGAAAGGGAGCTCAGGGCAGGACTTAGTTCTGAGGAAGGGTCACCGGACCTGAAATGTTAACTCAGACGCTGTCAGACCTGCTGAGCTTTTCCGGCAACGTCAGTTTTTGTTCAGGGCAGGAAATTATACGCTTAATCCTGAGGTCCTAGGGTGTTTTGTTGTAGAAAGAGACCTTGAAGTGCAGGTTCTCAGTTCCTTGAAAGTGGAGTTGCAGGTAGGCAGGAGAGTGAAGAAAATGTTTGTTATGCTTGCCTTTATTGGTCAATGCACAGTGCATTGGAGTTGGTGGGTCATGTTGTGACTGTACAGGGCATTCGTAAGGCCACTATTGGAATACTGTGGACAATTCTACTCTCTCTGCCATCGGAAAAATGAAACTTGAAAGGATTCCAAAAAATGTTGCCAGGGTTGGAGGGTTTGAGCTATCATGAGATGCTGAATAAGCTTGGGTTATTTTCCCTGGAGCATTAGACCAGAAGACATCAGAGCAGAAATTAGGCTATTTGGCCCACTGAGTGTGCTCCACCATTCAAACATGGCTGATAAGTGTCTCAACCCCATTGTCCTGCTATCTTCCTGTAACCCTTCATCCCCTTGATAATCAAGAACCTATCTATCTCAGTCTTAAATGTACTCAATGACCTGGACTCCACAGCCTTCTGTGGCAGTGAATTCCATAGACTCACTAGTCTCTGGCTGAAGAGGTTTCTCCTTATCTCTGTTCTAAAAGATCTTCCCTTTACTCTAAGGATGTGTCCTCACATCCCAGTCTCTCCTAACAATGGAAGCATCTTCCCAACATTGAGTCTGCCCAGGCCAATCAGTGTTCTGTAAGTTTCAATGAGATACCCCCTCCTCCTTCTAAATTCCAATGAGTATAGTCCCAGAGTCCTCAAATGTTCCTCATATGTTAAGCTTTCCATTCCCGGGACCATTCTCGTGAACCTCCTCTGAATCTGCTCCAGGACCAGTACATTCTTCCTGAGATATGGGGCCCAAAACTGCCCATAATACTCCAAATGTGGCCTGACCAGAGCCTTACAAAGCCTCAGTAGTACATCCCTGTTTGTACATTCAAGTCCTCTCAAAATAAATACCAACATTGCATTTGTCTTCCTGGCTACTGATGCAACCTGCAAGTTTACCTTGAGAGCATCCTGGGCTAGAACTCCCAAGTCTCTTTACACTTCAGATTTAACATAGAACATAGAACATTACAGCACAGTACAGGCCTTTCGGCCCTCGATGTTGTGCCGACCTGTCATACCGATCTGAAGCCCATCTAACCTACACTATTCCAAGTACGTCCATATGGTTGTCCAATGATGACTGAAATGTACCTAAAGTTGCCGAATCTACTACCGTTGCAGGCAAAGTATTCCATTCCCTTACTACTGTCTGAATTTTCTCCCCATTTAGAAAATATTCGATGCTTTTATTCTTCTTACCAAAGTGCATGACCTCACACTTTCTCACGATGTACTCCATCTGCCACTTCTTTACCCACTCTCCCAACCTGTCCAAATCCTTCTGCAGCTTCCCCAACTCCTCGAAACTACCTGTCCCTCCAACTATCTTTGTATCATCTGCAAACTTAGCCAGAATGCCCTCAGTTCCTTCACCTAGATCATTAATGTATAAACTGAAAAGGTGTGGTTCCAACACTGACCCTTGAGGAACATCGCTTATCACCGGCTGCCAGAATCATATAAGGAGAGTAAATGCTTGTTGCCTCATTGCAAGTTGTGGGATCTTCCTATGTACAGTTTGACTGCACCATTTGCCATATTGCAGCAGTAACTACATTTCAACTAAACACGTCATTGGCTGTGAAGCGATTTGTGTTATAGTTGATCGATCGGTGTCACATTGTGGTGGTGAAGTTGTGGAGATGTCAGTGGAATAGAAATCCAGACAGCCACACCAATGTTCTGGGGACATAGGTTCAAGTCTCACCCCGGAGAATGTGGCAGGCCATGCCTCACAAGCCCTATTGAATTCTTTCAGGATGTGACAAAACACACGTTGATTAAGGCAGAGCAGTGGATGTGGTGCACATGGATTTTAGCAAGGCATTTGATAAGATTCCCCACCACAGGCTCATTCAGAAAGTAAGAAGGCATGGAATTCAGGGAAATTTGGCTGTCTGGATACAAAACTGCTGTCAAATTAAAGACAGAGGATGATAGTAGATGGAAAGTATTCAGCCTGGAGCTTGGTGACCAGTGGTGTGCCACAGGGATCTGTTCTGGGACCCCTGCTCTTTGTTACCTTTATAAATGGCTTGGATAATGAAGTGGAAGGGTGGGTTAGTACGTTTGCCGATGACATGAAGGTTGGTGGAGTCATGGACAGTGTGGAGGGCTGTTGTAGGGTGCAGTGGGACATTGACAGGAGGCAGAGCTGGACAAAGAAGTGGCAGATGGAATTCAACCCAGAAAAGTGTGAAGTGATTCACTTTGGAAGGTCAAATTTGAATGCAGAATACAGGGTTAATGGATGTGAGTTTGCTCGCTGAGCTGGAAGGTTAGTTTTCAGACGTTTCGTCACCATTCTAGGTAACATCATCAGTGAGCCTCCGGTGACGCGCTGGTGTTATGTCCCGCTTTCTATTTATCTGTTTAGGGTTCCTTGGGTTGGTGATGTCATTTCCTGTGGTGATGTCATTTCCTGTCCTTTTTCTCAGTGGATGGTAGATGGGCTCTAAATCAATGTGTTTGTTGATAGAGTTCCGGTTGGAATGCCATGCCTCTAGGAATTCTCGTGCGTGTCTCTGTTTCGCTTGTCCTAGGATGGATGTGTTGTCCCAATCAAAGTGGTGTCCACATCCAGAACCTCAACCTGAGCTAAAAAATCTTCTCAAAACTCGCTAACAGGGTTAATGGCAGGATTCTCAGCAGTGTGGAGGAACAGAGAGATCTTGGGGTCCACGTCCATAGATCCCTCAAAGTTGCCACCCAAGTTGATAGGGTTGCAAAGAAGGCATATGGTGAGTTTAAGAGCTGTGAGGTTATACTGCAGCTCTATAAAACCCTGTTAGACCAGATTCTGTTTTTGGTGTCATCAGTTGAGAGAAGAATACTGCTTGAGGTAATAACATAGTCTTCAACATCTTTAACTCTGGTCAGATGGGTTGACCACTTTTATCTTAGATCTGGATCTTGATATTTGACATTGACATTAACTCATCATTATGGATTCTTCTAAAATTGGATCATAGCATCCCTACAGCATGGAAGGAGACCATTCAGCCCATTTCATCCACACCAACTCTCTGAAGAGTCCACCTAGCCTACACATCTGTGGACTGTGGGAGGAAACCAGAGCACCCAGAGGAAACCCATGCAGACACAGGGAGAACGTGTGAACTCCACACAGACAGTCACCCGAGGACAGAATTGAACCTGGGTTCCCGGCGCTGTGAGGTAACAGTGCTGACCACTGAGCCACTGTGCCAGCCCAAAATGTCATTTCTAAATTAAATGGTCAATCATAGAGTGATCAATTCAATTTTTCAGAAAGCCTCGAAATGAAATTCCTGCCTGAAATGGACACAGTCTTGAGCAGCAACTCCCATGTCCCTTGAGTTACTTAAAACAAAACCTGAGTGCTGATTCTAGTTGGCTGCTAGATTACTCAGTTCTAACATGTTCCCCAATTTGTTCCTCCTTTAATGCCAATGTCAAACTTTGGTCACTCAGAGCCGTTAAATTTAAGAACCCACAATCAGTGAGTTCCATCCAAAACTTAAGCACGGAGCACCTCATTGATTTTATTGACATAAAGCATAAATCTAAAATTGCGAGACAGTGCTAGGATCCAGACAGTGCGAGAATCCTGACAGTATTCAAAATGGATACAACGTCAACTTCTGATCCAGTTTGCGAGAACATTGAAAATCACCTGCAGCATCCTCTATTCAATAGGGGTGCTCCAACTGGGAGAAAAATTATGACATAATCTGTTGTTGGGACAAATGAAATTCAGGAACCTTTTTAGACCCGTAAACACCAATGTTTGCATGGTTGCAAGAGTAGGTGATGGAATATCCCTTTTAAATAAATAACAGCTCTTTTGGGACACTAAAAGCAAAGTTGGCCGACTCAGTGGTATTTGGGAAGGGATACAAGACAGTAAGCCAGGAAGGTTGCAGAACTGAGATTGCACCTTTGCTTGCTGAGCCGGTGTGTTTGATTACAAATGCTTCGTAACCCTGCTCAGTAAGATGGCCAGCACGCCTCTGGTGAAGCATCAAGATTCCGTCCTGCTTGGTATTTATCTTCTGAAAAACTTTGAGCTTGCAGAATTCACTGTGAGAGTGTATCAGGCCAGAGAGATACGCAAGCGACATACCTTGATTGACTATAATGCAGAGGAGGCCACATCTGGAGCAGCAGATACAGTAGACCACATTGATGGATGTGCAGGTGAACCCCTGTCTAATGTGGAAGGTTTGTTTTGTGCCTTGACTGGAGGTGGGGGGGGGGGAGGTTTGGGGCAGGCGTAGCACTTCCTGCAGCTGCAGGGAAAGGTGTCAGGGGTGGTGATGCTATTGGGGATTGTGGAGCAGACGAGGGAGTCATGGAGAGAGCAGGCCCTACAAAAGGCAAATGGGGTGGGGAGGGAAATATATCTTTGGTTGTGGGATCAGATTGCAGGCGGCGGAAGTGGCGGAAAATGATGTGTTGAATCCGGAGGTTAGTGGGGTGATATGTCGGGGGAAGGGTGATTCTGTCCTTGTTTTTGTTGGGGAGAGGGAATGTGAGGGGAGAGATGTTGGAAAAGCAAGAGATGTGATTGAGAGCATTTTCGATCACTGAAGGGGGTGTAGTTGTGGTCCTTGAACTAAGAGGACATGTGGGATGTTCAGGAGTAGAACACCATAACTTTGGAGCAGATCTGGCAGAGGCGGAGGAATTGGGAGTAGAGATCACATTCTTGCAGGAAGGTGGGTGAGAGGTGGTGTAGTCTAGCAAGTTGTGGGAGTCAGTCGGCTTGAAATAGATGTCAGTTTCAAGGCAGTCACCCGAGACGGAGGTGGAAAGGTCCCGGAAGAAGAGCGAGGTATCAGAGGTGGTCCAGGTGAACTTGAGGTTGGGGCGAAAGGTGTTTGTGAAGTTGAACTCTTCAAGCTCCTTATGGGAGCATGAGGCAGCACCAATACAGTTATTGATGTTGCAGAGGAAGAGGTGGGGAATAGTGCCAGTGTAACAGCGGAAGAGGAACTGTTCCACATATCCTACAGAGAGGCAGGCACAGCTTGGGCCCATGAGGGTACCCATGTCTACCCCCTTCGTCTGTAGGAGGTGGGAGGAGTTGAAGGAGAAATGGATCCCCACCACTCCCTACCCGCACTCAACTATCACCATCCCAACTACCTTCCCCAGCCCCACTCCTCCCCCATTTCTGAAGAAGGGTCCTGACCCAAAAACGCTGACTTTCCTGCTTTTCTGATGCTGTCTGACCTGCTGTTCTCCTCCAGCCCCAAAAGGTACTATCTCTGACTCCAGCACTTGCAGTTCTCACTATCTCGGAGTTTCAGACGTACTGCTTCGAGTCAGCCCTGTTCCTGGGATTGGATCAATCAATAGGAAAATCACAATGTCCAAAACTGCCTTATGCAACTCCTTTTCCTGGACAGAATCTCATTTGCATTGGAGGAAGTGAATTGCATTCCTGAATCAAACAGCAGTACCCAGGAGGAATTATCATGCCGGTTACCATGTGACACAGGAAATGAAGTAAAGCCAAAATACTTGGGGATGACTCACAGACTTGTTTTTAAAACAGCAACTCGATCCAGTGGAACTGACACTTCAGAGGCAACATCAGTAAAAGAAGCAGGAACCTTTGGAGCGAGAACAACAGCATTGATTTCAGCTCAGCTGTAACCACGGTAGTATAAACCTCTTTACTATCTAGTGCTTCCAAAGCAGATTTTAACACACTGTAAGGACATGGTCATTTGAGAACTGTAATGTTACTCAGGAAAAAGAGGGAAAATGGCGTTTATACAATTGTGTTTCTATCAGCAATAGCCTGAACTTTTTATCTCAGAACTAAGGAAGGGTCACTGGACCCGAAACGTTAACTCTGTTTTCTCCTTCACAGATGCTGCCTGATCTGTTGAGCTTTTCCAGCAACTTTGTTTTTGTTCCTAATTTACAGCATTCGCAATTCTTTTGGTTTTTATGGTTTGAATGGAGTTGAATTAGCTTTATTTTCACATGTACTCTCATGAGCGCAGTGAAACATTTACATGTTGACAATTATGGTGACAACTTAAGTGCAAAGAAACCGAGGAACAGACTCTTGATTATAAATTCTTCAGGAAAAACCATTAGAAAATAAAGAAATAAAAGTCTAGCACTACAGAGTTTCACAATTTCAAAATAATAGTTACAAATTGGAAAAATAAGAGATAAAAAGTTCAGATTATTATTGTTGATAGAAACACAATTGTATAAAACCATGTCTCATGGTAAACTAAATTTTTTTCTGAAGGAGGGTCTAGGCCCGAAATGTCAGCCTTCCTGCTGCTCTGATGCTGCTTGGCCTGTGTTCATCCAGCTCTACACCTTGTTATCTCAGATCCTCCAGGATCTGCAGTTCCTACTATCGCTCATGGTAGACTCATTAAGTGGAGCTGAGTCTCAAGATCAGCCACGATCTTATTAAATGGTGAGGCAGGCTCGAGGGGCTGCTAGTTCTTACGTTCTTATTAATGCTTTCATTATGACTGGTTATTGACAGGAAATGTTAGCACTGATTGAGTTCAATTTGCTAATTGTTTGAAAGAAACAAGCTGATTTTCTAATACTGAGCAGGAAATTTTGTTCTAAAAGTTAATCAAAAATTTCTTTACGCCATTACCCTGAAAATCAAACAGCTTCAAGAACATAGAAGAATACTAAAAACATTGCATATCCAACCAAAAGATCGAAATTACGTCTGAATTCAAACCTGAGTTCTTTTACTCTGGGTCCCTGACCTAATCTCTGGCTCCTTGTTCCAGGCATTCTTCAAAACACCTCAAAGTCATTTTGATTGCATAGCTGGAGGGGTGTCAACAGCTGCCATGTTTCTACTCCTTTTGAACTCAAAATAAAGTTCTTCAACTCTGAAGATCATACTCATTCCGCTCCGGGCCCACAGACCATCCCCATTCCACTCCGGGCACACTGACCATCCCCATTCCGCTCCGGGCCCACTGACCGTCCCCATTCCGCTCCGGGCCCACTGACCGTCCACATTCCGCTCTGGGCCCACTGACCATCCCCATTCCGCTCCGGGCCCACAGACCGTCCACATTCCGCTCTGGGCCCACTGACCATCCCCACTGTGTTCCGGACCCACTGACCGTCCCCAATCTGCTCCAGCCCCACTGCCCATCCCTGCTCCGGCACCACTGATATTCCCACTCCGGGATCACTGACCATCCCCACTTGATAAATGTTCACTCACAATTTGGTTAGTCATTAAATCTGGCTCATTAATATTTACTAAATTCAATATATGCTTGCCCCCTTGTTGCATCCAGGACATATTGCTGTCGAAAACTATCCTGAATACACTCCAGAAATTCACAACCTTTGGGACAGATGCTTGTCTGACTGTCCCAATCCATGTTAAAATTAAAATCCTCCATGAATGCCACTTCTGGACTTTGTACCCGGACATGTCGTTCCATCCATATTTGCCTTTATCCAAAACGGTATAAAAAGACTGTGCTCTGTCTCTCTGTTCTGCAGTCAGTGCTATAGACAGAAGTCTATTGTCCTGAAATAGAATCTTTACATGATCAACCTCAGTTACTACTAAACTTTATATATTATACTAAAACAAAGTTGCTGGAAAAGCTCAGCAGGTCTGGCCGAGTTGACCGTGGCTCGGCAATGGCAGACATTTAAAGAACACACAGGTGAACTTCAACAATTGTATAACCCTATGATAATTGGAACTGCAGATGCTGGAGAATCCAAGATAACAAAGTATGAAGCTGGATGAACACAGCAGGCCAATCAGCATCTCAGGAGCACAAAAGTTGACATTTCAGGCCTAGACCCTTGATCAGAGAGGGAGATGGGGAGAGGTTTCTGGAATAAATAGGGAGAGAGGGGGAGGCGGGCCAAAGACGGAGAGAAAAGAAGATAGGTGGAGGGGAGAGTATAGGTGGGGAGGTAGGGAGGGGATAGGTCAGTCCAGGGAAGATGGACAGGTCAAGGAGGCGGGATGAGGTAGTAGATAGGAAGTTGAGGTGTGGTTTGAGGTGCTTCCTCTACATTGGGGAAACAAAGCGGAAGCTTGGGGACCACTTTGCAGAACACCTCCGCTCGGTTTGCAATAAACATCTGCACCTTCCAGTCGCGAACCATTTCAACTCCCCCTCCCATTCCTCAGACAACATGTCCATCATGGGCCTCCTGCAGTGCCACAATCATGCCACCCAAAGGTTGCAAGAACAGCAACTCATATTTCGCTTGGGAACCCTGCAGCCCAATTGTATCAATGTGGACTTCACAAGCTTCAAAATCTCCCCTTCCCCCACTGCATCCCAAAACCAGCCCAGTTCATCCCCTCCCCCCACTGCACCACACAACCAGCCCAGCTCTTCACCTCCACCCACTGCATCCCAAAACCAGCCCAGCCTGTCTCTGCCTCCCTAACCTGTTCTTCCTCTCACCCATCCCTTCCTCCCACCCCAAGCCGCACCTCCATCTCCTACCTACTAACCTCATCCCACCTCCTTGACCTGTCCGTCTTCCCTGGACTGACCTATCCCCTCCCTACCTCCCCACCTATACTCTCCTCTCCACCTATCTTCTTTTCTCTCCATCTTTGGTCCGCCTCCCCCTCTCTCCCTATTTATTCCAGTTCCCTCTCCCCATCCCTGTCTCTGATGAAGGGTCTAGGCCTGAAACGTCAGCTTTTGTGCTCCTGAGATGCTCTTTGGCCTGCTGTGTTCATCCAGCTTCACACTTTGTTATCTTTAATTGTATAACCCTGTCTAGTGTGAGAGTAAAACAGGAAAGGTGGCTCAACCATGAATATCAAGGGAGATCAGAAACCGGGTTATCGCCAAAGAGGAGACATATAAACTAACCAGAAAAAGCAGTGAACCTGAGGACTGGGAGAAATTTTACATGCAGCAGAGGAGGACAAAGGGTTTAATATGGAAAGGTTAATAGAATATGAAAGTAAGATCACAGAAAACATAAAAACTGATTGCAAAAGTTTCCTTAAATATGTGAAGATGAAAAGACTGGTGAAGACAAGTGTCAGTCCCTTACGGTAAGAATCTGTTTTGTTTGGAAAAAAAAGCGGCATGGTGGCTCAGTGGTTGGCACTGCAGCCTCACAGCACCAGGGACCCGGGTTCGATTCCAGCCTCAGGTGTCTGTGTGGAGTTTGCACATTCTCCCTGCGTCTGCGTGGGTTTCCTCTGGGTGCTCCGGTTTACTCCCACTGTCTAAAGATGTACAGGCTAGGTGGATTGGCATTGCTAAAATGCCCATAGTGTTCAGGGATATGCAGATTAGGTGGGTTATAGCAGGATAGGCCTGGGTAGGAGGCTCTGAGGGCCACTGAATGCTCCAATCCTATCTACTGCCTTCATATTTTTATGTGTTTCGACAAGAAAACACCCTCATTCTACTAAATTCCAATGAGTATAGTTCACGTCTCCTCAATTTCTCTTCATAAGGCAACCATGGACATACATGGAATAGTGTAGGTTAGATGGGCTTGAGATCGGAATGACATGTCGGCACAACATCGAGGGCCGAAGGGCCTGTACTGTGCTATAATGTTCTCTGTTCTATCCCTCAACTCTGGAATCAAACAACCTTGACAGATTTAAGAGAATTCTTTGTGGTGGTTACAAGCAGGATATATAAAGGGGAAACAGTGGATTTGGATTTTCAAAAGGTGCCGCACATTGGGCTTCTATTAACATGAAGAGGATTGACTAACAAATAGAAAACAGAGAGTTGGTATGATGGGAACATTTTCAGAATGGCACCCTCTAACTCGTGGAGTGCCTCAGGGTATCAGTGCTGGGACCACACTTATTCAGAACATTCCCTTATTGACTTGCATAAGAAAAGTGAGTGAACCGTGGCCAAGTTTGCGAATGACACAAAGTGGCTGCAGAAGGAGATAGGCAGATCAGACAAGTGAGCAAACCCTCGACAGATGGAATATCAGGTGGGATAATGTATGGTTATGCACTTTGGCAGATGGAAGAGGAGTTGAATATTATTTAAATGAAGACATACTGCAGAAAGGTGCAGAACAGAGGTATTAGGGAGTTCTTGTCCATGAATTACAAAAAGCTAGCATGAACGTTCAGTGGGTAATAGGGAAGGCAAATGGAATGTTGGCCTTTATATCAAGTGGGTGGTGTATAAGTATCTGAAAGCCTTATTGCAGCTGTACAAGGTGCTGGTGAGACACATCTGGAATAATAGGAACAGTTATGGTCCCCTTGTTCATGGAAAGATATTGTTTCGTTGAGGCAGTTCAGAGAAGGTTCACTCAGATGATCCCTGGTATGGAGGGTTACGTCATGAGTATGAGTGACACATGTTGGGATTCTACTCACTGGAGTTTAGAAGAAGATGTAATCTCACTGAAACATTCAGGATTCTTAAGGGGGTGACGGGGTCAATGCTGAGAGGATGTTTCACCTCATGGGAGAGCCTAGGACCGGAGAGCATAGTTTCAGAATAAAGGGGCACTGATTTAGGACTGAGACGAGGAGGAACTTCTTCTCTTGAGTTCTGAGTCTTTGGATCTCCTTACCACAGAAAGCTGTGGGGGTGGTGTCTATTTAAACCTGAGGCAGATAGATTTTTGGGAATCAAGGGTTACAGGAAAAAAGTGGGAAAGTTGGATCAGCCATGATCCTATTGAATGGCACAGCAGGTTCGAGAGGCTGAATTGCCTACTCCTGTTCCTCATTTCACATGGTCTTATGGTTTTATGGGCATTATTAAAACATGTAAGATTCTCAGAGGATTTGACAGGGTCGATGTGGAGAGGTTGTTTCCCCTTGTGGGAGAGTGTAGGGCCAGAGGGCATCATCGAACAGTAAGGAGTTATACATTTAAACAGAGATGGGCAGGAATTTCTTCTTTCAGATTTGGAGAATGGGACGAGCTTGATAATTCTTTTGGGAGCCAGCACGGACAGAGAGGGTCCCTTCCATACTGTAAAAGTCTATGATTCTGTGTGTGAGGTTTATATTTTCGTCAGAGGGATAGAAAGGTAATGTATTATCTAAGTGGAGAGAAACATCAGAGTGCTTTGGTGCAGAGGGATCTGGGTGTCGTTGGACATGAACCACAGAACGCTAGGATGTAGCTACAGCAGGTAATAAGGAAGGCAGATGGAATTTTAGCATTTCAATGGTTCTAATAGGAATAGAGTATAAAATTAGGGAAGTGTTGCTGTAACTGTACAAGGCATTAGGCTTCACTTGGATCGCTGCGGACAGTTTTGATGCCTTTACTTGAAGAGGGATGTAGTTGCATTGGAGGTAGTCCGCAGGCGGGTCACTAGATTGATTCTAGAGAATCTCAAGAATAGAAATTGAGCAATTTATTCCTATTCTGTCTGGAGTTTAGCAGAATGAGAGGAGCTCTAATTGAGAGATATTAGATACTAAACGAGATTGACAAAGCAGATGTGTAGAGGATGTCCCTCATGCGGAACAATGTAGAATAAGTTTTATGAGAAGGGGTTGAAGATGGGGAGGTGATGGCCTGCTGTTATTATCGCTGGACTATTAATCCAGAAACCCAGATAATGTTCGGAGGACCTGGGTTCGAATCCTGCCGGGCAGATGGTGGAATTTGAATTCAGTAAAATATCTGGAATTAAGAATCTAATGAGGGCTGTGAACCCATGGTCAATTGTCAGAAAAACACATCTGGTTCACAAGTGTCCTTTCGGGAAGGGAACTTCTATCCTTACCTGGATAACAAAGTGTGAAGCTGGATGAACACTGCAGGCCAAGCAGCATCTTAGGAGCACCAAAGCTGATGTTTCTAGCCTGGACCCTTCATCAGAAAAGGGGAATGGGGAGACAATTCTGAAATAAATAGGGAGAGAGGGGGAGGCGGACCGAAGATGGATACAGGAGAAGATAGGTGGAGAGGAGAGTATAGGTGGGGATGTAGGGAGGGGAGAGGTCAGTCCGGGGAGGACGGACAGGCCAAGGGGGTGGGAAGAGGTTAGTAGGTAGGAAATGGAGGTGCGACTTGAGGTGGGAGGAGGGGATAGGTGTGAGGAAGAACAGGTTAGGGAGGCAGGAAAGAGCCGGGCTGGTTTTGGGATGCAGTGGGGGGAGGAGAGATTTTGAAGCTGGTGAAATTGATATCATTGGGCTGCAGGGTTCCCAAGCGGAATATGAGTTGCTGTTCCTGCAACCTTTGGGTGGCATCATTGTGGCGCTGCAGGAGGCCCGTGATGGGCATGTCATCTGAGGAATGGGAGGGGGAGTGGAAATGGTTCGCGACTGGGAGGTGCAGTTGTTGACTGCGAACCGAGCGGAGGTGTTCTGCAAAGCGGTCCCCAAGCCTCCGCTTGGTTTCCCCAATGTAGAGGTAGCCACAACCGGTATACTGATGCAGTATACCACATTGACGGATGTGCAGGTGAACATCTGCTTGTTGTAGAAAGTCATCTGGGATGGTGGTGAGGGAGGAGGTGTAGGAGCAGGTGTAGCATTTCCTGTGGTTTCAGGGGAAAGTGCCAGGTGTGGTGGGTTTGGAGGGGAGCGTGGAACGGAGAAGGGAGTCACGGAGAGAGTGGTCTCTCTGAAAGGCAGAAACAGACACTCGCAGCCATGCACCGGCACCTCCAGGCACTGCAATCCAGCCTGCCCCAGCTCAGAGCCTCCCTCTCCCAGACCTGCAAAGGACCTCTCCTGTTTTTCATCCTCCGCAGGATCCACAGACTGAACACTCAGTTCCACTCAGCTTTACTGGGCACCAACAACCGTTAAGTACAACAAACTCACGGGTTCCTGCCACCTTGAACAGGATTCCTCCACCTCCCTAGTCGCTAGCCTGTCCCTGCACCTCCCCCACAATGTACCCACTGCCATTGGCCATGAGGCCACGGCCAGTGAACCCTCCGATGACGTCACATCCACCACCGCGGGGTACACCACTTGCGGGATCACGCAGACGACCGCTGCTGTGGACACCGCCTCCACCTCTACTACTTACACCACCACCGTCACCGCTGCTGCTGCCGCCCACCCTGCTCTGCCCACCGCCACCGATGCCAACGCTGCATCGCCCACCACCGACACTGATGCATCTCCGCCCTGCATCTGCTGATGCTGCTCCGCCCGCCGTCCACGCCATCATCGCTCCGCACACGACCTCCACAGCCAGCAACCCCAGTGATTACAGCCACACTGAGCCCTGCCGCATGTTCACCTTCCGCCCAGACCTCCCACTGACTGAGGACGAACGGTCAGTCCTTAGTAAGGGGCTCACCTTTGTCCCCCTACAACCACACATCAACGAATACCAGTCACGATTGGACATAGAGCAGTTTTACCGCTGCCTTCGCCTCCACGCCTACTTATCTAACTGTGAACCGAACCCTCCTTCCACAGACCCGTTCACCCTCCTCCACCACAAGTCCACGTCCTGGACACCACCCCCAGGCCTCCTACCTTCCCTTGACCTCTTCATCTCCAACTACCGTCGAGACATTAACTGCCCCAACCTCTCCACCCCTCTCACCCACTCCAACCTCTCCCCCGCAGATATTCGTCACTTATGCAGCTTGTCACTTGCTTTCGGACAATGGCCATCAATATCTCAGGACATTTCACCAACACCTTCCACCCCAACTTTAAGTTCACCTGGACCATATCCATCACAACCCTCACCTTCCAGGACCTTTCTGTCTCCATCTCAGGCTACCACATACAAACTGATGTTCATTTCAAGCGCACCGACTCCCACAGCTACCTGGAATACACCTCCTCCCTTCTCAATTCCTTCACCTCTGCCGCATCTGCTCCCAGGATGAGGCATTCCCCTCCCGCACATCCCAGATGTCCACATTCTTCAAGGACCGCAACTTCCCCCCACCTGCAGTGATTGAGAACGCCCTCGACCGTGTTTCCTGCAATTTCCACACTTCATCCCTCACACCCAGCCCTCGCACTAACTTCCCAAAGAGAATCCCCCTAGTCCTCACATACCACCCCACCAACCTCCAGATACAACGCATCATCCTCTGACACTTCCGCCATCTACAATCCAACCTCACCACCCAAGACATTTTTCCATCCCCACCCTTGTCTGCCTTCCGGAGAGACCGCTCCCTCCGCGACTCCCTTGTCCGCTCCACACTCCCTTCCAACACCACCACACCCAGCACTTTCCCCTGCAACCGCAGGAAGTGCTACACCTGCCCCCACACCTCCTCCCTCACCCCCTTCCCAGGCCCCAAGATGACTTTCCACATCAAGCAGATGTTCACCTGCACATCTGCCAATGTGGTATACTGCATCTGCTGTACCCGGTGCGGCGTCCTCTACATTGGGAAAACCAAGCGGAGGCTTGGGGACCGCTTTGCAGAACACCTCCGCTCAGTTCACAACAAACAACTGCAGCTCCGAGTCACAAACCATTTCAACTCCCCCTCCCATTCCTTAGATGACATGTCCATCATGGGCCTCCTGCAGTGCCACAATGATGCCACCCGAAGGTTGCAGGAACAACAACCCATATTCCGCTTGGGAACTCTGCAGCCCAATGGTATCAATGTGGATTTCACCAGCTTCAAAATCTCCCCTCCCCCCTCACTGCTTCCCAAAACCAGCCCAGCTCGCCCCAGCCTCCCTAACCTGTTCTTCCTCTCACCTATCCCCTCCTCCCACCTCAAGCCACGCCTCCATTTCCTCCCTACTAATCTCATCCCGCCCCCTTGACCTGTCCATCCTCCCCGGACAGACTGATCACCTCCTCACCTCCCCACCCATACTCTCCCCTCCACCTATCTTCTCCCATATCCAGCTTCGGTCTGCCTCCCCCTCTCTCCCTATTTATTCCAGAATCCTCTCCCCATCCTCCTTTTCTGATGAAGGGTCTAGGCCGGAAATGTCAGCTTTGGTGCTCCTAAGATGCTGCTTCGTCTGCAGTGTTCATCCAGCCCCACACTTTGTTATCTCGGATTCTCCAGCATCAGCAGTTCCCGTTATCTCTGCCATCCTGACTTGGTCCGGCTGACATGTGACTCCAGACCAAGAGCTATGTGGTTGACTCTTAACTGCCCCCTGGGCAATTAGGAATGAGCAATAAATGCTGCCTGGCCAGTGACACCCTCATCCTGAGAATGAATAAAGCAAAAAAAGAGATTTAAAACAGAGATGTGGAGAAGTTCTTTCTCTCAATGGGTCATGATCAGTGGAATTCACTCCCCCAGTGTAAATGCATTGAGTAAATTTAAGGAAGATACTCCATTCTGGAAACTGCCATGGAATACGGTCAGAAGAATCGGCGTCAGATGGAAAGTCTCTGCTCCCGTCTCAAGGAGCTCTTCTGCATTGGCCTGATTGCCCTGGTGGGTCACTCTGCTATGACTGGGGGCGATGTAGAGGCATTGAAGAGAGAGTGGAATGAGAAAATGGCCAAAGTAGAAAATAAAATGAAATCCATGATAGATCGGTGCATCAATGAGTTTCCTGACCAGGCAGAAATAGATGTTAAGCAAATGATAAATCGAAGGGGTGAAAGAAATAACTGTGAATGTGTAAGTTACATTCTAGATGGTTTATTGAAGAAATATGATTGGATTAAATGGTCTGTCCGGGTCTATGACCCTGTCAGTGGCTTCGACAATCACTGTGTCAATGGCCCCAATCGGTTTCACCTTTTCAGACACAATGGGGTTAATGCTGTTGCCTCCTATGCAATTGATCCAAAACCAATTGATAAAAGTTACATAAGGGAGTTAATGGAGGGGAAAGATGGCTGGTCTGATGCAAGACGGGTTGCAGAACATGTGTACAATAACCTTCCCCCTGGGCATGTTGTACACACAGTGAGACGCCTCAAGGGTCTGTGGTATAGTGGTAACTTTCCTGCAGATTGTCATTTCTGGGAAAATTACTCAGGTGTCGCTCTGTGTGTTCATTCAACATAAACTGAGCTTCCCAGTTCCTCCTCCCCTGAGTTAATGCTGCCGTCATTCAGGGGATAAGGTTTTGAGTTTTGGAAATATTACTCTTTTCATTCATTGCCATCTATTCGACTGGAAACCGATGAATTCTTAAACCTCTTCTCGGAAATGACTACTTGTTTGACCATTTCTCTCTCCCTGACTATTGCAGTCCCAACAGCGTGTTTGTCCCTTTGTGTTGTTGGCAGAAAGCTACATGGCTTCATTTGAGAAAAACTAAAAGAACTGTTCAGGAATGAAACAAATTTCTGGAGAAGATCAGCAGTTCCGGCAGCATCTGTGAAGGAAATAGCAGAGTTAACATTTTGGTTCTGGTGCCCCTTCCTGACGGTTTCATTTGATGATGACCCTCCTCAATGTGACAAATGATTCTTTGATCAATGTTGCGAAACCTCATTCGTCTTCGATCCCCCGTCTCTGTCTTGTCTGAATGCCCCATAACCGGGAATGTTGAGCTGCCAATCATGCCCATCTTGTCTTTCGGCCAAGCCTCCGTTACAGCAATGATAACAAACTCCATGGTGCCTCTCTGTACTCCTTAGGCACTTTGCATTAGCATGTATTAGCTTAACAAACTCACTTCTTTCTTCTCTAGTCTATGGTTTCTCTATTTTAACCAATTCACATTTTAACCTCCTATCTCGTTGTACCTTCTCATCTGAACATCAAAATCCTATGCTCCTGGCGATCTGGTTTAAAGTTGCCCAAACAGCATCATAAACCTCCCTACGAGGAGGTTGGTCATGTTCCTGCTCAACTGTAACACATCCAACTTATAAAGAGCCCACCATCTGAAGAATCGAAAGCTCTGTTTCCTGAACCATCTCTCCAGTAACACATTCATCTGCTCTATCCTGCCATTCTGATTCTCTCTACTGCACGGCACCAAGGAAAATCCAGAGGTTCCTACCTTTGAAGTTCTGCCTTTCAATTTCTGACCTAACTCCCTCATTTCTCCTTCTCCCTCTGTCACTGGTCCCAACATGGTCCATAACTTCTGGTTATTCCCTGTTGCCCCTCCACATGCCTGTCCACTATTCCATGGTAAACTATGAGGCTGGGATCTCAGGACATACCTTAATAGGAAAAGAAATCTTCCATTTCACTTGCACTTGCCCTTTCATGTGTAGAGATGAGACAAATCCTGTTCATATTAATACAAAAGTCCGACTCAGGTTCATGATCTTTATTCATTCATGGAATGAGGGTGTCAGTGGCCAGGTCACATTTATTGCCCATCCCTAATTGCCCACATGGCTGTTAAGAGTCAACCAGATTGCTGTGGGTCTGGAGTCATATGTAGGCCAGACCAGGTAAGGATGGCCGTTTCCTTCCCCAAAGTACATCAGTGACACTGCCACAGGGTCCCCACCCCCTCCCCTCAGTGACACTATCACAGGATCCCCACCCACTCCCCTCAGTGACACTGTCACAGGGTCCCCACCCCCTCCCCTCAGTGACACTGCCACAGGGTCCCCAAACCCTCCCTCTCCTCTCAGTGACACTGCCACAGGGTCCCCATACCCTCCCCTCAGTGACACTGCCACAGGATCCCCAACCCTCTCCCCTCAGTGACACTGCCACAGGATCCCCAACCCTCTCTGCTCAGTGACACTGCCACAGGATCCCCACCCCCTCCCCTCAGTGACACTGCCACGGGGTCCCCACCCTCTCCCCTCAGTGACACTGCCACAGGATCCCCACCCCCTCCCCTCAGTGACACTGCCACAGGATCCCCACCCCCTCCCCTCAGTGACACTGCCACGGGGTCCCCACCCTCTCCCCTCAGTGACACTGCCACAGGATCCCCACCCCCTCCCCTCAGTGACACTGCCACGGGGTCCCTACCCTCTCCCCTCAGTGACACGGCCACGGGGTCCCCACCCTCTCCCCTCAGTGACACTGCCACAGGGTCCCCAAACCCTCCCCTCAGTGACACTGCCACAGGGTCCCCATACCCTCCCCTCAGTGACACTGCCACGGGGTCCCAACCCTCTCCCCTCAGTGACACTGCCACAGGATCCCCACCCCCTCCCCTCAGTGACACTGCCACGGGGTCCCCACCCTCTCCCCTCAGTGACACTGCCACAGGATCCCCACCCCCTCCCCTCAGTGACACTGTCACAGGGTCCCCACCCTCTCCTCTCAGTGACACTGCCACAGGGTCCCCACCCCCTCCCCTCAGTGACACTGCCACAGGGTCCCCAAACCCTCCCTCTCCTCTCAGTGACACTGCCACAGGGTCCCCACACCCTCCCCTCAGTGACACTGCCACAGGGTCCCCATACCCTCCCCTCAGTGACACTGCCACGGGGTCCCAACCCTCTCCCCTCAGTGACACTGCCACAGGATCCCCAACCCTCTCCCCTCAGTGACACTGCCACAGGATCCCCAACCCTCTCCGCTCAGTGACACTGCCACAGGATCCCCACCCCCTCCCCTCAGTGACACTGCCACGGGGTCCCCACCCTCTCCCCTCAGTGACGCTGCCACAGGATCCCCACCCCCTCCCCTCAGTGACACTGTCACAGGGTCCCTACCCTCTTTCCTCAGTGACACTGCCACAGGGTTCCTACCCTCTCCCCTCAGTGACACTGCCACAGGATCCCCACCCCCTCCCCTCAGTGACACTGTCACAGGGTCCCTACCCTCTCCCCTCAGTGACACTGCCACAGGGTCCCCACCCCCTCCCCTCAGTGACACTGCCACAGGATCCCCACCCCCTCCCCTCAGTGACACTGTCACAGGGTCTCTACCCTCTCCCCTCAGTGACACTGCCACAGGGACCCCACCCTCTCCTCTCAGTGACACTGACTGCCTGCCTGGGCTGTTATTTTCAGGCAGTGATTTACTGGTTTACATGTGGGATTTTGTCCGACTCGCTCTATGCATCATAAACCAGACCCGAACTGTTTATTAGTGAGGAGAGTATTGAGAATGGAGGGAGAGATCAGAAATCCCATCCACCCATTACTGCCAAATGACACAACTCCACACTATTACAGTTCAGTGGTAACACACTGTCTGTACGCATGTACCAGACAGACAGTGTCCTGTATAGAATACACCGTTTACTCTTGTTGTATTCATGCAGTGGTACAGGGCCTTGGTGACACCACACCTGGAGACCAAACTGTGCGCAGCTTGGGCCTCCTTATCTGAAGAAGGATGTTCTAGCTATGGGGGGCTTGCAATAAATGTTTACCAGACTGACATCTGAAGAGAAACTGCATTGGTTAGGCCTTTATTCTGTGTCGGGTTTGCTGCAATGCTCCAGCGAGGTTTGGCTCAGGCTCACTTGCCACTTGAGCACCCTGCAGCCTTCAGGGCTCAATATCGAGGTCAATAAGTTAATGTCCTGAACACCGTCTTCCATGTTTTTTACCCATTCCCCCAACACCCCAGGCCGAGTTATCACATGGGATGCCTTAATCACAGCCAACACAGTTTCACCCACCTCTGGTGCCCATTATTTGATTTGCCTCTTTGTTGACTTACCATTAGGCATCGCTTTGTTTGCCAGTCTTTCTCGCCGTCTGTGTTCCGTCCGCATATATCCTCTCACACCTTTACTCTACTCCTTGTCTTTTGCATAAATGCCACCTTTTCTTAGCTATGATCAGTTCTGAAGAAGGCTCACTGGACCTGAAATGTTCACTAGTTTCATGCCACAGAATCCAACGGACCAGCTGAGTTTCTCCAGCAATTTCTCCTTTCATTTCCAATTTCCTATATGTGTTCTTCTTTGGTTTATTTGACTATATTCACTGATGCTTTGAAGAATGACGGGGAGATCCCATTGAAAACTATAACATTCTAACAGGATAGACAGAATAAACACAGGATGGATGTTCCCAATGACCAGCCAGTCCAGAACATGGGATCAGTTTTAGGATGCAGGGAGCATCATATAGCATTGGGATGAGGTGAAATGTCTTCACCCATGGAGTGGGGTGCCTGTGGATTTCTCTGACACGGAAAGCAGTTGAGGTCAAAACATTGAAAGTTTTCAATGAGTTAGATATTCTTCTTAGGACTAAAGGGGTCAAAGAGTGTGGGTAGAAAGTGGGAACAGCGGACTCAGTTGGATGATCAGCCATGGTCATATTGAATGGTGGAGCAGGCTTGAAGAGCTGAATGGCCTCCTGTTCCTACTTACTCTGTTTCTATAATTGTAATAACTAATTAAGACAACAATGGTGTTTTCTCTTTTGATTGATGGACTTGAAATAATCTGATTTGTGTCAATTAGTCTGTAATATTGAAGTTCCCTCTGTAACAGGGACACTGAGTGAATTAAGCTCTGATCTTTTGTACTCTTTCAAATGAAGTATTATTGTCCAGGCTTTGGAAATGTCATTAGCACTATCAAAATAAAGCTGCTTGTGACTATTTACTGCGATGTGCTGAATAAACTTCAGTTAAATAACAGGCTCTGAATTATTACCATTCTCCATTATGTTCACTGCTTCAACAAGCACTTTCTTTAGCTCTATCATGGGATGTGGGTGTCACTGATCAGGTCAATATTTTTTCCCCTCCTTAATTGCCCCTGGTCTGTCTGGCTCACTAGGCCATTTCAGAGGGCAGTTGAGTTAACCAAATTGCTGTGGGCCTGAACAGAGAACATAGAGGTGCACAGCACGGGAACAGGGCCAGAATGTTGTGGCAAAAATAACACCAAATTAAACTAATCTCTTCTGATTGTCCTTGGTCCATCTCCCTCCATTCCTTGCATATTCATGTGCTTCACTAAAGGTCCTTTAAATGCCCCTATTGTATCTGTCTCCAGCACCACCCCTGGCAGTGTGTACCACATTCCTACCACTCTCTGTGTAAAAAGCTTGGCCCTCTCATCTCCTTTGAACTTTTCCCTCTCACCTGAAATGCATGCCCCCTAGTTTTAGGCATTTCAATTCTAGGAAAAGGATTCTGACCATCAACCCTATCTTTGCATCTCATAATATCATAGACTTCTATAAAGTCTCCCATCAGCCTTTGTCACTCCAGGGAAAACCTCTTTTGAAGTCACATCTCAGCCTGAAAAGTCACATTGGATTTGCAATGGTAACAGTTTCCCCATCGATCGAAACATACAGTGCAGAAGAGGCTCTTCAGCCCATCATGCCTGTACAGCCAAAGGTATACTCCGATCTGCATTAGCTCCACTTTCCCACACTTGTCTCACAAAGTTTTTCTCCAATCCCCTCTAAACCTCCTGCCTTTCACTTTTAAATTGAGCTTATCCAGTTCCTCTTTATCACTGAAATGCTCCATCCCTGGCAACAGCCTGGTGAACCTTCTCTGCGCCCCCTCCAGTTCAATCAGACCCTTCCTATTGCACTGTAACCAGAACTGCACACAGTACTCCAGCTGTGACCAAACCAATGTCCTGTAATGCAATGCAATCTCCCTGCTCTTCCAGTCTATGCTTGGACGTATGTCTTCTTAACTCTCCTATCAACCTGTCCGGCTGCCTTCAGGGATCTGAGCACAAACACCCCAAGATTCCTCTGTGCTTCTAGTATTTTGTCAATTCAATGAGTACTCCCCTGTTTTGTTTCTTTTTCCAAAGTACATCACTTCATATTTACCAGCCCCATACTGAAGTCCCTGTACATGTACGACTGTGTAACCAAATTCCTTATGAACGTCATCTATGAGTTAGCTCACAATACAGTGGTAGGCTGGATATTGAACAACAATGTGTCAGAATACAGAAAGGAGATAGAATGTCTAGTGTTGTGGTGCAATGAGAATAATCTCTCTCTCTATGTCAGCAAAACAAAAGAATTGATTATTGTCTTCAGAAAGAAAGGAGGAGGTCTTGCCCCGATCTCCAGCAACAGAGCTGAGGTGGAGAGAGTCTGCAGCATCAAATTCCCAGGAGAGCCGAAAACCAACAAACTGGCCTGGACCTCCCACATTGTTGTGACAGTCAAGAAGGCACAGCAAAGCCTCTTCTTCCTCCACTTCGGAAATTTACTATGTCCATAAGGACCGTCACCAACATTTACAGATGGACAATAGAAAGCTTACGTCTGGATGTATAATGGCCTGGTACAACAACTGCTCTGTCCAGTACCATAAGAAACTACCGAAATAAAAAACATAAAAACCAAACGAATTGCGGATGCTGTCAATCAGGAACAAAAACAAAGTTGCTGGAAAAGCTCAGACCAAATCGAGACCTTTCAGAACATTAAGCTGTGGTTGCCGTGGCGTAATGGTGAGCACGCAGGTTTGTGACCCCTGGGGTCTGAGTTCAAGTCCCGGGGCAGCCTATTTCTTGCAGTTATATAAGACTTTGGTTTGGCCACATTTGGAGTACTGTGTACAGTTCTGGTTGCCACATTACCAAAAGGATGTGGATGCTTTGGAGAGGGTGCAGAGGAGGTTCATCAGGATGTTGCCTGGTATGGAGGGTGCTAGCTATGAAGAGAGGTTGAGTAGATTAGGATTATTTTCATTAGAAAGACAGAGATTGAGGGGGGACCTGATTGAGGTCTACAAAATCATGAGGGGTATAGACAGGGTGGATAGCAAGAAGCTTTTTCCCAGAGTGGGGGGGACTCAATTACTAGGGGTCATGAGTTCAAAGTGAGAGGAGGAAAGTTCATGGGAGATATGTGTGGAAAGTTCTTTACACAGAGGGTGGTGGGTGCCTGGAACGTGTTGCCAGCGGAGGTGGTAGACGCAGACACGTCAGCGTCTTTTAAGATATATTTGGACAGGTACATGGATGGGCAGGGGGCAAATGGACACAGAACGTTAGAAAATAGATGACAGATTAGACAGAGGATCTTGATCGGCGCAGGCTTGGAGGGCCGAAGGGCCTGTTCCTGTGCTGTAGGTTTCTTTGTTTGGAACCTGTAATCCTTTCTCAATATTTGGTGAAGGATCAGTATCAGTGTGACTCTAAGCTGCTAAACAGAATCTCCAGCAGGTGGTAAGGGAATCAACTTGAAGAAATAATCATATCAGACCTCATCCTCACCAATCTACTGGCTGCAGTATTTGTAAGAGTGACCACTGCACAGTCCTTGCGGAGATAATGTCCTGCCTTCGCATTGAGAATACTCTCCATGGTGATGTGTGGCGTTATCACCGTGCTCAATGGGACAGACTTCGACAGATATAGTAACTCAAGACTGGGCATCCATGAGGTGCTGTGGGCCATTAACAGCAGCAGAATTGCACTCCAACACAATCTGTAATATCATGGTCTGGCATATCCCTCACTCAACTGCTACCATGAAGCCAGGGGATCAACCCTGGTTCAACGGAGAGTGCAGCAGGGCAGGCCAGGAGCAGCACCAGGCAAACCTGAAGATGTGGCATCAGCCTGGTGAAGCCACCAAACAGGATTACTTGCATGGCTAACAGCATAAGCAAGAAGTCATGGGGCTAAATGATTCCACAATCCACAGATCATCTCAGCCTCACCCAGTGGTCCCCAGCATTACAGATACCAGTCTTCAGCAAATTCAATTCACTCCATGTGATATCAAGAAACAGTTGGAAACACTGGATACTGCAAAGTCTACGAGCGTTGACAACATTCCAGCAATAGTACTGAAGACTTGTGCTCCAGAACTTCTCACTTCCCCATCTATGCCAAGCTGTTCCAGTACAGTTTCAACACTGTCATTTTACCCGACAATGTGGAAAATCCCACCTGACCAATTACTGCCCAATCAGTCTATTCTTGATCCCCAGTAAAGTGATGGAAGGTGTTAGTAACAGCGCCATCGTACAGCACCTGCTCAGCAATAACCTGCTCAGTGACGCCCTGTTTGGGTTCTGCCTGGGCCACTCAGCTCCTGACCTCATTACAGCCTCCGTTCAAACATGGACAAAAGAGCTGAATTCCAGAGGGCGAGTTGGGAGCGACAGCCCTTGATGTCAAGGCTGAGGGAGTTACGGCCTTAGATTGGACAGGTTACTTCTGTACACGATGGGGAGCAACATCCTAAAGGAGACATTTGCCAATGCTGTTGGGGTTGGTTTAAGCTGGACCGACAGGGGGATGCGATCTTGATCAGTAGTTCAGAGGAGAGCAGATGAGAGGGGATTCAAAGTTAAAACATGAGTAAGTGATCTTGAAGACAGAGAATATGTAGATGAGAGAAGTGGGTTTAGCAAGGCTAAGAGGAATATACTTTTATGCCAGGATCCTCAGCAGTATGGCAGATGAGCTGAAGATACAGATGGCCATGTAAAGTGTGATATAGCGGTAACTGAGACTTGGCTGAAAGATGGACACAGTTGGTAACTCAATGTATCTGGTAATCGGAAATTCAGGTGAGATAGAGAGGGGAATCGAAGAGGTGTTCAAAAAATAGAATAGACCGTGGAATCCCCACAGTGCAGATATAGGCTATTTGGCCCCTCAAGTCTGCACCAATCTGCCAAAGAGCATCCCAACCGTATCTCTGCATTTATCATGGATAACCCATCTAGCCTGTACTATTCTGGACAAGGCAGGACAATTCAGCGTGACCAATCGACCTAAATTGCACATCTTTGGACTGTGGGAGGAAACTGGAGAAAACCCACTCAGACAGCATGGAAACAGATCCTTCGCTCGAAGTCTTTGAGAACATGCAAACTCCACACAGTCACCCAGGCTGGACTCGAACCTGCGTCTCTGGGTTTGAAGCAACAGTGCTAATTGCTGAGTCACCGTGCACCCCTTAAAGTTGCAACATTGGCCAAAGAATGAATTATTGCAGTGAGGAGGAATGTTATCTTGGAAAGATAGTTAAATGAGACAGTACTGGTGAAGTAAAACACACAAAAGGCATAAAGATACTGTTAGGGATGTATCACAAACTTCCAAAGAGTGAGTGAGATAGAGGGCTCTGCAGCAGTCCATGACTTCTCAATTAAAATAAAAATCATAAAAAGGAAAGCCAGAAATACAAGCACATTAACTGAAATAAACAAGGCACAGAAATTGACCAAAAAGCAAGTTATGCTAGTAATGCTGATCCTAGCCACACATACACACAGAGACAATTCTGCCTAGAGACACGTCCTTGTAAGATACAAGCCCAGACGTTTGAAAACCAGAAGGGCACCAGAACACATGAGCATTAGTGAAAGGGCAGTTCAACATTTTCTGACAAACAAGGCAACACTAGATACACGAGGCACATAGTCCTCAGTAAAACAAAGTCCAAGGGCATATTTTGGGCCAAGAAAAACAGACACCCAGCTCCCAAAGCCGCCATTTCAAAGGTTTCGCTGTTAGCAAGCCATCAAAAACCATTAACATTTCAAGGTGAAATGACCAATTGACATGATGCTCCAGTTGGACAAGGTCAGAAATCACACCACAAAAGGTTACAGTCCAACAGGTTTATTTGAAAACACAAGATTTCAGAGTCTCAGTCCTTCTTCCGATGTTAGTGAGAAAGAAAGTATCACACTCTGAATTTATAAGTAAAAGATCAAACGTTCACGCCATCAACGAGGCTGTACTAAACAAACCTAAGATGCTGTTAAATCCTTAATTAGCTCGAAGGTTCTAATTGAATAATATGTATATGTAAATCCCCGAGTTCCTTTCAAGTCACTGTCCTGAGAGAACAAAAGGTTTTAGTGTAGAGAAGAGATGACACTTTAGGTCAGACAATGCATGTTAGGTGTGAGGCCTTGTTTAGAATTTGTGTTTTATAAAATGTCACGTTGGCTGACTGTCTATAAATTAGGTGCCTTCTGAACAAAATAAAATGTATCTGCAAATTCAAATTCACCCCACAAATTTGTGTGTGTGTGTGTGTGTGTGTGTGTGTGTGTGTGTGTGTGTGTGTGTGTACGTCTCTTGCCTTTAGTTCTCTCAGGACAGTGACTTGAAAGGAATTCATGCATTTACATATACATATTAATCAATTAAAACCTTTGAATTGATTTAGGATTTAACAGCATCTTAGATTTGTTTAGTACAGCCTCATCAATGGCATGAACCTTTCGATCTTTTACATGTAAATTTAGCATGTGATATGACCTCTCTCACTAACACCTGAAGAAAGAGCAAGGCTTCAAAACTTGTGTTTTCAAATAAACCTGTTGGACCTGTAACCTGATGTGGTGTGATTGCTGACCTTGTCCACCCCGGTCCAACACCAGCACCTCCACATCATGGCTGTCGACAATTGACCAAGTCCTTTGAAATTTCAAGAAGTGAGCAGAAAAATACAAGAACCCTGGCAAGACTCAGCGAGGGGCAACCCTCACTTTCCAACCGAGCTATAAAATTCCATCCCCTATTCCCAATTCCTCCACCTCCGCCGCATCTGCTCCCCGGATGAAGCATTCCACTCCCGCACATCCCAGACGTCCGCGTTCTTCAAGGACCGCAACATTCCCCCCACAGTGGTCGAGAACGCCCTTGACTGCGTCTCCCGCAACACATCCCTCACACCCCGCCCCTGCCACAACCGCCCAAAGAGGATCCCCCTCGTTCGCACACACCACGCCACCAACCTCCGGATACAACGCATCATCCTCCGACACTTCTGCCATCTACAATCCGACCCCACCACCCAAGACATTTTTCCATCCCCACCCTTGTCTGCTTTCTGGAGAATTCACCCCGTGTGTGTGTGTGTGTGTGTGTGTGTGTGTGTGTGTGTGTGTGTGTGTGTGTGTGTGTGTGTGTGTGTGTGTGTGTGTATAAAACGATCATGCATTGTCTGACCTAAAATGTCATCTCTTCTTTACACTGATAAAACCTTTAGTTCTCTCAGGACTCTCTCTGTGACTCCCTTGTCCGCTCCAAACTCCCCTGCAATCCCACCACACCTGGCACCTTCCCCTGCAACTGCAGGAAGTACTACACTTGCCCCCACACCTCCACCCTCACCCCTATCCCAGGCTCCAAGATGACTTCCCATATTAAGCAGATGTTCACCTGCACTCGGTTCGCAATAAACAACTGCACCTCCCAGTCGCGAACCATTTTAACTCCCCCTCCCATTCTTTAGATGACATGTCCATCATGGGCCTCCTGCAGTGCCACAATGATGCCTCCCGCAGGTTGCAGGAACAGCAACTCATATTCCACTTGGGAACCCTGCAGCCATATGGTATCAATGTGGACTTCACCAGCTTCAAAATCTCCCCTTCTCCCACCGCATCCCAAAACCAGCCCAGTTCGTCCCCTCCCCGCAATGCATCACCAAACCAGCCCAGCACGTCCCCACCTCCCTAACCTGTTCTTCCTCTCACCTATACCCTCCTCCCACCTCAAGCTGCACCTCCATTTCCCACCTACCAACCTCATCCCGCCTCCTTGACCTGTCCGTCCTCCCCGGACTGACCTATCCCCTCCCTACCTCCCCACCTATACTCTCTCCACCTATCTTCTTTTCTCTCCATCTTCGGTCCGCCTCCCCCCTCTCCCTATTTATTTCAGAACCCTCCCCATCACCCTTTTCTGATGAAGGGTTTAGGCCCGAAACGTCAGCTTTTGTGCTCCTGAGGTGTTGCTTGTGTTCATCCAGCTTCACACTTTGTTATCTTGGATTCTCCAGCATCTGCAGTTCCCATTATCTCTTGTCAAAACCAATTTGACTTTTCAGATTGAGATGTGACTTCAGATCCACTGCAGTGAAGGGTGGCCTGGTGGCTCAGTGGTTAGCACTGCTGCCTCACAGAACCAGGGGCCAAGGTTCAATTCCAGCCTCAGGCAGCTGTCTGTGTGGAGTTTGCATGTTATCTGTGTGTCTCTGTGGGTTTTCTCCGGGTGCTCTGGTTTCCTGCCACAGTCCAATGATGTGCAGGATAGGAAATTGGTCATGTTAAATTGCCAATGATTCCAGGTTGGGTGGGCTAGACATGGGGAAATTAGGGGATTGGGTCTGTGTGGGATGCTCTTAGGAGGGGTGGTGTTGACCTGTTGGGCTGAAGGGCCTATTTCCACACTGTAGGGATTCCATGATAAATTGAAACTGCCCTCTGAGATGACTGAGTCACTCAATCCAGGGGCAATTAAGGAGGGGTGACAAAGATTGACCTTATCAATGACACCCACATCCCATTATAAAGCAAAAGAAAGTGCTTGTTGAAGCAGTGAACATAATGAAGGTCAGTAATAATTCAGAGCCTGTTATTTAACTGAGCTAATTCAGCACATGACAGTAAATAGTCACAAGCAGCTTTATTTCAATAGTTCTAATCATATTTCCAAAGCCTGGACAATAAAAAGTACAAGAGATCAGAGTTCAATTCACTGAGTGTTCCTGTTACAGAGGGAACTTCAACATTACAGACTAATTGACACAAATCAGATTATTACAAATCCATTAATCATAAATGAAACCATCATTGCCTTAAATAGTTATTACAATAATCAATACAAAGTAAGTAGGAACAGAAGGAGGCCATTCAGCCCTTCGAGCCTGGTCCACCATTCAATATGCTCATGGCTGATCATTCAACTGAGTCCTCTGTTCCCACTTTCTACCCACACTCTTTGATCCCTTCAGTTCTAAGATGAGTATCTAACTCCTTCTCGAAAACATTCAGTGTTTTGGTCCCATCCGCTTTCTGTGTTAGAGAATTCCACAGGCTCCCCACTCCATGGGTGAAGACATTTCATGTCATCCCAGTCCTAAATAGTACTCCCCATATCCTTAAACTTTGATCCCTTGTTGTGGACTGGCTGGTCAACCTTCCAGTGTTTATTCCATCCTGTTCTGTTAGAATATGACAGTTTTCAATGGGATCTTTCCCTGATTCTCCAAAGCATCAGTGAATATAGTCAAATAAACCAAAGAACTGCAGATGCCGGAAATTGGAAATGAAAGGAGAAATTGCTGGAGAAGCTCAGCAGGTCTGACAGATTCTGTGGAGAGAATTTTAACATTTCAAGTTCAATGACCATGTTCAGATCCGATGGTGCAAAGAAAAGGTGGTATGTTTGCAAAAGACAGGGGCTGGAGTAAAAGCGACAGAGGATAGATGCAGATGGAACACAGAGGTGAAAGAAAGACAGGCAACCAAAGGATGAATAGTGCTAAAGAAAGAGGCAAATCAAATAATGGGCACCAGAGGTGGGTGAAACTGTGTTGGCTGTGATTAAGGCATCCCATGTGATAACTCGGCCTGGGGTGTTGGGGGAATGGGTAAAAAACATGGAAGACGGTGTTCAGGACATTAACTTATTGACCTCGATATTGAGCCCTGAAGGCTGCAGGGTGCTCAAGTGGCAAGTGAGCCTGAGCCAAACCTCGCTGGAGCATTGCAGCAAACCCGACACAGAATAAAGGCCTAACCAATGCAGTTTCTCTTCAGATGTCAGTCTGGTAAACATTTATTGCAAGCCCCCCATAGGTAGAACATACTTCTTCAGATAAGGAGGCCCAAGCTGCGCACAGTTTGGTCTCCAGATGTGGTGTCGCCAAGGTCCTGTACTACTGCATGAATACAACAAGAGTAAACGGTGTATTCTATACAGGACACTGTCTGTCTGGTACATGCGTACAGACAGTGTGTTACCACTGAACTGTAATAGTGTGGAGTTGTGTCATTTGGCAGTAATGGGTGGATGGGATTTCTGATCTCTCCCTCCATTCTCAATACTCTCCTCACTAATAAACAGTTCGGGTCTGGTTTATGATGCATAGAGCGAGTCGGACAAAATCCCACATGTAAACCAGTAAATCACTGCCTGAAAATAACAGCCCAGGCAGGCAGTCAGTGTCACTGAGAGGAGAGGGTGGGGACCCTGTGGCAGTGTCACTGAGGGGAGAGGGTAGGGACCCTGTGGCAGTGTCACTGAGGGGAGAGAGTGGGGACCCTGTGGCAGTGTCACTGAGAGGAGGGGGTGGGGACCCTGTGGCAGTGTCACTGAGGGGAGAGGGTGGGGATCCTGTGGCAGTGTCACTGAGGGGAGGGTGTGGGGACCCTGTGGCAGTGTCACTGAGGGGAGAGGGTAGGGACCCTGTGGCAGTGTCACTGAGGGGAGAGAGTGGGGACCCTGTGGCAGTGTCACTGAGGGGAGGGGGTGGGGACCCTGTGACAGTGTCACTGAGAGGAAGGGGTGGGGATCCTGTGACAGTGTCACTGAGGGGAGGGGGTGGTATTATCACTGGACTGTTAATCCAGAAACCCTGATAATGTTCTGCGTCACAGGTTCAAATCCTGCCAGAGCAGACAGTGGAAATGCAATTCAATAAATATCTGGAATTAAGAATGTAATGATGACCGTGAATCCATTGCCGATTGTCAGGAAAAGCCCACCTGGGTCACTAATGTCCTTTGGGAAAGGAAACTGCCATCCTTACCTGGTCTGGCCTACATGTGACTCCAAACCCACAGCAATCTGGTTCACTCTTAACAGCCCTCTGGGCAATTAGGGATGGACAATAAATGTGACCTGGCCACTGACACCCTCATTCCATGAATGAATAAAGATCATGAACCTGAGTTAGACCTTTGCATAAATATGAACAGGATTTGTCTCATCTCTACACATGAAAGGGCAAGTGTAAGTGAAATGGAAGATTTCTTTTCCTATTAAGGTATGTCCTGAGATCCAAGCCTCCTAGTTTTCCCATCCTGTACTCTGTGGGAATTCCCAGATTCTCCTGGTGGTTTGGATGAGCATGTGCAGGAAGTACCTCTGCCCAGAACAATGTTTACCCTGGGTTTTGGAGACAGGAGCAGCTGGAGACACCATGGGGCGTTCACGAGGCTGAAAAACTGTGGATAATACATTTCAGAATGTGGTTACCCGCCCCAAACCCTGCACTGTAAGAAAATGCTGGCAGAGAGCAAATGGGTGACTACCAGACAGAAGAAAGGAATCAAGGTGTTTGTGAGGTAATTTCTCAGGTGTATGTCTGGGAAAATGGTGAATGATGGTTATCTGTGGAGCCCAGCCTGAGCCAATGTCATGGCACTGTGGGTGGTCAGCTGCTCAGGTTGGGGATGGTAAGAGGAGGAAGTGTGGAAGGACAATTGTGTTCGGGGATTCATCAGTGAGAGGATTTGACAAACATCTCGACAATCATAGACGTGACTCCTGGATGGTGTGCTGCCTTCTGGGTCCCAGGACCGTAGATACCATGGAATAGTGAAAGGCGTGTGGATGGGCAACAGAAGTTATGGACCATGTTGGGACCAGTGACAGAGGGAGAAGGAGAAATGAGGGAGTTAGGTCGGAAATTGAAAGGCAGAACTTCAAAGGTAGGAACCTCTGGATTTTCCTTGGTGCCGTGCAGTAGAGAGAATCAGAATGGCAGGATAGAGCAGATGAATGTGTTACTGGAGAGATGGTTCAGGAAACAGAGCTTTCGATTCTTCAGATGGTGGGCTCTTTATAAGTTGGATGTGTTACAGTTGAGCAGGAACATGACCAACCTCCTCGTAGGGAGGTTTATGATGCTGTTTGGGCAACTTTAAACCAGATCGCCAGGAGCATAGGATTTTGATGTTCAGATGAGAAGGTACAACGAGATAGGAGGTTAAAATGTGAATTGGTTAAAATAGAGAAACCATAGACTAGAGAAGAAAGAAGTGAGTTTGTTAAGCTAAATGGAATACATGCTAATGCAAAGTGCCTAAGGAGTACAGAGAGGCACCATGGAGTTTGTTATCATTGCTGTAACGGAGGCTTGGCCGAAAGACAAGATGGGCATGATTGGCAGCTCAACATTCCCGGTTATGGGGCATTCAGACAAGACAGAGACGGGGGATCGAAGACGAATGAGGTTTCGCAACATTGATCAAAGAATCATTTGTCACATTGAGGAGGGTCATCATCAAATGAAGCCGTCAGGAAGGGGCACCAGAACCAAAATGTTAACTCTGTTATTTCCTTCACAGATGCTGCCGGAACTGCTGATCTTCTCCAGAAATTTGTTTCATTCCTGAACAGTTCTTTTAGTTTTTCTCAAATGAAGCCATGTAGCTTTCTGCCAACAACACAAAGGGACAAACACGCTGTTGGGACTGCAATAGTCAGGGAGAGAGAAATGGTCAAACAAGTAGTCATTTCCGAGAAGAGGTTTAAGAATTCATCGGTTTCCAGTCGAATAGATGGCAATGAATGAAAAGAGTAATATTTCCAAAACTCAAAACCTTATCCCCTGAATGACGGCAGCATTAACTCAGGGGAGGAGGAACTGGGAAGCTCAGTTTATGTTGAATGAACACACAGAGTGACACCTGAGTAATTTTCCCAGAAATGACAATCTGCAGGAAAGGTACCACTATACCACAGACCCTTGAGGCGTCTCACTGTGTGTACAACATGCCCAGGGGGAAGGTTATTGTACACATGTTCTGCAACCCGTCTTGCATCAGACCAGCCATCTTTCCCCTCCATTAACTCCCTTATGTAACTTTTATCAATTGGTTTTGGATCAATTGCATAGGAGACAACAGCATTAACCCCATTGTGTCTGAAAAGGTGAAACCGATTGGTGCCATTGACACAGTGATTGTCGAAGCCACTGACAGGGTCATAGACCCGAACAGACCATTTAATCCAATCATATTTCTTCAATAAACCATCTAGAATGTAACTTACACATTCACAGTTATTTCTTTCACCCCTTCGATTTATCATTTGCTTAACATCTATTTCTGCCTGGTCAGGAAACTCATTGATGCACTGATCTATCATGGATTTCATTTTATTTTCTACTTTAGCCATTTTCTCATTCCACTCTCTCTTCAATGCCTCTACATCGCCCCCAGTCATAGCAGAGTGACCCACCAGGGCAATCAGGCCAATGCAGAAGAGCTCCTTGAGACGGGAGCAGAGACTTTCCATCTGACGCCGATTCTTCTGACCATATTCCATGGCAGTTTCCAGAATGGGTTTACCAAAGACGGCAGAATATCCCATCACAGCATCGAAGAGAGTGTGAAGGTTCTGGTCACCTTTTGTCGCATCAAAGTGTGTGAGGAACTCTTTTTTCTCATTCTCCCGGAATTCCGGCACTGCATTGAGGATGTCCATGTACTTCCTGAACTGGTTTTTCAGATTCTCTTCAATGGGGAAGTACTGCTCATTAACTGTGCTTTGTTCGATAGCCCGAAGCACTTCATGAATCTGATCTGAAATGATGTCCAGCTTGTTCCTGACAATCTTGAACTGCTCCTTCATGTATCTCAACTCCTCACTCTCCACATTACCCAAAGCAAGTTTAACAATTGCTGCTGCTACCCCAAATATAGCTCCGCATATTCCAGCAGCAGAGGCTAATTTTTCTAAACTTTCAAGAACTGTCATTGCATTCTTCACTGCAATTATTGCGGTTGCAACCTCCGTGCTGGCTTTTGCCAATTCTAGTGAATCCACTGCTGTTCCAGCCATACTGATGGTCCAAGCACTGTATTTAGATGGTCACTTCCTTCAGTTGTCCCTGAAAAGAAAAGGATAATAGTTCATCTGTTACTCCACAATGTATCAAAGAGAATGACGACCATAAGAACTAGGAGCAGGTGTAGGCCATTCAGCCCTACCTGCTCCACCACTTAGTACTGTTATATCTGATCTCATCGAGTCCTCGACTCCACTTTTTTGCCCATTTTCCATAATCCTTCAACCTATTACTAATTTAAAATCTGTCTATCTCCTCCTTAAATTTACTCAATGCATTCATTCTGGGGGAGTGAATTCCACAGATTCATGACCCATTGAGAGAAAGAATTTCTCCTCATCTCTGTTTAAAAGTGTTTTTTGCTTTATTCATTCTCAGGATGAGGGTGTCACTGGCCAGGCAGTATTTATTGTCCATCCCTAATTTCCCGGAGGCAGTTAGGAGTCAACCACATAGCTATCGGTCTGGAGTCACATGTAGGCCAGACCAGGTAAGGATGGCAGAGATAATGAGAACTGCAGATGCTGGAGAATCTGAGATAACAAAGTGTGGGGCTGGATGAACACAGCAGGCCCAGCTGCATCTTAGGAGCACAAAAGCTGACATTTCGGGCCTAGACCCTTCATCAGAAAAGGGGGATGGGGAGAGGATTCTGGAATAAATAGGGAGAGAGGGGGAGGCAGACTGAAGATGGATAGAGGAGAAGATAGGTGGAGAGGAGAGTATGGGTGGGGAGGTGGGGAGGAGACAGGTCAAGGGGGCGGGATGAGGTTAATAGGTAGGAAATGGAGGTGCGGCTTGAGGTGGGAGGAAGGGATGGGTGAGAGGAAGAACAGGTTAGGGAGGCAGAGACAGGCTGGGCTGGTTTTGTGATGCAGTGGGGGGAGGAGATGAACTGGGCTGGTTTTGGGATGCAGTGGGGGGAGGGGATGAACTGGGCTGGTTTTGGGATGCAGTAGGGGGAGGGGAGATTTTGAAGCTGGTGAAGTCCACATTGATACCACTCGGCTGCAGGGTTCCCAAGCGGAATATGAGTTGCTGTTCCTGCAATCTTCGGATGGCACCATTATGGCACTTCAGGAGTCCCATGATGGACATGTCGTCTGAGGAATGGGAGGGGCATTGGAAATGGTTTGCGATTGGCAGGTGCAGTTGTTTATTGCGAACCGAGCGGAGGTGTTCTACAAAGTGGTCCCCAAGCCTTCGCTTGGTTTCCCCAATGTAGAGGAAGCCACACCGGGTACAATGGATGCAGTATACCACATTGGCAGATGTGCAGGTGAACATCTGCTTAATATAGAAAGTCATCTTGGGGCCTGGTTTGGGGGTGATGGAGGAGGTGTGGAGGCAGGTGTAGCTCTTCCTGCGGTTGCAGGGGAAGGTGCTGGGTTTGGTGGGGTTGGAAGGGAGTGGTCTGTCCAGACGGCAGACAAGGGTGGGTTTGGAAAAATGTCTTGGGTGGTGAGGTCGGATTGTAGATGGCGGAAATGTCGGAGGATGATGCGTTGTATCCGGAGGTTGGTGGGGTGGTATGTGAGGACGATGGGGATTCTCCTTGGGCAGTCGCGGGTGTTCTCAACCACTGCAGGGGCGGGGGGATGGAGTTGTGGTCCGTTAAGAATGTGGACATCTGGGATGTACTGGAGTGGAATGCCTCATCCTAGGAGCAGATGTGGTGCAGGTAAAGAAATTGGGAATAGGGCATAGAATTTTTGCAGGAAGGTGGGTGGGAGGATATGTATTCCAGGTAGCTGTGGGAGTCGGTGGGCTTGAAATGAACATCAGTTTGTAGGTGGTAGCCTGAGATGGAGACAGAGAGGTCCAGGAAGATGAGGGATGTGTTGGAGATGGCCCAGGTGAACTTGAGGTTGGGGCGGAAGGTGTTGTTGAAGTGGATGAACTGTTCGAGCTCCTCTTGGGAGCATGAGGCAGTGCCGACACAGTCAACAATGTAATGGAGGAAGAGGTGGGGGTTGGGGCCAGTGTAGTTGCAGAAGAGGGACTGTTCCACGTAACCTACAAAGAGGCAGGCATAGCTGGGGCCAATGAGGGTACCCATGGCCACCCCCTTTGTCTGTAGGAAGTGGGAGGAATCGAAAGAGAAGTTGTTGAGGGTGAGGACCGGATCGACTTAGTGGATGAGGGTGTCGGTAGAGTTGGACTGGTCGGGCCTGCGGGACAGGAAGAAGATGCGGGCCTTTCGGCCGTCTGCATGAGGAATACAGGTGTATAGGCACTGAACGTCCATGGTGAAAATGAGGTGTTGGGGACTGGGGAATTGGAAGTTCTGGAGGAGGTGGAGGGCGTGGGTGGTGCCACGGACGTAGGTGGGGAGTTCCTGGACTAAGGGGGAGAAAATGGAGTCCAGATAGGTGGAGATGAGTTCAGTGGGGCAGGAGCAGGCGGAGACAATAGGTCGGCCAGGCCGGCAGGTTTGTGGATTTTGGGAAGGAGATAGAAGTGGGTGGGGCGGGTTTGAGGAACAATGAGCTTGGAGGCTGTGGGTGGGAGGTCTCCTGAGGTGATGAGGTTGTGGATGGTGTTGGAGATGATGGTTTGGTGCTTGGGGTTGGGGTCATGATCGAGGGGGCGGTAGGAGGTGGTGTCGGAGAGTTGGCATTTGTCCTCGGCGATGTAGAGGTCAGTGCGCCATACTACCACTGCGCCACCCTTGTCTGCGGGTTTGATGGTGAGGTTGGGGTTGGAGCGGAGGTAGCGGAGGGCTGCCCGTTCTGCGGGGGAGAGGTTGGAGTGGGTGAGAGGGGTGGAGAGGTTGAGGCGGTTAATGTCTCGACGGCAGTTAGAGATGAAGAGGTCGAGGGAGGGTAGGAGGCCTGGGGGTGGTGTCCAGGAGGAGGACTTGTGTTGGAGGAGGGTGAAGCGGTCTGTGGAGGGAGGGTTCGGCTCCCCGTTAAATAAGTAGGCATGGAGGCGAAGGCAGCGGTAAAACTGCTCGATGCCCAAATGTGACTGGCATTCGTTGATGTGTGGTTGTAGGGGGACAAAGGTGAGCCCCTTGCTAAGGACTGACCGTTCGTCCTCAGTCAGTGGGAGGTCTGGGCGGAAGGTGAAGATGCGGCAGGGCTCAGTGTGGCTGTCTCCTCTGGGGTTGCTGGCTGTGGAGACTGTGGGCAGAGCGATGATGGCGCTGGCGGTAGGCGAGGTTGCATCGACGGTGGGCAGAGTGCTGTCGATGGTGGGTGGAGTTCTGTCGACGGTGGGCGGAGACCCGTCAGCGGTGGGCGGAGTGCTGTCAATGGTGAGTGGAGTACTGTCAAGTGGGCGGAGTTCTGTGGACGGTGGGCGGAGTGCCGTCGACGGTGGGCAGAGTGCTGTTGATGGTGGGTGGAGTTCTGTCGAGTGGGCGGAGTTCAGTCGACAGTGGGTGGAGTGCTATCGATGGTGGGCGGAGTTCCGTCGAGTGGGTGGAGTTCAGTCGACGGTGGGAGGAGTGCCGTCAATGGTGGGTGGAGTTCTGTCAATGGTGGGTGGAGCTCTGTCAAGTGGGCGGAGTTCAGTCGATGGTGGGTGGAGTGCTGTCGACAGTGGGCGGAGTTCAGTCGATGGTGGGTGGAGTGCCGTCAATGGTGGGCGGAGTTCTGTCGACAGTGGGCGGAGTGCCGTCAACGGCGGGCAGAGTGCTGTCGATGGTGGGCGGAGTTCCGTCGAGTGGGTGGAGTTCAGTCGACGGTGGGTGGAGTGCTGCCGATGGTGGGCGGAGTTCCGTCGAGTGGGCGGAGTTCAGTCGACGGTGGGTGGAGTGCTGCCGATGGTGGGCGGAGTTCCGTCGAGTGGGCGGAGTTCAGTCGACGGTGGGTGGAGTGCTGCCGATGGTGGGCGGAGTTCCGTCGAGTGGGCGGAGTTCAGTCGACGGTGGGTGGAGTGCTGCCGATGGTGGGCGGAGTTCCATCAACGGCGGGCGGAGCAGCATCAGCAGATGCAGGGCGGAGATGCATCAGTGTCGGTGGTGGGCGATGCAGCGTTGGCATCGGTGGCGGTGGGCAGAGCAGGGTGGGCGGCAGCAGCAGCGGTGACGGTGGTGGTGTAAGTAGTAGAGGTGGAGGCGGTGTCCACAGCAGCGGTCGTCTGCGTGATCCCGCAAGTGGTGTACCCCGCGGTGGTGGATGTGACGTCATCGGAGGGTTCACTGGCCGTGGCCTCATGGCCAATGGCAGTGGGTACATTGTGGGGGAGGTGCAGGGACAGGCTAGCGACTAGGGAGGTGGAGGAATCCTGTTCAAGGTGGCAGGAACCCGTGAGTTTGTTGTACTTAACGGTTGTTGGTGCCCAGTAAAGCTGAGTGGAACTGAGTGTTCAGTCTGTGGATCCTGCGGAGGATGAAAAACAGCAGAGGTCCTTTGCAGGTCTGGGAGAGGGAGGCTCTGAGCTGGAGCAGGCTGGATTGCAGTGCCTGGAGGTGCCGGTGCATGGCTGCGGGTGTCTGTTTCTGCCTTTCAGAGAGACCACTCTCTCCGTGACTCCCTTCTCCGTTCCACGCTCCCCTCCAAACCCACCACACCTGGCACTTTCCCCTGAAACCACAGGAAATGCTACACCTGCTCCTACACCTCCTCCCTCACCACCATCCCAGATGACTTTCTACAACAAGCAGATGTTCACCTGCGCATCTGCCAATGTGTTATACTGCATCCACTGTACACGGTGTGGCTTCCTCTACATTGGGGAAACCAAGTGGAGGCTTGGAGGCCGCTTTGCAGAACACCTCCGCTCGCTTTGCAGTCAACAACTGCCGCTCCCAGTCGTGAACCATTTTAACTCCCCCTCCCATTCCTTAGACGACATGTCCATCATTGGCCTCCTGCAGTGCCATAAATGATGCCACCTGAAGGTTGCAGGAACAGCAACTCATATTCCGCTTGGGAACCCTGCAGCCCAACGGTATCAATTTCACAAGCTTCAAAATCTCTCCTCCCCCTACCGCATCCCAAAACCAGTCCAGTTCTTCCCCTCCCCCCACCGCATCCCAAGACCAGCCCAGCTCGTCCCAGCTTGCCTAACCTGTTCTTCCTCTCACCTATCCCCTCCTCCCACCCCAAGCCGCACCTCCATCTCCTACCTACTAACCTTATCCTGCCCCCTTGACCTGTCCGTCCTCCCCGGACTGACCTCTCCCCTCCCTCCCTCCCCACCCATACACTCCTCCCCACCTATCTTCTCCTCTATCCGTCTTCGGTCCACCTCCGCTTGTCTCCCTATTTATTTCAGAATCCTCTCCCTAATTCCCCTTTTCTGATGAAGGGTCTAGGCGAGAAACATCAGCTTTTGTGCTCCGAAGGTGCTGCTTGGCCTGCAGTGTTCATCCAGCTTCACTCTTTGTTATCCAGGTAAGGATAGCAGTTCCCTTCCCGAAAGGACACTTGTGAACCAGATGGGTTTTTCTGACAATTGACCATGGGTTCATAGTCATCATTAGATTCTTAATTCCAGATATTTTATTGAATTCAAATTCCACCATCTGCCCGGCACGATTCGAACCCAGGTCCCCCGAACATTAGTGATAATGGGAACTGCAGATGCTGGAGAATCCAACATAATTTTCAGTGGTGAGTGGGGTTCCACAGGGCTCTGTCCTTGGGCCTCTACTGTTTGTAATTTTTATTAATGACTTGGACGAGTGAATTGAAGGATGGGTCAGCAAGTTTGCAGACGACACAAAGGTCGGAGGTGTCGTTGACAGTGTAGAGGGCTGTTGTAGGCTGCAGCGGGACATTGACAGGATGCAGAGATGGGCTGAGAGGTGGCAGATGGAGTTCAACCTGGATAAATGCGAGGTGATGCATTTTGGAAGGTCGAATTTGAAAGCTGAGTACAGGATTAAGGATAGGATTCTTGGCAGCGTGGAGGAACAGAGGGATCTTGGTGTGCAGATACATAGATCCCTTAAAATGGCCACCCAAGTGGACAGGGTTGTTAAGAAAGCATATGGTGTTTTGGCTTTCATTAACAGGGGGATTGAGTTTAAGAGTCGTGAGATCTTGTTGCAGCTCTATAAAACTTTGGTTAGACCGCACTTGGAATACTGCGTCCAGTTCTGGGCGCCCTATTATAGGAAAGATGTGGATGCTTTGGAGAGGGTTCAGAGGAGGTTTACCAGGATGCTGCCTGGACTGGAGGGCTTATCTTATGAAGAGAGGTTGACTGAGCTCGGTCTCTTTTCATTGGAGAAAAGGAGGAGGAGAGGGGACCTAATTGAGGTATACAAGATAATGAGAGGCATAGATAGAGTCGATAGCCAGAGACTATTTCCCAGGGCAGAAATGGCTAGCACGAGGGGTCATAGTTTTAAGCTGGTTGGTGGAAAGTATAGAGGGGATGTCAGAGGCAGGTTCTTTACGCAGAGAGTTGTGAGAGCATGGAATGCGTTGCCAGCAGCAGTTGTGGAAGCAAGGTCATTGGGGTCATTTAAGAGACTGCTGGACATGCATATGGTCACAGAAATTTGAGGGTGCATCCATGAGGATCAATGGTCGGCACAACATTGTGGGCTGAAGGGCCTGTTCTGTGCTGTACTGTTCTATGTTCTATGTTCTAATAAAATGTGAGGCTGGATGAACACAGCAGGCCAAGCTCCATCTCAGGAGCACAAAAGCTGACGTTTCGGGCCTAGACCTTTCATCAAAGAGGGAGATGGGGTGAGGGTTCTGGAATAAATAGGGAGAGAGGGGGAGGTGGACCGAAGATGGAGAGAAAAGAAGATAGGTGGAGAGGAGAGTATAGGTGGGGAGGTGGGGAGGGGATAGGTCAGTCCAGGGAAGACGGACAGGACAAGGAGGTGGGACGAGGTTAGTAGGTAGATGGGGGTGCGGCTTGAGGTGGGAGGAAGGGATGGGTGAGAGGAAGAACAGGTTAGGGAGGCAGAGACAGGCTGGACTGGTTTTGGGATGCAGTGGGTGGAGGGTGCCCACCATGCCACTTTTTTTTCCAAACAAAACAGATTCTTACTGTAAGGGACTGACACTTGTCTTCACCAGTCTTTTCCTCTTCACATATTTAAGGAAACTTTTGCAATCATTTTTTATGTTTTCTGTGATCTTACTTTCATATTCTATTAACCTTTCCATATTAAACCCTTTGTCCTCCTCTGCTGGATTTAAAATTTCTCCCTGTCCTCAGGTTCACTGCTTTTTCTGGTTAGTTTATATGTCTCCTCTTTGGCGATAACCCGGTTTCTGATCTCCCTTGATATTCATGGTTGAGCCACCTTTCCTGTTTTACTCTCACACTAGACAGGGTTATACAATTAAAGATAACAAAGTGTGAAGCTGGATGAACACAGCAGGCCAAGCAGCATCTCAGGAGCACAAAAGCTGACGTTTCGGGCCTAGACACTTCTGATGAAGGGCCTAGGCCTGAAACGTCAGCTTTTGTGCTCCCGAAATGCTGCTTGGCCTGCTGTATTCATCCAGCTTCACACTTTGTTATCTTGGATTCTCCAGCATCTGCAGTTCCCATTATCATAGGGTTATACAATTGTTGAAGTTCACCTGTGTGTTCTTTAAATGTCTGCCATTGCCGAGCCACGGTCAACTCAGCCAGACCTGCTGAGCTTTTCCAGCAACTTTGTTTTAATATAATATATAAAGTTTAGTAGTAACTGAGGTTGATCATGTAAAGATTCTATTTCAGGACAATAGACTTCTGTCTCTCGCACTGACTGCAGAACAGAGAGACAGAGCACAGTCTTTTTATACCGTTTTGGATAAAGGCAAATATGGATGGAACGACAAGTCCGGGTACAAAGTCCACTTCTCATTTTTCTTTAACCTACTTGTGTCGGTGTGTGACATTATTGTTTTTGTGATATCTGTGCTGTATATCCACAAAATAAATCCAATCTGAGTCATGTACATTCTAACATAGTGTTGTTATATTAATCATTCTCCCAGTTTCTCAAAACATATCAAGTCTTCTGATAAATATCAATCAATTGAATAATTTGCTTTGAAGAACAATTAAACTAAGTTTGTTAACAACCATCTCCAAATTCTCTTCACACAACATCAGCTAATAATCCGAAGAACAATATGACAGAGCGCAGAAACTCCTGATCTGTGGACATTTCCCAGGGTAGACACCATTTCCTATCACCCAGGGTCATGTTTGTTTAAATCCCTTTCAATCAGATGCTTTCAGTTGTAGAATTTTACTCACTTTTGCTTCATTTCAGCTCAGCACATCAATATATTCCTTTCTCAATCATGTGTTTATTCAGCTTCCCTTAAGTATATTTATGAAACTAGGACTAGAGGGCATCGCCTCAAAATAAAGGGAAGCAGATGTAGGACTGAGTTCAGGAGGAACTTCTTCTCCTAAAGGGTTGTGAATCTGTGGAATTCCCTGCCCAGTGAAGCGGTTGAAGCTACCTCACTGAATGTGTTTAAGACAAGGCTAGATAAATTTTTGAACAGGAAAGAAATTAAGGATTATGGTGTGCGGGCGGATAAGTGGAGCTGAGCCTCAAAAAGATCAGCCATGATCTTATTAAATGGCAGGGCAGGCTCGAGTGGGCCGATGGCCCAATCCTGCTCCTAGTTCTTCTGTTGTTATGTTATGTAATCCACTTCAACCAGTCCCTTATATGGCGAATGCCACCATCTCTCTACTGGATGTAGAAGTTTCTCCTGAATTTGCGATTGCAATTGCTAGTTTCTACTGTTGTATAAGGCAACTGAAAGGCTTACTATCAAGCCACCTAGAAATAAAGGATTGTTCATGGAGACAGCTAATCAGTGCCATAGCGATTCTCCAAGGATTGCAGAGCGTTACCAGTGTGCTTGAGTAGTCAATAAATTTTCAAAATCAAGGGACATGGGGTCAGGAAACCTGCTTCAGGTACTGCAAGGTAATGACAAAGCTATAAGTGTATTGTTTAAACTGGAAGAGAGAAGTAATAAACAGGTGAGTAAAGCATCAGTGCTGAGGGACAGGTTACAGTGTCTGGCCAAGTAAGGGCTCTCGATGCAAATACACATTGTAAGGAATAAACTAAATGAGCTGTAGCCACAGGTTCAAATTGGAGATCATGGGATTGTAGCCAGTACTGAGACACAGCTGCAGGATGGTCAGGATTGGGAACTCAATTTACCAGGTTGTAAGGTTCACAGGATGGACATAAAAGGACAGAGGATGTGCAGAAGCCTTACTGATTAGAAACAGAATTACTTCAATGGTGCTGGAGGAGAAAATAAGGGCAAAGCATTCAGTGGGACGACATGGATCGAAAACTGTAATATGTGTTGTGTACAGCCCTCTTGGTAACAGTTCTGAAGCACTCGATTGTATAAATGTGAAATTAGGCAAGTGTGTAGCAAAGCCAGAAGTGGCATTCATGGAGGATTTTAATTTTAACATGGATTGGGACAGTCAGACAAGCATCTGTCCCAAAGGTTGTGAATTTCTGGAGTGTATTCAGGATAGTTCTCTACAGCAATATGTCCTGGATGCAACAAGGGGGCAAGCATATATTGAATTTAGTAAATATTAATGAGCCAGATTTAATGACTAACCAAATCGTGAGTGAACATTTATCAAGTGGGGATGGGCAGTGAGCCCGGAGTGGGAATATCAGTGGGGCCGGAGCAGAGTGGGGACAGGCAGTGGGGCCGGAGCGGAGTGGGGACGGTCAGTGGGCCCGGAGTGCAGTGGGGATGGCCAGTGTGCCCGGAGCGGAATGGGGACGGTCAGTGGGCCCGGAGCGGAATGTGGACGGTCAGTGGGCCCGGAGCGGAGTGGGGATGGTCTGTGGTCCCAGAGCAGAATGGGGTTGGTCATTGGGCCTGGAGCAGAATGGGGACGAGGACCAACTGACCATTCAAAGTCATTTTTTATTTTCAGAGTTGAAGAACTTTATTTTGAGTTCAAAAGGAGTAGAAACATGGGCAGCTGTTGACACCCCTCCAGCTATGCGATCAAAATGATTTTGAGGTGTTTTGAAGAATGCCTGGAACAAGGAGCCAGAGATTAGGTCAGGGACCCAGAGTAAAAGAACTCAGATTTGAATTCAGACGTAATTTCGATCTTTTGGTTGGATATGCAATATTTTTAGTATTCTTCTATGTTCTTGAAGCTGTTTGATTTTCAGGGTAATGGCGTAAAGAAATTTTTGCTGAACTTTTTGAATAGAATTTCCTGCTCAGTATTAGAAAATCAGCCTGTTTCTTTCAAACAGTTAGCAAATTGAATTCAATCAGTGCTAACATTTCCTGTCAATAACCAGTCATAATGAAAGCATTAATAAGAATGTAAGAACTAGCAGCCCCTCGAGCCTGCCTCACCATTTAATAAGATCGCGGCTGATCTATTTGCGACTCAGCTCCATTTACCCGCCCATTCACCATAACCCTTAATTCCTTGACTGTTCAAAAATTTATCTAGCCTTGTCTTAAACACATTCAGGGAGGTAGCTTCAACCACTTCACTGGGCAGGGAGTTCCACAGATTCACAACCCTTTGGGTAAAGAAGTTTCTCCTGACCTCAGTCCTACATCTGCTTCCCTTTATTTTGAGGCTATGCCCCCTAGTCCTAGTTTCACCTGCTAGCGGAAACAACCTCCCTGCCTCCACCTTATCTATTCCCTACATAATCTGCTATGTTTCTGTAAGATCTCCCCTCATTCTTCTGATATAGGACATTATCTGTTTAATGATTTGACAACTTGTGTAGGTACTGTTTTGGTGTGTATCTGATTTACTTGTATATTTACTTATAATGAGTCTACCATGAGGGATAGTAGGAACTGCAGATGCTGGAGGATCTGAGATAACAAGGTGTAGAGCTGGATGAACACAGGCCAAGCAGCGTCAGAGCAGCAGGAAGGCTGACATTTCAGGCCTAGACCCTCCTTCAGAAAAAAATTTAGTTTACCATGAGACATGGTTTTATACAATTGTGTTTCTATCAACAATAATAATCTGAACTTTTTATCTCTTATTTTTCCAATTTGTAACTATTATTTTGAAATTGTGAAACTCTGTAGTGCTAGACTTTTATTTCTTTATTTTCTAATGGTTTTTCCTGAAGAATATAGAGTCTGTTCCTCAGTATCTTTGCACTTAAGTTGTCACCATAATTGTCAACATGTAAATGTTTCACTGCGCTCATGAGAGTACATGTGAAAATAAAGCTAATTCAACTCCATTCAAACCATAAAAACCAAAAGAATTGCGAATGCTGTAAATTAGGAACAAAAACAAAGTTGCTGGAAAAGCTCAACAGATCAGGCAGCATCTGTGAAGGAGAAAACAGAGTTAACGTTTCGGGTCCAGTGACCCTTCCTTAGTTCTGAGATAAAAAGTTCAGATTATTGCTGATAGAAACACAATTGTATAAACGCCATTTTCCCTCTTTTTCCTGAGTAACCTTACAGTTCTCAAATGACCATGTCCTTACAGTGTGTTAAAATCTGCTTTGGAAGCACTAGATAGTAAAGAGGTTTATACTACCGTGGTTACAGCTGAGCTGAAATCAATGCTGTTGTTCTCGCTCCAAAGGTTCCTGCTTCTTTTACTGATGTTGCCTCTGAAGTGTCAGTTCCACTGGATCGAGTTGCTGTTTTAAAAACAAGTCTGTGAGTCATCCCCAAGTATTTTGGCTTTACTTCATTTCCTGTGTCACATGGTAACCGGCATGATAATTCCGCCTGGGTACTGCTGTTTGATTCAGGAATGCAATTCACTTTCTCCAATGCAGATGAGTTTCTGTCCAGGAAAAGGAGTTGCATAAGGCAGTTTTGGACTTTGTAATTTTCCTATTGATTGAACCAATCCCAGGAACAGGGCTGACTCGAAACAGTACGTCTGAAACTCCGAGATAGTGAGAACTGCAAGTGCTGGAGTCAGAGATAGTACCGTTTGGGGCTGGAGGAGAACAGCAGGTCAGACAGCATCAGAAAAGCAGGAAAGTCAGCGTTTTTGGGTCAGGACCCTTCTTCAGAAATGGGGGAGGAGTGGGGCTGGGGAAGGTAGTTGGGATGGTGATAGTTGAGTGTGGGTAGGGAGTGGTGGGGATCCATTTCTCCTTCAACTCCTCCCACTTCCTACAGACGAAGGGGGTAGACATGGGTACCCTCATTGGCCCAAGCTGTGCCTGCCTCTCTGTAGGATATGTGGAACAGTTCCTCTTCTGCTGTTACACTGGCACTATTCCCCACCTCTTCCTCTGCAACATCAATAACTGTACTGGTGCTGCCTCATGCTCCCATAAGGAGCTTGAAGAGTTCAACTTCGCAAACACCTTTCGCCCCAACCTCAAGTTCACCTGGACCATCTCTGATACCTCGCTCTTCTTCCGGGACCTTTCCACCTCCGTCTCGGGTGACTGCCTTGAAACTGACATCTATTTCAAGCCGACTGACTCCCACAACTTCCTAGACTACACCACCTCTCACCCACCTTCCTGCAAGAATGTGATCTCTACTCCCAATTCCTCCGCCTCTGCCAGATCTGCTCCAAAGTTATGGTGTTCTACTCCTGAACATCCCACATGTCCTCTTAGTTCAAGGACCACAACTACACCCCCTTCAGTGATCGAAAATGCTCTCAATCACATCTCTTGCTTTTCCAACATCTCTCCCCTCACATTCCCTCTCCCCAACAAAAACAAGGACAGAATCACCCTTTCCCCCACATATCATCCCACTAACCTCCGGATTCAACACATCATTTTCCGCCACTTTCGCCGCCTGCAATCTGACCCCACAACCAAAGATATATTTCCCTCCCCAACCATCTCCCTTTTGTAGGGCCTGCTCTCTCCATGACTCCCTCGTCTGCTCCACAATCCCCAATAGCATCACCACCCCTGACACCTTTCCCTGCAGCTGCAGGAAGTGCTACGCCTGCCCCAAACCTCCCCCCACCCCCCACCTCCAGTCAAGGCACCAAACAAACCTTCCACATTAGACAGGGGTTCACCTGCACATCCATCAATGTGGTCTACTGTATCTGCTGCTCCAGATGTGGCCTCCTCTGCATTATAGTCAATCAAGGTATGTCGCTTGCGTATCTCTCTGGCCTGATACACTCTCACAGTGAATTCTGCAAGCTCAAAGTTTTTCAGAAGATAAATACCAAGCAGGACGGAATCTTGATGCTTCACCAGAGGCGTGCTGGCCATCTTACTGAGCAGGGTTACGAAGCATTTGTAATCAAACACACCGGCTCAGCAAGCAAAGGTGCAATCTCAGTTCTGCAACCTTCCTGGCTTACTGTCTTGTATCCCTTCCCAAATACCACTGAGTTGGCCAACTTTGCTTTTAGTGTCCCAAAAGGGTTGTTATTTATTTAAAAAGGATATTCCATCACCTACTCTTGCAACCATGCAAACATTGGTGTTTACGGGTCTAAAAAGGTTCCTGAACTTCATTTGCCCCAACAACAGATTATGTCATAATTTTTCTCCCAGTTGGAGCACCCCTATTGAATAGAGGATGCTGCAGGTGATTTTCAATGTTCTCGCAAACTGGATCAGAAGTTGACGTTGTATCCATTATGTATACTGTCAGGATTCTCGCACTGTCTGGATCCTAGCACTGTCTCGCAATTTTAGATTTATGCTTTATGTCAATAAAATCAATGAGGTGCTCCGTGCTTAAGTTTTGGATGGAACTCACTGATTGTGGGTTCTTAAATTTAACGGCTCTGAGTGACCAAAGTTTGACATTGGCATTAAAGGAGGAACAAATTGGGGAACATGTTAGAACTGAGTAATCTAGCAGCCAACTAGAATCAGCACTCAGGTTTTGTTTTAAGTAACTCAAGGGACATGGGCGTTGCTGCTCAAGTCTGTGTCCATTTCAGGCAGGAATTTCATTTCGAGGCTTTCTGAAAAATTGAATTGATCACTCTATGATTGACCATTTAATTTAGAAATGACATTTTGGGCTGGCACAGTGGCTCAGTGGTCAGCACTGTTACCTCACAGCGCCGGGAACCCAGGTTCAATTCTGTCCTCGGGTGACTGTCTGTGTGGAGTTCACACGTTCTCCCTGTGTCTGCATGGGTTTCCTCTGGGTGCTCTGGTTTCCTCCCACAGTCCGCAGATGTGTAGGCTAGGTGGACTCTTCAGAGAGTTGGTGTGGATGAAATGGGCTGAATGGTCTCCTTCCATGCTGTAGGGATGCTATGATCCAATTTTAGAAGAACCCATAATGATGAGTTAATGTCAATGTCAAGTATCAAGATCCAGATCTAAGATAAAAGTGGTCACACCATCTGACCAGAGTTAAAGATGTTGAAGACTATGTTATTACCTCAAGCAGTATTCTTCTCTCAACTGATGACACCCAAAACGGAATCTGGTTTAACCAGGGTTTTGTAGACCTGCAGCATACCCTTGTGGCTTTTAAACTCAATTCCCTGCCAAGGAAAGCCAACACACCATATGCCTTCTTTATAACCCTATCAACTTGGGCAGCAACTTTGAGGGATCTATGGACGTGGACCCCAAGATCCCTCTGTTCTGGCAGCGAGCGTAGGTGTTCTGCAAAGCGGTCCCTAAGCCTCCACTTGGTTTCCCCAATGTAGAGAAAGCCACACTGTGTGCTGCAGATGCAGTATACTACATTGACAGATGTGCAGGTGAACATCTGCTTGATGTGGAAAGACATCTTGGGGCCTGGGATGGGGGTGAGGGATGAGGTATAGGAGCAGGTGTAGCACTTCCTGCAGTTGCAGGGGAAGGTGCCAGGTGTGGTGGGATTGGAGGGCAGTGTGGAGCGAACAAGGGAGTCACGGAGAGAGTGGTCTCTCCGGAAAGCAGACAAGGGTGGGGAGGGAAAAATGTCTTTCGTGGTGGGGTCGGATTGTAGATGGCAGAAGTGTCGGAGGATGATGCAGTGTATGCGGAGGTTGGTGTGGTGGTGTGTGAGGACGAGGTGGATTCTCTTTGGGCAGTTATTGTGAGTGAAGAGTGTGAGGGATGTGTTGCAGGAAATGTGGGAGACACGGTCAAGGGCGTTCACGACCACTGTGGGGGGGATGGGGGGGTGGAAGTTGCGGTCCTTGAAGAACGGGATCATCTGGGATGGGCGGGAGTGGAATGCCTCATCCTGGGAGCAGATGCGGCGGAGGTGAAGGAATTGGTAATAGGGGATGGAATTTTTGCAGGAAGGCGGGTGGGAGGGAGGAGGTGTATTCCACTAAGCTCTGGGAGTCGGTGGGCTTGAAATGGACATCAGTTTCTCGCTGGTTGCCTGAGATGGAGACAGAAAGGCCCAGGAAGGTGTAGGACGTGTTGTGGATGGTCCAGGTGAACTGAAGGTTGAGGTGGAAGGTGTTGGTGAAGTGGATGAACTGTTCGAGCTCCTCGGGGGAGCAAGAGGCTGTGCCGATACAGTCATCAATGTAACGGAGGAAGAGGTGGGGTTTGGGGCCTGTGTAGGTGCGGAAGAGGGACTGTTCCACGTAACCTACAAAAAGGCAGGCATAGCTTGGGACCATGCGGGTGCCCATGGCCACCCCCTTAGTCTGTAGGAAGTGGGAGGAATTGAAAGAGAAGTTGTTGAGGGCGAGGACGAGTTTGGCTAGGAGGATGAGGGTGTCGGTGGAGGGGGACTGGTCGGGTTGGCGGGACAGGAAGAAGTGGAGGGCCCTTAAGCCATCTGCATGGGGAATGCAGGTGTATAGGGACTGGACGTCCATGGTGGAAATGAGGTGTTGGGGGCCACGGAATTGGAAGTCCTGGAGGAGGTGGAGGGCGTGTGTGGTGTCACGGACGTAGGCAGGGAGTTCCTGGACCAAAGGGAAGAAAATGGAGTCCAGATAGGTGGAGATGAGTTCGGTGGGGCAGGAGCAGGCTGAGACAATGGGTCGACCAGGGCAGGCAGGTTTGTGGATTTTGGGAAGGAGATAGAAACGGGCCGTGCGGGGTTGGGGAACAGTGAGGTTGGAGGCTGTGGGTGGGAGGTCCCCTGAGGTGATGAGGCTGTGGATGGTGTTGGAGATGATGGTTTGGTGCTCAGCGGTGGGGTCATGATCCATGGGGCGGTAGGAGGTGGTGTCAGAGAGTTGGCGTCTGGCCTCGGCGATGTAGAGGTCAGTGCGCCATACTACCACTGCGCCACCCTTGTCTGCGGGTTTGATGGTGAGGTTGGGGTTGGAGCGGAGGGAGCGGAGGGCTGCCCGTTCTGCGGGGGAGAGGTTGGAGTGGGTGAGAGGGGTGGAGAGGTTGAGGCGGTTAATGTCTCGACGGCAGTTAGAGATGAAGAGGTCGAGGGAGGGTAGGAGGCCTGGGGGTGGTGTCCAGGAGGAGGACTTGTGTTGGAGGAGGGTGAAGGGGTCAGTGGAGGGAGGGTTAGGTTCCCGGTTGAAGAAGTAGGCATGGAGGCGAAGACGGTGGAAAAACTGCTCTATGTCCAAATGTGACTGGTGTTGGTTGATGTGTGGTTGTAGGGGGACAAAGGTGAGCCCCTTCCTGAGGACTGACCGTTCGTCCTCAGTCAGTGGGAGGTCTGGGGGGAAGGTGAACATGCGGCAGGGCTCAGTGTGTCTGTAATCACTGGGGTTGCTGGCTGTGGAGGTCGTGTGCGGAGCGATGATGGCGTGGACGGCGGGCGGAGCAGCATCAGCAGATGCAGGGCGGAGATGCATCAGTGTCGGTGGTGGGCGATGCAGCGTTGGCATCGGTGGCGGTGGGCAGAGCAGGGTGGGCGGCAGCAGCAGCGGTGACGGTGGTGGTGTAAGTAGTAGAGGTGGAGGCGGTGTCCACAGCAGCGGTCGTCTGCGTGATCCCGCAAGTGGTGTACCCCGCGGTGGTGGATGTGACGTCATCGGAGGGTTCACTGGCCGTGGCCTCATGGCCAATGGCAGTGGGTACATTGTGGGGGAGGTGCAGGGACAGGCTAGCGACTAGGGAGGTGGAGGAATCCTGTTCAAGGTGGCAGGAACCCGTGAGTTTGTTGTACTTAACGGTTGTTGGTGTCCAGTAAAGCTGAGTGGAACTGAGTGTTCAGTCTGTGGATCCTGTGGAGGATGAAAAACAGCAGAGGTCCTTTGCAGGTCTGGGAGAGGGAGGCTCTGAGCTGGGGCAGGCTGGATTGCAGTGCCTGGAGGTGCCGGTGCATGGCTGCGAGTGTCTGTTTCTGCCTTTCAGAGAGACCACTCTCTCCGTGACTCCCTTCTCCGTTCCACGCTCCCCTCCAAACCCACCACACCTGGCACTTTCCCCTGAAACCACAGGAAATGCTACACCTGCTCCTACACCTCCTCCCTCACCACCATCCCAGATGACTTTCTACAACAAGCAGATGTTCACCTGCGCATCTGCCAATGTGTTATACTGCATCCACTGTACACGGTGTGGCTTCGTCTACATTGGGGAAACCAAGTGGAGGCTTGGAGGCCGCTTTGCAGAACACCTCCGCTCGCTTTGCAGTCAACAACTGCCGCTCCCAGTCGTGAACCATTTTAACTCCCCCTCCCATTCCTTAGACGACATGTCCATCATTGGCCTCCTGCAGTGCCATAAATGATGCCACCTGAAGGTTGCAGGAACAGCAACTCATATTCCGCTTGGGAACCCTGCAGCCCAACGGTATCAATTTCACAAGCTTCAAAATCTCTCCTCCCCCTACCGCATCCCAAAACCAGTCCAGTTCTTCCCCTCCCCCCACCGCATCCCAAGACCAGCCCAGCTCGTCCCAGCTTGCCTAACCTGTTCTTCCTCTCACCTATCCCCTCCTTCCACCCCAAGCCGCACCTCCATCTCCTACCTACTAACCTTATCCTGCCCCCTTGACCTGTCCGTCCTCCCCGGACTGACCTCTCCCCTCCCTCCCTCCCCACCCATACACTCCTCCCCACCTATCTTCTCCTCTATCCGTCTTCGGTCCACCTCCGCTTGTCTCCCTATTTATTTCAGAATCCTCTCCCTAATTCCCCTTTTCTGATGAAGGGTCTAGGCGAGAAACATCAGCTTTTGTGCTCCGAAGGTGCTGCTTGGCCTGCAGTGTTCATCCAGCTTCACTCTTTGTTATCCAGGTAAGGATAGCAGTTCCCTTCCCGAAAGGACACTTGTGAACCAGATGGGTTTTTCTGACAATTGACCATGGGTTCATAGTCATCATTAGATTCTTAATTCCAGATATTTTATTGAATTCAAATTCCACCATCTGCCCGGCACGATTCGAACCCAGGTCCCCCGAACATTAGTGATAATGGGAACTGCAGATGCTGGAGAATCCAACATAATTTTCAGTGGTGAGTGGGGTTCCACAGGGCTCTGTCCTTGGGCCTCTACTGTTTGTAATTTTTATTAATGACTTGGACGAGGGAATTGAAGGATGGGTCAGCAAGTTTGCAGACGACACAAAGGTCGGAGGTGTCGTTGACAGTGTAGAGGGCTGTTGTAGGCTGCAGCGGGACATTGACAGGATGCAGAGATGGGCTGAGAGGTGGCAGATGGAGTTCAACCTGGATAAATGCGAGGTGATGCATTTTGGAAGGTCGAATTTGAAAGCTGAGTACAGGATTAAGGATAGGATTCTTGGCAGCGTGGAGGAACAGAGGGATCTTGGTGTGCAGATACATAGATCCCTTAAAATGGCCACCCAAGTGGACAGGGTTGTTAAGAAAGCATATGGTGTTTTGGCTTTCATTAACAGGGGGATTGAGTTTAAGAGTCGTGAGATCTTGTTGCAGCTCTATAAAACTTTGGTTAGACCGCACTTGGAATACTGCGTCCAGTTCTGGGCGCCCTATTATAGGAAAGATGTGGATGCTTTGGAGAGGGTTCAGAGGAGGTTTACCAGGATGCTGCCTGGACTGGAGGGCTTATCTTATGAAGAGAGGTTGACTGAGCTCGGTCTCTTTTCATTGGAGAAAAGGAGGAGGAGAGGGGACCTAATTGAGGTATACAAGATAATGAGAGGCATAGATAGAGTCGATAGCCAGAGACTATTTCCCAGGGCAGAAATGGCTAGCACGAGGGGTCATAGTTTTAAGCTGGTTGGTGGAAAGTATAGAGGGGATGTCAGAGGCAGGTTCTTTACGCAGAGAGTTGTGAGAGCATGGAATGCGTTGCCAGCAGCAGTTGTGGAAGCAAGGTCATTGGGGTCATTTAAGAGACTGCTGGACATGCATATGGTCACAGAAATTTGAGGGTGCATCCATGAGGATCAATGGTCGGCACAACATTGTGGGCTGAAGGGCCTGTTCTGTGCTGTACTGTTCTATGTTCTATGTTCTAATAAAATGTGAGGCTGGATGAACACAGCAGGCCAAGCTCCATCTCAGGAGCACAAAAGCTGACGTTTCGGGCCTAGACCTTTCATCAAAGAGGGAGATGGGGTGAGGGTTCTGGAATAAATAGGGAGAGAGGGGGAGGTGGACCGAAGATGGAGAGAAAAGAAGATAGGTGGAGAGGAGAGTATAGGTGGGGAGGTGGGGAGGGGATAGGTCAGTCCAGGGAAGACGGACAGGACAAGGAGGTGGGACGAGGTTAGTAGGTAGATGGGGGTGCGGCTTGAGGTGGGAGGAAGGGATGGGTGAGAGGAAGAACAGGTTAGGGAGGCAGAGACAGGCTGGACTGGTTTTGGGATGCAGTGGGTGGAGGGTGCCCACCATGCCACTTTTTTTTCCAAACAAAACAGATTCTTACTGTAAGGGACTGACACTTGTCTTCACCAGTCTTTTCCTCTTCACATATTTAAGGAAACTTTTGCAATCATTTTTTATGTTTTCTGTGATCTTACTTTCATATTCTATTAACCTTTCCATATTAAACCCTTTGTCCTCCTCTGCTGGATTTAAAATTTCTCCCTGTCCTCAGGTTCACTGCTTTTTCTGGTTAGTTTATATGTCTCCTCTTTGGCGATAACCCGGTTTCTGATCTCCCTTGATATTCATGGTTGAGCCACCTTTCCTGTTTTACTCTCACACTAGACAGGGTTATACAATTAAAGATAACAAAGTGTGAAGCTGGATGAACACAGCAGGCCAAGCAGCATCTCAGGAGCACAAAAGCTGACGTTTCGGGCCTAGACACTTCTGATGAAGGGCCTAGGCCTGAAACGTCAGCTTTTGTGCTCCCGAAATGCTGCTTGGCCTGCTGTATTCATCCAGCTTCACACTTTGTTATCTTGGATTCTCCAGCATCTGCAGTTCCCATTATCATAGGGTTATACAATTGTTGAAGTTCACCTGTGTGTTCTTTAAATGTCTGCCATTGCCGAGCCACGGTCAACTCAGCCAGACCTGCTGAGCTTTTCCAGCAACTTTGTTTTAATATAATATATAAAGTTTAGTAGTAACTGAGGTTGATCATGTAAAGATTCTATTTCAGGACAATAGACTTCTGTCTCTCGCACTGACTGCAGAACAGAGAGACAGAGCACAGTCTTTTTATACCGTTTTGGATAAAGGCAAATATGGATGGAACGACAAGTCCGGGTACAAAGTCCACTTCTCATTTTTCTTTAACCTACTTGTGTCGGTGTGTGACATTATTGTTTTTGTGATATCTGTGCTGTATATCCACAAAATAAATCCAATCTGAGTCATGTACATTCTAACATAGTGTTGTTATATTAATCATTCTCCCAGTTTCTCAAAACATATCAAGTCTTCTGATAAATATCAATCAATTGAATAATTTGCTTTGAAGAACAATTAAACTAAGTTTGTTAACAACCATCTCCAAATTCTCTTCACACAACATCAGCTAATAATCCGAAGAACAATATGACAGAGCGCAGAAACTCCTGATCTGTGGACATTTCCCAGGGTAGACACCATTTCCTATCACCCAGGGTCATGTTTGTTTAAATCCCTTTCAATCAGATGCTTTCAGTTGTAGAATTTTACTCACTTTTGCTTCATTTCAGCTCAGCACATCAATATATTCCTTTCTCAATCATGTGTTTATTCAGCTTCCCTTAAGTATATTTATGAAACTAGGACTAGAGGGCATCGCCTCAAAATAAAGGGAAGCAGATGTAGGACTGAGTTCAGGAGGAACTTCTTCTCCTAAAGGGTTGTGAATCTGTGGAATTCCCTGCCCAGTGAAGCGGTTGAAGCTACCTCACTGAATGTGTTTAAGACAAGGCTAGATAAATTTTTGAACAGGAAAGAAATTAAGGATTATGGTGTGCGGGCGGATAAGTGGAGCTGAGCCTCAAAAAGATCAGCCATGATCTTATTAAATGGCAGGGCAGGCTCGAGTGGGCCGATGGCCCAATCCTGCTCCTAGTTCTTCTGTTGTTATGTTATGTAATCCACTTCAACCAGTCCCTTATATGGCGAATGCCACCATCTCTCTACTGGATGTAGAAGTTTCTCCTGAATTTGCGATTGCAATTGCTAGTTTCTACTGTTGTATAAGGCAACTGAAAGGCTTACTATCAAGCCACCTAGAAATAAAGGATTGTTCATGGAGACAGCTAATCAGTGCCATAGCGATTCTCCAAGGATTGCAGAGCGTTACCAGTGTGCTTGAGTAGTCAATAAATTTTCAAAATCAAGGGACATGGGGTCAGGAAACCTGCTTCAGGTACTGCAAGGTAATGACAAAGCTATAAGTGTATTGTTTAAACTGGAAGAGAGAAGTAATAAACAGGTGAGTAAAGCATCAGTGCTGAGGGACAGGTTACAGTGTCTGGCCAAGTAAGGGCTCTCGATGCAAATACACATTGTAAGGAATAAACTAAATGAGCTGTAGCCACAGGTTCAAATTGGAGATCATGGGATTGTAGCCAGTACTGAGACACAGCTGCAGGATGGTCAGGATTGGGAACTCAATTTACCAGGTTGTAAGGTTCACAGGATGGACATAAAAGGACAGAGGATGTGCAGAAGCCTTACTGATTAGAAACAGAATTACTTCAATGGTGCTGGAGGAGAAAATAAGGGCAAAGCATTCAGTGGGACGACATGGATCGAAAACTGTAATATGTGTTGTGTACAGCCCTCTTGGTAACAGTTCTGAAGCACTCGATTGTATAAATGTGAAATTAGGCAAGTGTGTAGCAAAGCCAGAAGTGGCATTCATGGAGGATTTTAATTTTAACATGGATTGGGACAGTCAGACAAGCATCTGTCCCAAAGGTTGTGAATTTCTGGAGTGTATTCAGGATAGTTCTCTACAGCAATATGTCCTGGATGCAACAAGGGGGCAAGCATATATTGAATTTAGTAAATATTAATGAGCCAGATTTAATGACTAACCAAATCGTGAGTGAACATTTATCAAGTGGGGATGGGCAGTGAGCCCGGAGTGGGAATATCAGTGGGGCCGGAGCAGAGTGGGGACAGGCAGTGGGGCCGGAGCGGAGTGGGGACGGTCAGTGGGCCCGGAGTGCAGTGGGGATGGCCAGTGTGCCCGGAGCGGAATGGGGACGGTCAGTGGGCCCGGAGCGGAATGTGGACGGTCAGTGGGCCCGGAGCGGAGTGGGGATGGTCTGTGGTCCCAGAGCAGAATGGGGTTGGTCATTGGGCCTGGAGCAGAATGGGGACGAGGACCAACTGACCATTCAAAGTCATTTTTTATTTTCAGAGTTGAAGAACTTTATTTTGAGTTCAAAAGGAGTAGAAACATGGGCAGCTGTTGACACCCCTCCAGCTATGCGATCAAAATGATTTTGAGGTGTTTTGAAGAATGCCTGGAACAAGGAGCCAGAGATTAGGTCAGGGACCCAGAGTAAAAGAACTCAGATTTGAATTCAGACGTAATTTCGATCTTTTGGTTGGATATGCAATATTTTTAGTATTCTTCTATGTTCTTGAAGCTGTTTGATTTTCAGGGTAATGGCGTAAAGAAATTTTTGCTGAACTTTTTGAATAGAATTTCCTGCTCAGTATTAGAAAATCAGCCTGTTTCTTTCAAACAGTTAGCAAATTGAATTCAATCAGTGCTAACATTTCCTGTCAATAACCAGTCATAATGAAAGCATTAATAAGAATGTAAGAACTAGCAGCCCCTCGAGCCTGCCTCACCATTTAATAAGATCGCGGCTGATCTATTTGCGACTCAGCTCCATTTACCCGCCCATTCACCATAACCCTTAATTCCTTGACTGTTCAAAAATTTATCTAGCCTTGTCTTAAACACATTCAGGGAGGTAGCTTCAACCACTTCACTGGGCAGGGAGTTCCACAGATTCACAACCCTTTGGGTAAAGAAGTTTCTCCTGACCTCAGTCCTACATCTGCTTCCCTTTATTTTGAGGCTATGCCCCCTAGTCCTAGTTTCACCTGCTAGCGGAAACAACCTCCCTGCCTCCACCTTATCTATTCCCTACATAATCTGCTATGTTTCTGTAAGATCTCCCCTCATTCTTCTGATATAGGACATTATCTGTTTAATGATTTGACAACTTGTGTAGGTACTGTTTTGGTGTGTATCTGATTTACTTGTATATTTACTTATAATGAGTCTACCATGAGGGATAGTAGGAACTGCAGATGCTGGAGGATCTGAGATAACAAGGTGTAGAGCTGGATGAACACAGGCCAAGCAGCGTCAGAGCAGCAGGAAGGCTGACATTTCAGGCCTAGACCCTCCTTCAGAAAAAAATTTAGTTTACCATGAGACATGGTTTTATACAATTGTGTTTCTATCAACAATAATAATCTGAACTTTTTATCTCTTATTTTTCCAATTTGTAACTATTATTTTGAAATTGTGAAACTCTGTAGTGCTAGACTTTTATTTCTTTATTTTCTAATGGTTTTTCCTGAAGAATATAGAGTCTGTTCCTCAGTATCTTTGCACTTAAGTTGTCACCATAATTGTCAACATGTAAATGTTTCACTGCGCTCATGAGAGTACATGTGAAAATAAAGCTAATTCAACTCCATTCAAACCATAAAAACCAAAAGAATTGCGAATGCTGTAAATTAGGAACAAAAACAAAGTTGCTGGAAAAGCTCAACAGATCAGGCAGCATCTGTGAAGGAGAAAACAGAGTTAACGTTTCGGGTCCAGTGACCCTTCCTTAGTTCTGAGATAAAAAGTTCAGATTATTGCTGATAGAAACACAATTGTATAAACGCCATTTTCCCTCTTTTTCCTGAGTAACCTTACAGTTCTCAAATGACCATGTCCTTACAGTGTGTTAAAATCTGCTTTGGAAGCACTAGATAGTAAAGAGGTTTATACTACCGTGGTTACAGCTGAGCTGAAATCAATGCTGTTGTTCTCGCTCCAAAGGTTCCTGCTTCTTTTACTGATGTTGCCTCTGAAGTGTCAGTTCCACAGGTTCGAGTTGCTGTTTTAAAAACAAGTCTGTGAGTCATCCCCAAGTATTTTGGCTTTACTTCATTTCCTGTGTCACATGGTAACCGGCATGATAATTCCGCCTGGGTACTGCTGTTTGATTCAGGAATGCAATTCACTTTCTCCAATGCAGATGAGTTTCTGTCCAGGAAAAGGAGTTGCATAAGGCAGTTTTGGACTTTGTAATTTTCCTATTGATTGAACCAATCCCAGGAACAGGGCTGACTCGAAACAGTACGTCTGAAACTCCGAGATAGTGAGAACTGCAAGTGCTGGAGTCAGAGATAGTACCGTTTGGGGCTGGAGGAGAACAGCAGGTCAGACAGCATCAGAAAAGCAGGAAAGTCAGCGTTTTTGGGTCAGGACCCTTCTTCAGAAATGGGGGAGGAGTGGGGCTGGGGAAGGTAGTTGGGATGGTGATAGTTGAGTGCGGGTAGGGAGTGGTGGGGATCCATTTCTCCTTCAACTCCTCCCACTTCCTACAGACGAAGGGGGTAGACATGGGTACCCTCATTGGCCCAAGCTGTGCCTGCCTCTCTGTAGGATATGTGGAACAGTTCCTCTTCTGCTGTTACACTGGCACTATTCCCCACCTCTTCCTCTGCAACATCAATAACTGTACTGGTGCTGCCTCATGCTCCCATAAGGAGCTTGAAGAGTTCAACTTCGCAAACACCTTTCGCCCCAACCTCAAGTTCACCTGGACCATCTCTGATACCTCGCTCTTCTTCCGGGACCTTTCCACCTCCGTCTCGGGTGACTGCCTTGAAACTGACATCTATTTCAAGCCGACTGACTCCCACAACTTCCTAGACTACACCACCTCTCACCCACCTTCCTGCAAGAATGTGATCTCTACTCCCAATTCCTCCGCCTCTGCCAGATCTGCTCCAAAGTTATGGTGTTCTACTCCTGAACATCCCACATGTCCTCTTAGTTCAAGGACCACAACTACACCCCCTTCAGTGATCGAAAATGCTCTCAATCACATCTCTTGCTTTTCCAACATCTCTACCCTCACATTCCCTCTCCCCAACAAAAACAAGGACAGAATCACCCTTCCCCCGACATATCACCCCACTAACCTCCGGATTCAACACATCATTTTCCGCCACTTCCGCCGCCTGCAATCTGACCCCACAACCAAAGATATATTTCCCTCCCCAACCATCTCCCTTTTGTAGGGCCTGCTCTCTCCATGACTCCCTCGTCTGCTCCACAATCCCCAATAGCATCACCACCCCTGACACCTTTCCCTGCAGCTGCAGGAAGTGCTACGCCTGCCCCAAACCTCCCCCCCCCCCACCTCCAGTCAAGGCACCAAACAAACCTTCCACATTAGACAGGGGTTCACCTGCACATCCATCAATGTGGTCTACTGTATCTGCTGCTCCAGATGTGGCCTCCTCTTCATTATAGTCAATCAAGGTATGTCGCTTGCGTATCTCTCTGGCCTGATACACTCTCACAGTGAATTCTGCAAGCTCAAAGTTTTTCAGAAGATAAATACCAAGCAGGACGGAATCTTGATGCTTCACCAGAGGCGTGCTGGCCATCTTACTGAGCAGGGTTACGAAGCATTTGTAATCAAACACACCGGCTCAGCAAGCAAAGGTGCAATCTCAGTTCTGCAACCTTCCTGGCTTACTGTCTTGTATCCCTTCCCAAATACCACTGAGTTGGCCAACTTTGCTTTTAGTGTCCCAAAAGAGTTGTTATTTCTTTAAAAAGGATATTCCATCACCTACTCTTGCAACCATGCAAACATTGGTGTTTACGGGTCTAAAAAGGTTCCTGAACTTCATTTGCCCCAACAACAGATTATGTCATAATTTTTCTCCCAGTTGGAGCACCCCTATTGAATAGAGGATGCTGCAGGTGATTTTCAATGTTCTCGCAAACTGGATCAGAAGTTGACGTTGTATCCATTATGTATACTGTCAGGATTCTCGCACTGTCTGGGTCCTAGCACTGTCTCGCAATTTTAGATTTATGCTTTATGTCAATAAAATCAATGAGGTGCTCCGTGCTTAAGTTTTGGATGGAACTCACTGATTGTGGGTTCTTAAATTTAACGGCTCTGAGTGACCAAAGTTTGACATTGGCATTAAAGGAGGAACAAATTGGGGAACATGTTAGAACTGAGTAATCTAGCAGCCAACTAGAATCAGCACTCAGGTTTTGTTTTAAGTAACTCAAGGGACATGGGCGTTGCTGCTCAAGACTGTGTCCATTTCAGGCAGGAATTTCATTTCGAGGCTTTCTGAAAAATTGAATTGATCACTCTATGATTGACCATTTAATTTAGAAATGACATTTTGGGCTGGCACAGTGGCTCAGTGGTCAGCACTGTTACCTCACAGCGCCGGGAACCCAGGTTCAATTCTGTCCTCGGGTGACTGTCTGTGTGGAGTTCACACGTTCTCCCTGTGTCTGCATGGGTTTCCTCTGGGTGCTCTGGTTTCCTCCCACAGTCCGCAGATGTGTAGGCTAGGTGGACTCTTCAGAGAGTTGGTGTGGATGAAATGGGCTGAATGGTCTCCTTCCATGCTGTAGGGATGCTATGATCCAATTTTAGAAGAACCCATAATGATGAGTTAATGTCAATGTCAAGTATCAAGATCCAGATCTAAGATAAAAGTGGTCACACCATCTGACCAGAGTTAAAGATGTTGAAGACTATGTTATTACCTCAAGCAGTATTCTTCTCTCAACTGATGACACCCAAAACGGAATCTGGTTTAACCAGGGTTTTGTAGACCTGCAGCATACCCTTGTGGCTTTTAAACTCAATTCCCTGCCAAGGAAAGCCAACACACCATATGCCTTCTTTATAACCCTATCAACTTGGGCAGCAACTTTGAGGGATCTATGGACGTGGACCCCAAGATCCCTCTGTTCTGGCAGCGAGCGTAGGTGTTCTGCAAAGCGGTCCCTAAGCCTCCACTTGGTTTCCCCAATGTAGAGAAAGCCACACTGTGTGCTGCAGATGCAGTATACTACATTGACAGATGTGCAGGTGAACATCTGCTTGATGTGGAAAGACATCTTGGGGCCTGGGATGGGGGTGAGGGATGAGGTATAGGAGCAGGTGTAGCACTTCCTGCAGTTGCAGGGGAAGGTGCCAGGTGTGGTGGGATTGGAGGGCAGTGTGGAGCGAACAAGGGAGTCACGGAGAGAGTGGTCTCTCCGGAAAGCAGACAAGGGTGGGGAGGGAAAAATGTCTTTCGTGGTGGGGTCGGATTGTAGATGGCAGAAGTGTCGGAGGATGATGCAGTGTATGCGGAGGTTGGTGTGGTGGTGTGTGAGGACGAGGTGGATTCTCTTTGGGCAGTTATTGTGAGTGAAGAGTGTGAGGGATGTGTTGCAGGAAATGTGGGAGACACGGTCAAGGGCGTTCACGACCACTGTGGGGGGGATGGGGGGGTGGAAGTTGCGGTCCTTGAAGAACGGGATCATCTGGGATGGGCGGGAGTGGAATGCCTCATCCTGGGAGCAGATGCGGCGGAGGTGAAGGAATTGGTAATAGGGGATGGAATTTTTGCAGGAAGGCGGGTGGGAGGGAGGAGGTGTATTCCACTAAGCTCTGGGAGTCGGTGGGCTTGAAATGGACATCAGTTTCTCGCTGGTTGCCTGAGATGGAGACAGAAAGGCCCAGGAAGGTGTAGGACGTGTTGTGGATGGTCCAGGTGAACTGAAGGTTGAGGTGGAAGGTGTTGGTGAAGTGGATGAACTGTTCGAGCTCCTCGGGGGAGCAAGAGGCTGTGCCGATACAGTCATCAATGTAACGGAGGAAGAGGTGGGGTTTGGGGCCTGTGTAGGTGCGGAAGAGGGACTGTTCCACGTAACCTACAAAAAGGCAGGCATAGCTTGGGACCATGCGGGTGCCCATGGCCACCCCCTTAGTCTGTAGGAAGTGGGAGGAATTGAAAGAGAAGTTGTTGAGGGCGAGGACGAGTTTGGCTAGGAGGATGAGGGTGTCGGTGGAGGGGGACTGGTCGGGTTGGCGGGACAGGAAGAAGTGGAGGGCCCTTAAGCCATCTGCATGGGGAATGCAGGTGTATAGGGACTGGACGTCCATGGTGGAAATGAGGTGTTGGGGGCCACGGAATTGGAAGTCCTGGAGGAGGTGGAGGGCGTGTGTGGTGTCACGGACGTAGGCAGGGAGTTCCTGGACCAAAGGGGAGAAAATGGAGTCCAGATAGGTGGAGATGAGTTCGGTGGGGCAGGAGCAGGCTGAGACAATGGGTCGACCAGGGCAGGCAGGTTTGTGGATTTTGGGAAGGAGATAGAAACGGGCCGTGCGGGGTTGGGGAACAGTGAGGTTGGAGGCTGTGGGTGGGAGGTCCCCTGAGGTGATGAGGCTGTGGATGGTGTTGGAGATGATGGTTTGGTGCTCAGCGGTGGGGTCATGATCCATGGGGCGGTAGGAGGTGGTGTCAGAGAGTTGGCGTCTGGCCTCGGCGATGTAGAGGTCAGTGCGCCATACTACCACTGCGCCACCCTTGTCTGCGGGTTTGATGGTGAGGTTGGGGTTGGAGCGGAGGGAGCGGAGGGCTGCCCGTTCTGCGGGGGAGAGGTTGGAGTGGGTGAGAGGGGTGGAGAGGTTGAGGCGGTTAATGTCTCGACGGCAGTTAGAGATGAAGAGGTCGAGGGAGGGTAGGAGGCCTGGGGGTGGTGTCCAGGAGGAGGACTTGTGTTGGAGGAGGGTGAAGGGGTCAGTGGAGGGAGGGTTAGGTTCCCGGTTGAAGAAGTAGGCGTGGAGGCGAAGACGGTGGAAAAACTGCTCTATGTCCAATCGTGACTGGTATTGGTTGATGTGTGGTTGTAGGGGGACAAAGGTGAGCCCCTTCCTGAGGACTGACCGTTCGTCCTCAGTCAGTGGGAGGTCTGGGGGGAAGGTGAACATGCGGCAGTGCTCAGTGTGGCTGTAATCACTGGGGTTGCTGGCTGTGGAGGTCGTGTGCGGAGCGATGATGGCGTGGACGGCGGGCGGAGCAGCATCAGCAGATGCAGGGCGGAGATGCATCAGTGTCGGTGGTGGGCGATGCAGCGTTGGCATCGGTGGCGGTGGGCGGAGCAGGGTGGGCGGCAGCAGCAGCGGTGACGGTGGTGGTGTAAGTAGTAGAGGTGGAGGCGGTGTCCACAGCAGCGGTCGTCTGCGTGATCCCGCAAGTGGTGTACCCCGCGGTGGTGGATGTGACGTCATCGGAGGGTTCACTGGCCGTGGCCTCATGGCCAATGGCAGTGGGTACATTGTGGGGGAGGTGCAGGGACAGGCTAGCGACTAGGGAGGTGGAGGAATCCTGTTCAAGGTGGCAGGAACCCGTGAGTTTGTTGTACTTAACGGTTGTTGGTGCCCAGTAAAGCTGAGTAGAACTGAGTGTTCAGTCTGTGGATCCTGCGGAGGATGAAAAACAGCAGAGGTCCTTTGCAGGTCTGGGAGAGGGAGGCTCTGAGCTGGAGCAGGCTGGATTGCAGTGCCTGGAGGTGCCGGTGCATGGCTGCAGGTGTCTGTTTCTGCCTTTCAGAGAGACCACTCTCTCCGTGACTCCCTTCTCCGTTCCACGCTCCCCTCCAAACACACCACACCTGGCACTTTCCCCTGAAACCACAGGAAATGCTACACCTGCTCCTACACCTCCTCCCTCACCACCATCCCAGATGACTTTCTACAACAAGCAGATGTTCACCTGCACATCCGTCAATGTGGTATACTGCATCAGTATACCGGTTGTGGCTACCTCTACATTGGGGAAACCAAGCGGAGGCTTGGGGACCGCTTTGCAGAACACCTCCGCTCAGTTCGCAATAAACAACTGCACCTCCCAGTCGCGAACCATTTCCACTCCCCCTCCCATTCTTTAGATGACATGTCCATCATGGGCCTCCTGCAGTGCCACAATGATGCCACCCAAAGGTTGCAGGAACAGCAACTCATATTCCGCTTGGGAACCCTGCAGCCCAATGATATCAATTTCACCAGCTTCAAAATCTCTCCTCCCCCCACTGCATCCCAAAACCAGCCCGGCTCTTTCCTGCCTCCCTAACCTGTTCTTCCTCACACCTATCCCCTCCTCCCACCTCAAGTCGCACCTCCATTTCCTACCTACTAACCTCTTCCCACCCCCTTGGCCTGTCCGTCCTCCCCGGACTGACCTCTCCCCTCCCTACCTCCTCACCTATACTCTCCTTTCACCTGTCTTCTTTTCTCTCCATCTTCGGTCCGCCTCCCCCTCTCTCCCTATTTATTCCAGAACCCTCTCCCCATCCCTCTCTCTGATGAAGGGTCTAGGCCCGAAACGTCAGCTTTTGTGCTCCTGAGATGCTGCTTGGCCTGCTGTGTTCATCCAGCTCCACAGTGTCTTATCTTGGATTCTCCAGCATCTGCAGTTCCCATTATTTCTCATTAACAAACATCTTCTTCACTCTCCTACCTATCTGCACCTCCACTTTCAAGGAACTATGAGCCTGCACTTCGAGGCCTCTATGTTCAACAAAACACCCCAGGGCCTCAGCATTAAGCGTATAATTTCCTGCGCTGAACAAAAGCAGAAGCTGCTGGAAAAGCTCTGCAGGTCTGACAGCGTCTGAGTTAACATTTCAGGTCCGGTGACCCTTCCTCAGAACTAAGTCCTGCCCTGAGCTCCCTTTCCAAAAAGCAGCAACTCTCAGTGATCTAAATTGAACTCCATCTGTCGCTCCTTGGCCCATTTGCCCATCTGATGATGGAGCCATTCTACTCTGAGGTAAACTTATTCACTATCTCCTACACCTCCAATTTTGGTGTCATCTGCAGGGATGTGACTCACCATTCTGATGGCTCACTGTCGGCTGTAGAATTGTCTGTCTGTGCCTCTAACTAGAGAGACCCCTGTCACAATCGATCACTAGGAATCTGGTGTAGCCCTCGTTACATGAGAGCCAGTCTCGGGACCAGAAACCTTGCTGTCAGTGCGACACTTCCCTGAGAGTCCATCACTTGTACATGGTCCAAAACAGCAGCACGGTGGCTCCGTAGTTAGCCCTGCTGTTTCACAGCACCAGGGACGCAGCTTCAAGTCCAGCCTCGGGTGACTATCTGTGTGGAGTTTGCACATTCTCCCCGTGTCTGTGTGGGTTTCCTCCGGATGCTCCAGTTTCCTCCCGCAGTCCAAAGAAGTGCCAGCTAGGTGGATTGGCATTGCTAAATGGCCCATTGTGTTCAGGGATGTTTGGATTAGGTGATTGTGTCTGGGTGGGTTGCTCTGAGGGTCACTGTGGATTTGTTTGGCCGAAGGGCCTGTTTCCACCCTATAGAACATAGAACATTACAGCACAGTACAGGCCCTTCAGCTCTCGATGTTGTGCCGATCTGTCACACAGATCTGAAGCGCACTGTAGGGAGACTGAAAATTAATGGGCAGGATTTTGGGGACGAAATAACAGAGTGTTCGGAATGCGATTTGCTGTCAATATGAAACCAGCAGCAAATGCAGACAGTGAATCTGGAAGCTCCTGCTGCTCTACAATAGGTCACCCCTTCGTGTTTTACAGGTGAAAAGACCCAAATGCCAACCCTCTCCGGACGTGTAAACCCACACATTTCTGGGATCGCCCTCAGCACCCACTCATGTACTTCCATATTTTCGGTTCATTTGATATCCTGTGCCCCACACAATAGTCTCGGTTTGCTCGCACATGGTCCCATGCAATCAGAGTGTCACTTTTGTACATTACTATTCCCCCTCTGAATGCAATCCAGCATGTGGTTTATAACTGACATAATCCAACTTGGAGTGATCGATGTTGTTTGACTCTGAAATTCTTTTGTTGCTGCCCTTCCCTTAGATTCTTCATTGAAACTCATTCGGAACAGAAATAAAAACAAGAACTTCAGTTTGTGCAAGTCTTATCATGTTTTTATATATTTGCATAAAGCTGATGAGGCCAAGTGTAAAAAGGTAGATTAGATTCTTCATTGCAACTCATTCGGAACAGAAGTAAAAACAAGAACTTTAGTTCATGCAAGTCTTATCATGTTTTCACATGTTTGCATAAAGCTGACAAGGCCAATTTGCAGCTACAAAAATGGTGGAAATATTCAGAGATCGTACAATCCCTACAGTGTGGAAAAAGGCACTTTGAACAACAAGTCCAGGCTAAACATCAGAGAATCCCACCCAGGCCCATCCACCGATAACGTACCTCACTTACACAGTCCTGAACACAGCGGACAGTTTAGCATGGACAATCCACCTACACTGCACATTAAGTCCCAAATTCTCATCTAGCAAGTCGAGCAAACAATCTACAGATTCCATCCGGAAGTGCCCTACAGCACTGTTCTCAGTCTTTCCTAATTCATCAAATTCCACCCCACTGATTACCAGATTAACGGACATATGAGAGGTCATTCTGTTTTCCGCAGAGGGTGGCTCGTGCCCGGAAGGTGCTGCTAGAGGAGAAGGCCAAGTGTAAAAAGGTAGATTCCTGGATTGATGATAAAACAGTGGATCTGTATTCAGAGCATTTTGAACGCGTGGGTCAGGAGGTAGGTTACAGAGAAAATGTCACAGAGCTCGGGGCCAGTGCTGCTGATAGAGTCATCAGTTGTTGCTCTATATTTCAAATGGCGGATGCACATGGAGTCAGGTTGAGAGAGGTGCACACACCTGGAGGGCCAGAGGGATTACAGAGATAAGCAGGAGATGGGGCAGTGAAGGGATTTACAAACTGATGGGAAATTGCAGGTCAGGGAATACAGGGGGTACTGGGTCACTCGGACTTGCTGTGATTTAGCACATGAGCAGCAGCGGGTGGTGTCATCTCAGTGACAGCACTGACCCATCTCCCAGGATAGGGGGGTACGGTGGCTCAGTGGTTCGTACTTCTGCCTCTCAGGGCCAGGGGCCCGAGCTCGATTCCACCCTCGGGTGACTGTCTGTATGGAGTGTGCACATTCTCCCCGTGTCTGTGTGGGTTTCCTCCGGGTGCTCCGGTTTCCTCCCACAGTCCAAAGACGTGCAGGTTAGGTGGATCGGCCATGCTAAATTGCCCATAGTGTTCAGGGACGTGTAGCTGAAGGGGATTGGTCAGGGTGGGACGTTTTGTGCGTCGGTGTGAACTTGTTGAGCCAAAGGGCCTGTTTCCACCCTGTAGGGATTCTATGATATTGATGGATCCTGTGGCAGAACATCCAAGGTCTCAGTATTTGATTCTGAGAAGGGATTCCAACCTGACATCTTCTCAATCATTAACGCAGACTATTTCCATCTCTGTAACATCCCCCAGTTCTGTCCTTGCATGAGCTCAGCTGCTGCTAAAACCCTCACTCATGTTTCTGTACCATCTGAAATTGACTATTCCACTTCCTGACCAGAAGAATAACCCATCTCGCTCTTCCGGAATTTATCCCCAGTGCAGGTCACATGATGTCACTCTCATCCCACAGAGGCTTCTGTGTACAAATTGTTGTTCTCTCAGCATTGCGGAAAACACTGAACACTTCCGAGAAGGAGGGACACCTGAGGCCAGAGGGAATGAGGGAAGGAGTATAGTAATTAGGATGTAATTGACTGTATCAATATGGGAGCTGGTCATCAGTGGGGTCTAACATGAGTGTGTTTGGAATTTGATGAAATGGGAAAGACTGAGAACAGTGCTGTAGGGCACTTCGTGGTGGAATCTGTAGATTGTTTGCTAGACTTCTCCTGGATTTCTATCAGAAATTTCCCAGTCAGTGCTGGCAGTGAATTTACTGGATTGTGCCAAGGTATCAAGTCCAGACAGACTCTAGTTTTAATGGGAATTAAATTTGTGGATGAACACATACAGCTACAATAAATGATAGAAATGCTCAGAGATCATAGAATCCCTGCAGTGTAGAAACAGGCACATTGACCCAACAAGACCACATGAACCCTCAGAGAATCCCACCCAGATGATTCCCCCTAAAGCCCACCTCACTGACACATCCCTGAGCATCATGAGCAATTTAGCATGGCCAATCCACCGAGGCTGCACATCGCTGGACTGTGGGAGGAAGCCGGAGCACCTGGAGGAAACCCATGCAGACACGGGGAGAACGTGCAAACTCCACACAGACTGTCGCACGAAGTTGGAATCGAAGCCGGGTGCCTGGCGCCTGGAGGCTGCAGTGCTCGTCACTGAGCCACTGTGGTGCCCAGTGCCATTCTTGATAATTTTGAGAATTCAAGAGAATTTGGGTCTTAATGTTAGAGAAAGAAGGTCAGAAATGTTCAGGATGTGGTGGCTCGATGTTTCAGCTGTGACTCAGAACACCTGGAAGTGTGTGATCTGTTCCAAGCACTGGAATAAAATATTCAAAACCAAAGATGAAATGGAGGACGATGAGGAAGAAGATGGAAATGCAGATGAAGAAGGCCACTGGATCGATCACAGGAAGCTGCATCCCAGTGATGATTACAGATAATAAAATGTGAGGCTGGGATGAACACAGCAGGCCCAGCAGCATCTCAGGAGCACAAAAGCTGACGTTTCGGGCCTAGACCCTTCATCAGAGAGGGGGATGGGGTGAGGGTTCTGGTATAAATAGGGAGAGAGGGGGAGGCGGACCGAAGATGGAGAGAAAAGAAGATAGGTGGAGAGAGTATAGGTGGGGAGGTAGGGAGGGCTTAGGTCAGTCCAGGGATGACGGACAGGGCAAGGAGGTGGGATGAGGTTAGTAGGTAGAAGATGGAGGTACGGCTTGGGGTGGGAGGAAGGGATGGGTGAGAGGAAGAACAGGTTAGGGAGGCAGAGACAGGTTGGACTGGTTTTGGGATGCAGTGGGTAGAGGGGAAGAGCTGGGCTGGTTGTGTGGTGCAGTGGGGGGAGGAGACGAACTGGGCTGGTTTAGGGATGCAGTAGGGGAAGGGGAGATTTTGAAGCTGGTGAAGTCCACATTGATACCACTGGGCTGCAGGGTTCCCAAGCGGAATATGAGTTGCTGTTCCTGCAACCTTTGGGTGGCATCATTGTGGCACTGCAGGAGGCCCATGATGGACATGTCGTCTAAAGAATGGGAGGGGGAGTGGAAATGGTTTGCGACTGGGAGTTGCAGTTGTTTATTGCGAACCGAGTGGAGGTGTTCTGCAAAGCGGACCCCAAGCCTCCGCTTGGTTTCCCCAACGTAGAGGAAGCCACACCGGGTACAGTGGATGCAGTATACCACAGTGGCAGATGTGCAGGTGAACCTCTGCTTAATGTGGAAAGTCATCTTGGGGCCTGGGATAGGGGTGAGGGAGGAGGTGTGGGGGCATGCGTAGCACTTCCTGCGGTTGCAGGGGAAGGTGCCGGGTGTGGTGGGGTTGGAGGGCAGTGTGGAGCGAACAAGGGAGTCACAGAGAGAGTGGTCTCTCCGGAAAGGAGACAGGGGTGGGGATGGAAAAATGTCTTGGGTGGTGGGGTCGGATTGTAGATGGCGGAAGTGTCGGAGGATGATGCGTTGTATCTGGAGGTTGGTGGGGTGGTGTGTGAGAACGTGGGGGATCCTCTTTGGGCGGTTGTGGCGGGGGCGGGGTGTGAGGGATGTGTCGCGGGAAATGCGGGAGACGCGGTCAAGGGCGTTCTCGACCACTGTGGAGGGAAAGTTGCGGTCCTTGAAGAACTTGGACATCTGGGATGTGCGAGAGTGGAATGCCTCATCGTTTGAGCAGATGCAGCGGAGGCGGAGGAATTGGGAATGGGGATGGAATTTTTACAGGAGGGTGGGTGGGAGGAGGTGTATTCTAGGTAGCTGTGGGAGTCGGTGGGCTTGAAATGGACATCAGTTACAAGCTGGTTGCCTGAGATGGAGACTGAGAGGTGCAGGAAGGTGAGGGAGGTGCTGGAGATGGCCCAGGTGAACTGAAGGTTGGGGTGGAAGGTGTTGGTAAAGTGGATGAACTGTTCGAGCTCCTCTGGGGAGCAAGAGGCAGCGCCGATACAGTCATCAATGTAAAGGAGGAAGAGGTGGGGTTTGGGGCCTGTGTAGGTCCGGAAGAGGGCCTGTTCCACGTAACCTACAAAGAGGCAGGCATAGCTGGGGCCCATGCAGGTGCCCATGGCCACCCCCGTAGTCTGTAGGAAGTGGGAGGAATCGAAAGAGAAGTTGTTGAGGGTGAGGACGAGTTCGGCTAGGCGGATGAGGGTGTCGGTGGAGGGGGACTGGTCGGGCCTGCGGGACAGGAAGAAGCGGAGGGCCTTGGGGCCATCTGCATGCGGAATGCAGGTGTATAGGGACTGGACATCCATGGTGAAAATGAGGTGTTGGGGGCCACGGAATTGGAAGTCCTGGGGGAGGTGGAGGGCGTGGGTGGTGTCACAGACGTAGGCAGGGAGTTCCTGGACCAAAGGGGAGAAAATGGAGTCCAGATAGGTGGAGATGAGTTCGGTGGGGCAGGAACAGGCTGAGACGATGGGTCGACCAGGGCAGGCAGGTTTGTGGATTTTGGGAAGGAGATAGAAACGGGCCGTGCGGGGTTGGGGAACAATGAGGTTGGAGGCTGTGGGTGGGAGATCCCCTGAGGTGATGAGGTCATGAATGGTGTTAGAGATGATGGTTTGGTGCCCGGGTGTGGGGTCATGATCGAGGGGGCGGTAGGAGGTGGTGTCGGAGAGTTGGCGTTTGGCCTCGGCGATGTAGAGGTCAGGCGCCATACTACCACTGCGCCACCCTTGTCTGCGGGTTTGATGGTGAGGTTGGGGTTGGAGCGGAGGGAGCGGAGGGCTGCCCGTTCTGCGGGGGAGAGGTTGGAGTGGGTGAGATGGGTGGAGAGGTTGAGGCGGTTAATGTCTCGACGGCAGTTAGAGATGAAGAGGTCGAGGTAGGGTAGGAGGCCTGGGGGTGGTGTCCAGGAGGAGGACTTGTGTTGGGATAGGGTGAAGGGGTCAGTGGAGGGAGGGTTAGGCTCCCGGTTGAAGAAGTAGGCGTGGAGGCGAAGGCGGCGGAAAAACTGCTCTATGTCCAATCGTGACATGCTGGTGTCAGAGTGCTTTTGTTTTACAGCGTTGCAATGTGGATTCACGTCTCCTGTCTGTGGAATAATCTGCCAGAAGGGGCTAGCGAGACTCTTAGTAAAAAGGATCAAGACGATGTTGAGGAATGTGAGAATTTCACCACTTTCAGATTTGGTGAAGATAACACACTGAAATCTTTGAGAAGTGTGGTCAGTCATTGTAGCGCATGCAGAAACAGTCTATTTAGGAGCTCTGATGGAGTGTCCAATGAAATTCTGTTGCGATTCATCAAAGTAGGGCCTCAGCAACTTCCGGGACTGAGACGGAGTAATCGTGAGGTTGAACTGAACTGCTGAATCGGCTGGGACCCCAAGAAGGATCAGATACCTGAAATGTCAGCACTGAGTACAATGATGATAATTCCCACGGGGAAGGTGTGATGTGGCTGAACAAAAGGATGGACAATTAAAAATGGGTCACGGTGTTTTTAAGTTTCTATCATTGGGAGATGCCAGGGACATGAATGTTTTTGAGAAGAACAGAAATTGGTGGAAGAGCTCAGCAGGCCGGGCAGCATCCATGGAGTGAAATCCAAGACAGGGAACGCGCAAGCTGTGATACAGAGTGAAGCTCCCTCTACACTTTCCTGCATCGAACACTGCCAGGGACAGGGACAGCACAGGGTTTGATACAGAGGAAAGCTCCCTCTACACTTTCCTGCATCGAACACTCCCAGGGACAGGGACAGCACAGGGTTTGATACAGAGGAAAGCTCTCTCTACACTTTCCCCCATCGAACACTCCCACGGACAGGGACAGCACAGGGTTTGATACAGAGTAAATCTCCCTCTACACTTTCCCCCATCGAACACTCCCACGGGCAGGTACAGCATGGGGTTATATACAGGGTAAAGCTTCCTCTACGCTGTCCCAGATCAAACAACCCGAGGCACAGGGACATCATGGGGTTAGAGACAGGGTAAAGCTCCCTCTACGTTGTCCCCATCGAACACTCCTAGGACAGGCACAGCAGGGGGTTATATACAGGGTAAAGCTCCCTCTACGCTGTCCCAGATCAAACACCCCGAGGCACGGGGACAGCATGGGGTTAGAGACAGGGTAAAGCTCCCTCTACGTTGTCTCCATCGAACACTCCTAGGACAGGGACAGCAGGGGGTTAGATACAGTGTAAAGCTCCCTCTAAACTGTCCCCTATCGAGCACTCCCAGGATAGGGACAGCACAGGATTAGATTCAGTGTAAAGCTACCACTACACTGCTCCCCATTGAACACTCCCAGGACAGGGACAGCATGGGGTTAGATACAAGGTAAAGCTTCCTCTACCTTGTCCCAGAACAAGCACCCCCAGGGACAGGGACAACATGGGGTTAGATACAGGGTAAAGCTCCCCCTACGCTGTCCCCCATCGAACCCTCATGAGGGTATTCAGCGATCCTGTTTTTTGCACAGCTGTTGTTGAAATGCCCAACCTGATGAAATTAAACACACTTTGGTGAAGTTTTTTGTCCTTTACTCATCAGGAGAATTGGCAAGAAAATCAATTCACAGGAAAACCCAGTTTTGTTTTGTGCTGATCAGCAGTCAGTTTGTTTGGAAGAGATGTTACTGCAGCGAGAGCACGATTAATGGGGATTGACAGTTCACTGTCAGAGTGTGTGGAAATTTTGAAGCAGTTGGGTTCTCTCTGAAACCAATGGATGTCTGTTAAAGAGCAGGAGCTTTACTCTGGAGCTGTTCTCTCTGGGGTAGCACCTTGTCCAAAGTTGATATCATCATCAATTTCCCTCTTTCACATGGGATCCACTGATCCAATTTCCTTCATCAGCACAAAATTATTTTACAACCACAAACCTTAACCAGTTTTTCATCTTCACTGAATGCTTTCTGTGGGGTCCTGATGACAGACTGAATAGGCTGAGTTCGTTTTCCCTGCAGCAGAGGAGGCTGAGGCGGGGGGACTCCTGATCCAGATGTACATAATCGTGAGGGACATGGATAGGGCAGACCATGAGAATCTCTTCCCCATGACAGACATGTCTGAGACCAGACGGCACAGGTTAAGGGTGAGGAGTATGCGGTATAGAAAGGATCTGAGAATTTTTTTCCATCCAGAGGGTGGTAGAAATAAGAAACCTGTTGCCTGAGACGCGCTGGAAGCTCGTACTCTCACAACATTTCAACAGCATCTGGACGGGCACTAAACATGCCAGGGCACCACAGGCTATGCACCGAGTGCAGGTTAAGGGGATAAGTGTAGCTTGGTAGTTGTCGGTCAGTATAGCCACTGTGGGCCGAAGGGTCTGTTTCTGTGCTGTCTGACTCTGTGACTCTTAACGTGACAGTCCAGGATACTTCCACTAACACACTGATTTACAAAGGAAATGAGAGAAAAACGTAGCTAACTGCAGGCCAGTTGGTTTGGCAGAACGATCGAGTCCATTATAAAGGATGCAATAACAGCATTTAGAACCACATAATTTGTTCAGGCAGAGTCCGCACGGTGTCATGAAGAGGAAATCATACCCAGTAAATTTACTCAAATTCTTTGAGGTGATAACAAGTCGGATAGATAAAGGGGAAGCAACTGATGAAAAATATTTGAATTTTCAAAAGGTGCCACAAACAAGGATAGTGAATAAGATAAGACCTCATGGTGTGAAGGGTAAGTGTATTTGTGCGAAGAAATCACAGAAGACAGAGTTGGGACCAGTACAGCGTTTTCCGGTTAGCAGCTTGTAACTCGTGGAGTGCCTCAGGGTGTCAGTGCTGGGACCGCAATGATCCGAACACTATCTAATTGGCTCGGATGGGAAAAGCGAGTGTACTGTAGCCAAGTTTGCAAATGACATAGAAAGAGTCTGCAGAGGGATATAGGTGGGTCAGACAAGTAGATCAAACCCTTGGCAGATGGAATAAAATGTGGGACAATGTGTGGTTACGCACTTTGGCAGCAAGAACAGAGGAAGTGAATATCATTTAAATGGAGACAGACTGCACAAAGCTACAGAACAGAGGTATTAGGGAGTCCTCATGCACAAATCACAAAAAGCTAGCATGCAAGTTTTCCTTTCTGAACTAAAACCCTTTTGCTTCCATGTGATTCATGTCCCTGTGTTCGCTGCCTATTTGTAAATCTCTCTCCAGCCTCCTTAAACTTGGTTATTGCAGTCATCTCCACTATCTCCTCTAGAAACTCATTCCGGGCACGAGCCACCCTCTGCGGAAAACAGAATGACCTCTCATATGTCCGTTAATCTTTCCTCCTTTTACTTTAAACCGATCTCCCTTAGTAATTGACAATTCTAGCTGGGAAAAACACTCCAACTATACATTATATCCATGGCTATCATTATTTTGTGAACTTTGTACAGGTCACTCCCCTCATCCTTCGACATTCAAGGAGAAACAAAACCCAGTTTGTCTGATCAGTCCTTAGAGCTAACCCACTGTCAATTGGGCATTATGCATTTCTTCTTCCCTTCTCTTCTGCCCTTCCCTTAGATTCTTCATTGCAACTCATTCGGAACAGAAATAAAAACAAGAACTCCAGTTCATGCAAGTCTTATCATGTTTTTATACATTTGCATAAAGCTGATAAGGCCAAGTGTAAAAAGGTAGATTAGATTCTTCATTGCAACTCATTCGGAACAGAAATAAAAACAAGAACTTCAGTTCATGCAAGTCTTATCATGTTTTTACATGTTTGCATAAAGCTGACAAGGCCAATTTGCAGCTACAAAAATGGTGGAAATATTCAGAGATCGTACAATCCCTACAGTGTGGAAACAGGCACTTGGAACAACAAGTCCAGGCTAAACATCAGAGAATCCCACCCAGGCCCATCCACCGATAACGTACCTCACTTACACAGTTCTGAACACAACGGACAGTTTAGCATGGACAATCCACCTACACTGCACATTAAGTCCCAAATTCTCTTCACTTCTCAAAATTATCAAGAATATTTCCACCATTTATTGTAGCTGTATGTGTTCATCAACAAATTTAATTCCCATTAAAACTAGAGACTGTCTGGACTTGATACCTTGGCACAATCCAGTAAATTCACTGCCAGCACTGACTGGGAAATTTCTGATAGAAATCCAGGAGAAGTCTAGCAAACAATCTACAGATTCCATCCGGAAGTGACCCACAGCACTGTTCTCAGTCTTTCCTAATTCATCACATTCCAAACACACTCATGTTAGACCCCACTGATTACCAGCTCCGACACTGATACAGCAAATTACATCCTAATTACTATGCTCCTTCCCTCATTCCATCTGGCCTCAGGTGTCCCTCCTTCTCGGAAGTGTTCAGTGTTTTCCGCAATGCTGAGAGAACAACAATTTGTACACAGAAGCCTCTGTGGGATGAGAGTGACATCATGTGACCTGCACTGGGGATAAATTCCGGAAGAGCGAGATGGGTTATTCTTCTGGTCAGGAAGTGGAATAGTCAATTTCAGATGGTACAGAAACATGAGTGAGGGTTTTAGCAGCAGCTGAGCTCATGCAAGGACAGAACTGGGGGATGTTACAGAGATGGAAATAGTCTGCGTTAATGATTGAGAAGATGTCAGGTTGGAATCCCTTCTCAGAATCAAATACTGAGACCTTGGATGTTCTGCCACAGGAGCCATCAATATCATAGAATCCCTACAGGGTGGAAACAGGCCCTTTGGCTCAACAGGTCCACACCGACGCTCAAAACATCCCACCGAGATCCATCCCCTTCAGCTCCACATCCCTGAACACTATGGGCAATTTAGCATGGCCGATCCACCTAACCTGCACATCTTTGGACTGTGGGAGGAAACCAGAGCACCCGGAGGAAACCCACACAGACACGGGGAGAATGTGCACACTCCATACAGACAGTCACCTGAGGGTGGAATCGAGCCCGGGCCCCTGGCCCTGAGAGGCAGAAGTACGAACCACTAAGCCACCGTACCACCCTATCCTGGGAGATGGGTCAGTGCTGTCACTGAGATGACACCACCCGCTGCTGCTCATGTGCTAAATCACAGCAAGTCCGAGTGACCCAGTACCCCCTGTATTCCCTGACCTGCAATTTCCCATCAGTTTGTAAATCCCTTCACTGCCCCATCTCCTGCTTATCTCTGTAATCCCTCTGGCCCTCCAGGTGTGTGCACCTCTCTCAACCTGACTCCATGTGCATCCCCCATTTGAAATATAGAGCAACAACTGATGACTCTATCAGCAGCACTGGCTCCGAGCTCTGTGACATTTTCTCTGTAACCTACCTCCTGACCCACGCGTTCAAAATGCTCTGAATACAGATCCACTGTTTTATCATCAATCCAGGAATCTACCTTTTTACACTTGGCCTTCTCCTCTAGCAGCACCTTCCGGGCACGAGCCACCCTCTGCGGAAAACAGAATGACCTCTCATATGTCCGTTAATCTTTCCCCCTTTTACTTTAAACCGATCTCCCTTAGTAATTGACAATTCTAGCTGGGAAAAAGACTCCAACTATCCATTATATCCATGGCTATCATTATTTTGTGAACTTTGTACAGGTCACTCCCCTCATCCTTCGACATTCAAGGAGAAACAAAACCCAGTTTGTCTGATCAGTCCTTAGAGCTAACCCACTGTCAATTGGGCATTATGCATTTCGTTACCATCTCCAAAGCCTCCATATCCCTCCAGTCGATGGAGTGACCAATGGAATTCAGCCTGTTGTGTGCGTTCTTGACCACTGTATTCACTTGAGTAGCTGCTTTCTGGGAGCTGTGGACCTGAAGGTCCAAATCCCTCTGGATGTGAATGATTCTGAGGGTTTCGTCATTTACTATATACATCCTTCCTGCAGGAGTTCTTCTAAAATGCATCACCTCACGATTGTCTGGATTAAACTCCATCTGCCATTTCTCCGTCCAATGCTCCAGCCTATCTACATCCCTGTGTATCCTCTGGCCATCCTCCTCACTATCCACAGCTCATGTGCTGTGCAAAGATCACCGTGCTGCATTTTCATTGTCTCCAGTTGTTGTTGGATGGTACGCTCCATGAGCGCTCCATGCGCTCCGTTCTCTCGCGGTGGAATCTCCAGTGTTTGACTTGGCCCATTTGCCCATCTGATCAAGGATCCCTTGTACTCTGAGGTAACCTTCTTCACTAACTCTTAAGGCACTAATTTTGGTGTCATCTGCAGGGATGTGAGTCACCATTCTGATGGCTCACTGTCGGCTGTAGAGTTGTCTGCCTGTGCCTCTAACGAGAGAGACCCCTCTCACAATCAATCACTAGGAATCTGGTGTAGCCCTCGTTACATGAGAGCCAGTCTCAGTGCGACACTCCCCTGAGAGTCCATCACTTGTACAATTTCCAAAACAGTGTACTTCTTTGAGATGGGGCTAGCTACAGGAGACTCAGCACTACCTGCCTTCCTCGCCTACCTTTCCTGGAGGACACCCATCTGCCTAACGGTATGTTCGGTTTGTCTCCCTCCCTACAACTGCCATCGATCACAGCTCCTACCTCCTGTAAATTCCCCATTGCCTCGAAATGCCATTCTAACTACTCGCTGCAATCCGATAGGACTCGCACCCAAACACACTTCCTGCAGACATAATCATCAGTAACATGAAAACTCTCCCTAATCTCCCACCGCCAACAGGAAGAGAACATCACTCGAGTGAGGGCCATCTCTGTGCCTTGACAATCAACACGTTGAGAAAATAGCACCATCTTAGTGCTGCAACTGCACTGCTCCAGCATAGGTTGGGACCTGTGTTTTGGAGTTTGCACATTCTCCCCGTGTCTGTGTGGGTTTCCTCTGGGTGCTCCAGTTTCCTCCCACTGTCCAAAGATGTGCAGGTTAGGAGGATTGGCTTTGCCAAATTACCCACTGTGTTCAGGCATATCTCATTAGCTGATTGTGTCTGGCTGGGTAGCTCTGAGGGTCAGTGTAGATTTGTTGGGCCAAAGGGCCTGTTTCCACTCTGCAGGGAGACTGAAAATTAATGGGCAGGATTTTGGGGACGAAATAACAGAGTGTTCGGAATGCGCTTTGCTGTCAATATGAAACCAGCAGCAAATGCAGACAGTGAATTCGGAAGCTCCTGCTGCTCTACAATAGGTCACCCCTTCATGTTTTACAGGTGAAAAGACCCAAATGCCAACGCTCTCCAGATGTGTAAACCCACACATTTCTGGGATCGCCCTCAGCACCCACTCATGTACTTCCATATTTTCGGTTCATTTGATATCCTGTGCCCCACACAATAGTCTCGGTTTGCTCGCACATGGTCCCATGCAATCAGAGTGTCACTTTTGTACATTACTATTCCCCCTCTGAATGCAATCCAGCATGTGGTTTATAACTGACATAATCCAACTTGGAGTGATCGATGTTGTTTGACTCTGAAATTCTTTTGTTGCTGCCCTTCCCTTAGATTCTTCATTGAAACTCATTCGGAACAGAAATAAAAACAAGAACTTCAGTTCATGCAAGTCTTATCATGTTTTTATACATTTGCATAAAGCTGACAAGGCCAAGTGTAAAAAGGTAGATTCCTGGATTGATGATAAAACAGTGGATCTGTATTCAGAGCATTTTGAACGCGTGGGTCAGGAGGTAGGTTACAGAGAAAATGTCACAGAGCTCGGGGCCAGTGCTGCTGATAGAGTCATCAGTTGTTGCTCTATATTTCAAATGGCGGATGCACATGGAGTCAGGTTGAGAGAGGTGCACACACCTGGAGGGCCAGAGGGATTACAGAGATAAGCAGGAGATGGGGCAGTGAAGGGATTTACAAACTGATGGGAAATTGCAGGTCAGGGAATACGGGGGGTACTGGGTCACTCGGACTTGCTGTGATTTAGCACATGAGCAGCAGCGGGTGGTGTCATCTCAGTGACAGCACTGACCCATCTCCCAGGATAGGGTGGTACGGTAGCTCAGTGGTTCGTACTTCTGCCTCTCAGGGCCAGGGGCCCGAGCTCGATTCCACCCTCGGGTGACTGTCTGTATGGAGTGTGCACATTCTCCCCGTGTCTGTGTGGGTTTCCTCCGGGTGCTCCGGTTTCCTCCCACAGTCCAAAGACGTGCAGGTTAGGTGGATCGGCCATGCTAAATTGCCCATAGTGTTCAGGGACGTGTAGCTGAAGGGGATTGGTCAGGGTGGGACGTTTTGCGCGTCGGTGTGAACTTGTTGAGCCAAAGGGCCTGTTTCCACCCTGTAGGGATTCTATGATATTGATGGATCCTGTGGCAGAACATCCAAGGTCTCAGTATTTGATTCTGAGAAGGGATTCCAACCTGACATCTTCTCAATCATTAACGCAGACTATTTCCATCTCTGTAACATCCCCCAGTTCTGTCCTTGCATGAGCTCAGCTGCTGCTAAAACCCTCACTCATGTTTCTGTACCATCTGAAATTGACTATTCCACTTCCTGACCAGAAGAATAACCCATCTCGCTCTTCCGGAATTTATCCCCAGTGCAGGTCACATGATGTCACTCTCATCCCACAGAGGCTTCTGTGTACAAATTGTTGTTCTCTCAGCATTGCGGAAAACACTGAACACTTCCGAGAAGGAGGGACACCTGAGGCCAGAGGGAATGAGGGAAGGAGTATAGTAATTAGGATGTAATTGACTTTATCAATATGGGAGCTGGTCATCAGTGGGGTCTAACATGAGTGTGTTTGGAATTTGATGAAATGGGAAAGACTGAGAACAGTGCTGTGGGTCACTTCCGGATGGAATCTGTAGATTGTTTGCTAGACTTCTCCTGGATTTCTATCAGAAATTTCCCAGTCAGTGCTGGCAGTGAATTTAATGGATGGTGCCAAGGTATCAAGTCCAGACAGACTCTAGTTTTAATGGGAATTAAATTTGTGGATGAACACATACAGCTACAATAAATGGTGGAAATGCTCAGAGATCATAGAATCCCTGCAGTGTAGAAACAGGCACATTGACCCAACAAGACCACATGAACCCTCAGAGAATCCCACCCAGATGATTCCCCCTAAAGCCCACCTCACTGACACATCCCTGAGCATCATGAGCAATTTAGCATGGCCAATCCACCGAGGCTGCACATCGCTGGACTGTGGGAAGAAGCCGGAGCACCTGGAGGAAACCCATGCAGACACAGGGAGAACGTGCAAACTCCACACAGACTGTCGCACGAAGTTGGAATCGAAGCCGGGTCCCTGGCGCCTGGAGGCTGCAGTGCTCGTCACTGAGCCACTGTGCTGCCCAGTGCCATTCTTGATAATTTTGAGAAGTCAAGAGTATTTGGGTCTTAATGTTAGAGAAAGAAGGTCAGAAATGTTCAGGATGTGGTGGCTCGATGTTTCAGCTGTGACTCAGAACACCTGGAAGTGTGTGATCTGTTCCAAGCACTGGAATAAAATATTCAAAACCAAAGATGAAATGGAGGTCGATGAGGAAGAAGATGGAAATGCAGATGAAGAAGGCCACTGGATCGATCACAGGAAGCTGCATCCCAGTGATGATTAGAGATAACAAAATATGAGGCTGGATGAACACAGCAGGCCCAGCAACATCTCAGGAGCACAAAAGCTGACGTTTCGGGCCTAGACCCTTCATCAGAGAGGGGGATGGGGTGAGGGTTCTGGAATAGGTAGGGAGAGAGGTGGAGGCGGACCGAAGATGGAGAGAAAAGAAGATAGGTGGAGAGAGTATAGGTGGGTAGGTAGGGAGGGGATAGGTCAGTCCAGGGAGGACGGACAGGTCAAGGAGGTGGGATGAGGTTAGTAGGTAGGAGATGGAGGTGCGGCTTGGGGTGGGAGGAAGGGATGGGTGAGAGGAAGAACAGGTCAGGGAGGCAGAGACAGGTTGGACTGGTTTTGGGATGCAGTGGGTGGAGGGGAAGAGCTGGGCTGGTTGTGTGGTGCAGTGGGGGGAGGGGACGAGCTGGGCTGGTTTTGGGATGCAGTGAGGGAAGGGAAGATTTTGAAGCTGGTGAAGTCCACATTGATACCACTGGGCTGCAGGGTTCCCAAGCGGAATATGAGTTGCTGTTCCTGCAACCTTCGGGTGGCATGATTGTGGCACTGCAGGAGGCCCGTGATGGACGTGTCGTCTAAAGAATGGGAGGGGGAGTGGAAATGGTTTGCGACTGGGAGGTGCAGTTGTTTATTGCGAACCGAGCGGAGGTGTTCTGCTAAGCGGTCCCCAAGCCTCTGCTTGGTTTCCCCAACGTAGAGGAAGCCACACCGGGTACAGTGGATGCAGTATACCACAGTGGCAGATGTGCAGGTGAACCTCTGCTTAATATGGAAAGTCATCTTGGGGCCTGTGATAGGGGTGAGGGAGGAGGTGTGGGGGCAAGTGTAGCACTTCCTGCGGTTGCAGGGGAAGGTGCCGGGTGTGGTGGGGTTGGAGGGCAGTGTGGAGCGAGCAAGGGAGTCACAGAGAGAGTGGTCTCTCCGGAAAGCAGACAAGGGTGGGGATGGAAAAATGTCTTGGGTGGTGGGGTCGGATTGTAGATGGCGGAAGTGTCGGAGGATGATGCGTTGTATCCGGAGGTTGGTGGGGTGGTGTGTGAGAACAAGGGGGATCCTCTTTGGGCGGTTGTGGCAGGGGCGGGGTGTGAGGGATGTGTTGTGGGAAATGCGGGAGACGCTGTCAAGGGCGTTCTCTACCACTGTGGGGGGAAAGTTGCGGTCCTTGAAGAACTTGGGCATCTGGGATGTGCGAGAGTGGTATGCCTCATCGTGGGAGCAGATGCGGCGGAGGCGGAGGAATTGGGAATAGGGGATGGGATTTTTACAGGAGGGTGGGTGGGAGGAGGTGTATTCTATGTAGCTGTGGGAGTCGGTGGGCTTGAAATGGACATCAGTTACAAGCTGGTTGCCTGAGATGGAGACTGAGAGGTGCAGGAAGGTGAGGGAGGTGCTGGAGATGGCCCAGGTGAACTGAAGGTTGGGGTGGAAGGTGTTGGTAAAGTGGATGAACTGTTCGAGCTCCTCTGGGGAGCAAGAGGCAGCGCCGATACAGTCATCAATGTAACGGAGGAAGAGGTGGGGTTTTGGGGCCTGTGTAGGTCCGGAAGAGGAACTGTTCCACGTAACCTACAAAGAGGCAGGCATAGCTGGGGCCCATGCAGGTGCCCATGGCCACCCGCTTAGTCTGTAGGAAGTGGGAGGAATCGAAAGAGAAGTTGTTGAGGGTGAGGACGAGTTCGGCTAGGCGGATGAGGGTGTCGGTGGAGGGGGACTGGTCGGGCCTGCGGGACAGGAAGAAGCGGAGGGCCTCGAGGCCATCTGCATGGGGAATGCAGGTGTATAGGGACTGGACGTCCATGGTGAAAATGAGGTGTTGGGGGCCAGGGAATTGGAAGTCCTGGAGGAGGTGGAGGGCGTGGGTGGTGTCACAGACGTAGGCAGGGAGTTCCTGGACCAAAGGGGAGAAAATGGAGTCCAGATAGGTGGAGATGAGTTCGGTGGGGCAGGAGCAGGCTGAGACAATGGGTCGACCAGGGCAGGCAGGTTTGTGGATTTAGGGAAGGAGATAGAAACGGGCCGTGCGGGGTTGGGGAACAATGAGGTTGGAGGCTGTGGGTGGGAGGTCCCCTGAGGTGATGAGGCTGTGGATGGTGTTGGAGATGATGGTTTGGTGCCCGGGTGTGGGGTCATGATCGAGGAGGCAGTAGGAGGTGGTGTCGGAGAGTTGGCGTTTGGCCTCGGCGATGTAGAGGTCAGTGCGCCATACTACCGCTGCGCCACCCTTGTCTGCGGGTTTGATGGTGAGGTTGGGGTTGGAGCGGAGGGAGTGGAGGGCTGCCCGTTCTGCGGGGGAGAGGTTAGAGTGGGTGAGAGGGGTGGAGAGGTTGAGGCGGTTAATGTCTCGACGGCAGTTAGAGATGAAGAGGTCGAGGGAGGGTAGGACGCCTGGGGGTGGTGTCCAGGAGGAGGACTTGTGTTGGAAGCGGGTGAAGGGGTCAGTGGAGGGAGGGTTAGGCTCCCGGTTGAAGAAGTAGGCATGGAGGCGAAGGCGGCGGAAAAACTGTTCCATGTCCATCGTGACATGTTGGTGTCAGAGTGCTTTTGTTTTACAGCGTTGCAATGTGGATGCACGTCTCCTGTCTGTGGAATAATCTGCCAGAAGGGGCTAGCGAGACTCTTAGTAAAAAGGATCAAGACGATGTTGAGGAATGTGAGAATTTCACCACTTTCAGATTTGGTGAAGATAACACACTGAAATCTTTGAGAAGTGTGGTCAGTCATTGTAGCGCATGCAGAAACAGTCTATATAGGAGCTCTGATGGAGTGTCCAATGAAATTCTGTTGCGATTCATCAAAGTAGGGCCTCAGCAACTTCCGGGACTGAGACGGAGTAATCGTGAGGTGGAACTGAACTGCTGAATCGGCTGGGACCCCAAGAAGGATCAGATACCTGAAATGTCAGCACTGAGTACAATGATGATAATTCCCACGGGGAAGGTGTGATGTGGCTGAACAAAAGGATGGACAATTAAAAATGGGTCACGGTGTTTTTAAGTTTCTATCATTGGGAGATGCCAGGGACATGAATGTTATTGAGAAGAACAGAAATTGGTGGAAGAGCTCAGCAGGCCGGGCAGCATCCATGGAGTGAAATCCAAGACAGGGAACGCGCAAGCTGTGATACAGAGTGAAGCTCCCTCTACACTTTCCTGCATCGAACACTGCCAGGGACAGGGACAGCACAGGGTTTGATACAGAGGAAAGCTCCCTCTACACTTTCCTGCATCGAACACTGCCAGGGACAGGGACAGCACAGGGTTTGATACAGAGGAAAGCTCCCTCTACACTTTCCTGCATCGAACACTCCCAGGGACAGGGACAGCACAGGGTTTGATACAGAGGAAAGCTCCCTCTACACTTTCCTGCATCGAACACTCCCAGGGAAAGGGACAGCACAGGGTTTGATACAGAGGAAAGCTCCCTCTACACTTTCCCCCATCGAACACTCCCAGGGACAGGGACAGCACAGGGTTTGATACAGAGTAAATCTCCCTCTACACTTTCCCCCATCGAACACTCCCACGGGCAGGTACAGCATGGGGTTATATACAGGGTAAAGCTTCCTCTACGCTGTCCCAGATCAAACAACCCGAGGCACAGGGACAGCATGGGGTTAGAGACAGGGTAAAGCTTCCTCTACGTTGTCCCCATCGAACACTCCTAGGACAGGCACAGCAGGGGGTTATATACAGGGTAAAGCTCCCTCTACGCTGTCCCAGATCAAACACCCCGAGGCACGGGGACAGCATGGGGTTAGAGACAGGGTAAAGCTCCCTCTACGTTGTCTCCATCGAACACTCCTAGGACAGGGACAGCAGGGGGTTAGATACAGTGTAAAGCTCCCTCTAAACTGTCCCCTATCGAGCACTCCCAGGATAGGGACAGCACAGGATTAGATTCAGTGTAAAGCTACCACTACACTGCTCCCCATTGAACACTCCCAGGACAGGGACAGCATGGGGTTAGATACAAGGTAAAGCTTCCTCTACCTTGTCCCAGAACAAGCACCCCCAGGGACAGGGACAAAATGGGGTTAGATACAGGGTAAAGCTCCCCCTACGCTGTCCCCCATCGAACCCTCATGAGGGTATTCAGCGATCCTGTTTTTTGCACAGCTGTTGTTGAAATGCCCAACCTGATGAAATTAAACACACTTTGGTGAAGTTTTTTGTCCTTTACTCATCAGGAGAATTGGCAAGAAAATCAATTCACAGGAAAACCCAGTTTTGTTTTGTGCTGATCAGCAGTCAGTTTGTTTGGAAGAGATGTTACTGCAGCGAGAGCACGATTAATGGGGATTGACAGTTCACTGTCAGAGTGTGTGGAAATTTTGAAGCAGTTGGGTTCTCTCTGAAACCAATGGATGTCTGTTAAAGAGCAGGAGCTTTACTCTGGAGCTGTTCTCTCTGGGGTAGCACCTTGTCCAAAGTTGATATCATCATCAATTTCCCTCTTTCACATGGCCCAATCCAGCCAATCAGACTTCAAATAGGATCCACTGATCCAATTTCCTTCATCAGCACAAAATTATTTTACAACCACAAACCTTAACCAGTTTTTCATCTTCACTGAATGCTTTCTGTGGGGTCCTGATGACAGACTGAATAGGCTGAGTTCGTTTTCCCTGCAGCAGAGGAGGCTGAGGCGGGGGGACTCCTGATCCAGATGTACATAATCGTGAGGGACATGGATAGGGCAGACCGTGAGAATCTCTTCCCCATGACAGACATGTCTGAGACCAGACGGCACAGGTTAAGGGTGAGGAGTATGCGGTATAGAAAGGATCTGAGAATTTTTTTCCATCCAGAGGGTGGTAGAAATAAGAAACCTGTTGCCTGAGACGCGCTGGAAGCTCGTACTCTCACAACATTTCAACAGCATCTGGACGGGCACTAAACATGCCAGGGCACCACAGGCTATGCACCGAGTGCAGGTTAAGGGGATAAGTGTAGCTTGGTAGTTGTCGGTCAGTATAGCCACTGTGGGCCGAAGGGTCTGTTTCTGTGCTGTCTGACTCTGTGACTCTTAACGTGACAGTCCAGGATACTTCCACTAACACACTGATTTACAAAGGAAATGAGAGAAAAACGTAGCTAACTGCAGGCCAGTTGGTTTGGCAGAACGATCGAGTCCATTATAAAGGATGCAATAACAGCATTTAGAACCACATAATTTGTTCAGGCAGAGTCCGCACGGTGTCATGAAGAGGAAATCATACCCAGTAAATTTACTCAAATTCTTTGAGGTGATAACAAGTCGGATAGATAAAGGGGAAGCAACTGATGAAAAATATTTGAATTTTCAAAAGGTGCCACAAACAAGGATAGTGAATAAGATAAGACCTCATGGTGTGAAGGGTAAGTGTATTTGTGCGAAGAAATCACAGAAGACAGAGTTGGGACCAGTACAGCGTTTTCCGGTTAGCAGCTTGTAACTCGTGGAGTGCCTCAGGGTGTCAGTGCTGGGACCGCAATGATCCGAACACTATCTAATTGGCTCGGATGGGAAAAGCGAGTGTACTGTAGCCAAGTTTGCAAATGACATAGAAAGAGTCTGCAGAGGGATATAGGTGGGTCAGACAAGTAGATCAAACCCTTGGCAGATGGAATAAAATGTGGGACAATGTGTGGTTACGCACTTTGGCAGCAAGAACAGAGGAAGTGAATATCATTTAAATGGAGACAGACTGCACAAAGCTACAGAACAGAGGTATTAGGGAGTCCTCATGCACAAATCACAAAAAGCTAGCATGCAAGTTTTCCTTTCTGAACTAAAACCCTTTTGCTTCCATGTGATTCATGTCCCTGTGTTCGCTGCCTATTTGTAAATCTCTCTCCAGCCTCCTTAAACTTGGTAATTGCAGTCATCTCCACTATCTCCTCTAGAAACTCATTCCGGGCACGAGCCACCCTCTGCGGAAAACAGAATGACCTCTCATATGTCCGTTAATCTTTCCTCCTTTTACTTTAAACCGATCTCCCTTAGTAATTGACAATTCTAGCTGGGAAAAACACTCCAACTATACATTATATCCATGGCTATCATTATTTTGTGAACTTTGTACAGGTCACTCCCCTCATCCTTCGACATTCAAGGAGAAACAAAACCCAGTTTGTCTGATCAGTCCTTAGAGCTAACCCACTGTCAATTGGGCATTATGCATTTCTTCTTCCCTTCTCTTCTGCCCTTCCCTTAGATTCTTCATTGCAACTCATTCGGAACAGAAATAAAAACAAGAACTTCAGTTCATGCAAGTCTTATCATGTTTTTATACATTTGCATAAAGCTGATAAGGCCAAGTGTAAAAAGGTAGATTAGATTCTTCATTGCAACTCATTCGGAACAGAAATAAAAACAAGAACTTCAGTTCATGCAAGTCTTATCATGTTTTTACATGTTTGCATAAAGCTGACAAGGCCAATTTGCAGCTACAAAAATGGTGGAAATATTCAGAGATCGTACAATCCCTACAGTGTGGAAACAGGCACTTTGAACAACAAGTCCAGGCTAAACATCAGAGAATGCCACCCAGGCCCATCCACCGATAACGTACCTCACTTACACAGTCCTGAACACAACGGACAGTTTAGCATGGACAATCCACCTACACTGCACATTAAGTCCCAAATTCTCTTCACTTCTCAAAATTATCAAGAATATTTCCACCATTTATTGTAGCTGTATGTGTTCATCAACAAATTTAATTCCCATTAAAACTAGAGACTGTCTGGACTTGATACCTTGGCACAATCCAGTAAATTCACTGCCAGCACTGACTGGGAAATTTCTGATAGAAATCCAGGAGAAGTCTAGCAAACAATCTACAGATTCCATCCGGAAGTGACCCACAGCACTGTTCTCAGTCTTTCCTAATTCATCAAATTCCAAACACACTCATGTTAGACCCCACTGATTACCAGCTCCGACACTGATACAGCAAATTACATCCTAATTACTATGCTCCTTCCCTCATTCCATCTGGCCTCAGGTGTCCCTCCTTCTCGGAAGTGTTCAGTGTTTTCCGCAATGCTGAGAGAACAACAATTTGTACACAGAAGCCTCTGTGGGATGAGAGTGACATCATGTGACCTGCACTGGGGATAAATTCCGGAAGAGCGAGATGGGTTATTCTTCTGGTCAGGAAGTGGAATAGTCAATTTCAGATGGTACAGAAACATGAGTGAGGGTTTTAGCAGCAGCTGAGCTCATGCAAGGACAGAACTGGGGGATGTTACAGAGATGGAAATAGTCTGCGTTAATGATTGAGAAGATGTCAGGTTGGAATCCCTTCTCAGAATCAAATACTGAGACCTTGGATGTTCTGCCACAGGAGCCATCAATATCATAGAATCCGTACAGGGTGGAAACAGGCCCTTTGGCTCAACAGGTCCACACCGACGCTCAAAACATCCCACCGAGATCCATCCCCTTCAGCTCCACATCCCTGAACACTATGGGCAATTTAGCATGGCCGATCCACCTAACCTGCACATCTTTGGACTGTGGGAGGAAACCGGAGCACCCGGAGGAAACCCACACAGACACGGGGAGAATGTGCACACTCCATACAGACAGTCACCTGAGGGTGGAATCGAGCCCGGGCCCCTGGCCCTGAGAGGCAGAAGTACGAACCACTGAGCCACCGTACCCCCCTATCCTGGGAGATGGGTCAGTGCTGTCACTGAGATGACACCACCCGCTGCTGCTCATGTGCTAAATCACAGCAAGTCCGAGTGACCCAGTACCCCCTGTATTCCCTGACCTGCAATTTCCCATCAGTTTGTAAATCCCTTCACTGCCCCATCTCCTGCTTATCTCTGTAATCCCTCTGGCCCTCCAGGTCTGTGCACCTCTCTCAACCTGACTCCATGTGCATCCCCCATTTGAAATATAGAGCAACAACTGATGACTCTATCAGCAGCACTGGCCCCGAGCTCTGTGACATTTTCTCTGTAACCTACCTCCTGACCCACGCGTTCAAAATGCTCTGAATACAGATCCACTGTTTTATCATCAATCCAGGAATCTACCTTTTTACACTTGGCCTTCTCCTCTAGCAGCATCTTCCGGGCACGAGCCACCCTCTGCGGAAAACAGAATGACCTCTCATATGTCCGTTAATCTTTCCCCCTTTTACTTTAAACCGATCTCCCTTAGCAATTGACAATTCTAGCTGGGAAAAAGACTCCAACTATCCATTATATCCATGGCTATCATTATTTTGTGAACTTTGTACAGGTCACTCCCCTCATCCTTCGACATTCAAGGAGAAACAAAATCCAGTTTGTCTGATCAGTCCTTAGAGCTAACCCACTGTCAATTGGGCATTATGCATTTCTTCTTCCCTTCTCTTCTGCCCTTCCCTTAGATTCTTCATTGCAACTCATTCGGAACAGAAATAAAAACAAGAACTTCAGTTCATGCAAGTCTTATCATGTTTTTATACATTTGCATAAAGCTGACAAGGCCAAGTTTAAAAAGGTAGATTCCTGGATTGATGATAAAACAGTGGATCTGTATTCAGAGCATTTTGAACGCGTGGGTCAGGAGGTAGGTTACAGAGAAAATGTCACAGAGCTCGGGGCCAGTGCTGCTGATAGAGTCATCAGTTGTTGCTCTATATTTCAAATGGGGGATGCACATGGAGTCAGGTTGAGAGAGGTTCACACACCTGGAGGGCCAGAGGGATTACACAGATAAGCAGGAGATGGGGCAGTGAAGGGATTTACAAACTGATGGGAAATTGCAGGTCAGGGAATACAGGGGGTACTGGGTCACTCGGACTTGCTGTGATTTAGCACATGAGCAGCAGCGGGTGGTGTCATCTCAGTGACAGCACTGACCCATCTCCCAGGATAGGGCGGTACGGTGGCTCAGTGGTTCGTACTTCTGCCTCTCAGGGCCAGGGGCCCGGGCTCGATTCCACCCTCGGGTGACTGTCTGTATGGAGTGTGCACATTCTCCCCGTGTCTGTGTGGGTTTCCTCCGGGTGCTCCGGTTTCCTCCCACAGTCCAAAGACGTGCAGGTTAGGTGGATCGGCCATGCTAAATTGCCCGTAGTGTTCAGGGATGTGTAGCTGAAGGGGATGGGTCTCGGTGGGATGTTTTGAGCGTCGGTGTGGACCTGTTGAGCCAAAGGGCCTGTTTCCACCCTGTAGGGATTCTATGATACTGATGGCTCCTGTGGCAGAACATCCAAGGTCTCAGTATTTGATTCTGAGAAGGGACTCCAACCAGACATCTTCTCAGCTGCTAAAACCCTCACTCATAGAACATTATAGCACAGTACAGGCCCTTCGGCCCTCAATGTTGTGCCAACCTGTCATACTGATCTCCAGCCCATCTAACCTACACTATTCCATGTACGTCCATATGCTTGTCCAATGACGACTTAAATGTACCTAAAGTTGACGAATCTACTACCGTTGCAGGCAAAGCGTTCCATTCCCTTACTACTCTCTGAGTAACGAAACTACCTCTGACATCTGTCCTATATCTTTCACCCCTCAATTTAAAGCTATGCCCCCTCGAGCTCGCTGTCACCATCCTTGGAAAAAGGCTCTCCCTAACCACCCTATCTAACCCTCTGATTATTTTATTTGTTTCAATTAAGTCACCTCTCAACCTTCTTCTCTCTAATGAAAACAGCCTCAAGTCCCTCAGCCTTTCCTTGTAAGACCTTCCCTCCACACCAGGCAACATCCGAGTAAATCTCCTCTGCAACCTTTCCAAAGCTTCCACATCCTTCTTATAATGCAGTGACCAGAACTGTACACAATATTCCAAGTGCGGCCGCACCAGAGTTTTGTACAGCTTCACCATAACCTCTTTGTTCCGGAACTCGATCCCTCTATTAATAAAAGCTAAAACACTGTATGCCTTCTTAACAGCCCTGTCAACCTGGGTGGCAACTTTCAACGATCTGTGTACATGGACACCGAGATCTATCTGCTCATCTACACTACTAAGAATCTTATCATTAGCCCTGAACTTTGCCTTCTGGTTACTCCTACCAAAGTGCATCACCTCACACTTGTCTGCATTAAACTGCATTTGCCATCTCTCAGCCCAGCTCTGCAGCTTATCTATGTCTCTCTGCAACCTACAGCATCCTTCGTCACTATCCACAACTCCACTGACCATGGTGTCATCTGCGAATTTACTAACCCACCCTTCTACGCCCTCATCCAGGTCATTTATAAAAATGACAAACAACAGTGGACCCAACACCGACCCTTGTGGTACATCACTAGTAACTGGACTCCAGGATGAACATTTCCCATCAACTACCACCCTCTGTCTTCTTTCAGCAAGCCAATTTCTGATCCAAACTGCTATATCTCCCACAATCCCATTCCTCCGCACTTTGTACAACAGCCTATTGTGGGGAACCTTATCGAACGCCTTGCTGAAATCCATATACACCACATCAACCGGTTTACTCTCATCTACCTGTTTGGTCACCTTCTCAAATAACTCTATAAGGTTTGTGAAGCATGACCTTCCCTTCACAAAACCATCCTGACTATCCCTAATCAATTTATTCTTTTCTCGATGATTATAAATCCTATCCCTTATAACCTTTTCCAACACCTTACCAACAACTGAGGTAAGGCTCACTGGTCTATAATTACCAGGGTTGTCTCTACTCCCCTTCTTGAACAGGGGAACCACATTTGCTATCCTCCAGTCATCTGGCACTATTCCTGTAGACAATGATGAGTTAAAGATCAATGCCAAAGGCTCGGCAATCTCCTCCTTGGCTTCCCAGAGGATCCGAGGATAAATCCCATTCGGCCCAGGGGACTTATCTATCTTCACCCTCTGAAGAATTTCTAATACCTCTTCCTTGTGAACCTCAATCCCACCTAGTCTAGTAGCCTGTATCTCAGTATTCTCCTCGACAACATTGTTGTTTTCTAGAGTGAATACTGTTGAAAAATATTCATTTAGTGCTTTCCCTATCTCATCTGACTCCACACACAACTTACCACTACTATCCTTGATTGGGCCTAATCTTACTTTCGTCATTCTTTTATTCCTTAAATACCTATAGAAAACCTTAGGGGTTACCCTGATCCTATCCGCCAACAACTTCTCTTGTCTCCTCTTGGCTCTTCTGAGCTCTCTCTTTAGATCTTTCCTGGCTGCCTCGTACCCCTCAAATGCCCTAAATGAGCCTTCACATCTCATCCTCTCAGAAGCCTTCTTCTTCCTCTTGACCAGAGATTCCACCTCCTTCGTAAGTCACGGCTCCCGCACTCTACAGCTTCCTCCCTGCCTGACAGGTACATACTTATTTAGGGCACACAGGAGCTTTTCCTTGAATAAGCTCCACATTTCTACTGTGCCCATCCCCTGCAGTTTCCTTCCCCATCCTATGCTCCCTAAATCTTGCCTAATCTCATCGTAATTGCCTTTCCCCCTATAACTCTTGCCCAGTGGTATACACCTATCCCTTTCCATCACTAAACTCCATCTGCCACTTCTCAGCCCAGCTCTGCATCCTATAAATGTCCCTTTGTAACTTAGAACAGCCCTCCGCACTGTCCACAATGCAACCCACCTTCATATCATTGAGATAACAAAGTGTGGGGCTGGATGAACACAGCAGGCCAAGCAGCTTCTTAGGAGCACAAAAGCTGACGTTTCGGGCCTAGGTCCTTCTTTTCTGATGAAGGGTCAAGGCCCAAAACGTCAGCTTTTGTGCTCCTAAGGTACTGTTTGGCCTGCTGTGTTCATCCAGCTCCAGACTTTGTTATCTCGGATTCTCTAGCATCTGCAATTCCTATTATCACTCTCACCTTCATATCATCATTGGTTTCCCTTGTAGGGCCAGAGGGCATCATCTCAGTGTAAGGGGTCCTCCATGTAGGACAGAAATGAGGAGAAATTTCTTCTCTTGTACATAGTGCACACTTCAAATTTTGTCCAGGTTCACCCCACCAGACCATGCATCTGTCTCTTTCAAAAATAGAAATTGCTAGAAAAGCTCAGTAGGTCTCAGGAACAGTCAGTAGACCCGAAACATTAATTCTGATTTGTCTCTACAGATGCTGCCAGACCTGCTGAGATTTTCCAGCAACTTAACAGAGAACATAGAAAAGTACAGCACAGTACAGGCCCTTCGGCCCACGATGTTGTGCTGAACTTTTACCCGAAACCTAAGGTCTATCTAACCTCCACCCCTACCTGATACTATCATCCATATGCCTATCTAATAGCCGCTTAAATGCCCCAAATAAGGCTAAATGCACTACTCTCTCCGGCAATGTATTCTACGTCCAGATCTCTCCCTGAGTAAAGAACCTACCTCTGATGTCTCCCCTATATGTACCTCCACTCACTTTAAAACTATCCCCCTCATAATAGTTACCTCAATCTTCTCAAAACCCGATAGTTACCTCCACCCTAGGAGAAAAGTCTCTGGCTGTCCACTCTATATCTCTGATCAAAAACTTCTGTTTTTGTCTCTAATTGCAGCATTCACAGTTCTTTTGTTTTTTGTCAGTACCTGACATATTCGGTTTCAAGTGCATAATTCTAAGCTGATATTCATATTCTGTGTCTTTTTCTCTCATTTGCCTTCCTCCTCTTTCCCTTTGCAATTCCAATTCTAGTTTCCTCTATAGAGAAGTTTTTCGACATTTTTCCATCCCCACCCTTGTCTGCTTTCCGGAGAGACCACTCTCTCTGTGACTCCCTTGTTCGCTCCACACTCCCCTCCAACCCCACCACACCTGGCACCTTCCCCTGCAACCGCAGGAAATGCTACATTTGCCCCCATACCTCCTCCCTCACCCCTATCCCTGGCCCCAAGATCACTTTCCATATTAAGCAGATGTTCACCTGCACATCCGCCAATGTGGTATACTGCATCCATTGTACCCGGTGTGGCTTCCTCTACATTGGGGAAACCAAGCGGAGGCATGGGGACCGCTTTGCAGAACACCTCCACTCGGTTCGCAATAAACAACCGCACCTCCCAGTCGCAAACCATTTCCACTCCCCCTCCCATTCTTTAGATGACATGTCCATCATGGGCCTCCTGCAGTGCCACAATGATGCCACCCGAAGGTTGCAGGAACAGCAACTCATATTCCACTTGGGAACCCTGCAGCCCAATGGTATCAATGTGGACTTCACCAGCTTCAAAATCTTCCCTTCCCCCACCGCATCCCAAAACCAGCCCAGTTCGTCCCCTCCCCCCACTGCGTCACACAACCAGCCCAGCTCGACCCTCCTGCCTAACCTGTTCTTCCTCTCACCTATCCCCTCCTCCCACCCCAAGCCGCACCCCCAGCTACCTACCAACTCATCCCCACCTCCTTGACCTCTCCGTCCTCCCTGGACTGACCTATCCCCTCCCTACCTCCCCACCTATACTCTGCTCTCCACCTATCTCCTTTTCTCTCCATCTTCGGTCCGCCTCCCCCCCTCCCTATTTATTCCAGTTCCCTCTCCCCATGCTCCTCTCTGGTGAAGGGTCTAGGCCCGAAACGTCAGCTTTTGTGCTCCTAAGATGCTGCTTGGCCTGCTGTGTTCATCCAGCTTCACACTTTGTTATCTTGGATTCTCCAGCATCTGAGGTTCCCATTATCTCTGATTTCCTCTATTTCCATTTTCAGTTTCCTAAATTATATCTCAGCTTCCTTATCGATTTCTGCCATCTCTTGTTTCTCCCTGCTCTCCTTTTCGTCAGAGATGACACGGTGTGAAGCTGGATGAACACAGCAGGCCAAGCAGCATCAGAGGAGCAGGAAAGTTGATGTTTTGGGTCGAGACCCTTCTTCCTGACCCGAAACATCAACTTTCCTGCTCCTCTGATGCTGCTTGGCCTGCTGTGTTCATCCAGCCTCACTTTGCGTTATCTCAGATTCTCCGGCATCGGCAGTTCCTACTATCTCTCCTTATAGTCAAGCTGCTTTAGTTATTGTCAAACATCAAGGCTGTGATCAGATGTGGAAATCCAATCTGCAGTATTTGAGAAAGAGGGTTTACTTATATGGTGCGATGAAAGATTTTCTGACTACATTCTGGGTCTCAGTATGTAAAGAGTCTAATCGAACCACCAAATAAAGGACCTGGTTCTAATCAATCTGTTGGGGTTTTGTGCCCCCAGTAGTTGGGGGCTACAATGGTGGAACCTCAGTAACAGCCCCCTATTTAGCTGCATTGCTGTTAATCAGGAATGTTCTGCACAGTGGCTCAGTGTTTAGCACTGCTGCCTCATAGCGCCAGGGACCCGGGTTTGATTCCCACCTCAGGTGACTGTGCGGAGTTTGCACATTCTCCCTGTGTCTGCGCGGGTTTCCTCCCAGTGCTCCGGTTTCCTCCCACAGTCCAAAGATGTGCAGGCTTGGAGGATTGGCCATGCTAAATTGCCCATAGTGTTCAGGGGTGTGTAGATTAGGTGGGTTATAGGGGAATGGATTTGGGTGGGATGCTCCGAAGTTTGTTGTGGACTTGGGCTAAAGGACCTGTTTCCGCACTGTAGGGATTCTATTCTGAAATGCAGGCCATGGAAAGGGAAGGCTTGGTCCAGAATTTGTTTTGGCTCAGTGGTGGTTTGAAACTCCGTACTGGGGCTCCGCCTGTGGCTTGGAGCTCCGTGCTAGGCCCCACTTTGGGTTGCCACTCCGCACCGGGCCCTTGGCGGGCGATGCCCGTGATGTCACTGCTTCAGCTTGGGCTCCGTTTTTATTTCGGAGCTCTGTGCTGGGCCTCCTCCCTGCGGCGGAGCTCTGTGCTGGGCCCCTTACCTACAGGGGAGCTCTGAGCTGGCAGAGAGCTCCGCGCTCGGCCTCCTCGATCTAGCGGAGCTCCACGCTGGGCCCCTGTCTGCCGGGAGATGTTGAGTCCGCGGGACATGGCGCTGCCGCTCCGAGTCCTTTTGTTCCTCGGAGGCTGCTGCCACGGAGCGGCCCCCAGTCACTCGGTCAGTTCACCCCTCACCCTCACCCCCACCCTCACCCCCACCCTCACCCCCAGCCTCACCCTCACCCCCACCCTCACCCCCAGCCTCACCCCCAGCCTCACCCTCACCCTCCCACCCTCACCCCTCACCCTCACCCTCCCACCCTCACCCCCACCCCTCACCCTCAACCCCACCCCCAGCCTCACCCTAACCCCCACCCCTCTCCCACACCCCCACCCTCACCCCCAGCCTCACCCTCACCCACACTCACCCTCCCACCCTCACCCTCACCCCCTCACCCCCACACCCACCGCCAACCTCACCCCCACCCCACCACCCTCAACCCCCAACCCTCACCAACACCCCCACACTCAGCCCCAAACACCACCCCCACCCTCACCCTCTCCTTCATCCTCCCACCCTCATCCTCACCCTCACCCTCCCACCCCCACCCTCACCCTCACCCCCCCACCCTCACCCCCACCCCCCCACCCTCACCCCTACCCTCACCCTCACACTCCCACCCTCAATCCTCATACCACACCCCCCACCCCCCACTCTCACCATCACACCCCCACCCTCTCACCCTCACTCCCCCCACCCTCACTACCCCATCCTCATCCTCCCACCCCACCCCATCACCCCCCCTCACCTGCACTCCCAACCATCACCCTCACCCTCCCACCCTCACCACTCACTCTCACTTCACAGTCTCACCCTCACCCCCTTCAACCCCACACCCTCACCCCCTTCAACCCCACACCCTCACCCTCGCCTCCCACACTCACCCCTCACCCCTCATCCTCACATCCTCACCCTCACCCCTCACCCTCACATCCTCACCCTCACACTCACTCTCAACCCCCTCACCCTCACCTCCCTCACCTTCAACACCGCCCTCACCCTTACCGTCACAATCCCCTCACCCTCACCTTCCTCACCGTCACCCTCACCTCCTTCACCCACATTCGCCCTCACCCTCAACCCCCTCTCAACCTCACTCCCCGTCCTCACCCTCACTCCCCACCTTCACCTGCACTCCCCCCACAACCCCCACCCTCACCCTTACGCCCAGCCCACCCCACCCTCACACCACCGACCCTCACCCTCACTCTCACCCACTCACTCCCACCCTCTCACTCCCACTCTCACACCCCCACCCTCACCCTCAAACTTACACCCCCACCTCCACCCCACTCCCACCCTCACCCCCCTCACCCCCATCCAGTTGCTCGGCCTATTCACCCTCAACCCCCTCACCCTTACCCTCACTCACCCCACTCCCACCCTCTCACACCCCACGCCCACCCTTACTCTCACCCCCCCCTGCCCCAACCATCACCATCACCCCCCTTACCCCACCCAGTCACTTGGTCGGTTCACCCTCACCTCCCCATCACGCTCCCACTCGCATCCTCACACCCCCCACCCACACTCTCACCCCCCCACCCTCACCCACATCCTCAACCCCCCAACCTTTCCCTCATCGCCTACCCTCACCCCCACCCTCATCACCCCACCCTCAAAATCACACCCACCCTCACCTCACCCTCACTCACACCCTGCCCCACCTTCACCTCACCCACACCCTCACCTCACCCTCACTCCCCATCCTCACAGCCTCCTCCACCCTCACCCTCACTCCCAATCTTCACACTCACTCTCACCCTCACCCTCATACCCCCTAACCCTCACCCACCCACCCTCACCCCAAACCCTCACCCTCACCCTCAGTTCTCACCCTCACCCCCCTCACCCTCAAACCCCCCACCTTCACCCACTCCCTCAACCCCCTCACCCTCAACACCCTCATCCCCGCACCCTCAGCGCCCCTTACCCTCAACCCCCTTACCCTCACCTCCCCCACCCTCACCCTCAAACCCAACCCACCCTCACCCTCATCCCACTCTCAACCTCACCTCCCCTCACCCTCCCACCCCTTCACCTTCACCCCCTCCCCCTCAAACCCCACCCTCACCCCAACACTCCCCACCCCCGAAACCCTCACCCCCCTCACTCTCATCCTTAACCCCCCCACCCTCATCCCCACTCCCCTCCCTCACCCCTTCACCCTCCTCACCCTCAATCCTCCTCACCCTCACCCACATTCCCTTCACCTTCAACACCCCTCACCCTCACCCCCTCCATGCCGTCACTCCCTCCCTCCAAACTTGCTTTGACCCTCTGTTCCTTTATCCTCTCCCCCATCACTGCAATATCATTGATCAGATACACACCTTCCAAGATTATTTTCATTAACTCTGTTCATAGGCTGCTCCAAGAGATCCTCACTAACAGATCCTCACTAACAGATCCTCTCTGGCAGATCCTGACTGACTGATCCTAGTCATCCTTGTCCTGTACCTACCTTCCTCACTGTACTCCCGACAGCCTCCACTTGCCCCCCACCTACCCAAACCTCCTCCTCCTCGCTGTTCATGTCCCTACTTCAATCCTCCACCTTCCTCTCCCATTCCACCATCTCCCTCCCTAATGCTGCATCTTTCTCCCTCGGTTTTCGCTCTTCCTCCTCTTGGCCTTTTGTTCATTCCTCACTGTCTCCGTCTTTCCTCAGAATGGAATTGAGTCGTTTGGGAACATCACTGAGAACATCACTGTTTCTGAGTCTCACCAACGAGGTAGGTGATCTGGACTCTGCGCTACAAGAAGCTCTTAAAGTAAACCCTAGAAAGACTGGACAAGGTGGGAAGTCGCACGACACGAGGTTGTAGTCCAACAGGTTTATTTAAAATCACAACCTTTTGGTGCACTGCACCTTCATCAGGTGAAGTGGAGAAAAGCACACAGGCACAGAGTTTATCGGCAGAGAGCTCAAAAGATCATACAGGTGGTATGAGTGGACTGTCGATTGACTGAATAATAAGTCTCTGCAAGTGATCAAAAGTGTCAGATCATGTGAGTAAAGTGTCAGCAGTTGAGTAACAAGCAAAGCAGTGACCTATCATCCAATTAGTGGAGGGAAAAATTAAAACTCGGGTGATGCTGTAGACAAACCAAATGACCGGAATAACATGCTGGGTATAAGAGTTGCATGCCAAGGGCCTCACCAAAGTAACGAGTAAGACTTGAAACTTTAGGCATGGACACACACCATGAGAAGGAGACCATTCAGCCTCATGTACCTGCTCCACTACCGAATTAAATCATCCACCTTAACACCAGTTTCCTGCAATGTCTCTGTATCCCTTCATGTCTTTGTTATGTAGAAACCTATCAGCCTCAGTCTTGAAGATGCTCAGTGATTGAGGTTCCACACCCCTCTGAGCTAAAGAGCTCCAAAGAGTCACCACCTTCTGATGTGAGAAATTCCTCTTCACCTTGGTCCTGAATGGCCTACCTCCTTATTCTGAGACTGGTTTTCAAGACGCCTCTATGTCTCTGTTCCCCTCCTAAACCTGAGATATATGCCGAACCACCTCAATACCTCATTGGCCCGACCCACCATTCCCACTATCAGCCTAGTGAACCTCTGCTACACTCCCTCTGTGTCAATAGCATCTTTTCCCAGGAGATCAAAACTGCACACAATATTCCAGGAGCGGTCTCACCAAGGCCCTGTATAATTGTCACAAGATATCCCTGCGCCTGGACTCGAATCCTCTCACTGTGAAGACCAACATACCATTTGCCTTCTTCACTGCCTGCTGCACCTACATGCTTATCCTCAAAGAATTTTCCTTGTATTGATCATCCCTGAAAATAGTTTCTAGCATTTTCCCACCACTGACACCAGGCTAAGAGCTCTGTTGTTCCACCTTTTCTCAATCCTTAAACAGTGGGATGAAATGTGCTTCCTATCAATCTGGGTCTGAAAGATTGGGAAATTGGGTAACTCTACCTCTTCTTGAAATATTTAATCATTGTGAAGACTCCAGAGAACAGTGGAACTTGATTTCCAGTGCATTACCCAAGTGGGTCACTGACTTTGTGCATTTGTAGTGCATACACGGTGTTTAAATGGTGTCCATATTATTGTTAGCTTTGGGGCAATGTCCTTCCTTTGGGCAGTGTCATTTCTGTATATTATGACATTGCGGTGCTGTTGAGGTGTTGTGGGTCTCTTGGTCTGATGGTTGGTGTGGAGATGGAGATGGTGAGTTCATATTTTGCGGATTGAAGAACACTTCTCCAGTTGTGTGTATGTGTGGGACTACATTGGCAGCTGGTGTGCTTGGAATGAGGAGAAATGAAGCAAGTTCGAGAGCTGCTGATGAAAGATGACATCCCAGACTGACCCAGCCAATGGCACTGACTCCCAGTGAGATTGTTAGGTGCCGATAGTATGCTGTCAGGTATTTGCCAATCCTTGAAGTAATTGTTGAAGTCAGCTGGTCCACCTCATTGTCATTGGGAATGTAGTATCTGGTGATGAGGTAATCAGTTCCTGTGAGTGTGAAAAGGTTCAGCTCCGTCCATGGTCTGTATGGGATGTTGTGTGAAGTCTGTGCCCTCTAGCTCACTGGGCACCTTGATTTCCTTGCTGAAGTTTAGCCAGTAGAGCACATCCTTTGCTTCCTCAAGGTCAGTTGACTTGGCTCCTTGGAAGAATGCACTTTAACATCACTACTGTCGACTTCTGGAGGATAATGACTGTATTTCCTCTATCCAGTATACCACCTTGGGCTGCACATTCATCTCTGAATTCTACCATCTGCCATGGCACAATTCAAACTCGGGTCGTCAGAACAACACCTGATTTTCTGGGTTAACAGTCCATCATAATACCTCCAGACCATCACCTACCTATATTCATTGGAGTTTAGAAGAATAAGGGGGTAATCTCATGGAAACCTATGCAATTCTAACAGCGTTAAACAGAAGAAACACAGGAAGGATGTTTCTAATGACCAAGGAGTCCAGGACCAGGGGTCAGAGGCTAAGGATATGGGCCATTTAGGAGGAGACAAGAGAAAAATGTTGGGAGTCTGTGAAATTCTCCAACACAGAAAGTGGTTGAGGCCGTAGATATAAAGTTTGATATAGTTCTTGGGGTTAAAGGGATCAGAGGGTATGGAGAGGAAGTGGGAATCGGGACTGAGTTGGATCATTGTGCAGGCTGGATGGCCTGATCTAAGTATTGATCAATGGATCTTTTACACCTCAGGTGGTAGTGTCAAACACATACCATTCATTCATAAGCTCATGTGGAGTTGAAAATGTACCTTCAACTGCCTACTGCAGTTATTTTCTCCCCTTTAGAGAGGTCCAGAGTGGAATGCACTTTCAAACAGTTTGTTCCAAAAGTGGCCAGGCTGTAGCTTGGTGTAGCTGCTGTGTCTAGTGAAGCAGTTTTGTTGTAATTTTTCCATTTCACATGGAAAAACAAACAGTTCAGCTCCACATCACCTTTTGTTCTGACTGGGGCTGGCAGATGGAAGGTGCACCCATTTGTGTTATGCAGTGTTGTACCATTTCTTGATTCATAAGAACATGACATAAGAACATAAGAACTAGGAGCAGGAGTAGGCCATCTGGCCCCTCGAGCCTGCCCCGCCATTTAATAAGGTCATGGCTGACCTTTTTGAGATTCAGCTCCACTTATCCGCCCGCACACCATAACCCTTAATTCCTCTACTGTTCAAAAATTTATCTAGCCTTGTCTTAAACACATTCAGTGAGGTAGCTTCAACTGCTTCACTGGACAGGGAATTCCACAGATTCACAACCCTCTGGGTAAAGAAGTTCCTCCTGACCTCAGTCCTCCATGTGCTTCCCTTTATTTTGAAGCTATGCCCCCTAGTCCTAGTGTCACCTGCTAGCGGAAACAACCTCCCTGCCTCCACCTTATCTCTTCCCTTCATAATCTTATGTTTCTATAAGATCCCCCCTCATTCTTCTGAATTGCAATGAGTATGATCCCAGTCTACTCAGTCTGTCCTCATAATCCAACCCTCTCAACTCTGGAGCCAACCGAGTGAATCTCCTCTGCACCCCCTCCAGTGCTAGTATATCTCTTCTCGTGTAAGGAGACCAAAACTGCACACACTACTCCAGGTTTGGCCTCACCAGGACCCTATACAGCTGCAGCATAGCCTCCCTGTTTGTAAACTCCATCCCTCGAGCAATGGCAGACAAAACTCCATTTGCCTTAATTACCTGCTGCACCTGCAATCCTACTTTTAGCGATTCAAGCACAAGGACACTCAAGTCCCTCTGCACGGCAGCGTGCTGCAATTATTTTACCATTTAAAACATAGTCTGTTTTTCTGTTATTCCTACCAAAACGGATGACCTCACACTGATCAACATTGTACTCCATCTGCCAGACCTTTGCCCACTCACTTCGACTACCTATATCCCTCTGCAGACTTTCATTGTCTTCTGCACACTTTGCTCCATCATTCACCTTAGTGTCATCTGCAAATTTTGACACACCACACTTAGTCCCCTGCTCCAAATCAGCTTCACAGCTCTGACCATTCCCTTGTTTCTCTGGCAGCTCTGACAGCTTTTGTACAGCTCTTAACTCTCAGCCTCAGCTCCACACCTGACACCATGCTAAAACCTCTGAAGGAGACAGTCTGCCTGTGTGGTGATGTTATTGAAAACTGGTTGCAAGGGAGCAGCCTCCAGTCACTGCCTTATGATTGTGCTGAGCTGGGATGTACAATGGCACATCTCTGGCCCATAGATCATCCATTCTGTCCTAACCTGCCTCTCTCCATAACCCCCTGACAAACACTGAGAGGGAGCTGACCAGAAAGACCCACCTCTCCACGCGGCGCACCACAGTCTCAAGCTTGTGTCCAGTTCAAAGTCTCTGAGCCAGAGAATTGACAAGCAGTAATCCAGTCTAACTCAATCAATCAGCCACATTGCAGGCTACAGTATTACTCTTTGTGTGTTAGTTCGTTGAAAGCCATAGAGACGCACAGCATAGACACAGGCCCTGTGGTTCACCAAGTCAGTGCCAGGCTAAAAACACCAACTTGACGAACCCCATTTTCCTGCACATGGTCCATAGACCACTTTGCCCTGGCAGTTTAAGTGTTCATCCAGATCCTACTTAAATGTGTGAGATGTCAAATTTTCTGCCACCAATAGTATTGACCATGAAACCTCTGGGCACAAATCATACCTGTTTCAATCTATTGGACTGTTATTGCAGAGGAATGGTTACTGGGGCCAGTGTAGAGGGAGCTTTACTCGGTATCTAACCCCGTGCTGTCCCTGTCCCTGGGAATGTTTGATGGGGGGACAGCGTAGAGGGAGCTTTACTCTCTATCTAACACCATACTGTCCCTGTCCTGGGAGTGTTTGATGGGGGGGTCAGCGCAGAGGGAGCTTTACTCTCTATCTGACACCATACTGTCCCTGTCCTGGGAGTGCTTGATGGGGGACAGTGTAGAGGGAGCTTTATTCTGTATCTAACACCATGCTGTCCCTGCCCTGGGAATGTTTGATGGGAAGCAGCGTAGAGGAAGCTTTACCCTGTATCTAACCCCATGCTGCCCCTGCCCTGGGTGTGTTTGATGGGGGGACAGTGTAGAGGAAGCTTTACCTTCAGTTAGAGGAATAGTGAGGCCTTTGCTTTTTATTGAAAACAGGAGAGGGAACTTTACTCTCGGCTGAAGAGGAAAGGAAGCTTTGCCCGGTGTCTGACCTGATGTTGTACTTGTCTTTGGAGTCTTTGATAGGGAGAGTGTCCGGGGGCTTTGCCATTAATTAAAAAGGGTACAGGACGCTTTACTTTCAGTTTAAAAGTGTAGAGGGAGCATTACTGCGTATCTATCCCAGTGTTGTCACTGGCCTTGGGGTGTTTGAGTGCACAGTGTAAAGGAAGCTCACTTTCACGTTAAAGGAGTAGGGAGCTTTTTCTTCAGTTCACTTTCGGTTTTGAAGAGTAGTGGGAGCTTTGCCCTCTTTATCCCTGCGTTACTGTCTTCATGTGCATGTTTGTTAGGGATAGATTAACATTAAAAATGATTGATTCCACACTACAGTGATGAGAAAAATTCTAAACTCTGGATCTACTTGACCAACTGTTCTGTCTAATGTGGATTACCTTCACTCAAAAGGGGATGTGGAGATTGGCGGAATGTGGGAATGCCCTGGGAACCAGGTGGAGGTCAGGAATGGGGGTAATAAAGTGTGGAGCTGGATGAACACAACAGGCCAAGCAGCATCTCAAGTGCACAAAAGCTGACGTTTCGGGCCTAGACCCTTCATCAGACCCTAGACCCTCTCTGATGAAGGGTCTCGGCCCGAAACGTCAGCTTTTGTGCTCTTGAGATGCTGCTTGGCCTGCTGTGTTCATCCAGCTCCACACTCTGTTATCTTGGATTCTCCAGCATCTGCAATTCCCATTATCTCGGAGGTCAGGAATGGTACTGCTTGTGCCTGCCCCGATGAGCTGGTTTTAGATGGAGGGAATTGCAGCTGTACTGAAGGATTTCAAGTAATCGCTGCTCCCTGGCAATGTGTCGGTAAGCTGCCAGGGGTCCCAACTCCAGTCTGACAGCCGTGATGGAAATCTGTTTGGTAATATCAGAAAAGACCAGATTGGTCAGTGTGCAGTCCTGTATCACGTCACCACATTGCTCAAACCTGTTTACAGTTGACAAAATACTTTGGAACAATTGTTCCTGTTCAAACCAAGGAAGAATAACCAAAATTAGCAGAAACCAAGATTCCACATATAACAATGCGAGAAACAACTGTTACACTGTGTGTGCTCCCTCAGCACTGACCCTCCGACAGTGCGGGGCTCCCTCGGCACTGACCCTCCGACAGTGCGGGGCTCCCTCGGCACTGACCCTCCGACAGTGCGGGGCTCCCTCGGCACTGACCCTCCGACAGTGCGGGGCTCCCTCGGCACTGACCCTCCGACAGTGCGGGGCTCCCTCGGCACTGACCCTCCGACAGTGCGGGGCTCCCTCGGCACTGACCCTCCGACAGTGCGGGGCTCCCTCGGCACTGGCCCTCCGACAGTGCGGGGCTCCCTCGGCACTGGCCCTCCGACAGTGCAGCGCTCCCTCGGCACTGGCCCTCCGACAGTGCAGTGCTCCCTCGGCACTCGATGTTGGGTTATCTATTTCTCTCAGCGTTGTCTTTATTTTTGGTGGTGCCTGTTTGAATGTGCCAGCCTGCTGCATTGATGTGGTGCCTGTGTGCTGCTGCCTGTTCCTGGTTTTGAAGGATCACTGTGTGAATCCCAGTATCTGCAGGAAGCAGGGTTGATTCCTGAATCGAGCGCTCAATGCCTGGACTAGGGCAAAGTGAAACCTGGGTGGGTTTTTTTTGCAGATGTTGATGAGTGTCTCATGTCGCCCAATCCATGTGAGCCCACTGGAAACTGCACCAATACGCTGGGTTCCTTCCTGTGCCTGTGTAATCCGGGTTTCCTTGTGGGACCAACAGGCTGCGAAGTTAGGAACTGTGTAAAACTTGGTTTGCATGTGACTAACCTCTGGACATCTACGTCCAAACCTTAACAAACAGAAACAGGAATAGGCCATTCGGCCCCTCGAGCCTGCTCCAACATTCAATACACTCAGGGCTGATCCAACATTCCTCATGTCCTCTTTCCTGCACTCTCTCTGTAATCCTTGATTCCTCGACGGATCAAGAATCTGTCGATCTCAGCCTTAAATATACAAGAAGACTCTGCCCCCACAGCTCTCTGTGGTGTGGTGTTCCAAAGACTCATAACCCTCTGGGAGAAGAAATTCCTCCCCATCTCTGTCTGAAATTGGTGCCCCTTTACTCTGAGACGATGCCCTCTGCTCCTAGACTCTCCCACATTGTCTCTGTAAATCTGTCATAGAATATAGAACATAGAACATTACAACACAGTACAGGCCCTTCTGCCCTCGATGTTGTGCCGACCTGTCATACCAATCTCAAGCCCATCTAACCTACACTATCCCATGTACGTCCATGTGCTTATCCAATGACAACTTAAATGTACCTAAAGTTGGCGAATCTACTACCGTTGCAGGCAAAGCGTTCCATTCCCTTACTACTCTCTGAGTAAAGAAATTACCTCTGACATCTGTCCTATATCTTTCACCCCTCAATTTAAAGCTATGCCCCCTCGTGCTCGCCATCACCATCCTAGGAAAAAGGCTCTCCCTATCCACCCTATCCAACACTCTGATTGTTTTATATGTTTCAATTAAGTCACCTCTCAACCTTCTTCTCTCTAATGAAAACAGCCTCAAGTCCCTCAGCCTTTCCTCGTAAGACCTTCCCTCCATACCAGGCAACATCCTAGTAAATCTCCTCCACCCTTTCCAAAGCTTCCACATCCTTCTTTTTGTAATGCGGTGAGCAGAACTGTACACAATACTCCGAGTGCGGCCGCACCAGAGTTTCACCATAACCTCTTTGTTCCGGAACTTGATCCCTCTATTAATAAAAGCTAAAACACTGTATGCCTTCTTAACAGCCCTGTCAACCTGGGTGGCAACTTTCAAGGATCTGTGTACATGGACACCGAGATCTCTCTGCTCATCTACACTACTAAGAATCTTACCATGAGCGCAGTACTTTGCCTTCTGGTTACTCCTACCAAAGTGCGTCACCTCACACTTGTCTGCATTAAACTCCATTTGCCACCTCTCAGCCCAGCTGTGCAACTTATCTATGTCTCTCTGCAACCTACAGCATCCTTTGTCATTATCCACAACTCCACCGATCTTAGTGTCGTCTGCAAATTTACTAACCCATCCTTCTACGCCCTCATCCAGGTCATTTATAAAAATGACAAACAGCAGTGGACCCAACACTGACCCTTGTGGTACACCACTAGTAAGTGGTCTCCAGGATGAACATTTCCCATCAACTACCACCATCTGTCTTCTTTCAGCAAGCCAATTTCCGATCCAAACTGCTATATCTCCCACAATCCCATTCCTCCGCATTTTGTACAATAGCCTACTGTGGGGAACCTTATCGAACGCCTTGCTGAAACCCATATACACCACATCAACTGGTTTACTCTCATCTACCTGTTTGGCCACCTTCTCCAAGAACTCAATAACGTTTGTGGGGCACGACCTTCCCTTCACAAAACCGTGCTGACTATCCCTAATCAAATTATTCTTTTCTCGATGATTATAAATCCTATCCTTTATAACCTTTTCCAACACTTTACCAACAACTGAGGTAAGGCTCGCTGGTCTATAATTATCAGGGTTGTCTCTACTCCCCTTCTTGAACAGGGGAACCACATTTGCTATCCTCCAGTCATCTGGCACTATTCCTGCAGACAATGACGAGTTAAAGATCAATGCCAAAGGCTCGGCAATCTCCTCCCAGGCTTCCCAGAGGATCCGAGGATAAATCCCATCTGGCCCAGGGGACTTATCTATCTTCACCCTCTGAAGAATTTCTAATACCTCTTCCTTGTGAACCTCAATCCCATATAGTCTAGTAGCCTGTATCTCAGTATTCTCCTCGACAACATTGTCGTTTTCTAGAGTGAATACTGTTGAAAAATATTCATTTAGCGCTTCCCCTATCTCATCTGACTCCACACACAACTTACCACTACTATCCTTGATTGGGCCTAATCTTACTTTCGTCATTCTTTTATTCCTTAAATACCTATAGAAAGCCTTAGGGTTTACCTGATCCTATCCGCCAACAACTTCTCATGTCTCCTCCTGGTTCTTATGAGCTCTCTCTTTAGGTCTTTCCTGGCTACCTCGTAGCCCTCAAGCCTTCACATCTCATGCTAACATAAGCCTTCTTCTTCCTCTTGACCAGAGATTCCACCTCCTTCGTAAACCATGGCTCCCGCGCTCTACAGCTTCCTCCCTGCCTGACAGGTACATACTTATCTAGGACACACAGGAGCTTTTCCTTGAATAAGCTCCACAATAAGCTTCATCATTACCCGGGGAACTTGTCACACAAACTGGTCAGAGAATTCAGTGTCTTTTTATTCATTCATGGTTTGAGGCTGCCGCTGACCAGGCAGCATTTATTGCCCACCCCTAATTGCCCAGAGAGTAGTTGACAGTCAGCCACATTGCTGTGGGTCTGGAGTCACATGTAGGCCAGACCAGGTAAGGATGGCAGTTTCCTTCCCTGAAGGGCATTAGTGAACCAGATGAGGTTTTTCCGAGACTCGACAATAGATTCACTGTCATCATTAGCCTCAATTTAGATTATTATTGAATTCAAATTCTACCACCTGCCATTTTGGGATTTGAACCCGGATCCCCAGAATATTACCTGTGTCAGTCCAACGCTAATATCACGAGGCAATTGCCTTGCCTTAACTATCATTCCCTGTCTGGGAAGCAGACCCAGGCCATGGCAGTGAGAGGGCTAAATTCTAACTACAAGGGCAAGGGAAGGTGCACAGCTATAGTGGGCTTCTTTGTCAGTTTCCCAGCTTCTGAGTGTGTTTAGGGCAAGCTGATTGGATAAATACATGGGAAATGCAGTGTAATGTGGATAAATGTGAGGTTACCCAGTCCGGGAGCAAAAGCAGGAAGGCCGATTATTACCTGAATGGCTGTAAATTGGGAGAGGGGAGTGTGCAGTGGGACCTGGGTGTCCTTGTGCACCAGTTGCTGAAGGTAAGCATGCAGGTGCAGCAGGTGGTAGAGAAGGCAAATGGTATGTTGGCCTTCATTGCGAGACGTTTCGAGTACAGGAGCAGGGATGTGTTGTTGCAGCTATACAGGGCCTTGGTGAGACCACACCTGGAATATTGCGTGGAGTTTTGGTCTCCTTTTCTGAGGAAGAATGTTCTGGCGATGGAGGGAGTGCAGTGAAGAATGACGAGGCTGATTCCTGAGATGGCAGGCCTGATGTATGAAGAAAGATTGAATCAACTTGGATCAAACTTGCTGGACTTTAGAAATGAGGAGGGGATCTAGTAGAAAAGTGTAAAGTTCTAATAGCAGTGGACAGGGTAGAACAGAATGAAGCTGGGGGTCACAGTGTAAGGATACAGGGTAGGGCATTCAGGACTGATGTGAGGAGCAAAGCCATCACCCAGAGAGTGGGGACCCTGGGGAATTCACTACCGCAGAAAACAGTTGAGGGCAAACATTGAGTGATTTCAAGAAGGAGTTGGATTTAGCACTTGGGGCTGAAGGGAATCAAAGGACACGAGGGGAAAAGGAAGCGCACAAAACTGAGTTGGATGATGAGCCATATTTATATTGAATGATAGAGCAGCCTTGAAGGGCTGAATGGCCTACTCGTGCTGCTATTTTCAGTGTTTCTGTGTCTCACAATCTGTATTCGAGCCTGTGTCCCAGTCTCTCCGGCTTAGTATGAACCAGACTCTCTCCCAGTGTCCGTTCTCGTCACGGAACCTACCTCTGCCCCAGGCCCAGTGTGGGATTGGTCTCTGGGACCTCTCCTGGGTGGGGGGATCGGAGTAACTGATAGGGCGGTGTCGAGGCCCCTCTCCTGGGAGATGAGAGTAACCCATAGGGCAGTGTCGAGCTCCCTTTCCTGAGAGATGAGAGTAACCCATAGGGCAGTGTCGAGCTCCCTTTCCTGAGAGATGAGAGTAACCCATAGGGCAGTGTCGAGGCCCCTCTCCTGGGAGATGAAGGTAACCCATAGGGCAGTGTCGAGGCCCCTCTCCTGGGAGATGAGAGTAACCCATAGGGCAGTGTCGAGGCCCCTCTCCTGGGAGATGAGAGTAACCTATATGGCTGTGTTGAGGCCCCTCTCCTGCGGGTGGTGTGCGTAACCCATAGGGCAGTGTCGAGCTCCCTCTCCTTGGAGATGAGAGTAACCCACAGGGCAGTGTCGAGCTCCCTCTCCTGGGAGATGAGGGTAACCCATAGGGCGGTGCCGAGGCCCGTCTCCTGGGAGATAAGGGTAACCATAGGGGAGTGTCGAGACCCCTCTCCTGGGAGATGAGGGTAACCCATAGGGCAGTGTCGAGGCCCCTCTCCTGGGAGATGAGGGTAACCCATAGGGCAGTGTTGAGGCCCCTCTCCTGGGAGATGAGGGTAACCCATAGGGCAGTGTCGAGGCCCCTGTCCTGGGAGATGAGGGTAACCCATAGGGCGGTGTCGAGGCCCCTCTCCTGGGAGATGAAGGTAACCCATAGGGCAGTGTTGAGACCCCTCTCCTTGGAGATGAGAGTAACCCATAGGGCAGTGTCGAGCTCCCTCTCCTTGGAGATGAGAGTAACCCACAGGGCAGTGTCGAGCTCCCTCTCCTGGGAGATGAGGGTAACCCATAGGGCGGTGTCGAGGCCCCTCTCCTGGGAGATGAGAGTAACCCATAGGGCAGTGTCGAGGCCCCTCTCCTTGGAGGTGAGGGTAACCCATAGGGCAGCGTCGAGACCCCTCTCCTGGGAGATGAGGGTAACCCATAGGGTGGTGTCGAGGCCCCTCTCCTGGCAGATGAAGGTAACCCATAGGGCAGTGTCGAGGCCCCTCTCCTGGGAGATGAGGGTAACCCATAGGGCAGTGTCGAGATCCCTCTCCTGGGAGATGAGAGTAACCCATAGGGCAGTGTCGAGGCCCCTCTCCTGGCAGATGAAGGTAACCCATAGGGAGATTGTTGAGACCTGTTGTATAATAGATATCAATGAATGCCCAGAGATAATGGGAACTGCAGATGCTGGAGAATCCAAGATAACAAAGTGTGGAGCTGGATGAACACAGCAGGCCAAGCAGCATCTCAGGAGCACAAAAGCTGACGTTTCGGGCCTAGACCCTTCATCATCTTCATCTCTGATGAAGGGTCTAGGCCCGAAATGTCAGCTTTTGTGCTCCTGAGATGCTGCTTGGCCTGCTGTGTTCATCCAGCCTCACACTTTATTATCAATGAATGCCCGCTGTCTGAGGGTTCGGGACTGAAGCCAGTCCAGAATATGCTTCCTGCAATAACACAGCAGGCACTTTCTGGTGTCTCTGTAGACCTGGGTTTGAGAGCGCTCTGCACGGGTAAGTGATGGAGCTGAGCCAACACCATCATTTACCGACAATGCTGCTTGGGGCAGTGCATTTCAGTGATGAAGAAAAGCAGGATAAGCTTGTAGCAAAGGAGGTTGCGGGGGACCTGGCAGAGGTGTGTGAGATTCTGAGGGGCATGGACAGGGTGGCAAGGAAGCAGCTGTCCCCTTCGTTGAAGGGGTCAAAATTTCAGAGCGAAAGGCAGGAGGTTCAGAGGGTGGTGGGGATGTGGAATACACTGCCTGGGACGGGAGGGAGGTGAAAAAAACCTCACAACTTATATATAAAAAAATACAGTGTGAAGCTGGATGAACACAGCAGGCCCAGCAGCATCTCAGGAGCACAAAAGCTGACGTTTCGGGCCTAGACCCTTCGTCAGAAGGATGAAGCTGCTATGAAGGGTCTAGGCCCGAAACATCAGCTTTTGTGCTCCTGAGATGCTGCTGGGCCTGCTGTGTTCATCCAGCTTCACACTTTGTTATCTTGGATTCTCCAGCATCTGCAGTTCCCATTATCTCTTATAAAAAAATACACATGTGGCTGTGTGCTCAATGTCAATAGGTCAGTGCAGACTCAATGGGCTGAAGGGCCTCGTCTATGCTGTATAATTCTACAACCCTATGGCATAGGTTATGGATTCAAGAGGGAGTGCTGCATTATTGAAGGTGCCGAATTTTGGATGAGATTTTAATCTGAGCCCTACAACAATTTTGCCAAAGGTTCTAATTAGCTGTTGTTCAAGACATGCTTGGGGCAGGATCAGCCTCGAAATTGAACATTTGTTTCTCTTTCCCCCAGCTCCTGTGTCCCCTCATTTCTCCCCACTCCGTGCCCCTGGCAATGTACCCCACCACATCCCTCCCTAGACTAACCCAGCTGTGCTTATTATCCCTTTGTGCCCACTGTCAAGGCATCTGCCCAGCCCTTGGGCTGAGACAGAATACAGCATTGAATACTGCCTTGAGACACCTGCTCTTTGCCTCACCCCACCCCCGACCCATATCTGACTCCTTCTATCCTTTCCCTCATTCTCTCTCGTCTTTTCTCATTTGTTTCACTGACTCATCCTTCTCTTTTCTTACCCCCACGATCAACTCACGTCCCCCACCCGTCCCCTTTCCTTTCCTTTGCCTCATCTTTTCCCTCTCTCATCTGAGTCCATCTCTCACACTAACCTCTCAAACCTCCTCCGTCTCCCTCCACCTGCTCTCTCCCTCTTACTTACTCTTCCCCACTCTCGTCTTCTCTCCATCCACCTGCACTCTCCATCTTCCACCTTGTCTCTTCCCCTGAGTCCCCTCTTTCCACTGTCTACCATCCTAAATCCCTACACCTGCTCTTGAAAACCCACTTGCTTCTTGAATAACTCCATCAAGACTGGTATCCATTATCAAGTCACCCTTTATTCACTTCTGGAGAATCCTTACCACTAATCCAGCTCCCTCAGAGCCAGTTCTGAGAGTGAACAGACCCTCTGACACTCCTGTTTATATCTGTCAGCCAGGGCTCCCTGATTGGACCAGGTTAACAGCCCCAATCGGGGAGCTCATATGTGGCCCACCTGGCTGACCTCGTTCCAATCACTACAACCACTCATTCCCTCTTTCCAGACCTTCCCCCATCTTCTCACCCCCTTTTGATCCCTCACTGTCTCCCTTTCACTCTGCACCCTCTCTCCTCTCAATGACTGCCTGTCCCCCTCCCATCCCTCTGCTTATCCCTCCCTGATGCTCCTGCTCTTGGTAAGATGTAACAACAGTTAGAGACATAGGACATTGTCTGCTCTGTCGTTCAATGAAATCTTCAAATCCACTTTCCTGCCTTTTCCCTATAACCCTCAAAGCCTCTTCTGATTCCTCAGTTCTTTTATTCCATAACAGGATGAGGGCATCACCTTTAGGCAGCACTCATTGCCCTAATAGCTCTGTGCAGTAAAAAATTCCTCAGATTAACTATGTTTTGAGAGAAGAACTTCCTCCTCGTCTCTGTGTTAAAAGGGTAACACCTTATTCTGAGATGATCCCTCTGGTCCTACACTGTCAGCAAGTGAGAGACATCCTTTCCATACCTACCCTATAATCCTCAGCATTTGCCTTCCCACCTATTTTCTGTGTCACCCGCAAACTTGGTGACTGTACCTTCACTGTCCTCATCCAAATTATTAGTATATTTTATAAATAATTGTCACCCAGCACTGATCCCTGTGGCACTCCACTAGTTCCACCAGTTAATTTAGTCTAGTTGCAAGGTTTCCCCCTTTAAGGCTGTTAACTGTTGTGTTCCCATGTTTGTAGCCTCTATCCCTTCCTGTCCTACTCTGAGTATTATTATCCAAATAGTTGCCCTGCAATATTGGCAAATCCTCTTGCTTTCTCAGTCTTGCCAGATCCATGACCCTCTTTGATTCATTTAAAGCTCACCTTATAGCCTCAGTGATTCAATTCACTAGGATTCTAGTTCAAGTGAAGCCCACCCCTTCCACCCCCAAATGCTGGGGTCAGTTCCCCATGAACTGAACCCATTCTCAACCCCCAAACAACCTCCTGAGTCACACATTTAACTAACTTTGACCTTATTTACTCGATGCCAGTTTGCCTGAGGTTCAGGAAGTAATCCAGAGATTATTAGCTTGTTGGGTTTGTTTTTTAACTGAGCTCTTAATTGTTCAATATCTTTCAGCACAACCTTCTTTCTAATCCCCCCAATATCACTGCTTCCTTACCCCCTGAGCACCTCTTTCCAGCTGTCACCCTCTCTCCCTCCCTCAGTGCTCTCCCTGTCTGTCTCCAGTATTTTAGCCCTCTGCTCCTTTCTCCCTCTCTCTCTCTCTCGTTGTCTTTGTCACCCACTGTCCCTTTCCCTGTCCTCACTGCCCCCCCATCTCTGTCTGCCCCACTCTCTCTTTCTCTTTCTCTCACTGCCATTCTCTCTCCCTGCCCTTTTCTCTCTCTCTCTCTCTCCCTGCCCCCCCCTCTCTCTCTCTCTCTCTCTCTGTCTCTTGCACTCTCTCTTGTTGTCTCTCACTGTCCCCCCCCATCATCTCTCAACTCTACTCATTCTCGAGACTGTCTGCTCGCTGGGCACTGGGTTTAATTACTGGCCTTGAACGGACGTCCCCCTCAGTAAGTCACTAACAGATGTGTCCTGAGCCTCCAGGGCCTTCACGCGGGTAGCATTGTAGATGCTGTGCTTCCGCAGTCCAAGGGCAGTCCAGAACCTTGCAATTTCAGGAAGCAGGAATAATGGGAACCTCAGTAGGCAAAGGCAGAGAGACGACCACAGGGCCTCCACAATCAAAGCCCTCACAGGAAAGGCAGGAGTCATGGGGCAGCTCAGTGATTAACACTGCTGCCTGACAACACCAGCCTCCCGGGTTCGATTCCAGCCTCAGGCGACCGTCTGTGTGCAGTTTGCACATTCTCACCATGTCAGCGTGGGTTTCCTCCCACAGTCCAAAGATCCCTGGAAAGGTAGGTTTGACGTACGATGAACGGCTGAGGATCCTGGGATTGTACTCATTAGAGTTTATAAGGTTGAGGGGAGATCTAGTAGAAACTTACAAGATAATGTATGGCTTAGAAGGGGTGGACGCTAGGAAGTTGTTTCCATTAGGCAGGGAGACTGGGACCCGTGGGCACAGCCTTAGAATTAGAGGGGGTAAATTTAAAACTGAAATGAGACGACATTTCTTCAGCCAGAGAGTGGTGGGCTTGTGGAATTCATTGCCGCAGAGTGCAGTGGAGGCCGGGACGTTGGATGCCTTCAAGGCAGAGATCGACAAATTCTTGATCTCAGAAGGAATCAAGGGCTACGGGGAGAGTGCAGAGAAGTGGAGTTGAAATGCCCATCAGCCATGATTTAAATGGTGGAGTGGACTTGATGGGCCGAATGGCCTTATTTCCACTCCTATGTCTTATGGTCGTATGGTCTTACGTGCCGGTTAGGTGGATTGGCCATGCTAAATTGCTCATGGTGTCTAGAGTGGGAAATGCAGAAATAGGGAATGGGGTGAGTCTGGGTGGGATGCTCTTTGGAGGGTTGGTGTACACCCGATGGGCTGAATGGCCTGCTTCCACACTTTTGGGATTCTTTGATTCATAGACCCATAGAGTAATACAGCATGGAGACAGGCCCTTTGGTCCAAACTGGCCCGTGCTGACCATGATGCCCACTGAGCTAGCTCCAATTGCCCGTATTTGGTCCATATCCCTCTAAACCCTTCCCATCCATGTAGCTATCCAAATGTCTTTTAAATATTACCATTTTACCTGCCCCAACTGCTTTCTCTGGCAGCGCGTTCCAAATACGCACCATCTCTGTCTGAGGAAGGTGCCCCTCAGGTCCTTCTTAAATCTTTCCCCTCTCACCTTAAACCTATGCTGTGTAGTTTTCAATTCACCGAACCTGAGAAAAAGACGATATGCCTTCATCCTATCCATGCCCCTCATGATACTATACATGTCCATAAGGTCACCCTTCATTCCCCTATGCTCTGAGGGATAAAGTCCCATCCTGTCCACCCTCTCCCTGTAACTCAGGCCCTACTGTTCCTGGCAACATCCTCATAAACCTTCTTTGCGCATTTTCCAGTTTAACTATGTCTTTCCTATAACAGGGTGACCAAAACTGTACACGGTACTCCAAGTTATGAGGAAGGGTCACTGGACCTGAAACGTTAACTCTGTTTTTTCTTTTACAGATGCTGCCAGACCTACTGAGCTTTTCCAGCAACTTTGTTCTTGTTCACATTACTCCCAGCACAGCCTCACCAACAACTTGTACAACTGTAACAAAGTGTCCCAACTCCTATACTCAGTGCCTCGACCGATGAAGGCCAGCATGCTAAATGCCTTCTTCACCACCCTGTCCACCAGTGACACCACTTTCAACGAACTATGTACTTGTACTCCTAAGTTCCTCTGTTCCTCAACACTCCTCAGGACCTTACCATTTACTGTATAAGTCTCACCTTGGTTTGACTTTCCACACCTCACACTTATCTGTACTGAATTGCATTTGCCAATCCTCAGCCCACTTCCCCAACTGATCAAGATCCCTCTGTAATTTTTGATAACCTTCCTCGCTATCAATGATGCCTCCTAATTTTGTATCATCTGCAAAGTTACTAATCATGCCTTGTACATTCACATCTAGACTATCTATGTAAACTACAAATAACAAAAGTCGTAGCACTAACCCCTGTGGCACATCACTAGTCACAGGCCTCCAGTCCGAGAAACAACCTTCAACCATCACCCTCTGCTTCCTAATCAGCTAGCTGTCTTTGGATTCCATGCGACTTAACCTTCATGACTAGCCTGCCATATGGGACCTTACTAAAGGCCTTACTAAAGTCAATATACAACATCCACTGTTCTACTCTCATCCATCCTCTTCCTTACCTCTTCGAAAAACTCGTCAGACATGACTCCCTGCACAAATCAATGCTGTATCAGAGATATTGGAAACTGCAGTTGCTGGAGAATCCGAGATAACAAGAAGTGAAGCTGGATGAACACAGCAGGCCAAGCAGCATCTCAGGAGCACAAAAGCTGACGTTTTGGGCCTAGACCCTTCATTAGAAACGGGGGAGGGGAAGGGGTTTCTGAAATAAATAGGGACAGAGGGGGAGGCGGATAGAAGATGGATAGAGGAGAAGATAAGTGGAGAGGAGATGGAGCCAGTAAAGGAGAGTATAGGTGGGGATGTAGGGAGGGGATAGGTCAGTCCAGGGAGGACGGACAGGTCAAGGGGGCGGGATGAGGCTAGTAGGTAGGAAATGGAGGTGCAGCATGAGGTGGGAGGAGGGGATAGGTGAGAGGAAGAACAGGTTAGGGAGGCCCCCTCCCGCATCCCAAAGCCAGCCCAGCTTGTCGCCGCCTCCCTAATCTGTCCTTTCTCCCGTATATCCCCTCCTCCCACCTCAAGCCACACCCCCATTTCCCACCTACTAACCTCATCCCACCCCCTTGACCTGTGCATCCTCCCTGGACTGACCTATCCCCTCACTACCTCCCCACCTACACTCACCTTTACAAGCTCCATCCCTACCCCTTTAACTTGCCTGTCTCCTCTCCACTTATCTTCTCCTCTATCCATCTTCCACTTTGTTATCACAAATCCATGCTGACTATCCCTAATCAGACCTTGACTATCCAAATGGTGGTTGATCCTGTCCCTCAGTATCCTCTCCAATAAGTTGCCTACCACTGATATCAGGCTCAGTGGCCTGTAGTTCCCTGGCTTATCTTTGCTACCTTTCGTAAAGAATGGAATAACATTAGCCACGCTCCAGTCTTCTGGAACTTTACCAGTCGCTAAAGATGAAGCAAAAATCTCTGCAAGAGGCTCTGCAATTTCTTCCCTTGCGTCCCACAATGTTCGAGGACAGACGATCAGGCCCAGGGGATTTATCTACTTTAATGAACTTTAAGGCTGCAAGCGGTCCAAAACATTCCCACATGTTTCCCTTATTTCCACAGCATCCATGATTGTGTTGACTGAGGAGACATTTTCATTTAAAATTTCCCCCAGCTCCTGTGGCGTCACACATAAACGGCCGTGCTGATCTTTAAGAGGACCTATTCTCTCCTTAACCACCCTTTCACTCTTCATATAGCTACAGGTCCTCTTGGGATTATCTAACATTGATCTGCCAGATGCATCTCATACCCTTTTTGCTCTCCTGATTTCTCTTTTTAATATGGTCCGACACGTTTGCTAGTCATCTCGGGATTCACTTGAGCCCGATAGCTTAAACCCAGTGTATGCTGCCTTCTTTTTCCTGACCAGAGCCTCAATATCCCTCATCAGCCAGGGATCCCTGAACCTGCCAGTTTTTCCCTTCACCCTAACAGGGACATACTGTCTCTGGACTCTTGATATCACGCTTTTAAAAGCCTTCCGTTTGCCAGTTGTTCCTTTTCCTTCAAACAGACTCACTCAGTCCACTTGACAACCACTTGACATTGATAGGGTCACTGAATTCCACAGCACAGTGTAATCAGGAAATGCACAGGGAAATGACGGAGCGCTGAGGAAGCAATGCACTGTCGGAGGGTCAGTGCTGAGGGAGCGGGCACTGTCGGAGGGTCAGTGCTGAGGAAGCAATGCACTGTTGGAGGGTCAGTACTGAGGGATTGCCATACTGTCGAAATGACGAATTTTCAGTTGGTTTGCATTTGCTGTCTCAGGCGACTTAAAATTCCGTGGTGCTCAGAAGAAGAGAAAGCATTTGTTTATCTTTCCATTTGTTTATTTATCCATTAGTTTATCTATCCATGGTGTCATGGACAATAATTATCCCTCAGATTGCCAGATCATTATCACTTTCCACTTACTGGGATCTTGCTGTGTATAAATCAGTCCCCACATTTCCTTAGTCCAACAGTGCCGTGGTTTTTCCATCCCAGCTGATGTTTCTCATTGACAAGGTCGATCCCAGGCTGAAATTGTTTTGGTTAAAGAAGTGGACTCTGACTGAAACACAAGCATATAATATTGCAGTTTTTGTTTTAACAATAATATTAAAGTCTAAGGAAAATAGGTTAAGATACAACACAGTCGACCATTTATTTACATATAACATGCCTCTTGCAATTAAGAAACACTTGGAAGTAATATAATTCCAAAACTTGCCTTTAGGTGTTTATAAACATGCCTTAACAGGACACCTAAAGCATGCTCACACCAGAAAAACTCTTTCTCAAAACACCTTGATGAGTTGAAGTATCCTTCAGCTTGCGGTCTGAAAAATCTGAACTCAATTTTTCCCGAGCTTTCATACACTTAAGTTTAAATGATCTCGGCCTTAAAACCTCTCTGCATGGTTTTGTTCAAATGCCTCTGGCCTGGGACTGTCTCTGAACTTAATATAAGGTAATCTGTTTTTATTAATTTTCTTCCTTTTCAGGAGAACTGCTTCACACACCATCTTCACCCAAGGTCTTAGGCAGAACTGCCCCAAAATTGAAAATATTTTTTTAAAAAACTTTTTTCGTTTTTGGGTGCTTCCTGTAAGTTTAAAGGAAAGAGTTTTCTAACACGAGCCTTGTCTCTCTCTCTGTCTCATACCTGTAGATGTGGATGAATGTAGGTTTGAAGGGCAGTGCCAGCAAGAGATGGGGAATCAGTGCATCAACACCGTGGGAAGCTACAGCTGCATCTGCCGAGCTGGTTACAGGCTGCATGAAGGAGCCTGTGTGGGTAAGAACAAAATGGCGGACACAGCAATGTACCCTTCTCCTTGCTCAGTAACAGACTCAAGGGGCTGAATAGCCCCCTCCTATTCCTGTTTTCTTCCACGTTTAAAATGGGGAATGATCTTAAATATTCTGCAGACAGTATCTGTACAATCCTTTATTTCATCACTTTCTCGCTCCATCTCGCAATCCCACTCTAGGCAAAACCCAAACAATGATATCCCGCCAGAGACCATGCGGCCCATCAAATCAGCACTAGCTCTTTTCAAGAGCTGCCAGTTGATTCCCACCACCTCAGTCCTCGCAGATTTTTTTTAAACAAATGCCCAGTTCCCTTTTGGAAGTTCCAGCACGTTCCCTTAGCCCACAGTTTCAGACCTTGGAGGAACACTTGGAATGTCATAAAATTCCAGGCCATGGATCCATCTGCTGGAAAGTGGCACTAGTATAGAAATGTCAGCATAGACTCAGTGGGCCTCTTCTGAACTAACACTGTGACCATTCTTAACAGATAGTGGGTGAGTAGGTATGGGAGTCCATGGGGGCATAAGAGTGGCATGGGCCATCTGTTGGGTGGGGGGGGTGGGCGAATTGGATTGGCATGGAAGGTGACTTGAAACATATTGGATTCGTAAAGGGCTTGACAGGTTCAATGCTGAGAGGATGTTCCCCCCCCTCCCCCGCCATGGGAGAGCCTAGGACCAGAGGGCATCGTCTCAGAGTATAGGGGCATCAACTGAAGACTGAGATGGGGAGGAATTTCTTATTCCAGAGGGCTGTGAATCTTTGGAACTCCTTACCACAGAGAGCTGTGGGGGCAGAGCACTCGTGTATATTTAAGGCTGAGATCGACAGATTATTGATCAGTCGGGGAATCAAGGATTACAGGGAAAAGGGCAGGAAGGTGGACATGAGGAATGTCGGATCAGCCATGATCCTATTGAATGCTGGAGCAGGCTCTGGTTGGGGATGTGGAATGGTGGTGTGGGTTATGGAATGTGGGGAGATCTGGGTGTGGGGCAGGAGTGGGCTTGTGGCTGGGGATATAGGGCTGGGTGTGTGGGACAGGAGAGGGGATGTGTTGGGTATGTAGGGCTGGGCATGTGGGTCAGGAGTGGGGATGTGGTTGGGAATGTAGGGCTGGGGGTGTGGGACAGGAGTGGGGATGTGGGACAGGAGTGGGGATGTGGTTGGGAATGTAGGGCTGGGGGTGTGGGACAGGAGTGGGCTTGTGGCTGGGAATGTGGGAATGTAGGACTGGGCGTGTGGGACAGGAGTGGGGATGTGGTTGGGAATGTAGGACTGGGCGTGTGGGACAGGAGTGGGGATGTGGTTGGGAATGTAGGGCTGGGGGTGTGGGACAGGAGTGGGCTTGTGGCTGGGAATGTGGGAATGTAGGACTGGGCGTGTGGAACAGGAGTGGGGATGTGGCTGGGTATGTAGGGCTGGGCGTGTGGGACAGGAGTGGGGATGTGGGACAGGAGTGGGGATGTGGTTGGGAATGTAGGACTGGGCGTGTGGGACAGGAGTGGGGATGGGGCTGGGCGTGTGGGACAGGAGTGGGGATGTGGGACAGGAGTGGGGATGTGGGACAGGAGTGGGGATGTGGTTGGGAATGTAGGACTGGGCGTGTGGGACAGGAGTGGGGATGTGGTTGAGAATGTAGGACTGGGCGTGTGGGACAGGAGTGGAGATGTGGTTGGGTATGTAAGGGTTAGGGGTCGGTGTAGGGGCGGGGATGTGAGGAGATCTGGGTATGGGGAGGAAGTGGGGATGTGGTTGGGGGGATGGTAGTGGTGAGAGAAGATGGTGGGGAGTAAGAGTGAGGTTTTCTGGTCCCTGGATGAGTTGGTGAGTTGGGGAGCTGAAGTGGACATTCTAGCGAGTGCTGCTCTCTCAGAGGGTCCATCACTGTTTGAGCCAAACCCTTTTGTGAAATGACAGGCCCTGGGCGCAGTAACACTGTGGGTGGGGGTGGAAAAAGTGCACTTGCAAGTTTCCTGAGACCCTTTGGCCCATCATGTGCACTCTGGCTCTCTCTGAGTGCCATCCACCTCCTGTACCCAGCCTCTCGTCTCCCATTTCGCCCCTTCACGCTCAGGCTGGCCCTGACCTGACTCCTATCCATTCTAATGGTTGTGGTGACATTCTGCCTCTCACTGTTTCTCCTCCAGATGTTAATGAATGTGAGCAAGTTGTTCAGGCTTGTGGAGGACAGGCTGTGTGTGAAAATACTCCGGGAAGTTACCACTGCAGCTGTCAGCCTGGATTCCGTGGCAATGGGAGCTACTGTGAAGGTTTGTAACTCGAGGGAGAGCAAGGACAACTCCTGACAAAGCAGCATCGCTCCAGGATTTCTTCAGCACAGGAAAGTTTATTACCCCTCACTGGGGCATCACACGGGGAAGCAAACCCTGCTATTCCCAGAGCTGTCACAGAAGTTAGTTAAAAGAAATACAGTCCCCAAACAAAAGAAAAGTTGCTGGAAAAGCTTGGCAGCTCTGGCAGCATGTGTGAAGGAAAAAACAGAGATAACATTTCGGGTTTGGTGACCCTTCCGCAGAACCTTTCTCAGTCCCCAAACAGCCTGACTTCCAGGCTCCGGGACTTCAGAAAGTACGGTCCAGGTTTTGGTACTAAACAACACATCACTATTGATCACGTCATTAAATATGACCTACAGGTAAATAATTTATTTTTATTTATTCATAGGATGACGGTGTCACTGGCCAGGCCACATTTATTGTCTATCCATAATCACCCAGAGGGCAGTTTAGAGTCAACCACATTGCTGTGGGTCTGGAGTCACGTGTAGGCCAGACCAGGTAAGGATGACAGTTTCTTTCCCTAAAGGACATTAGTGAACCAGATGGGTTTTTCCAACAATTGACAATTGACTCATGGTCATCATTAGACCCTTAATTCCAGATTCTTTATTGAATTCTCATTCAACTATATGCCAAGGTGAGATTTGAACCTGGGTCTCTAGAACGCTACCTGGGTTTCTGGATTAACAATTCACTGATAATACCACTATGCCACTGCCTCTCCTTAATTAAAGTAAATTAAACCTTAATTAAAGTAAATCAAGAAAATTCTACAAATTAAATCTCTCATAAGCAATATTGCCATTGTTCCGAAAGACTGCAAGGGTGCTCTCTCATTAAAGAGAGACAGCTGGTGGTGAGTTTAACCTGAGAGTCACCACACCTCAGGGAGAGTCATTCATGATAACCTCAAGCCAGCGCAGGAATTGAACCTATGGTGTTAATATCACAAATCAACCGATAAGGGATTCCTCCGGGTGCTCCAGTTTCCTCCCACTGCCCAAAGATGTGCAGGCAAGGTGGATTGGTCATGCTAAATTGCTCATTGTGTTCAGAAGTGTGGAGATTAGGTGGATTATAGGGGGAATGGGTCGGTGTGGACTTGTTGGGCTGAATGGCCTGTTTCCACACTGTAGGGATTCCATGATTCTATGATTCTAAGCCATCTGATCTAACCAACCTCCTCATAAAACTCTTAAACCCTTATAAAGCCCTCATTTCTGCCCCTGTGCTGCTGCTTGGCCTGCTGCGTTCGTCCAGCTCTACACTTTATTATCTCACACACAAAAGGACGAACATAAACAGGGAGAATAAAACACGTGGGCACAGGAAGCACTACAGTAAAACAGTTTCTTAGTTGTGTTCGTGAGATCTGTTAGGTTGATCTTTGTTGGCCCAAAGGTACCTCCTCAGACTTTCACTGGTTTGCAGGAGGCACAGGGTGGCTGGATCACTTTTGAAAGGCCTCTGACTTCTCCAATTCAAAATCACACCTTCTAGCTACTGCCAAGGAAAGATAAACTGGATTTATCCAGATTTAAGGAGACCTTCTTTAGAGAACGGAGAGAGCGTTTTCTGACTGCTTCAGACCTGCTGGTTTCTCTTCTGGCCTTCTGTCTTGCTGAAAGCTCAAGGTGTTCCATTGCTTGATAATAAATTACTTATTCCACCTGTCAACAACTTGGTCACTGATTTGGAGACAGTAAGGACTGCAGAGGCTGGAAACTAGAGTCAGTAAGTGTGGGGATAGTCGGAACTGCAGATGCTGGAGAATCCAAGATAACAAGGTGTGGAGCTGGATGAACACAGCAGGCCCAGCAGCATCTCAGGAGCACAAAAGCTGACGTTTCGGGCCTAGACCCTTCTTCAGAAAAAGGTTCAGGTTTTCTGAAGAAGGGTCTAGGCCCGAAACGTCAGCCTTCCTGCTCCTCTGACACTGCTTGGCCTGCTGTGTTCATCCAGCTCCAAACCTTGTTATCTTGGATTCTCCAGCATCTGCAGTTCCTTCTTCAGAAAACCTGAACCTTTTTCTGAAGAAGGGTCTAGGCCCGAAACGTCAGCCTTCCTGCTCCTCTGATGCTGCTTGGCCTGCTGTGTTCATCCAGCTCCACACCTTGTTACCTTAATAAATGTGGAGCTGGGAAAGCACAGCAAGTCAGGCAGCATCTGAGGAGAAGGGACGTCAACATTTTGGGTACTGACAAAATGCTTCGGCCTGAAATGTTATCTTTCCTGCTCCTCGGTTGCTGTCTGACCTGCTTGTGCTTTTCCAGCTCCATATTTATTGACTTGGTCATGGATAACTGGCCACAAGTCTATGCCAAGCCGCTTCAATTTTAAACAACTCCTGGCTCCAGTTTGTCTGCATATCATTGATAACCACAAAAACAGTACTCACTAAACGTATTCAGTTCCTTACTTTGAAAACATGTAGTCATTCTTGCAAATCCCTGCATTTCAGTGCAGCCCATTTCCATGCCAGTGCACAGTTTCAAAAAGTGTAAAATTATAAAGACGGTGTTGCCACAGAGGAAGGAGAGTGGGCCATTCAGCCCTTTGAGCCCGCTCCTCTGTTCTAGATTATGGTTGATTATCAACCTCAGCACCTTGTTCAATATCCTTTGATGTCATTACTATGTCAAAAACTATCACAGTCCACTGTCGAGGGGAGGTGATGATCCAGTGGTATTATCATTGGACTGTTAATCTAGAGACCCAGATAGTGTTGTAGGGTCTGGGTTTAAATTCCACCACGGCAGATCAATAAATACTTGGAATTAAGGATCTGATGATGACCATGAATCCATTGTTAATTGTAGGGAAAAGCCCATCTGGTTCACTAATGCCCTTTGGTGAAAGAAACTACCACCCAACCCTGGTTTGGCCTATGTATTACTCCAGACATACAACAATGTGGTTGACTCTTAGCTGCCCTCTGAGCGATTAGGAATGGTAATAAATGCTGCCTGGCCAGCGATGCCCTCATCCCATGAAAGAATAAAAAAAACCCCCTGAAACTTGCAAATGACTGAAGCTTCCAGGTCTCTGGGGTAGATTCTGAAGCTCTCAAACCTGTGTCCCCCCAAATCTGGGGGCCAGTGATTATTAATTCCTGATGATGCTTCTGTCTTTAACGTTTTCTGATCCTGAGATTTGGACATGAGGCTTTTTTAATGATCGCAGCCCTGCACTGAAATTCAATATATCTGAACAATCAGGAATGGAGGGCTGAATGGCTGTTGTGGTAATGACACTCTTCTTCCTGTAGATGACAATGAGTGTGCCTCAGGACAGCATGGCTGTGACACTAATGCCCGATGTGGGAACATCATCGGCTCCTATTTCTGCCAGTGCTACCAGGGATTCAACGGAGACGGTTTCTCCTGCTTTGGTAAGCACTGCTCCCACCTCAAACACACTGCAACCTGCCCATAGTCGCTGTGACAGTCTGATGCAGACACACGCACACACACAGAGACACCTATTGACACAGACACACATATACATACACAGACATTTGCACACACACACATACACATGTACATGCACAGACACTCGCACACACAGACACACATAGACACGTATATACATACAGACGCTTGCGCACACACAGAGACAGACACAGACACATATATACATATAGACACTCGCACACACAGACGCGTATATACATACAGACACTCGTGCACACACAGGCACCCATATACATACACAGACAAACACATACAATGAGACACACAGACACACACATACAGACGCAGACATACACATACACACACATGCAGAGTCATGTTCACCATACAGAGAGACACACACAGACGCACTCACCCATACAGATACAACTGTTCGCACAGACAGCGACACAGACAAACACAACACACACACACACACACACTCACACACACTCTCACACTCACACACAGACACACACACACACAGACACACACACAGACACACACACACACTCTCACACACACACTCTCACACACACACTCTCACACACACACACACACACACAGACACACACACACAGACACACACACACAGATACACACACACACAGACACACACACACACACACTCTCTCTCACAGACACACACACACAGACACACACACACACACAGACACACACACACACAGAGAAACAGATTCTCACACAGACACAGAGGCACATATCCAGACATGATCAAAACTGAAAGAACTGTAGATGCTGAGATCATGGGAACTGCAGATGCTGGAGAATTCCAAGATAATAAAATGTGAGGCTGGATGAACACAGCAGGCCACGCAGCATCTCAGGAGCACAAAAGCTGACGTTTCGGGCCTAGACCCTTCATCAGAGAGGGGGATGGGGAGAGGGAACTACCTCCCCACCTATACTCTCTCCACCTATCTTCTTTACTCTCCATCTTCGGTCCGCCTCCCCCTCTCTCCCTATTTATTCCAGTTCCCTCTCCCCATCCCCCTCTCTGATGAAGGGTCTAGGCCCGAAACGTCAGCTTTTGTGCTCCTGAGATGCTGCTTGGCCTGCTGTGTTCATCCAGCCTCACATTTTATTATCTTTGAACTGTAGATGCTATACATCAGAAACAAAAATGGAAGCACCTGGAAAACCTCAGCAAGCCTGGCAGCGTCTGTGGAGAGAAATTAGAATGTACATTTTGGGTCCAGTGATCCATCTTCAGAACTCCAAACTGTCCACAGATGCTGCCAGACCCATCGAGCTTTTCCAGCAATTTCTGTTCTTAGTCCCGACATTTGATCACTGCCACACAAACACTGCTAACACTCAACCACACAGCCTGGCAAGTCACGTATTTTGGGACAGTGTAGCAGTAACTTTACTCTGTATCTAACCCCATTTCTGTCCCTGTACTGGGAGTGTTTGATGTTGACGGTGTAGAGGGAGCTTTACTCTGTATCTAACCCCATTTCTGTCCCTGTACTGGGAGTGTTTGATGGTGACGGTGTAGAGGGAGCTTTACTCTGTATCTAACCCCATTACTGCCCCTGTACTGGGAGTGTTTGATGTTGACGGTGTAGAGGGAGCTTTACTCTGTATCTAACCCCATTTCTGTCCCTGTACTGGGAGTGTTTGATGGTGACGGTGTAGAGGGAGCTTTACTCTGTATCTAACCCCATTTCTGTCCCTGTACTGGGAGTGTTTGATGGTGACGGTGTAGAGGGAGCTTTACTCTGTATCTAACCCCATTACTGCCCCTGTACTGGGAGTGTTTGATGGGGACAGTGTAGAGGGAGCTTTACTCTGTATCTAACCCCGTGGTGTCTCTGTCCTGGGAGTGTTTGATGGGGGACAGTGTAGAGGGAGCTTTACTCTGTATCTAACCCCGTGGTGTCTCTGTCTTGGGAGTGTTTTATGGGGGACAGTGTAGAGGGAGCTTTACTCTGTATCTAACCCCGTGGTGTCTCTGTCCTGGGAGTGTTTGATGGGGGACAGTGTAGAGGGAGCTTTACTCTGTATCTAACCCCGTGGTGTCTCTGTCTTGGGAGTGCGTATTCAGACATGTTTCTCAGTTTGTTCTTGTGGTGACTTCGTTTCTCTGAGTTGCCAGTCGAGTGTGAGAATTACAAGGCTTCGCTCCCAGTGTGAATGCTGATCCTTGCTCACAGCCATTTTGCCCGATTGTTGTTGGTTGTAATCCTACAGACATCGATGAGTGCTCCGTCAGTAATGGGCAGTGCCAGCAGGTGTGTGTCAATGACGCAGGCAGCTTCAAGTGCCAATGTAACAAGGGTTACTCGCTGACTGACGACAGCATGACTTGCACAGGTAAACTTACAGTGAAACAGTACTGGAGTGCATAGATTCTGGAACAGTCCCTGCAGATTGGAGGGTGGCTAATATCACTCCAATATTCGAAAAGGGGAGGTAGAGGGAAAAAATTGAATTGTAGACCAGTGAGCCTAATGTCGATAATGGGGAAATTTCTCAAATCCACTGTCAAGGATTTTGTAGCAGAGTATTTAGAAAACAGTGGCAGAATCAGACAGAGTCAGCATGGATTTATGAAGGGGAAACCATACTTGACAAATCTGTTAGAATTCTATGTTGATGTAACTAGTAGAGTTGACAAGGTAGAGCCTGTTGATGTGGTATATTTGGACTTTCAGAAAGTCCCACATAAGAGATTAATGTGTAAGATTGAAGCGCATGAGATGAGGGAGAAATGTATTAAGATGGATAGGAAACTGGTTGGCAGGGAGGAAACAGACTAGGAATTAATGGTCTTTTTCAAATTGGCTGGCTGTAACTACTGGGGTGCCACAGGGATCGGAGCTGGGACCCTGGCTATTCACAATATATATTAATGACTTGGATGAAGGAACAAAATGTAACATCTCCAAGTTTGCAGATGATACCAAGTTGGTTGGGAGGGTGAACTGTGACGAGGATGCAGAGATCCTACAGCATGATCTCAACAGTTTGGGTGTTTGGGCAAATCAATGGCAGATGCAGTGTAATTTGGATAAATGTGAGATTATTCTCTTCGGAAGCATAAACAAGGCAGCAGATTCCTACCTGAATGGCTGTAAATTGGGAGAGGGGAGTGTGCAGTGGGACCTGGGTGTCCTTGTGCACCAGTTGCTGAAGGTAGGCATGCAGGTGCAGCAGGTGGTAGAGAAGGCAAATGGTATGTTGGCCTTCATTGCGAGAGGTTTTGAGTACAGGAGCAGGGATGTGTTGTTGCAGCTATACAGGGCCTTGGTAAGACCACATCTAGAATACTGTGTGCAGTTTGGTCTCCTTTTCTGAGGAAGGATGCCCTTGCCCTCAAGGGGGCGCAGTGAAGGTTTACCAGGCTGATTCTGGGGATGCTGGGACTGATGTATGACTTGGTTGGGACTGTTTTCGCTGGAGTTCAAACGAATGAGGGTGATCTCATAAAGACTTATAAAATTCTAACAGGCCTGGACATGGTAAACGCAGGGGGGATGTTCCCGATGGTAGGTGTGGCCACAACTAGGAGTCACAGTCTGAGGAATCAGAATAGGCCATTCAGACAGAGATGAGGAGACATTTCTTCACCCAAAGAGTGGCGAGCTTGTGGAATTCATTACCACAGGAAGTAGTTGAGATAAAAACATTGAATGTATTCAAGTGGTGACTAGATATTGCACTTGGGGTGAACGAGATCAGAGGTTATGGGGAGAAAGCAGGATTAGGCTATTGAGTTGGATGATTGGCCGTGATCGTGAAGAATGGCTCAGCAGGCTCAACGGGCCGAATGGCCTCCTGCTCCTCCTAACTTCTATGTTTCTTTTTGGCCTGTATCCCTCTAAATCGTTCTTAAACGTGTACTCATCCAGGTATCTTTTAAATGTACCAGCCTCCACCACTTCCTCTGACAGCTTGTTCCATACATAGACTACCCTCTGTGTGAGAAAGTTACCCCTCTGGTCCTTTTTACATCTTTCCCCTCTCACCTTGAACACATGCCCCTCTACTTTTGGACTCCCCCACCCTGGGGAGAAAGACCTTGACTATTCACCCTATCCATGCCCCTCGCGATTTTCTAAATCTCTACAAGGTCACTCCTCAGCCTCCAACGCTGCAGGGAGAATAGCCCCAGCCTACTCCACTTCTCCCTACAGCTCAAACCCTCCAACCCTGGCAAAATTCTTGTCAATTTTTTTTAAGCGTTTCAGGTTTAACAAGACCTTTCCTATAGCAGGGAGACCAGAACTGAATGCAATATTCCAATTGTGGCCAAACCAATGACCTGTACTGTAGCAACATGACTTCCCAACTCCTTTAATCAGTGCGCTGACCAATAAAGACAAACATGCCAAAAACCTTCTTCACTATTCTGTCTATCTGTGACTCCGCTTTCAAGGAACTATGAATGTGCACTCCAAGGCCTCTACATTCAACCACTCTCACCAGCATCTTACCGTCAAGAGTATAAATGCTGCTCTGATTTCCTTTCCAAAATGCAGCACCTCACATAATTCTAAATTAAACTCCATTTGCCACTCAACCCATTGGCCCATCTGATCAAGGTGCTGTCGTACTCTGAGATAATCTTCACTGCCCACTACGCCTTCAATTTTTGTATCATCTGCCGAATGACAGTGAACCAATTACAGTGAAACTGCCTTGATTTAGTGGCCAACAGTAAGAGCAGGCAGGTGAAACATGGGGTCAGAGTGATATTACGTGAATAGGCAACACCAGTGGAGAACATAACAGCACAGTACAGGCCCTTCGGCCCTCGATGCTGTGCTGACCTGTCATACCGATCTCAAGCCCATCTAACCTACACTATTCCATGTACGTCCATATGCTTATCCAATGACAAGTTAAATGTACCTAAAGTTGGCGAATCTACTACCGTTGCAGGCAAAGTGTTCCATTCCCTTACTACTCTCTCAGTAAAGAAACTACCTCTGACATCTGTCCTATATCTTTCACCCTTCAATTTAAAGCTATGGCCCCTCGTGCTCGCCGTCACCATCGTAGGAAAAAGGCTCTCCCTATCCACCCTATCTAACCCTCTGATTATTTTATATGTCTCAATTAAGTCACCTCACAACCTTCTTCTCTAATGAAAACAGCCTCAAGTCCCTCAGCCTTTCCTCGTAAGACCTTCCCTCCATACCAGGCAACATCCTAGTAAATCTCCCCTGCACCCTTTCCAAAGCTTCCACATCATTCTTATAATGCGGTGAGCAGAACTGTACACAATACTCCAAGTGCGGCTGCACCAGAGTTTTGTACAGCTTCGCCATAACCTCTTGGTTCTGGAACTCGATCCCTCTATTAATAAAAGCTAAAACACTGTATGCCTTCTTAACAGCCCTGTCAACCTGGGTGACAACTTTCAAGGATCTGTGTACATGGACACTGAGATCTCTCTGCTCATCTACACTACTAAGAATCTTACCATTAGCCCTGTACTTTGCCTTCTGGTTACTCCTACCAAAGTGCATCATCTCACACTTGTCTGCATTAAACTCCATTTGCCACCTCTCAGCCCAGCTGTGCAGCTTATCTATGTCTCTCTGCAACCTACAGCATCCTTCGTCACTATCCACAACTCCACCGACCTTAGCGTCGTCTGCAAATTTACTAACCCATCCTTCTATGCCCTCATCCAGGTCATTTATAAAAATGACAAACAGCAGTGGCCCCACCACCGATCCTTGCGGTACACCACTAGTAACTGGTCTCCAGGATGAACATTTCCCATCAACTACCACCCTCTGTCTTCTTTCAGCAAGCCAATTTCCGATCCAAACTGCTATATCTTCCACAATTCCATTCCTCCGCATTTTGTACAATAGCCTACTGTGGGGAACCTTATCGAATGCCTTGCTGAAATCCATATACACCACATCAACCGGTTTATTCTCATCTACCTGTTTGGTCACCTTCTCAAAGAACTCAATAAGGTTTGTGAGACACGACCTTACCTTCACAAAACCGTGCTGACTATCCCTAATCAAATTATTCCTTTCTAGATGGTTATAAATCCTATCCCTTATAACCTTTTCCAACACTTTACCAACAACTGAGGTAAGGCTCGCTGGTCTATAATTACCAGGGTTGTCTCTACTCCCCTTCTTGACGGGGAACCACATTTGCTATCCTCCAGTCATCTGGCACTATTCCTGTAGACAATGACGAGTTAAAGATCAATGCCAAAGGCTCGGCAATCTCCTCCCTGGCTTCCTAGAGGATCCGAGGATAAATCCCATCCAGCCCAGGGGACTTATCTATCTTCACCCTCTGAAGAATTTCTAATACCTCTTCCTTGTGAACCTCAATCCCACCCAGTCTAGTAGGCTGTATCTCAGTATTCTCCTCGACAACATTGTTGTTTTCTAGAGTGAATACTGTTGATAAATATTGGACAGAAACGGACAGAAAGTTCCCTTCGTCAATAGGACAAACGCAGTTGCTGTTTGTGTTTGAGAGACGCCGTGTCTGATGTCAATGTTTCCGTGTTTCTCCAGTTTATTTCCTGCCCCGCCCCCCACCCCGAGCTCATCCTGTCCCAGTGACCCACCACCTGCAGATATGGGAGGGTGTGAGGAGGGGCGTTTTTACACACTGAGTGCACTTCGATCAGCGCAGGCTCGGTGGGCCGAATGGCCTTTTCCTGTGCTGTAATTTTCTTTGTTCTTTGAGTGACTGTGACCCAGAGTTCTCTGCATCACTGTTAGTCACACCTTCCATCACTTTACTGATGATAGAAAATAGACTGATGGGGCGGTAACACGCCGCGTTGGATTTAGAGTCATAGAGTAATACAGCATGGAAACAGGCCCTTCCGCCCACACTGGTCCATGCTGACCATGATGCCCACTCACCTAGTTCCAATTGACTGCATTTAGTCCATATCCCTCAGCTTAGAAACATTTGACTAAATATTTCGTAGAGACATTCAGCACAAGTGAGGTTCTTCGACCCATCAATCCCACATTGACCTCTGTACGCTTATCCCACATTCCCACACTGGGCCCATAGACTTGAATGTTATGATGTCTCAATTGCTTAAACAAGTAATGTTTGGTCTCCTTCCTCAACTAATATCCCAAATAGTGCATTCCCGACACCCCCTGCTGTCTGGGTGAAAGAACCCTTCCTCAAGTACCCTCTAAACCAACTGCTACCACCCTGAAATGATGCTCCATTGTTATTGGCCATTGACTAAGAGGAGCAGCTTCTTCCCATCTCCCCTGTCCATGCCTGTCATAATCTTATAGACCTCAGTCAAGACCCCCCTCAGCCTTCTCTGCTCCAAAGGAAACAACCTGAGCTTATCCAGCCTCTCTTCATCACTGAAATGCTCCATCCCTGGTCAACCTCCTGTGTACCCCCTTCACAGCAAGCACATCCCTCCTACAGTGCAGAGACCTGAACTGCTCACAGCTCCTCTGATGCTGCTTGGCCTGCTGTGTTCATCCAGCTCCACACTTTGTTATCTCGGATTTTCCAGCATCTGCAGTTCCCATTATCTCTGCGCATCATCTCTCAACTCTACTCATTCTCGAGACTGTCTGCTCGCTGGGCACTGGGTTTAATTACTGGCCTTGAACGGACGTCCCCCTCAGTAAGTCACTAACAGATGTGTCCTGAGCCTCCAGGGCCTTCACGCGGGTAGCATTGTAGATGCTGTGCTTCCGCAGTCCGAGGGCAGTCCAGAACCTTGCAATTTCAGGAAGCAGGAATAATGGGAACCTCAGTAGGCAAAGGCAGAGAGACGACCACAGGGCCTCCACAATCAAAGCCCTCACAGGAAAGGCAGGAGTCATGGGGCAGCTCAGTGATTAACACTGCTGCCTGACAACACCAGCCTCCCGGGTTCGATTCCAGCCTCAGGCGACCGTCTGTGTGCAGTTTGCACATTCTCACCATGTCAGCGTGGGTTTCCTCCCACAGTCCAAAGATCCCTGGAAAGGTAGGTTTGACGTACGATGAACGGCTAAGGATCCTGGGATTGTACTCATTAGAGTTTATAAGGTTGAGGGGAGATCTAATAGAAATTTACAAGATAATGTATGGTTTAGAAAGGGTGGACGCTGGGAAGTTGTTTCCATTAGGCGGGGAGGCTAGGACCCATGGGCACAGCTTTAAGATTAGAGGGGGTAAATTTAAAACTGAAATGAGACGACATTTATTCATCCAGAGAGTGGTGGGCTTGTGGAATTCATTGCCGCAGAGTGCAGTGGAGGCCGGGACATTGGATGCCTTCAAGGCAGAGATCGACAAATTCTTGATCTCAGAAGGAATCAAGGGTTACGGGGAGAGTGCAGGAAAGTGGAGTTGAAATGCCCATCGGCCATGATTTAAATGGCGGAGTGGACTTGATGGGCCGAACGGCCTTATTTCCACTCCTATGTCTTATGGTTGATGGTCTTATTGTCACACTTGTCTGTGTTGAATTTCATTTGCCAATGCAGCCCATTTTCCCATTTATCCTGCTTTTCCTGTACAGGACACACTTACGTAATTTTCCACGTTGTTGGGTAGATGCCAGTGTTGTAACTGTGCTGGAACAGCTTGGCTCGGGGAGCGGCAAGGTCTGGAGCACAAGTCTTCGGTACTATTGCTGGATTGCTGTCAGGACGCATTGCCTTGGCAGTGTCCAGTGTCTGCAACTTGATACCACGTGGAGTGAATCAAACTGGCTGAAGACTGGTATCTGTAACACTGGGGACCACTGGTGGAGGCCGAGATAGATCATACATTCGGCACTTTTGGCTAAAAATTGCTGCGACAGCTTCACCTTATATTTTTCACTGACAAGCTGGTTTCTTCCGTCATTGAGGATGGGGATATTTGTGGAGCCTCCTCCCCTAATGGCTCCTTAAATTGTCCATGACCATTCATGACAGGATGTGATGGGTCTGCAGAGCCTAGATCTGATCTATTGGTTGTGAATGGCTTAACTGTCTGTCACTTGCTGCTTACATTGTTTGGTGGCTTCACCAGGCTGACACCTCATCTTCAGGTATGCCTGGTTCGGCTCCTGGCATAGTTGCTAGATCTGTGCGAAGTCTGTCCCATTGATCATGGTGATAGTGCCACACAACTTGATGGAGGGTGTTCTCACTGTCAAGGCGGAAGAATAGCTGAGTGTCCACATTAATAGCCTAGCAATAATACTACAAGGCTATCACCCTCACTAGTGACTATTATGCCTTCTTAACTACCCTGTTAACCTGTCCTATGACCTTCGGGACTTGGTGATCAAACATCCCAAGGTTCCTCGGTTCTTAAGTGTCCTGTCTTTCGTTGTCTTGTTCCTTCTTCCAAAGTACGTCCCCTCACATTTATCAGGGTCAAGTTCAATATGACACTGATCTGCCCATCTGACCAATCTTTTTATGTCCTCCTGTAACCTCACACCTTCCCCCTCACAGTCAACCACCTGGCCAATCTTTGTGTCATCCACAAGCTTACTTACCATCCCCACCCATATCCTCACTTATATCAGTTATAAACAGCACAAACAATGAGAGACCTAGCACTAATCCCTGTGGTACACCACTACATGCAAACAGCCTTCTACCACTGCCCTCTGTCTCCTGTCACTGAGCCAATTTTGGATCCATCTTGCCAAGTTCCTATGGATCCCATGAGCTTTTACCTTCTTTGTCAGTGTCCTTATGGGACCTTGTCAAAGGCCTTGCTGAAATCCATATAAACTCCACCATTTGCCCTCCCCTCATCGACACACACAAACATTCAACCAGATTTGTTGGGTATGACCTCCCTCTGACAAAGCCTATCGCTGGTCAAACCTTGTCTCTCCAAATGAAAATAAATTTTCTCCTTCACTACTTTCTCCAATAGTTTCCCTCTCACTAGTGTGAGACTCGTTGGTCTGAAAATTCCTGGTGTGCAGTTACCATCCCGCTTGTAAATTCAATCCTCTGGCACCTCCCCTCTGCCCAGAGCCAATTCTAAACTTTGTGTCTGGGCCCCCTGTATTTTTCTGCCTCACCTGCATTAGCCTGGGATATACCTCGTCTGGACTTGGGTATTTGTCCACCTTTAAACCAGCCGAAGCCTCCAATACCTTCTCACTCCCTAAATCAATCTGCTTAAGAGCCTTGATTTGATTTATTTATTATTTATTGTTACAGAATGCAGTGAGATGTGTTGTAAAATTTCACCACCCCCTGGAGCCATCTTAAAGCACACAAAAATAAACCAAAACACAGAATATACAATAAATTGTATGCCATGAGACTGGTGGCCTGGTGGGAGTTCCCATCACGGAGCTGGAATGAAAGTCGCCATTGTTTAGCGTCACCTCGCCTCCACTGAGACCCTCACCACTATGGGCCCTCATTGGCCCTTTCAATGCAAATGCCACCAGGACCTCCAGCTGCAGAACCAGCTCAAACTTGATTCTGCTGCTGCCATGAGCCCGCTGAGGCCAACCTCCCCGGTACTGCCACTGCCAATGCCCCAGGGTCTCTTACTGGGCCCAAACCCACCTCCACTGCTGCCACCAGGAATCTGCGCCAGATACAGGGTAGGTGATGGCCTCGTGGTATTATTGCTAGGCTATTAATCCAGAAACCCCGCTGATGTTCTGGGACCTGGGTTCAAATCCCACCACGGCAAATGGTGGAATTTGAATTCAATAATTAAAAAAAAGACTCTGAAACTAAGGCTCTATTGATCACCATGAAATCATTGCCGATTGTTGGAAAAATTCCATCTGGCTCGCTAATGTCCTCCAGGGAAGAAAATCTGCCACCCTCACCTGGTCTGGCCCACATGTGACTCCAGACCCACAGCAATGTGGTTGACTCACTGCCCTGTGAAATGGCTGAGCAAGCCACTCAGTTGCACCAATCACTACAAAGTCCCAACAAACAAATGAAACCGGACAGATCACTTTGTATCGACCTGGGCACCGGAAAAGACAAGGGCAGAAACAGCCCTGTCGACCCTGCAAAGTCCCCCTCACTAACATCTGGGGGTTGGTGCCAACATCAGGAGAGCTGTCTCACAGACTAGTCAAGCAACAGCCTGACACAGTCATACTCACAGAATCGTACCTTACAGACAGTGTCCCAGACACCATCATCACCATCCCCGGGTATAGCCTGTCCCACCGGCAGGACAGACCCAGCAGACGGGGGGGGCGGCACAATGAGATAAAGTCCGGTGGAGAATATAGACAATAGGTGCTGCAGTAGGCCATTCGGCTCTTTGAGCCAGCACCACCATTCATTATGATCATGGCTGATCATCCACAATCAGTATCCTGTTCCTGCCTTATCCCCATAACCCTTGATTCCACTATCTTTAAGAGCTCTATCCATCTCTTTCTTGAAAGTATCCAGAGACTTGGCCTCCACTGCCTTCTGGGGCAGAGCATTCCATATATCCACCACTCTCTGCGTGAAGACGTTTTTCCTCAACTCTGTTCTAAATGACCTACCCCTTATTTTTAAACTGTGTCCTCTGGTTCTGGACTCACCCATCAGCGGAAACATGCTTCCTGCCTCCAGAGTGTCCAATCCCTTAATAATCTTATATGTCTCAATCAGATCCCCTCTCATCCTTCTAAACTCAAGTGTATACAAGCCCAGTCGCTCCAATCTTTCAACATATGATAGTCCCGCCATTCCAGGAATTGACCTCATGAACCTACGCTGCACTCCCTCAACAGCAAGAATGTCCTTCCTCAAATTGGGAGACCAAAACTGCACACAGTACTCCAGGTGCGGTCTCACCAGGGCCCTGTACAGCTGCAGAAGGACCTCTTTGCTCCTATACTCAATTCCTCTTGTGATGAAGGTCAGCATGCCATTAGCTTTCTTCACTGCCTGCTGTACCTGCATGCTTGCTTTCATTGACTGATGTACAAGAACACCAAGATCTCGTTGTACTTCCCCTTTACCTAACTTGACTCCATTGAGATAGTAATCTGCCTTCCTGTTCTTGCCACCAAAGTGTATAACCTCACATTTATCCACATTAAACTGCATCTGCCATGCATCTGTCCACTCACCTAGCCTGTCCAAGTCACCCTGTATTCTCATAACATCCTCCTCACATTTCACACTGCCACCCAGCTTTGTCATCAGCAAATTTGCTAATATTACTTTTAATGCCTTCATCTATATCATTAATGTATATCGTAAACAGCTGCGGTCCCAGCACCGAATCTTGTGGTACCCCACTGGTCACTGCCTGCCATTCCGAAAGCGACCCGTTTATCCCTACTCTTTGCTTCCTGTCAGACAGCCAATTTTCAATCCAAGCCAGTATTTTGCCCCCAGTACCATGTGCCCTAATTTTGTTCACCAACCTCCTCTGTGGGACTTTATCAAAGGCTTTCTGAAAGTCCAGGTACACTACATCCACTGGCTCTCCCTTATCCATTTTCATAGTTACATCCTCAAAAAATTCCAGAAGATTAGTCCAGCACGATTTCCCCTTCGTAAATCCATGCTGACTCTGACCTATCCTGCTACTCCTATCCAAATGAGTCGTAATTTCATCTTTTATAATTGATTCCAGCATCTTTCCCACCACTGACGTCAGGCTAACTGGTCTGTAATTTCCTGTTTTCTCTCTCCCTCCATTCTTGAAAAGTGGGACAACATTAGCCACCCTCCAATCCGTAGGAACTGTTCCTGAATCCATAGACCCTTGGAAAATAATTACCAACGCGTCCACAATTTCTAGAGCCACCTCCTTAAGTACCCTGGGAGGCAGACCATCAGGTCCCGGGGACTTATCAGCCTTCAGACTTAACACTCTATCCGACACCATTTTCTGCCTAATATAAATACCCTTTAGTTCGTCCATTACCCTCGGTCCTTCAGCCACTATTACATCTGAGAGATTGCTTGTGTCTTCCCCAGTGAAGACAGATCCAAAGTACCTATTCAACTCATGTGCCATTTCCTTGTTCCCCATAATAAATTCACCTGTTTCTGTCTTAAGGGCCCAATTTTAGTGGTAACCATTTTTTTTCTTTTCACATTCCTAAAAAAGCTTTTACTATCCTCCTTTATATTTTTGGCCAGTTTTCCTTCGTACCTCATTTTTTCTCTGTGTATTGCATTTTTAGTTATCCTCTGTTGCTCTTTGAAGGCTGTGCGAATCGTCAACATTGACTCTGGACCCCATGATGTCTCATGGCTTCAGGTTAAACATGGGCAAGGAAACCTCCTGCTGATTACCACGTACCGCCTTCCCTCAGCTGATGGTTCAGTCTCTCCTCATTGTTGAGCAACACTTAGAGGAAGCACTGAGGATGGCAAGGGTACAAAATGTACTCTGGGTGGGGGATTTCAATGTCCACCACCAAGAGTGGCTCAGCAGCATTACTACTGATAGAGCTGGTCGGGTCCTAAAGGACATAGCTGCTAGACTGGGTCTGAGGCAGGTGGTGAGGGAACCAACAAGAGGGAAACACATACTTGACCTCATCCTTACCAATCTGCCAGCTGCAGATGTATCTATCCATGACAGTATTGGTCAGAGTGACCATCACACAGTCCTTGTGGAGATGAAGTCCTACCTTCACATTGAGAATAACCTCCATCGTGTTGTGTAACACTATCCCCGTGCTCAATGGGACAGACTTCACACAGATCTAGCAACTCAAGACTGGGCATCCATGAGGCGCTGTGGGTCATCAACAGCAGCAGAGTTGTACTCCAGCACGATCTGTAAGCTCATGGCCCGGCATATCCCCCACTCAACCATTACCATCCAGGCAGAGGATCAGACTGGTTCAATGGAGAGTGCAGGAGGGCAGGCCAGGAGCAGCACCAGGCATACCTGAAGATGAGGTATTAACCCGGTGAAGCCACCAAACAGGATTACTTACACACCAAACAATGTAAGCAGCGAGTGACAGAGCTAAGCGATCCCACAACCAACGTATCAGATCTAAGCTCTGCAGTCCTGCCACATCCAGCTGTGAAAGGTGGTGGACAATTAACAACTCACTGGAGGAGGAGGCTCCACAAATATCCTGATCCTCAACGATGGAAGAGCCCAGCGCATCAGGGCAAAAGATAAGGCTGAAGCATTCGCAGCAATCTTCAGCCAGAACTGCCAAGTGGATGATCCATCTCTCCCTCCTCCAGTGGTCCCCAGCATCACAGATACTAGTCTTCAGCCAATTCGATTCACTCCACGTGATATCAAGAAACAGTTGGAGACACTGGATACTGCAAAGGCTATGGGGCCTGACAACATTCTGCAATAGTACTGAAGGCTTGTGCTCCAGAACTTGCCGTTCCCCGAGCCAAGCTGTTCCAGCACAGTTACAACACTGGCATCTACCCGACAATGTGGAAAATTGCCCAGATATGTCCTGTACACAAAAAGCAGGACAATTCCAACCCGGCCAATTACCACCCCATCAGTCTCCTCTCGATCATCAGCAAAGTGATGGAAGGTGTCAGTAACAGGGCTGTCAAGCAGCTCCTGCTCAGCAATAACCTGCTCAGTGATGCCCAGTTTGGGTTCCGCCAGGGCCACCCAGCTCCTGACCTTATTACAAGCCTTGGCTCAAACATGAACAAAAGAGCTGAATTCCTGAGGTGAGGTGAGAGTGACAGCCCTTGCCGGCACAGCTCAATTCAACTGAGTGTGGCATCAAGGATCCCTGGCAAAACTGGAATTAATAGTTATCAGTTTGCAAATTCTCTGCTGTTGGACGTAATTTCTGACACATAGGAGGATGGTTGTGCTTGCTGGAGGTCCATCATCTCAACTCCAGGACATCTCTGCAGTAGTACACTTACTGACCTGACTTGGAAATATATCGCCGTCCCTTCACTGCCGCTGGGTCAGTATCCTGGATTTGCCTCTCTCTAGGTCAGGGTCACCTGGTTTGAACACATTAGGGAGTGGATCTCCGGGTTCATCCTTGGCCTCTAGTTGGGGAACACTGAGATTAACTTTGACATATATTCCTGTACACACTTACTGAAGAAATCTGTGTAGGACAGGGTGTGTGTTTGTCTGTGTTAGTGTGGGGCTGGGGATAAATATCTTTCAGCAGTTTATTCTGTTTTACAGATTTCGATGAGTGTCTTGATGAGAATGCAGGTTGTAGTCAAATCTGTACAAATACCAATGGGTCCTATATCTGCTCCTGTTCCCATGGATACCAGCTACATGTTGATATGAAGCAGTGTGTTGGTAAGTGGTGATACTTTTACAATAGTTTAGTAATGGTGGACATTCTGCCCTGATTTATGGAGGATTATTAGGTCGGCCACACCACCCTTTCTAGCCCACCCTCCCTCTTTATCTCAGCAGGATCTATTTCCAGCAACAGGATGCGGCCTGTCTCCACCCTCACTGTCACCATCAGATACTGAGACCACCTTCATTCAGTCCTGGAATGTTGGCAACGCCAGCTGGGCCCAGCATTTATTGCCCGTCCCTAGTTGCCCCTTGAGAAGGTGGGGGTGAGCTGCCTTCTTGAACTGCTGCAGTCCGTGTGCTGTAGGTTGACCCACAATGCCCTGAGGGAGGGAATTCCAGGATTCTGACCCAGTGACAGTGAAGGAACAGTGATATATTTCCAAGTCAGGATGGTGAGTGGCTTGGAGGGGAACTTGAAGAGGGTGGTGTTCCCATGTACCTGCTGCCCTTGTCCTTCTCGATGGAAGTGGGTTCTCGGTTTGGAAGGTGCTGCCTGAGGACCTGTGGTGAATTTCTGCTGAGTATCTTGTAGCTCGTACACACTGCTGTGACTGAGCGTCGGTGGTGGATGGAGTGGGATGTTTGTGGATGTGGTGCCAATCAAGCAGCTGCTTTCTCCTGGACGGTGTCAAGCTTCTTGAGTGTTGTTGGGGCTGCACCCATCCAGGCAAGTGGGGAGTATTCCATCACACTCCTGCCTTGTGCCTTGTAGATGGTGGGACAGGCTTTGGGGATCAGGAGGTGAGTTACTCGCTGCTGGATTCCCAGCTTCTGGCCTGCTCTTATAGCTGCGTGTTAATGTGGTGAGTCTAGTTGAGTTTCTGGTCAGATGTTAAATAGTGGGGGATTCAGTGATGGTACAACCATTGAGTGTCAAGGGATGGTGATTAGATTGTCCCTTAATGATGATGGCCATAGCCTGGCATTTGTGTGGCGTGAATGTCACTTGCCACTTGTAGCCCAAGTCTAGATATTGTCCAGATCTTGTAGCATTTGAACACAACTGATTCAGTATCTGAGGAGTCACGAATGGTGCTGAACATTGTGCAATCATCAGTGAACATCCCACTTCTGACCTTATGATGGAGAAGCTGAAGATGTGATGATCTTTTCATCCTCACAATCCCCAGGTATAGTGCCGAAAGATTGGAGAGAGGTGAACGTCATTCCCTTGTTCAAAAAAGGGAATAAGGGTAACCCCGGAAATTACAGACCAGTTAGTCTTACTTTGATGGTGGGCAAATTATTGGAAAGGGCTCTGAGGGACAGGATTTATGATCATTTGGAAAGGCACAGTTTGATTCGTGACAGTCAGCGTGGATTTGTGAGGGGTAGATCATGCCTCACAAACCTTATTGAATGCTTTGAAGAGGTGACCAAACACGTGGATGAAGGTAGAGCAGTGGATGTGGTATACATGGATTTGAGTAAGGTGTTTGATAAGGTTCCCCATGGTAGGCTCATTCAGAAGGTAAGGAGGCATGGGATAGGGGGAAATGTGGCAGATTGGATTCAGAATTGGCTGACCCTTAGAAGAGAAAGGGTGGTAGTGGATGGAAAATATTCAACATGGTGCTCAGTTACGAGTGTGTACCACAAGGACCTGTTCTGGGTCGTCTTCAATTTGTGATGTTTGTAAATGATGTGGATGAAAGAGTGGAAGGGTGGATTAGTAAGTTTGTGGATGATACAAAGGTGGGTCACGTTGTGGACAGTGCAGAGGGCTGTTCTAGGTTACAAAGGGACATTGATAGGATGCAGAGATAACAAAGTGTGAAGCTGGATGAACACAGCAGGCCAAGCAGCATCTCAGGAGCACAAAAGCTGACGTTTCGGGCCTAGACCCTTCATCAGAGAGGGGGAGGCGGACCAAAGATGGATAGAGGTGCAGAGCTGAGCTGAGAAGTGGCAGATGGAGTTTAACCCTGAAAAGTTTGAGGTGATTTATTTTGGAAGGACAAACTTGAAAGCAGAATACAGGGTTAACAGAAAGTTTCTTAGCAGTGTGGAGGAGCAGAGGGATCTTGGGGTTCATGTTCACAGTTCCCTGAAAGCTGCCACCCAGGTGGATAGAGTTGTTAAGAAGGTGTATGGTGTGTTAGCTTTCATTAATAGAGGGATTGAGTTCAAGAGCCGTGAAGTTATGCTCCAGCTATACAAAAGCCTGGTTCAGCCACATTTGGAGTATTGTGGCCAGTTCTGGTCGCCTCATTACAGGAAATTTTCGACCGGTTAGCCTGACGTCAGTGGTGGGAAAGATGCTGGAGTCAATTATAAAAGATGAAATTATGACTCAATTGGATAGCAGTAACAGAATACGTCAGAGTCAGCATGGATTTACGAAGGGGAAATCGTGCTGGACTAATCTTCTGGAATTTTTTGAGGATGTATCTATGAAGATGGACAAGGGAGAACCAGTGGATGTAGTGTACCTGGACTTTCAGAAAGCCTGTGATAAAGTCCCACAGAGGAGATTGGTGAGCAAAATTAGGGCACATGGTACTGGGGGCAAAATACTGGCCTGGATTGAAAATTGGCTGTCTGACAGGAAGCAAAGAGTAGTGATAAACGGGTCCCTTTTGGAATGGCAGGCAGTGACCAGTGGGGTACAGCAAGATTTGGTGCTGGGACTGCAGCTGTTTACGATATAAATTAATGATATAGATGAAGGCATTAAAAGTAATATTAGCAAATTTGCTGATGACACAAAGCTGGGTGGCAGTGTGAAATGTGAGGAGGATGTTATGAGAATACAGGGTGACTTGGACAGGCTAGGTGAGTGGACAGATGCATGGCAGATGCAGTTTAATGTGGATAAATGTGCGGTTATACACTTTGGTGGCAAGAACAGGAAGGCAGATTACTATCTCAATGGAGTCAAGTTAGGTGAAGGGGAAGCACAATGAGATCTGGGTGTTCTTGTACATCAGTCAATGAAAGCAAGCATGCAGGTACAGCAGGCAGTGAAGAAAGCTAATGGCATGCTGGCCTTCATAACAAGAGGAATTGAGTGTAGGAGCAAAGAGGTCCTTCTGCAGCTGTACAGGCCCCTGGTGAGACCGCACCTGGAGTACTGTGTGCAGTTTTGGTCTCCCAATTTGAGGAAGGACTTTCTTACTGTTGAGGGAGTGCAGCGTAGGTTCACGAGGTCAATTCCTGGAATGGCGGGACTATCATATAGATAGAACATAGAACATAGAACAGTACAGCACAGAACAGGCCCTTCAGCCCACAATGTTGTGCCGACCATTGATCCTCATGGATGCACCCTCAAATTTCTGTGACCATATGCATGTCCAGCAGTCTCTTAAATGACCCCAATGACCTTGCTTCCACAACTGCTGCTGGCAACGCATTCCATGCTCTCACAACTGTTGCAAGATTGGAGCGACTGGGCTTGTATACACTTGAGTTTAGAAGGATGAGAGGGGATCTGATTGAGACATATAAGATTATTAAGGGATTGGACACTCTGGAGGTGGGGAGCATGTTTCTGCTGATGGGTGAGTCCAGAACCAGAGGACACAGTTTAAAAATAAGGGGTAGGCCATTTAGAACAGAGTTGAGGAAAAGCTTCTTCACCCAGAGAGTGGTGGATATATGGAATGCTCTGCCCCAGAAGGCAGTGGAGGCGAACTCTCTGAATACTTTCAAGAAAGAGATAAATAGAGCTCTTAAAGGTAGTGGAATCAAGGTTTTGGGGATAAGGCAGGAACAGGATACTGATTGTGGATGATCAGCCATGATCATAATGAACGGTGGTGCTGGCTTGAAGGGCCAAATGGCCTACTGCAGCACCTATTGTCTATTGTCTATTGAAAGATGTGGAAGCGTTGGAAAAGGTGCAGAGGAGATTTAGCAGGATATTGCCTGGAATGGAGGGAAGGTCTTACGAGAAAAGATTGAGAGAGCTCGGGTTTTTCCCTTTAGAACAATGAAGGATGAGAGGTGACTTGATAGAGGTGTACAAAATGATCAGAGGTATAGATAGAGTAGACAGCCAGAGACTTTTTCCTCGGGTGGAGGTAGCTATTATGAGGGGACATAGTTTTAAAGTGAGTGGAGGTGGATATCGGGGAGGTGTCAGGGGTAGGTTCTTTACTCAGAGAGTGGTTGGGGCGAGGAATGCATTTCCGGAGAGGGTAGTGGAGTCGGCCTCATTAGGGGCATTTAACCGGCTATTAGATAGGCATATGGCTGATAGTATAAGGTAGGAGTGGAGGTTTGATAGACCTTAGGATTAGGGTAGAAGTTTGGCACAACATTGTGGGCCGAAGGGCCTGTGCTGTGCTGTACCATTCTATGTTCTGTGTTCTATGTTCTATGGCTGGGCCTCCACGAGCTGCAACTATCTTCCTTTATAAATATGCAGATACAGCATGTGAAGGTGAATGGCATACTTTTCTTAATCACCAAAGGGTCATGGTTGAGCCTATCTCACACTGTGTGCTGTTTCGGTCTCCTTATTTAAGAAAGGATGTAACTGCACTGGAGGCATTTCATAGGAGGTTTACAGATTAATACCTGGAATGAGCAGGTTGTCTTATGAGGAAAGGTTGGACAGACTGTACTTCCCACTGGCGTTTGAAAGAGTAAGGAATGACTTGATTTGAAGTGTAAGACTGTGAATGGTCCTGACCAGGTGGATGTAGACAGTGTGTGCACTGTTGCTCTGGATGCTCTGTTTGAAATGAGGGGTCACCCTTTTAGGGCCGAGATAAGGAGAAATTTTCCCTCTGGGAGGGTTGTGGTGCTTTGGGACTCTGCCTATGGAGGCAGTGGGGGTGGAGCCGTGTTTTTTAACACTGAGGTGGATAAATTCCTGTCTGGCAGGGAATCAGGGTAATTGGGAGTAGTTAGTTTTCATTCATTCATGGGATGAGGGCGTCATTGGCCAGGCCAGTATTTACTGCCCATCCCCAATTGCCAAGTCGCCCATATAGCTGTGTGCCTGGAGTCACACATAGCCTAGACCAGGTAAGCATGGCAGGGACATTAGTGAACCAGATGCATTTCTATGTCAAGAACTAAAACAGAAGTTGCTGGAAAAGCTGAGCAGGTCTGGCAGCATCTGTGAAGAAGAAATCAGAGTTAATGTTTTGAGTCTGGTGACCCTTCCTCAGAGCTGATAGGACCTGTGAAAACATCGGTTTATATTGCAGAAGTTCTGAGGAAGGGTCACCGGACCCAAAACATTAACTCTGATTTTTTTCTTCACAGATGCTGCCAGACCTGCTGAGCTTTTCCAGCAACTTCTGTTTTTGTTCCTGATTTACAGCATCCGCAGTTCTTTTAGAATTTTTATGGCAGTTGGCAACAGTACCCTGGTTATTATCATAGTAATTCCCAATATTTATTGAAATCACAGTTCGCTATCCGTCAAAGAGGGATTCAAATCCAGGTCCCCTGATAATAAAGTGTGGGGCTGGATGAACACAGCAGACCAAACAGCATCTCAAGAGCACAAAAGCTGACGTTTTTGGCCTAGACCCTTCATCAGAAAGGCCGAAAGGTCAGCTTTTGTGCTCCTGAGATGCTGCTGGGCCTGCTGTGTTCATCCAGCCCCACACTTTGTTATCTTGGATTCTCCAGCATCTGCAGTTCCCATTATCCCAGGACCCCTGATGCATGATTGAATGATAATACCAGTAGGCCATCACTTCTTCTGAAACACAAGCCCATCGATGTTAGTGTGTAAAGAAGCAAGCAGGAGGGGCTGAATGGCCTACTCCTGCTGCTAGTTTGTTTGTTGTGTTTGTGTAGGACTCATGTGAGGTTATGTTCTGTCCAAAATGAAGGGATAGAACTGATAGGTCTTTTGGAGAACGATGGAGCAAAATGGACCTTACTGGTGAAAATCTGTTCTGGAAGAGTCAGTCTGAGTGGAACTACATCGAAATGCCCCTGGAGTTTTTGACCTGATTTGGCAGCAGATGTGAAGCTGCCTGAGAGCTGGGAGTAACAGTGAATGACTTCTCATGAAGGTGCGCATCTGCTGGAAAAATGGTGCTCGTTGACAGGGGTTTTGTTATTGGTTAGCTGATAGAAAAAAGTATCAGCTTTAAAGTGATATCTTGTCCTTTGGTATTTTCAGTCAGTATTGCAGAAACTTGTCACTTTTGAAGTATTCCTGTGATGTATGCAAGGTGTGTACAAGGATCATAACACACTCCTGACTTGTGCATCGTGGGCAGTGGACATGCTCCAGGGAGACTGTATTGATGGCTGGTCCAGTCCAATTACTGGCCCACGCTGGGTGTCAGTTAAACGCACTCCCAGAGTGTCAGCCTAACTATTCCTTTCATTGTTTTCAGATATTGATGAGTGTAAGATCGATAATGGCCACTGCTCCCACTCCTGCACCAACACAAATGGAGGTCATGTCTGTGTGTGCCCTGTTGGACTCGCGCTGGGCAAGGACAAAAGAACCTGTGTCAGTGAGTAACACTCATCGACTTCACAACCACAAGCAGTGTACCCACACACTGTATCTCCCACACACTGTATCTCCCACACACTGTATCTCCCACACACTGTACCTGTCACACACTGTACCTGTCACACACTGTATCTCCCACACACTGTATCTCCCACACACTGTACCTGTCACACACTGTACCCACACACTGTATCTCCCACACACTGTATCTCCCACACACTGTACCTGTCACACACTGTATCTCCCACACACTGTATCTCCCACACACTGTACCTGTCACACACTGTACCCACACACTGTATCTCCCACACACTGTATCTCCCACACACTGTACCTGTCACACACTGTACCTGTCACACACTGTATCTCCCACACACTGTATCTCCCACACACTGTATCTCCCACACACTGTATCTCCCACACACTGTACCCACACACTGTATCTCTCACACACTGTATCTCCCACACACTGTATCTCCCACACACTGTATCTCCCACACACTGTACCCACACACTGTATCTCTCACACACTGTATCTCCCACACACTGTATCTCCCACACACTGTATCTCCCACACACTGTACCCACACACTGTATCTCTCACACACTGTATCTCCCACACACTGTATCTCCCACACACTGTATCTCCCACACACTGTACCTGTCACACACTGTACCCACACACTGTATCTCCCACACACTGTATCTCCCACACACTGTATCTCTCACACACTGTACCCACACACTGTATCTCTCACACACTGTATCTCTCACACACTGTATCTCTCACACACTGTACCTGTCACACACTGTATCTCTCACACGCTGCATCTCTCACACACTGTATCTCTCACACACTGTATCTCCCACACACTGTATCTCCCACACACTGTATCTCTCACACACTGTACCTGTCACACACTGTACCTGTCACACACTGTACCCACACACTGTATCTCTCACACACTGTATCTCTCACACGCTGCATCTCTCACACACTGTATCTCTCACACACTGTATCTCTCACACACTGTACCCACACATACTGTACCCACACACACTGTATCTGTCACACACTGTACCCACACACACTCTATCTCACACACGCTGTACCCACACACTGTATCTCTCACACACTGGATCTCTCACACACTGGATCTCTCACACACTGTACCCACACATACTGTACCCACACACACTGTATCTCTCACACACTGTACCCACACATACTGTACCCACACACACTGTATCTCTCACACACTGTATCTCTCACACACTGTACCCACACACACTCTATCTCACACACGCTGTACCCACACACTGTATCCCTCACACGCTGTACCCACACACACTGTATCTCTCATACACTGTACCCGCACACACTGTACCTCTCACAAACTGTACCCACACACACTGTATCTCTCACAAACTGTACCCACACACACTGTATCTCTCATACACTGTACGCACACACACTGTATCTCACTCACACTGCACCCACACACTGTATCTCTCACACGCTGTATCTCTCATACACTGTACCCACACACACTGTATCTCACTCACACTGTACCCCCACACTCTGTATCTCTCACACGCTGTACCCACACACTGTATCTCTCACACACTGTACCCACACACACTGTATCTATCACACACTCTATTCACACGCTATATCTCTCACACACTGTACCCACACACACTGTATCTCACACACTATCTCACACACACTATCTCTCACACTCTGTACCCACACACCGTAACTCTCACTCACTGTACCTACACACCGTATCTCACACATTGTACCCACACACAATATATCTCTTACACACCGTGCCCACACACACTGTATCTCTCACACACTGTACCCACACTCACTGTATCTCTCATACACTGTACCCACACACACTGTATCTCTCACACACTGTACCCACACACTGTATCTCTCGCACACTGTACCCGTACACTGTATCTCTCGCACACTGTATCTCTCGCACACTGTATCTCTCACATGCTGTACCCACACACTGTATCTCTCACACGCTGTACCCACACACTGTATCTCCCACACACTGTATCTCTCACACACTGTACCCACACACACTGTATCTCTCACACACTGTATCTCTCACACACGATCTCTCACACACTGTACCCACACACACTGTATCTCTCTCACACTGTATCTCTCACACACTGTACCCACACATACTGTACCCACACACAGTATCTCTCACACACTGTACCCACACACACTGTATCTCACACACGCTGTACCCACACACTGTATCTTTCACATACTCTATCTCTCACACGCTGTACCCACACACACTGTACCCACACACACTGTATCTCTCACACACTGTACCCACACACTGTACCCGTACACTGTATCTCTCGCACACAATATCTCTCGCACACTGTATCTCTCGCACACTGTATCTCTCGCACACTGTACCCACACACGCTGTACCCACACACACTGTATCTCACACACGCTGTACCCACACGCTGTACCCACACACTGTACCCACACACACTATCTCTCATACACTGTACGCACACACACTGTATCTCACTCACACTGCACCCACACACACTGTCTCTCTCACACGCTGTATCTCTCATACACTGTAGCCACACACACTGTATCTCACTCACACTGTACCCCCACAGACTGTATCTCTCACACGCTGTACCCACACATACTATATCTCTCACATGCTGTACCCACACACTGTATCTCTCACATACTCTATCTCTCACACGCTGTACCCACACACACTGTACCCACACACACTGTATCTCTCACACACTGTACCCACACACTGTACCCGTACACTGTATCTCTCGCACACAATATCTCTCGCACACTGTATCTCTCGCACACTGTACCCACACACGCTGTACCCACACACACTGTATCTCACACATGCTGTACCCACACGCTGTACCCACACACTGTACCCACACACACTATCTCTCATACACTGTACCCACACACACTGTACCTCTCACAAACTGTACCCACACACACTGTATCTCTGACATGCTGTACGCACACACTGTATCTCTCACTCACTGTATCTCTCACACACTGTATCTCTCACACGCTGTATCTCTCGTACACTGTACCCACACACTGTATCTCACTCACACTGTACCCCCACACACTGTATCTCTCACACGCTGTACCCACACACACTATATCTCTCACACGCTGTACCCACACACTGTATCTCTCACACGCTGTACCCACACACTGTATCACTCACACACTGTATCTCTCACACGCTGTACCCACACACTGTATCACTCACACACTGTATCTCTCACACACTGTATCTCTCACACACTGTATCTCTCATATGCTGTACGCACACACACTGTATCTCTCACACACTGTATCTCTCATACACAGTATCTCTCATACACTGTACGCACACACACTGTATCTCACTCTCACTGCACCCACACACACTGTATCTCTCACACGCTGTACCCACACACACTATATCTCTCACATGCTGTACCCACACACTGTATCTCTCACACACTGTATCTCTCACACGCTGTACCCACACACTGTATCTCTCACACACTGTATCTCTCACACGCTGTACCCACACACTGTATCTCTCACACGCTGTACCCACACACTGTACCCACACACACTGTATCTCTCATACACTGTACCCACATACACTGTACCTCTCACAAACTGTACCCACACACACTGTATCTCTCTCATGCTGTACGCACACACACTGTATCTCTCACACACTGTATCTCTCACACACTGTACGCACGCACACTGTATCTCACTCACACTGCACCCACACAGATGTATCTCTCACGCTGTATCTCTCATACACTGTACCAACACACACTGTATATCACTCACACTGTACCACCCCACACTGTATCTCTCACACGCTGTACCCACACACACTATATCTCTCACATGCTGTATCTCTCACACACTGTATCTCTCACACACTGTATCTCTCACACACTGTACCCACACACACTATATCTCTCACATGCTGTACCCACACACTGTATCTCTCACACACTGTATCTCTCACACGCTGTACCCACACACACTGTATCTCTCATACGCTGTACCCACACACTGTATTTCTAAGACACTGTATCTCGCACACAGTGTACCCGCACAGTGTATCTCTCATACACTGTACCCACACACACTGTATCTCACACACGCTGTACCCACATGCTGTACCCACACACTGTACCCACACACACTGTATCTCTCATACACTGTACCCACACACACTGTACCTCTCACAAACTGTACCCACACACTCTGTATCTCTCACATGCTGTACGCACACACACTGTATCTCTCACACACTGTATCTCTCATGCACTGTATCTATCATACACTGTACCCACACACACTGTATGTCCCTCACACTGTACCCCCACACACTGTATCTCTCACACGGTGTACCCACACACACTGTATCTCTCAGAAACTGTATCTCTCGCACACTGTACCCACACACACTGTATCTCTCACACACTGTACCCACACACACTGTATCTCACACACGCTGTACCCACACGCTGTACCCACACACTGTACCCACACACACTGTATCTCTCATACACTGTACCCACACACACTGTATCTCTCACATGCTGTACGCACACACACTGTATCTCTCACACACTGTATCTCTCACACACTGTATATCTCACACGCTGTATCTCATACACTGTATCTATCATACACTGTACGCACACACACTGTATCTCACTCACACTGTACCCCCACACGCTGTATCTCTCACACGCTGTACCCACACACACTATATCTCTCACATGCTGTACCCACACACTGGATCTCTCACACACTGTATCTCTCACACGCTGTACCCACACACTGTATCTCTCACACACTGTATCTCTCACATGCTGCACCCACACACTGTATCTCTCTCACACTGTATCTCTCACATGCTGTACGCACACACACTGTATCTCTCACACACTGTATCTCTCAGACACAGTATCTCTCATACACTGTACGCACACACACTGTATCTCACTCTCACTGCACCCACACACACTGTATCTCTCACACGCTGTACCCACACACACTATATCTCTCACATGCTGTACCCACACACTGTATCTCTCACACACTGTATCTCTCACACGCTGTACCCACACACTGTATCTCTCACACACTGTATCTCTCGCATGCTGTACCCACACACTGTATCTCACACACACTGTATCTCTCACACGCTGTACCCACACACTGTATCTCTCACACACTGTATCTCTCGCATGCGGTACCCACACACTGTATCTCACACACACTGTATCTCTCACAAGCTGTACCCACACACTGTATCTCTCACACGCTGTACCCACACACTGTATCTCTCACACGCTGTACCCACACACTGTATCACTCACACACTGTATCTCTCACACGCTGTACCCACACACTGTATCTCTCACACGCTGTACCCACACACTGTATCACTCACACACTGTATCTCTCACACGCTGTACCCACACACTGTATCACTCACACACTGTATCTCTCACACACTGTATCTCTCACACACTGTATCTCTCATATGCTGTACGCACACACACTGTATCTCTCACACACTGTATCTCTCATGCACTGTATCTATCATACACTGTACCCACACACACTGTATGTCACTCACACTGTACCCCCACACACTGTATCTCTCACACGGTGTACCCACACACACTGTATCTCTCAGAAACTGTATCTCTCGCACACTGTACCCACACACACTGTATCTCTCACACACTGTACCCACACACACTGTATCTCACACACGCTGTACCCACACGCTGTACCCACACACTGTACCCACACACACTGTATCTCTCACACACTGTATCTCTCATATGCTGTACGCACACACACTGTATCACTCACACACTGTATCTCTCACACGCTGTACCCACACACTGTATCACTCACACACTGTATCTCTCACACACTGTATCTCTCATACACAGTATCTCTCATACACTGTACGCACACACACTGTATCTCACTCTCACTGCACCCACACACACTGTATCTCTCACACGCTGTACCCACACACACTATATCTCTCACATGCTGTACCCACACACTGTATCTCTCACACACTGTATCTCTCACACGCTGTACCCACACACTGTATCTCTCACACACTGTATCTCTCGCATGCTGTACCCACACACTGTATCTCACACACACTGTATCTCTCACACGCTGTACCCACACACTGTATCTCTCACACACTGTATCTCTCGCATGCGGTACCCACACACTGTATCTCAAACACACTGTATCTCTCACACGCTGTACCCACACACTGTATCTCTCACACACTGTATCTCTCACACGCTGTACCCACACACTGTATCTCTCACAGACTGTATCTCTCACACGCTGTATCTCTCATACACTGTACCCACGCACACTGTATCTCTCACACACTGTACCCACACATGCTGTACCCGCACACACTGTATCTCACACACACTGTATCTCTCACACACTGTATCTCTCACACACTGTATATCTCACACACTGTATCTCCCATACACTGTACGCACACACACTGTATCTCACTCACACTGCACACACACACACACTGTATCTCTCACACGCTGTACCCACACACACTATATCTCTCACATGCTGTACCCACACACTGTATCTCTCACACTCTGTATCTCTCACATGCTGTATCCACACACTGTATCTCTCACACACTGTATCTCTCACACGCTGTACCCACTCACTGTATCTCTCACACACTGTATCTCTTACATGCTGTACCCACACACTGTATCTCTCACACACTGTATCTCTCACATGCTGTACCCACACACTGTATCTCTCACACACTGTATCTCTCACACGCTGTACCCACACACTATCTCTCACACACTGTATCTCTTACACACTGTACCCTCTCACTGTATCTCTCTCACACTGTATCTCTCACATGCTGTACCCACACACTGTATCTCCCACACACTGTATCTCCCACACACTGTATCTCCCACACACTGTACCCACACACTGTATCTCTCACACACTGTATCTCCCACACACTGTATCTCCCACACACTGTACCCACACACTGTATCTCTCACACACTGTATCTCCCACACACTGTATCTCCCACACACTGTATCTCCCACACACTGTACCTGTCACACACTGTACCCACACACTGTATCTCCCACACACTGTATCTCCCACACACTGTATCTCTCACACACTGTACCCACACACTGTATCTCTCACACACTGTATCTCTCACACACTGTATCTCTCACACACTGTACCTGTCACACACTGTATCTCTCACACGCTGCATCTCTCACACGCTGTATCTCTCACACACTGTATCTCCCACACACTGTATCTCCCACACACTGTATCTCTCACACACTGTACCTGTCACACACTGTACCTGTCACACACTGTACCCACACACTGTATCTCTCACACACTGTATCTCTCACACGCTGCATCTCTCACACACTGTATCTCTCACACACTGTATCTCTCACACACTGTACCCACACATACTGTACCCACACACACTGTATCTGTCACACACTGTACCCACACACACTCTATCTCACACACGCTGTACCCACACACTGTATCTCTCACACACTGGATCTCTCACACACTGGATCTCTCACACACTGTACCCACACATACTGTACCCACACACACTGTATCTCTCACACACTGTACCCACACATACTGTACCCACACACACTGTATCTCTCACACACTGTATCTCTCACACACTGTACCCACACACACTCTATCTCACACACGCTGTACCCACACACTGTATCCCTCACACGCTGTACCCACACACACTGTATCTCTCATACACTGTACCCGCACACACTGTACCTCTCACAAACTGTACCCACACACACTGTATCTCTCACAAACTGTACCCACACACACTGTATCTCTCATACACTGTACGCACACACACTGTATCTCACTCACACTGCACCCACACACTGTATCTCTCACACGCTGTATCTCTCATACACTGTACCCACACACACTGTATCTCACTCACACTGTACCCCCACACTCTGTATCTCTCACACGCTGTACCCACACACTGTATCTCTCACACACTGTACCCACACACACTGTATCTATCACACACTCTATTCACACGCTATATCTCTCACACACTGTACCCACACACACTGTATCTCACACACTATCTCACACACACTATCTCTCACACTCTGTACCCACACACCGTAACTCTCACTCACTGTACCTACACACCGTATCTCACACATTGTACCCACACACAATATATCTCTTACACACCGTGCCCACACACACTGTATCTCTCACACACTGTACCCACACTCACTGTATCTCTCATACACTGTACCCACACACACTGTATCTCTCACACACTGTACCCACACACTGTATCTCTCGCACACTGTACCCGTACACTGTATCTCTCGCACACTGTATCTCTCGCACACTGTATCTCTCACATGCTGTACCCACACACTGTATCTCTCACACGCTGTACCCACACACTGTATCTCCCACACACTGTATCTCTCACACACTGTACCCACACACACTGTATCTCTCACACACTGTATCTCTCACACACGATCTCTCACACACTGTACCCACACACACTGTATCTCTCTCACACTGTATCTCTCACACACTGTACCCACACATACTGTACCCACACACAGTATCTCTCACACACTGTACCCACACACACTGTATCTCACACACGCTGTACCCACACACTGTATCTTTCACATACTCTATCTCTCACACGCTGTACCCACACACACTGTACCCACACACACTGTATCTCTCACACACTGTACCCACACACTGTACCCGTACACTGTATCTCTCGCACACAATATCTCTCGCACACTGTATCTCTCGCACACTGTATCTCTCGCACACTGTACCCACACACGCTGTACCCACACACACTGTATCTCACACACGCTGTACCCACACGCTGTACCCACACACTGTACCCACACACACTATCTCTCATACACTGTACGCACACACACTGTATCTCACTCACACTGCACCCACACACACTGTCTCTCTCACACGCTGTATCTCTCATACACTGTAGCCACACACACTGTATCTCACTCACACTGTACCCCCACAGACTGTATCTCTCACACGCTGTACCCACACATACTATATCTCTCACACGCTGTACCCACACACTGTATCTCTCACATACTCTATCTCTCACACGCTGTACCCACACACACTGTACCCACACACACTGTATCTCTCACACACTGTACCCACACACTGTACCCGTACACTGTATCTCTCGCACACAATATCTCTCGCACACTGTATCTCTCGCACACTGTACCCACACACGCTGTACCCACACACACTGTATCTCACACATGCTGTACCCACACGCTGTACCCACACACTGTACCCACACACACTATCTCTCATACACTGTACCCACACACACTGTACCTCTCACAAACTGTACCCACACACACTGTATCTCTGACATGCTGTACGCACACACTGTATCTCTCACTCACTGTATCTCTCACACACTGTATCTCTCACACGCTGTATCTCTCGTACACTGTACCCACACACTGTATCTCACTCACACTGTACCCCCACACACTGTATCTCTCACACGCTGTACCCACACACACTATATCTCTCACACGCTGTACCCACACACTGTATCTCTCACACGCTGTACCCACACACTGTATCACTCACACACTGTATCTCTCACACGCTGTACCCACACACTGTATCACTCACACACTGTATCTCACACACGCTGTACCCACACACTGTATCTTTCACATACTCTATCTCTCACACGCTGTACCCACACACACTGTACCCACACACACTGTATCTCTCACACACTGTACCCACACACTGTACCCGTACACTGTATCTCTCGCACACAATATCTCTCGCACACTGTATCTCTCGCACACTGTATCTCTCGCACACTGTACCCACACACGCTGTACCCACACACACTGTATCTCACACACGCTGTACCCACACGCTGTACCCACACACTGTACCCACACACACTATCTCTCATACACTGTACGCACACACACTGTATCTCACTCACACTGCACCCACACACACTGTCTCTCTCACACGCTGTATCTCTCATACACTGTAGCCACACACACTGTATCTCACTCACACTGTACCCCCACAGACTGTATCTCTCACACGCTGTACCCACACATACTATATCTCTCACACGCTGTACCCACACACTGTATCTCTCACATACTCTATCTCTCACACGCTGTACCCACACACACTGTACCCACACACACTGTATCTCTCACACACTGTACCCACACACTGTACCCGTACACTGTATCTCTCGCACACAATATCTCTCGCACACTGTATCTCTCGCACACTGTACCCACACACGCTGTACCCACACACACTGTATCTCACACATGCTGTACCCACACGCTGTACCCACACACTGTACCCACACACACTATCTCTCATACACTGTACCCACACACACTGTACCTCTCACAAACTGTACCCACACACACTGTATCTCTGACATGCTGTACGCACACACTGTATCTCTCACTCACTGTATCTCTCACACACTGTATCTCTCACACGCTGTATCTCTCGTACACTGTACCCACACACTGTATCTCACTCACACTGTACCCCCACACACTGTATCTCTCACACGCTGTACCCACACACACTATATCTCTCACACGCTGTACCCACACACTGTATCTCTCACACGCTGTACCCACACACTGTATCACTCACACACTGTATCTCTCACACGCTGTACCCACACACTGTATCACTCACACACTGTATCTCTCACACACTGTATCTCTCACACACTGTATCTCTCATATGCTGTACGCACACACACTGTATCTCTCACACACTGTATCTCTCATACACAGTATCTCTCATACACTGTACGCACACACACTGTATCTCACTCTCACTGCACCCACACACACTGTATCTCTCACACGCTGTACCCACACACACTATATCTCTCACATGCTGTACCCACACACTGTATCTCTCACACACTGTATCTCTCACACGCTGTACCCACACACTGTATCTCTCACACACTGTATCTCTCACACGCTGTACCCACACACTGTATCTCTCACACGCTGTACCCACACACTGTACCCACACACACTGTATCTCTCATACACTGTACCCACATACACTGTACCTCTCACAAACTGTACCCACACACACTGTATCTCTCTCATGCTGTACGCACACACACTGTATCTCTCACACACTGTATCTCTCACACACTGTACGCACGCACACTGTATCTCACTCACACTGCACCCACACAGATGTATCTCTCACGCTGTATCTCTCATACACTGTACCAACACACACTGTATATCACTCACACTGTACCACCCCACACTGTATCTCTCACACGCTGTACCCACACACACTATATCTCTCACATGCTGTATCTCTCACACACTGTATCTCTCACACACTGTATCTCTCACACACTGTACCCACACACACTATATCTCTCACATGCTGTACCCACACACTGTATCTCTCACACACTGTATCTCTCACACGCTGTACCCACACACACTGTATCTCTCATACGCTGTACCCACACACTGTATTTCTAAGACACTGTATCTCGCACACAGTGTACCCGCACAGTGTATCTCTCATACACTGTACCCACACACACTGTATCTCACACACGCTGTACCCACATGCTGTACCCACACACTGTACCCACACACACTGTATCTCTCATACACTGTACCCACACACACTGTACCTCTCACAAACTGTACCCACACACTCTGTATCTCTCACATGCTGTACGCACACACACTGTATCTCTCACACACTGTATCTCTCATGCACTGTATCTATCATACACTGTACCCACACACACTGTATGTCCCTCACACTGTACCCCCACACACTGTATCTCTCACACGGTGTACCCACACACACTGTATCTCTCAGAAACTGTATCTCTCGCACACTGTACCCACACACACTGTATCTCTCACACACTGTACCCACACACACTGTATCTCACACACGCTGTACCCACACGCTGTACCCACACACTGTACCCACACACACTGTATCTCTCATACACTGTACCCACACACACTGTATCTCTCACATGCTGTACGCACACACACTGTATCTCTCACACACTGTATCTCTCACACACTGTATATCTCACACGCTGTATCTCATACACTGTATCTATCATACACTGTACGCACACACACTGTATCTCACTCACACTGTACCCCCACACGCTGTATCTCTCACACGCTGTACCCACACACACTATATCTCTCACATGCTGTACCCACACACTGGATCTCTCACACACTGTATCTCTCACACGCTGTACCCACACACTGTATCTCTCACACACTGTATCTCTCACATGCTGCACCCACACACTGTATCTCTCTCACACTGTATCTCTCACATGCTGTACGCACACACACTGTATCTCTCACACACTGTATCTCTCAGACACAGTATCTCTCATACACTGTACGCACACACACTGTATCTCACTCTCACTGCACCCACACACACTGTATCTCTCACACGCTGTACCCACACACACTATATCTCTCACATGCTGTACCCACACACTGTATCTCTCACACACTGTATCTCTCACACGCTGTACCCACACACTGTATCTCTCACACACTGTATCTCTCGCATGCTGTACCCACACACTGTATCTCACACACACTGTATCTCTCACACGCTGTACCCACACACTGTATCTCTCACACACTGTATCTCTCGCATGCGGTACCCACACACTGTATCTCACACACACTGTATCTCTCACAAGCTGTACCCACACACTGTATCTCTCACACGCTGTACCCACACACTGTATCTCTCACACGCTGTACCCACACACTGTATCACTCACACACTGTATCTCTCACACGCTGTACCCACACACTGTATCTCTCACACGCTGTACCCACACACTGTATCACTCACACACTGTATCTCTCACACGCTGTACCCACACACTGTATCACTCACACACTGTATCTCTCACACACTGTATCTCTCACACACTGTATCTCTCATATGCTGTACGCACACACACTGTATCTCTCACACACTGTATCTCTCATGCACTGTATCTATCATACACTGTACCCACACACACTGTATGTCACTCACACTGTACCCCCACACACTGTATCTCTCACACGGTGTACCCACACACACTGTATCTCTCAGAAACTGTATCTCTCGCACACTGTACCCACACACACTGTATCTCTCACACACTGTACCCACACACACTGTATCTCACACACGCTGTACCCACACGCTGTACCCACACACTGTACCCACACACACTGTATCTCTCACACACTGTATCTCTCATATGCTGTACGCACACACACTGTATCACTCACACACTGTATCTCTCACACGCTGTACCCACACACTGTATCACTCACACACTGTATCTCTCACACACTGTATCTCTCATACACAGTATCTCTCATACACTGTACGCACACACACTGTATCTCACTCTCACTGCACCCACACACACTGTATCTCTCACACGCTGTACCCACACACACTATATCTCTCACATGCTGTACCCACACACTGTATCTCTCACACACTGTATCTCTCACACGCTGTACCCACACACTGTATCTCTCACACACTGTATCTCTCGCATGCTGTACCCACACACTGTATCTCACACACACTGTATCTCTCACACGCTGTACCCACACACTGTATCTCTCACACACTGTATCTCTCGCATGCGGTACCCACACACTGTATCTCAAACACACTGTATCTCTCACACGCTGTACCCACACACTGTATCTCTCACACACTGTATCTCTCACACGCTGTACCCACACACTGTATCTCTCACAGACTGTATCTCTCACACGCTGTATCTCTCATACACTGTACCCACGCACACTGTATCTCTCACACACTGTACCCACACATGCTGTACCCGCACACACTGTATCTCACACACACTGTATCTCTCACACACTGTATCTCTCACACACTGTATATCTCACACACTGTATCTCCCATACACTGTACGCACACACACTGTATCTCACTCACACTGCACACACACACACACTGTATCTCTCACACGCTGTACCCACACACACTATATCTCTCACATGCTGTACCCACACACTGTATCTCTCACACTCTGTATCTCTCACATGCTGTATCCACACACTGTATCTCTCACACACTGTATCTCTCACACGCTGTACCCACTCACTGTATCTCTCACACACTGTATCTCTTACATGCTGTACCCACACACTGTATCTCTCACACACTGTATCTCTCACATGCTGTACCCACACACTGTATCTCTCACACACTGTATCTCTCACACGCTGTACCCACACACTATCTCTCACACACTGTATCTCTTACACACTGTACCCTCTCACTGTATCTCTCTCACACTGTATCTCTCACATGCTGTACCCACACACTGTATCTCTCACACACTGTATCTCTCACATGCTGTACCCACACACTGTATCTCTCACACACTGTATCTCTCACATGCTGTACTCACACACTGTATCTCTCACACGCTGTACCCACACACTGTATCTCTCACACACTGTATCTCTCATACGCTGTACCCACACACTGTATCTCTCACACATTGTATCTCTCACGCGCTGTACCCACACACACTGTATCTCTCTCACACTGTATCTCTCACACACTGTACCCACACATGCTGTACCCACACACACTGTATCTCACACACACTATCTCTCACACACTTTAACTCTCACACACTGTACCCACACACACAGTATCGCACACACACTATACCCACACATACTGTATCTCTCACACGCTGTACGCACACACTGTATCTCTCACACACTGTACCCACACACACTGTATCTCTCACACACTGTACCCACACACACTGTATCTCTCACACGCTGTATCTCTCACACACTGTACCCACACACAGTGTATCTCTCACACGCTGTACCCACACACTGTATCTCTCACACACTGTATCTCTCACACGCTGTACCCACACACTGTATCTCTCACACACTGTATCTCTCACACACTGTACCCACACACTGTATCTCTCACACACTGTATCTCTCACATGCTGTACCCACACACTGTATCTCTCTCACACTGTATCTCTCACATGCTGTACGCACACACACTGTATCTCTCACACACTGCATCTCTCATACACAGTATCTCTCATACACTGTACGCACACACACTGTATCTCACTCTCACTGCACCCACACACACTGTATCTCTCACACGCTGTACCCACACACACTATATCTCTCACATGCTGTACGCACACACTGTATCTCTCACACACTGTATCTCTCACACGCTGTACCCACACACTGTATCTCTCACACGCTGTATCTCTCACACACTGTACCTCTCACACACTGTACCCACACACACTGTATCTCTCACACGCTGTGCCCACACACTGTATCTCTCACACGCTCTACCCACATACACTATACCTCTCACATGCTGTACCCACACACTGTATCTCTCACACGCTGTACGCACACAAACTGTATCTCTCACACGCTGTACCCACACACTGTATTTCTAAGACACTGTATCTCGCACACAGTGTACCCGCACAGTGTATCTCTCACACGCTGTACCCACACACTGTATCTCTCGCACACTGTACCTGTACACTGTATCTCTCGCACACAATATCTCTCGCACACTGCACCCACACACACTGTATCTCTCACACACTTTATCTCTCGCACACTGTACCCACACACACTGTATCTCTCACACACTGTACCCACACACACTGTATCTCACACACGCTGTACCCACACGCTGTACCCACACACTGTACCCACACACACTGTATCTCTCATACACTGTACCCACACACACTGTATCTCTCACATGCTGTACACACACACACTGTATCTCTCACACACTGTATCTCTCACACACTGTATCTCTCACACACTGTATATCTCACACACTGTATCTCTCATACACTGTACGCACACACACTGTATCTCACTCACACTGCACACACACACACACTGTATCTCTCACACGCTGTATCTCTCATACACTGTACCCACACACACTGTATCTCACTCACACTGTACCCCCACACACTGTATCTCTCACACGCTGTACCCACACACACTATATCTCTCACACGCTGTACCCACACACTGGATCTCTCATACACTGTATCTCTCACACGCTGTACCCACACACTGTATCTCTCACACACTGTATCTCTCACATGCTGTACCCACACACTGTATCTCTCTCACACTGTATCTCTCACATGCTGTACGCACACACACTGTATCTCTCACACACTGCATCTCTCATACACAGTATCTCTCATACACTGTACGCACACACACTGTATCTCACTCTCACTGCACCCACACACACTATATCTCTCACACGCTGTACCCACACACACTATATCTCTCACATGCTGTACCCACACACTGTATCTCTCACACACTGTATCTCTCACACGCTGTACCCACACACTGTATCTCTCACACACTGTATCTCTCACACGCTGTACCCACACACTGTATCTCTCACACACTGTATCTCTCACATGCTGTACCCACACACTGTATCTCTCACACGCTGTACCCACACACTGTATCTCTCGCACACTGTATCTCTCACAAGCTGTACCCACACACTGTATCTCTCACACGCTGTATCTCTCACACACTGTATCTCTCACACCCTGTACCCACACACTGTATCTCTCACACACTGTACCCACACACACTGTATCTCTCACACGCTGAGCCCACACACTGTATCTCTCACACACTGTCCCCAGACACACTGTATCTCTCACACGCTGTATCTCTCATACACTGTACCCACACACACTGTATCTCACTCACACTGTACCCCCACACACTGTATCTCTCACACGGTGTACCCACACACACTGTATCTCTGACACGCTGTTCCCACACACTGTATCTCTCACACACTGTATCTCTCACATGCTGTACCAACACACTGTATCTCTCACACACTGTATCTCTCACACGCTGTGCCCACACACTGTATCTCTCACACACTGTACCCACACACACTGTATCTCTCACACACTGTGCCCACACACACTGTATCTCTCACACGCTGTGCCCACACACTGTATCTCTCACACGCTGTACCCACACACACTGTATCTCTCACACACTGTACCCACACACACTGTATCTCTCACATGCTGTGCCCACACACTATATATCTCACACGCTGTACCCAGACACACTGTATCTCTCACACACTGTACCCACACACTGTATCTCTCGCACACTCTACCCACACACACTGTATCTCTGGCACACTGTACCCACACACACTGTACCCACACACACTGTATCTCTCACACACTGTATCTCTCGCACACTGTACCCACACACACTGTATCTCTCACACACTGTACCCACACACACTGTATCTCACACACGCTGTACCCACACACTGTACCCACACACACTGTACCGCTCACAAACTGTACCCACACACACTGTATCTCTCCCATGCTATACGCACACACACTGTATCTCTCACACACTGTATCTCTCATACACTGTATCTATCATACACTGTACCCACACACACTATCTCACTCACACTGCACCCACACATACTGTATCTCTCACGCGCTGTACCCACACACACTATATCTCTCACACGCAGTACCCACACACTGTATCTCTCACACACTGTATCTCTCACATGCTGTACCCACACACTGTGTCTCTCACACGCTGTACCCACACACTGTATCTCTCACACACTGTATCTCTCACATGCTGTACCCACGCAATGTATCTCTCACACGCTGTACCCACACACACTGTATCTCTCACACGCTGTACCCACACACACTGTATCTCTCACACACTGTACCCACACACACTGTATCTCTCACACGCTGTACCCACACACTGTATCTCTCACACGCTGTACCCACACACACTGTATCTCTCATACGCTGTACCCACACACCGTATTTCTAAGACACTGTATCTCGCACACAGTGTACCCGCACAGTGTATCTCTCATACACTGTACCCACACACACTGTATCTCACACACGCTGTACCCACACGCTGTAGCCACACACTGTACCCACACACACTGTATCTCTCATACACTGTACCCACACACACTGTACCTCTCACAAACTGTACCCACACACTCTGTATCTCTCACATGCTGTACGCACACACACTGTATCTCTCACACACTGTATCTCTCATGCACTGTACCCACACACACTGTATCTCTCATACACTGTACCAACACACACTGTATCTCACTCACACTGTACCCCCACACACTGTATCTCTCACAAGCTGTACCCACACACACTATATCTCCCACACACTGTATCTCTCACACACTGTATCTCTCACACGCTGTACCCACACACTGTATCTCTCACACACTGTATCTCTCACACGCTGTACCCACACACTGAATCTCTCACATGCTGTACCCACACACTGTATCTCTCACACACTGTATCTCTCACACGCTGTACCCACACACTATATCTCTCACACACTGTATCTCTCACATGCTGTACGCACAAACTGTATCTCTCACACACTGTACCCACACACACTGTATCTCTCACACACTGTACCCACACACACTGAATCTCTCACACGCTGTATCTCTCACACACTGTACCCACACACACTGTACCCACACACACTGTATCTCTCACACGCTGCGCCCACACACTGTATCTCTCACCCACTGTACCCACGTACACTATATCTCTCACACGCTGTACCCACACACTGTATCTCTAACACGCTGTACACACACACACTGTATCTCTCACACGCTGTACCCACACACTGTATTTCTAAGACACTGTATCTCGCACACAGTGTACCCGCACAGTGTATCTCTCATACACTGTACCCACGCACACTGTATCTCTCACACACTGTACCCACACATGCTGTACCCACACACACTGTATCTCACACACAGTATACCCACACACTCTGTATCTCTCACATGCTGTATCCACACACTGTATCTCTCACACACTGAATCTCTCACACGCTGTACCCACTCACTGTATCTCTCACACACTGTATCTCTCACATGCTGTACCCACACACTGTATCTCTCACACACTGTATCTCTCACACGCTGTACCCACACACTGTATCTCTCACACACTGTATCTCTTACACACTGTACCCTCTCACTGTATCTCTCTCACACTGTATCTCTCACATGCTGTACCCACACACTGTATCTCTCACACACTGTATCTCTCACATGCTGTACCCACACACTGTATCTCTCACACACTGTATCTCTCACACGCTGTACTCACACACTGTATCTCTCACACGCTGTACCCACACACTGTATCTCTCACACACTGTATCTCTCACACCCTGTACCCACATACTGTATCTCTCACACATTGTATCTCTCACGCGCTGTACCCACACACACTGTATCTCTCTCACACTGTATCTCTCACACACTGTACCCACACATACTGTACCCACACATGCTGTACCCACACACACTGTATCTCACACACACTATCTCTCTCACACTGTATCTCTCACACACTGTACCCACATACACTGTATCGCACACACACTATACCCACACACACTGTATCTCTCACGCTGTACCCACACACTGTATCTCTCACACGCTGTACTCACTCACTGTATCTCTCACACACTGTACCCGCACACACTGTATCTCTCACACGCTGTACCCACACACTGTATCTCTCACACACTGTATCTCTCACATGCTGTGCCCACACACTGTATCTCTCACATGCTGTACCCACACACTGTATCTCTCACACACTGTACCCACACACACTGTATCTCTCACACACTGTACCCGCACACTGTATCTCTCACACACTGTGCCCACACATGCTGTACCCACACACACTGTATCTCTCACACACTGTACCCGCACACTGTATCTCTCACACACTGTGCCCACACATGCTGTACCCATACACACTGTATCTCACACACAGTATACCCACACACTGTATCTCTTACACACTGTAACCGTACACTGTATCTCTCGCACACTGTATCTCTCGCACACTGTACCCACACACACTGTATCTCTCGCACACTGTATCCCACACACACTGTACCCACACACACTGTATCTCTCGCACACTGTACCCACACACACTGTATCTCTCACACACTGTACCCACACACACTGTATCTCACACACGCTGTACCCACACACTGTACCCACACACACTGTATCTCTCATACACTGTACCCACACACACTGTACCTCTCACAAACTGTACCCACACACACTGTATCTCTCACATGCTGTACGCACACACACTGTATCTCTCATACACTGTATCTATCATACACTGTACGCACACACACTATCTCACTCACACTGCACCCACACACACTGTATCTCTCACACGCTGTATCTCTCATACACTGTGCCCACACACACTGTATCTCACTCACACAGTACCCCCACACACTGTATCTCTCACACGCTGTACCCACACACACTATATCTCTCACACGCAGTACCCACACACTGTATCTCTCACACACTGTATCTCTCACACGCTGTACCCACACTCTGTATCTCTCACACGCTGTACCCACACACTATATCTCTCACACGCTGTATGTCTCACACACTGTATCTCTCACACGCTGTACCCACACACTGTACCCACACACACTGTATCTCTCGCACACTGTACCCACACACACAGTATCTCTCACACACTGTACCCACACACACTGTATCTCACACACGCTGTACCCACACACTGTACCCACACACACTGTAACTCTCATACACTGTACCCACACACACTGTACCTCTCACAAACTGTACCCACACACACTGTATCTCTCACATGCTGTACGCACACACACTGTATCTCTCATACACTGTATCTATCATACACTGTACGCACACACACTATCTCACTCACACTGCACCCACACACACTGTATCTCTCACACGCTGTATCTCTCATACACTGTGCCCACACACACTGTATCTCACTCACACTGTACCCCCACACACTGTATCTCTCACATGCTGTACCCACACACACTATATCTCTCACACGCAGTACCCACACACTGTATCTCTCACACACTGTATCTCTCACACGCTGTACCCACACACTGTATCTCTCACACACTGTATCTCTCACACGCTGTACCCACACACTATATCTCTCACACGCTGTATGTCTCACACACTGTATCTCTCACACGCTGTACCCACACACTGTATCTCTCACACACTGTATCTCTCACACGCTGTACCCACACACTGTATCTCTCACACACTGTACCCACACACATGGTATCTCTCACTCGCTGTACCCACACACTGTATCTCTCACACACTGTACCCACACACACTGTATCTCTCACACACTGTACCCACACACACTGTATCTCTCACACGCTGTACCCACACACTGTATCTCTCACACACTGTATCTCTCACATGCTGTGCCCACACACTGTATCTCTCACACACTGTATCTCTCACATGCTGTACCCACACACTGTATCTCTCACACACTGTACCCACACACACTGTATCTCTCACACGCTGTACCCACACACTGTATCTCTCACACACTGTACCCACACACTGTATCTCTAAGACACTGTATCTCTCACACACTGTACCCGCACAGTGTATCTCTCATACACTGTACCCACACACACTGTATCTCTCACACACTGTACCCGCACACTGTATCTCTCACACACTGTATCTCTCACACACTGTGCCCACACATGCTGTACCCATACACACTGTATCTCACACACAGTATACCCACACACTGTATCTCTTACACACTGTAACCGTACACTGTATCTCTCGCACACTGTATCTCTCGCACACTGTACCCACACACACTGTATCTCTCGCACACTGTATCCCACACACACTGTACCCACACACACTGTATCTCTCGCACACTGTACCCACACACACTGTATCTCTCACACACTGTACCCACACACACTGTATCTCACACACGCTGTACCCACACACTGTACCCACACACACTGTATCTCTCATACACTGTACCCACACACACTGTACCTCTCACAAACTGTACCCACACACACTGTATCTCTCACACGCTGTACCCACACACTGTATCTCTCACACACTGTACCCACACACATGGTATCTCTCACTCGCTGTACCCACACACTGTATCTCTCACACACTGTACCCACACACACTGTATCTCTCACACACTGTACCCACACACACTGTATCTCTCACACGCTGTACCCACACACTGTATCTCTCACACACTGTATCTCTCACATGCTGTGCCCACACACTGTATCTCTCACACACTGTATCTCTCACATGCTGTACCCACACACTGTATCTCTCACACACTGTACCCACACACACTGTATCTCTCACACGCTGTACCCACACACTGTATCTCTCACACACTGTACCCACACACTGTATCTCTAAGACACTGTATCTCTCACACACTGTACCCGCACTGTGTATCTCTCATACACTGTACCCACACACACTGTATCTCTCACACACTGTACCCGCACACTGTATCTCTCACACACTGTATCTCTCACACACTGTGCCCACACATGCTGTACCCATACACACTGTATCTCACACACAGTATACCCACACACTGTATCTCTTACACACTGTAACCGTACACTGTATCTCTCGCACACTGTATCTCTCGCACACTGTACCCACACACACTGTATCTCTCGCACACTGTATCCCACACACACTGTACCCACACACACTGTATCTCTCGCACACTGTACCCACACACACTGTATCTCTCACACACTGTACCCACACACACTGTATCTCACACACGCTGTACCCACACACTGTACCCACACACACTGTATCTCTCATACACTGTACCCACACACACTGTACCTCTCACAAACTGTACCCACACACACTGTATCTCTCACATGCTGTACGCACACACACTGTATCTCTCATACACTGTATCTATCATACACTGTACGCACACACACTATCTCACTCACACTGCACCCACACACACTGTATCTCTCACACGCTGTATCTCTCATACACTGTGCCCACACACACTGTATCTCACTCACACAGTACCCCCACACACTGTATCTCTCACACGCTGTACCCACACACACTATATCTCTCACACGCAGTACCCACACACTGTATCTCTCACACACTGTATCTCTCACACGCTGTACCCACACTCTGTATCTCTCACACGCTGTACCCACACACTATATCTCTCACACGCTGTATGTCTCACACACTGTATCTCTCACACGCTGTACCCACACACTGTATCTCTCACACACTGTATCTCTCACACGCTGTACCCACACACTGTATCTCTCACACACTGTACCCACACACATGGTATCTCTCACTCGCTGTACCCACACACTGTATCTCTCACACACTGTACCCACACACACTGTATCTCTCACACACTGTACCCACACACATTGTATCTCTCACACGCTGTACCCACACAATGTATCTCTCATACACTATACCCGCACACACTGTATCTCTCACACACTGTACCCACACACAGTGTTTCTCTCACAAGCTGTATCTCTCGTACACTGTACCCACACACACTGTATCTCTCACACACTGTACCCACACACATTGTATCTCTCACACGCTGTACCCACACACTGTATCTCTCACACACTGTATCTCTCACACGGTGTATCTCTCACACACTGTACCCACACACTGTATCTCTCACACTCCGTACCCGCACACACTATATCTCTCACACGCTGTACCCACACACACAGTATCTCTCACACGCTGTACCCACACACACTGTATCGCTCACACGCTGTACCCACACACACTGTATCTCTCACACGCTGTACCCACACACTGTATCTCTCACACACTGTATCTCTCACACACTGTACCCACACACTGTAACTCTCACACACTGCACCCACACACTGTATCTCTCACACACTGTAGCCCCAAACACTGTATCTCTCACACACTATCTCTCACACACACTCATTGTATCTCTCATACACTGTACCCACACACTGTATCTCTTACACACTACCCACACACACTGTACCTCTCACACACTGTATCTCTCGCACACTGTACCCACACACACTGTACCCACACACACTGTATCGCTCACACACTGTACCCACACACTATATCTCTCACACGCTGTACCCACACACACTGTATCTCTCACACACTGTACCCACACACACTGTATCTCACACACACTATCTCATACACATTGTACCAACACACACTCTACCCCACACACACTCTACCCCACACACACTCTACCCCACACACTGTGCACCCACATACTGTACCCACACACACTGTATCTCACACATACTGTACCCACACACAGTATCTCTCATACACTGTACCCACACACACTGTACCTCTCACACACTGTACCCCACACACTGTACCCCAGACACTGTGCACCCACACACTGTATCCCACACACTGTACACCGACACACTGTACACCCACACACTGTACACCAACAAACATTCTACACCCTCACACTGTACACCCACACACGGTGCACACACACACTGTACACCCACACACACTGCACCCACACACTGTGCAGCCACACACTGTACAGCCACACTGTACACTCGCACACTGTACCCACAGACTGTACACCCACAAACTGTACACCCACACACGCTGTATCTTGCACACACTGTATCCACACACTCCACCCACACACAGTACACTCACACACAGTACACCCACACACAGCACACCCACACACTGTACCTCACACACTGTACACCCACACACTGTACACCCACAGACTGTACACCCACACACTGTACACTCATAGACTGTACGCCCACACGCTGTACACCCGCACACATTGTACACCCACACACTGTGCACCCAAACACTGCACCCACACGCTGTATACCCACACACTGTACACCCACACACTGTACAAGCACACACTGTACACGCACACACTGTACACGCACACACTGTACACCCTACACACTGTACGCACACACTGTACACCCACACTGTACCCACACACTGTACACCCGCACACTGTACACCCACACACTGTACACCCACACACTGTACACCCACACACTGTACACCCACAGACTGTACACCCACACACTGTACACCCGCACACATTGTACACCCACACACTGTGCACCCAAACACTGCACCCACACGCTGTATACCCACACGCTGTATACCCACACGCTGTATACCCACACGCTGTACACCCACACGCTGTACACCCACACACTGTACCCCACACACTGTACACCCACACACTGTACACCCACACACTGTACAACTTACACACTGTACGCACACACTGTACGCCCACACTGTACACTCGCACACTGTACCCACACACTGTACACCCGCACACTGTACCCACAGACTGTACACCCACACACTGTATACCCATACACTGTACACCCACACACTGTACCCCCACACACTGTATCTTGCACACACTGTATCCACACACTCCACCCACACACTGTACACCCACACACTGTACACCCACACACTGTTCACCCACACACAGTCTACCTCACACACTGTATACCCACACACTGTACACCCAGACACGGTACACCCACACACTGTACACCCACACACTGCACCCACACAGTATACCCATACACTGTACACCCACACACTGTACACCCACACACTGTACCCCACACAGTCTACCCCACACACTGTATACTCACACACTGTATACTCACACACTGTACACCCAGACACGGTACACCCACACACTGTACACCCACACACATTGTACACCCACACACTGTACACCCACACACTGTACACCCACACACACTGCACCCGCACACTGTACCCACAGACTGTACACCCACAAACTGTACACCCACACACTGTGCACCCACACACTGTATACCCACACAATGTACCCCACACACTGTATACCCACACACACTGCACCCGCACACTGTACCCACACACTGTACACCCACACACACTGCACCCGCACACTGTACACCCACACACACTGCACCCTCACACTGTACCCACAAACTGTACACCCACACACTGTACACCCACAAACTGTACACCCACACACTGTGCACCCACACACTGTGCTCCCACACACTGTACCCTACACACTGTACACCCACACACTGTACACCCACACACTGTACCCCCACACTGTACACACACACACTGTACGCCCACACACTGTACACCCACACACTGTACACCCACACACATTGTACACCCACACACTGTGCACCCAAACACTGCACCCACACGCTGTATACCCACACGCTGTATACCCACACACTGTACCCCACACACTGTACCCCACACACTGTACACGCACACACTGTACCCCACACACTGTACACACACACACACACACACAGTACACCCACACACTGTACCCCACACACACTCTACCTCACACACTGTATACCCACACACTGTACACCCACACACTGTACACCCACACACTGTACCCCGCACACACTCTACCTCACACACTGTATACCCACACACTGTACGCCCACATACTGTACACCCACACACTGTACACCCACACACATTGTACACCCACACACTGTGCACCCAAACACTGCACCCACACGCTGTATACCCACACACTGTACCCCACACACTGTACACGCACACGCTGTACACGCACACACTGTACACCCACACACTGTACACCCACACACTGTACAACCTACACACTGTACGCACACACTGTACACCCACACACTGTACCCACACACTGTACACCCACACACTGTACCCCCACACACTGTATCTTGCACACACTGTATAGAACATAGAACATTACAGCACAGTACAGGCCCTTTGGCCCTCAACGTTGTGCCGACCTGTCATACCGATCTCAAGCCCATCTAACCTACACTATTCCATGTATGTCCATATGCTTGTCAAATGACGACTTAAATGTACTTAAAGTTGGCGAATCTACTACCGTTGCAGGCATAGTGTTCCATTCCCTTATTACTCTCTGAGTAAAGAAACTACCTCTGACATCTGTCCTATATCTCTCACCCCTCAATTTAAAGCTATGCCCCCTCGTGCTCGCCGTCACCATCCAAGGAAAAAGGCTCTCCCTATCCACCCTATCTAACCCTCTGATTATTTATATCCACACACTCCACCCACACACTGTACACCAACACACTGTTCACCCACACACAGTCTACCTCACACACTGTACACCCAGACACGGTACACCCACACACTGTACACCCACACACATTGCACCCACACACTGTTCACCCACACATTGCACCCACACACTGTTCACCCACACACTGCACCCACACACTGTACACCCATACACTGTACCCCACACACTGTACACCCACACTGTCCCCCACACACTGTACACCCACACACTGTACCCCACACACAGTCTACCCCACACACTGTATACCCACACACTGTATACCCACACACTGTATACCCACACACTGTACACCCAGACACGGTACACCCATACACTGTACACCCACACACTGTACACCCACACACATTGTACACCCATACACTGTACACCCACACACTGTACACCACACACTGTACACTCACACACTGTACCCCACACACACTCTACCTCACACACTGTATACCCACACACTGTATACCCACACACTGTACACCCACACACTGTACACCCACACACGGTGCACCACACACTGTACACCCACAAACTCCACCCACACACTGTACACCCACAGACTGTACACCCACACACTGTACACCCACAGACTGTACACCCACACACTGCATCCACACACTGTACACCCACACAATGTACCCCACATACACTCTACCTCACACACTGTATACCCACACACTGTACACCCACACACTGTACCCCACACACACTCTACCTCACACACTGTATACCCACACACTGTACACCCACACACTGTACACCCACACACTGTACCCCACACACACTCTACCTCACACACTGTATACCCACACACTGTACACCCACACACTGTACACCCACACACTGTACACCCACACACTGTACGCCCACAGACTGTACGCCCACAGACTGTACGCCCACACACTGTACACCCACATTGTACACCCACACACTGTGCACCCAAACACTGCACCCACACGCTGTATACCCACACACTGTACACCCACACACTGTACCCCACACACTGTACCCCACACACTGTACACGCACACACTGTACAACCTACACACTGTATGCACACACTGTACACTCGCACACTGTACCCACACACTGTACACCCGCACACTGTACCCACAGACTGTACACCCACACACTGTATACCCACACACTGTACACCCACAGACTGTACACCCACACACTGTACACCCACACACATTGTACACCCACACACTGTGCACCCAAACACTGCACCCACATGCTGTATACCCAGACACTGTACACCCACACACTGTACACCCACACACTGTACCCCACACACTGTACCCCACACACTGTACACGCACACACTGTACACCCACACACTGTACACCCACACACCGTACAACCTACACACTGTACGCACACACTGTACACCCACACTGTACACTTGCACACTGTACCCACACACTGTACCCCCACACACTGTATCTTGCACACACTGTATCCACACACTCCACCCACACACTGTACACCCACACACTGTACACCCACACACAGTCTACCTCACACACTGTATACCCACACACTGTACACCCAGACACGGTACACCCACACACATTGTACACCCACACACTGCACCCACACACTGTACACCCACACACTGCACCCACACACTGTATACCCATACACTGTACCCCACACACTGTACACCCACACTGTACCCCACACACTGTACACCCACACACTGTACCCCACACACAGTCTACCCCACACGCTGTATACCCACACACTGTATACCCACACACTGTACACCCACACACAATTTACACCCACACACGGTGCACACACACACTGTACACCCACACACACTGTACCCACAGACTGTACACCCACAAACTGTACACCCACACACTGTACACCCACACAATGTACCCCACACACTGTATACCCACACACTGTACCCCACACACTGTACACCCACACACTGTACCCCTACACACTGTACCCCCACACACTGTACCCTACACACTGTACACCCACACACTGTACCCCACACACTGTACCCCACACACTGAACACCCACACACTGTACCCACACACTGTACCCACACACTGTACCCCACACACTGTACCCCACACACTGTACCCCACACACAGTACACCCACACACAGTACACCCACACACAGTACACCCACACACAGTACACCCACACACTGTACACCCACACACTGTACACCCACTCGCTGTATACCCACACACTGTACATGCACACACTGTACCCCACGCACTGAACACCCACACACTGTACGCCCACACACTGTACCCCTTACACTGTATCCCAAACAAACTGTACTCCCACACAGTATCCCACATGCACAATAGACAACAGATAATCGGTGCTGGAGTTGGCCATTCGGCCCTTTGAGCCAGCACCACCATTCATTATGATCATGGCTGATCATCCACAATCAGTATCCTGTTCCTGCCTTATCCCCATAAACCTTGATTCCACTATCTTTAAGAGCTCTATCCATCTCTTTCTTGAAAGTATCCAGATACTTGGCCTCCACTGCCTTCTGGGGCAGAGCATTCCATATATCCACCACTCTCTGGGTGAAGAAGTTTTTCCTCAACTCTGTTCTAAATGGCCTACCCCTTATTTTTAAACTGTGTCCTTTGGTTCTGGACTCACCCATCAGCAGAAACATGCTCCCCACCTCCAGAGTGTCCAATCCCTTAATAATCTTATACATCTCAATCAGATCCCCTCTCATCCTTCTAAACTCAAGTGTATACAAGCCCAGTTGCTCCAATCTTTCAACATATGATAGTCCCGCCATTCTGGGAATTGACCTCGTGAACCTACGCTGCACTCCCTCAACAGCAAGAATGTCCTTCCTCAAATTTGGAGACCAAAACTGCACACAATACTCCAGGTGCGGTCTCACCAGGGCCCTGTACAGTTGCAGAAGGACCTCTTTGCTCCTATACTCAATTCCTCTTGTGATGAAGGCCAGCATGCCATTAGCTTTCTTCACTGCCTGCTGTACCTGCATGCTTGCTTTCATTGACTGATGTACAAGAACACCTAGATCTCATTGTGCTTCCCCTTTACCTAACTTGACTCCATTGAGATAGTAATCTGCCTTCCTGTTCTTGCCACCAAAGTGTATAACCACACATTTATCCACAATAAACTGCATCTGCCATGCATCTGTCCACTCACCTAGACTGTCCAAGTCACCCTGTATTCTCATAATATCCTCCTCACATTTCACACTGCCACCCGACTTTGTGTCAAACTTTGCGCAGTACCTTACACGCAGTGTACTCCCACACATCTTGTACCCCACACACACTTCACCATAATTTACACTCTGTGCTGACACATAATGTATAAACACATCGTGCACATTATACTCTACTCCTATCGATGAGATAACGGTACCAAGAACACCCCCTGCTGTACGTCCTCATGCTGTCCAGTCCTATTGTGTATCCCCACATGCTGTAAATCTGTACACAGTACCCCCATATACTGCCGTAGTCACACTATCAGCCCTCTCCAGCAGAACTGACTCCTGTACTTTGTGTCAATTCACTTCCTGTCTGTAACTCCCAATGCCTGTTATTGTGTACAAAACACCCATTGCTCCTGAACTGCTGCATTCCTGATGCTTTCCCCGTGATTGTCTGATTGAGAAATCAGCCATGACTGATAGCACTGAGCCTGTTGTTTTGGTGTTGCAGACATCACCTCTTGTAAGATGCAGAATGGTGGTTGCGAACATGTCTGCTCAGAGCGAGTGGGTGGACAGGTGGAGTGTTCCTGCCAACTTGGCTGGAAACTGCTGGCTGACAGGAAGAGTTGTACAGGTAAGGCACAGTCACAGAATAGGCCCTGAATTGAAGGAGGCCATTTGGTCCATTCCGTCTGCGCTGACTCTCTAAGCATTGTGTCTTAACACCATTCTCCAGTATTTCCCTGTAACCTGACACATTGTTTCACCCACTGTCCGCTTGAAAGCCTCTATTGAACCTGCCGCCATCACTTTCACAGACAGTGCATTCCACGCTCCTACAATTTGTTGTGTGGTATTCTTGCCAAATGTCCAGATGAGAGCTAATTGAAAAGCTTTGACAAAATGTGCCTTTTCTCAGCAATACTAGATTCTGAATTTATACAAGTTATTATCAGTCACTGTGTGTAAAAGTTTTTTTTTCTCACATCACCCTTGGTGTGTTTGCATTTCATTTTTTAAACCTGTACAGTCTCATTCTTACAGTGTGGAGCTGGAGGAACACAGTAGGCCAGGCACTATCAGGGAGTCGATGTTTCAGGTTTACACTTTTCGTCAGGAGTCCTGATTAAGGGTGTAAAGCTGAAACGTCAGCTTTCCTGCTTCTCTGATGCTGCCTGACCTATTGTGTTCCTCCAGCTCCACACTGTGTTGACTCTGACTCCAGTACCTGTAGTTCTTGTTGTTCCCACAGTCTCGTTCTTGTTCCTGTTATAAATTTCAACAGCTTCTTACTGTCTAGTTTGTCCAGCTCTCTCCTTATTTTAGAAACCTCAATCAGGTAGAGCCATAGAGCTCAGAACAGCTCAGAAATCAGCCCTTTGGTCCAACTAGTCCATGTCGATCAGATATCTTAAATTAATCTAGCCCCATTTGCCAGCATTTAGCCTATGTCCATCTAAACCCTTCCTATTCATGTACCCATCCAGATGCCTTTTAAATGTTGTAATTGTACCAGCCTCCATCACTTCCTCTGGCAGTTCATTCCATACACTCACCAGCCTCTGCATGAAAAAGTTACCCTTTAGGTCTCTCTTAAATCTTTCCCCTGTCACCTTAAACCTATACCTTCTAATTTCATACTCCCCTGCCCTAGAAAAACACCTTGTCTGTTCACGCTGTCCATGCTCCTCATGATTTTATACTCCATATGGTCACCCCTCAGCCTCCAACACTCCAGGGAAAATAGCTACAGCCTATTCAGCCCCTCCCTGTAGCTCAAACCCCTCCAACCCTGGCAACATCCTTGTAAGTCTTTTCTGAGCCCTTTCAACTTTCACAACATCTTTCCTAAAGCAGGGACACCAGAATTGCATGCAGTATTCCAATAGTGGCCCTAACTAATGCCCTGTACAGCCACAATCCTCTCATCCACCTTCTGTCTGGGGAGAAGAGTCCCAACTTCTTCAAACAATCCTCATTAACCGAAGTTTCTCACTCCTGGAACCATTCTGATAAATCACGAACTACGTTCTCTCTAGTGCATTCACAATTCTGCCTATAACGTGGGGCCCACAGCTACACATTATACTCCAGCTGCGGTCTAACAAATGTCTTGCACAAGTTTACCACCACCTCCTTAGAAATCATAGTGAAAACTTCTTTCAATACATAAGAAACAAACGAGAGGCAAAAGTAGACATTGGGCCGCTCCAAATTGATGCTGGAAGGCTAGTGATGGGAGATAAGGAAATAGCTGAAGAACTTAATAAGTACTTTGCTTCTGTCTTCACAGTGGAAGACACGATTAGTATCCCAACAATTAAGGAGAGCCCAGGGGGCAGAGATGAGTACGGTAGGCATTACAAAAGAGAAAGTGCTAGAACAGCTAAAAGGTCTAAAAATTGATAAATCTCCTGGCCCCGACAGGCTACATCCTAGAGTTCTGAGGGAGGTGGCTGAGGAAATAGCGGAGGCTTTGGTCATGATCTTTCAAAAGTCACTGGAGTCTGGGAATATCCCAGATGATTGGAAAATTGCTGTTGTAACCCCCTTGTTTAAGAAAGGATCAAGGAAAAAGATGGAAAATTATAGGCCGATTAGCCTGACCTCGGTAGTTGGTAAAATTCTAGAATCCATTGTCAAGGATGAGATTTCTAAATTCCTGGAAGTGCAGGGTCAGATTAGAACAAGTCAGCATGGATTTAGTGAGGGGAGGTCATGCCTGACAAACCTGTTAGAATTCTTTGAAGAGGTAACAAGTACGTTAGACCAGGGAAACCCAGTAAATGTTGTCTATCTAGACTTCCAAAAGGCCTTTGATAAGGTGCCTCACGGGAGGCTGCTGAGTAAGATGAGGGCCCATGGTGTTCGAGGTGAGCTACTGGGTTGGATTGAGGATTGGCTGTCTGACAGAAGGCAGAGAGTTGGGATAAAAGGCTCTTTCTCGGAATGGCAACCGGTGACAAATGGTGTCCCGCAGGATTCAGTGTTGGGGCTACAGCTGTTCACCTTATACATTAATGACTTGGATGAAGGGACTGGGGGCATTCTAGCAAAGTTTGCCAATGATCCGAAGATAGGTGGACAGGCAGGTAGTACTGAGGAGGTGGGGAGGCTGCAGAAAGATTTAGGCAGTTTAGGAGAGTGGTCCAGGAAATGGCTGATGAAATTCAACGTGAGTAAATGTGAGGTTTTGCACTTTGGAAAAAGGAATACAGGCATGGACTATTTTCTAAATGGTGAGAAAATTCACAAATCTGAAGTACAAAGGGATCTGGGAGTGTTGGTCCAGGATTCTCTGAAGGTTAACTTGCAGGTAGAGTCCGTAATTAAGAAAGCGAATGTAATGTTGTCGTTTATCTCAAGAGGGTTGGAATATAAAAGCAGTGATGTCCTCCTGAGGCTTTATAAAGCTCTAGTTAGGCCCCATTTAGAATACTGTGTCCAATTTTGGGCCCCACACCTCAGGAAGGACATACTGGCCCTGGAGCGTGTCCAGCGGAGATTCACATGGATGATCCCTGGAATGGTAGGTTTAATGTATGATGAACGGCTAAGGATCCTGGGATTGTACTCATTAGAGTTTAGAAGGTTGAGGGGAGATCTAATAGAAACTTACAAGATAATGTATGGTTTACAAGGGGTGGACGCAAGGAAGTTGTTTCCATTAGGCGGGGAGACTAGGACCCGTGGGCACAGCCTTAAAGTTAGACGGGGTAAATTTAAAACTGAAATGAAATGACATTTCTTCAGCCAGAGAGTGGTGGGCTTGTGGAATTCATTGCCGCAGAGTGCAGTGGATGCCGGGACGTTGGATGCCTTCAAGGCAGAGATCGACAAATTCTTGATCTCAGAAGGAATCAAGGGCTACGGGGAGAGTGCAGGAAAGTGGAGTTGAAATGCCCATCAGCCATGATTTAAATGGCGGAGTGGACTTGATGGGCCGAATGGCCTTACTTCCACTCCAATGTCTCGTGGTGTTATGGTCTTAAGGGATGGCCTGTAATCCAATTAATCGAGGCAGAGAGACAGTTACAAAACATTAAAAGTAAGGTGGAGCCTGAGACCAACTAAATGCCTGGAATAACATGATGGGTATCAGGGCCACACACTGAAAGTCTAACCGAAGTAACAAGGAATGCAAAACTGTACAAACTAACTGAGGTAGAGCGATCATAACAAGTTATCCAGGTGGTGGCATCAAAACAAGACAGTACAAATAGTGTCAAATAATTTATAAACGACCTGGATAAGGGCGTAGAAGGATGGGTTAGTAAATTTGCAGACAACACTAAGGTCGGTGGAGTTGTGGATAGCGACAAAGGATGCTGTAGGTTGCAGAGAGACATAGATAAGCTGCAGAGCTGGGCTGAGAGTGGCAAATGGAGTTTAATGCAGACAAGTGTGAGGTGATGCACTTTGGTAGGAGTAACCAGAAGGCAAAGTACTGCGCTCATGGTAAGATTCTTAGTAGTGTATTTGTACGATCTTTTGATCTGTGTTTGTGTGTGTGTGTGTGTGTGTGTGTGTGTGTGTGTGTGTGTGTGTGTGTGTGTGTGTGTGTGTGTGTGTGTGTGTGTGTGAGTGAGAGAGTGTGGATGTGTGTGTGTGTAAAAGTGTGTGTGTGTGTGTGTGTGAGAGAGTGTGGATGTGTGTGTGTACAAGTGTGTGTGTGTGTGAGAGAGAGTGTGGATGGGTGTGTCTGTGGGTGTACATGTGTGGGTGTGTGTGTCTGTCTGTCCAAGTTTGTGTGTGTGTGTGTGTGTGTGTGTGTGTGTGTGTGTTTGGACTATAACCTGGTGTCGTGTGATTTCTGCCACAGTGATGTTGCCATTAACATCACACCGCTATGCCACCATCACACTGACTGTGAGAAAGGATGGAGCACTCTCTGTTGGGTCGTGGTTCTCGACTCCATTCTCTCCTCTCACACCACCCCCACCGCGCCCGCCCCCCACCCCACCCCACCGCCAACCCCCCACCAAAACTGACCCCACTCGCTGCCCTGCTGGTAATTAACAGAAATAAGTAACAAATGGAGTCAGGCCGAAAAGTCAAAGCTACATGGTTTGTGTCCCAGCTTAGTACTGTCACTGGAACTCCAAACTCCGTGACCCCTCAGCACCATAATGCCTGGGCTGATCATCCAGCTGCCACTGTCCCTGAAAAGAGGCAAGAACAGCTCGACACCCTGCCTCACTGCCCATTCCCTGCCCCCACACCCTCTCATCCTGACCCTAACCCCGCCTTTGCATCCGCCCACCGTCTCCTCCTGCTCCTCCCCCGATGCATCTCCCCCACCCCAACCTCCTGCTCATCTCCACCCCCTACTTCTCCCCCACCCCCTCATCCTGACCCTACCCCATCTCTGCATTCCCCCACCCCTCCTCCTCCTGCTCCTCCACATCCCCTACATCTCTCCCATCCCCTCATTCTGACCCTACCCCATCTCTACGAACCCCACACCCTCCTCCTGCTCCTCCCCACCCCCTACATCTCTCCCCCACGCCCTCCTCTTGCTCCTCCCCACCCCCTACATCTCCCCCATCCTCTCATCCTGACCATACCCCATCTCTGCATCCCCCCACCCTACTCCTCCTGCTCCTCCGTACCCCCTACATCTCCCCTAAGCCCTCCAGCTCCACCTCCCCACTCCCTACTCCTGCTCCTGCCCAACCCCCACCTCTCCCCTAACCCCTCCTCCTCAGCCTCCCCACCCCCTCCTCTTGCTCCTCCTCACCCTCTCCTCTCCCCCACACCCTCCTCCTGTCCCCGCCCCCTGCCCGCCCGGGTTCAGTCATGGTGCCGAGTTTGGGAATGTGATCCAGATGAAGATGGTTGGTGAAGATAACGATGCTCTGAGTTGTGTTTCCTGACATTGTGCAGATGTCGATGAATGTGGGGATTTTGCGAAGGGCGGCTGTGAGCAGTTGTGCAACAACTCTGCTGGAAGTTACCGCTGCAGCTGTTTCCGAGGTTACCGCCCACGGAGTGACGACAGCACCAAGTGTGAACGTGAGTGACAGAGCAAACACTCCCCACGCACCAGCACCGAGTGTGAACGTGAGTGACAGAGCAAACACTCCCCACGCACCAGCACCGAGTGTGAACGTGAGTGACAGAGCAAACACTCCCCACGCACCAGCACCGAGTGTGAACGTGAGTGACAGAGCAAACACTCCCCACACACCAGCACCGAGTGTGAACGTGAGTGACAGAGCAAACACTCCCCACACACCAGCACCGAGTGTGAACGTGAGTGACAGAGCAAACACTCCCCACACACCAGCACCGAGTGTGAACGTGAGTGACAGAGCAAACACTCCCCACACACCAGCACCGAGTGTGAACGTGAGTGACAGAGCAAACACTCCCCACACACCAGCACCGAGTGTGAACGTGAGTGACAGAGCAAACACTCCCCACACACCAGCACCGAGTGTGAACGTGAGTGACAGAGCAAACACTCCCCACACACCAGCACCGAGTGTGAACGTGAGTGACAGAGCAAACACTCCCCACACACCAGCACCGAGTGTGAACGTGAGTGACAGAGCAAACACTCCCCACACACCAGCACCGAGTGTGAACGTGAGTGACAGAGCAAACACTCCCCACACACCAGCACCGAGTGTGAACGTGAGTGACAGAGCAAACACTCCCCACACACCAGCACCGAGTGTGAACGTGAGTGACAGAGCAAACACTCCCCACACACCAGCACCGAGTGTGAACGTGAGTGACAGAGCAAACACTCCCCACACACCAGCACCGAGTGTGAACGTGAGTGACAGAGCAAACACTCCCCACACACCAGCACCGAGTGTGAACGTGAGTGACAGAGCAAACACTCCCCACACACCAGCACCGAGTGTGAACGTGAGTGACAGAGCAAACACTCCCCACACACCAGCACCGAGTGTGAACGTGAGTGACAGAGCAAACACTCCCCACACACCAACACCGAGTGTGAACGTGAGTGACAGAGCAAACACTCCCCACACACCAGCACCGAGTGTGAACGTGAGTGACAGAGCAAACACTCCCCACACACCAGCACCGAGTGTGAACGTGAGTGTGAGTGACAGAGCAAACACTCCCCACACACCAGCACCAAGTGTGAACGTGAGTGACAGAGCAAACACTCCCCACACACCAGCACCAAGTGTGAACGTGAGTGACAGAGCAAACACTCCCCACGCACCAGCACCGAGTGTGAACGTGAGTGTGAGTGACAGAGCAAACACTCCCCACACACCAGCACCAAGTGTGAACGTGAGTGACAGAGCAAACACTCCCCGCGCACCAGCACCAAGTGTGAACGTGAGTGACAGAGCAAACACTCCCCGCGCACCAGCACCGAGAGTGAACGTGAGTGTGAGTGACAGAGCAAACACTCCCCACACACCAGCACCGAGTGTGAACGTGAGTGACAGAGCAAACACTCCCCACACACCAACACCGAGTGTGAACGTGAGTGACAGAGCAAACACTCTCCACACACCAGCACCAAGTGTGAACGTGAGTGACAGAGCAAACACTCCCCACGCACCAGCACCGAGTGTGAACGTGAGTGTGAGTGACAGAGCAAACACTCCCCACACACCAGCACCAAGTGTGAATGTGAGTGACAGAGCAAACACTCCCCGCGCACCAGCACCGAGTGTGAACGTGAGTGTGAGTGACAGAGCAAACACTCCCCACACACCAGCACCGAGTGTGAACGTGAGTGACAGAGCAAACACTCCCACACACCAACACCGAGTGTGAACGTGAGTGACAGAGCAAACACTCCCCACACACCAACACCGAGTGTGAATGTGAGTGACAGAGCAAACACTCCCCACGCACCAGCACCGAGTGTGAACGTGACTGACAGAGCAAACACTCCCCACGCACCAGCACCGAGTGCGAACGTGAGTGACAGAGCAAACGCTCCCCACACACCAGCACCAAGTGTGAACGTAAGTGACAGAGCAAACACTCCCCACACACCAGCACCGAGTGTGAACGTGAGTGACAGAGCAAACACTCCCCACACACCAACACTGAGTGTGAACGTGAGTGACAGAGCAAACATTCCCCACGCACCAGCACCGAGTGTGAACGTGAGTGTGAGTGACAGAGCAAACACCCCACACACCAGCACTGAGTGTGAACGTGAGTGTGAGTGACAGAGCAACACCCCACACACCAGCACTGAGTGTGAACGTGAGTGTGAGTGACAGAGCAAACACTCCCCACACACGAGCACTGAGTGTGAACATGAGTGACAGAGCAAACACTCCCCACACACCAGCACTGAGTGTGAACGTGAGTGACAGAGCAAACACTCCCCCCACACCAGCACCAAGTGTAAACATGAGTGTGAGTGACAGAGCAAACACTCCCCCCAAACTAGCACTGAGTGTGAACGTGAGTGTGTGACAGAGCATACACCCCCCACACACCAGCACTGAGTGTGAACATGAGTGTGACAGAGCAAACACCCCCCACACACCAGCACTGAGTGTGAACATGTGTGACAGAGCAAACACTCTCCACACACCAGCACGGAGTGTGAATGTGTGTGTGAGCGACAGAGCAAATACTCCCCACACACCAACAGGTGACTGTGAAAGTGAGTGTGAGTGACAGAGCAAACACTCCCCACACACCAGCACGGAGTGTGAATGTGTGTGTGAGTGACAGAGCAAACACTCCCCACGCGGTGTAACAGTGAAGCGGGGAGCCGCGCGCGGTGTAACAGTGAAGCGGGGAGCCGCGCTCGGTGTAACAGTGAAGCGGGGAGCCGCGCGCGGTGTAACAGTGAAGCGGGGAGCCGCGCGCGGTGTAACAGTGAAGCGGGGAGCCACGCGCGCGGTGTAACAGTGAAGCGGGGAGCCGCGCTCGGTGTAACAGTGAAGCGGGGAGCCGCGCGCGCGGTGTAACAGTGAAGCGGGGAGCCGCGCGCGGTGTAACAGTGAAGCGGGGAGCCGCGCGCGCGGTGTAACAGTGAAGCGGGGAGCCGCGCGCGGTGTAACAGTGAAGCGGGGAGCCGCGCTCGGTGTAACAGTGAAGCGGGGAGCCGCGCGCGGTGTAACAGTGAAGCGGGGAGCCGCGCTCGGTGTAACAGTGAAGCGGGGAGCCGCGCGCGCGGTGTAACAGTGAAGCGGGGAGCCGCGCTCGGTGTAACAGTGAAGCGGGGAGCCGCGCGCGGTGTAACAGTGAAGCGGGGAGCCGCGCTCGGTGTAACAGTGAAGCGGGGAGCCGCGTGCGGTGTAACAGTGAAGCGGGGAGCCGCGCGCGCGGTGTAACAGTGAAGCGGGGAGCCGCGCTCGGTGTAACAGTGAAGCGGGGAGCCGCGCGCGGTGTAACAGTGAAGCGGGGAGCCGCGCGCGGTGTAACAGTGAAGCGGGGAGCCGCGCGCGGTGTAACAGTGAAGCGGGGAGCCGCGCGCACGGTGTAACAGTGAAGCGGGGAGCCGCGCTCGGTGTAACAGTGAAGCGGGGAGCCACGCGCGGTGTAACAGTGAAGCGGGGAGCCACGCGCGTGGTGTAACAGTGAAGCGGGGAGCCGCGCGCGGTGTAACAGTGAAGCGGGGAGCCACGCGCTCGGTGTAACAGTGAAGCGGGGAGCCGCGCGCGGTGTAACAGTGAAGCGGGGAGCCGCGCGCACGGTGTAACAGTGATAACAAGTGGCTGACACCAGCGGGGCCCTCCCTCCCTCCCGTCACCGCGCTCTCTCACTCCCCTGTGCGCTGTGATGCTTGTCGTTATTGATGTTTGAAATGATAACTTTCTGTCTCTCTGTCTGTCTTTTGGCAGCTGTGTGTACCCCGGCCTGTCAGAACAATGGGCTCTGTCTCGCTCCTGATACCTGTCACTGTCCTGCTGGATACCCTGGGCCAGGCTGCTCTGGTATGTCCCTGTATCCAGGTGTCCTGTGGCTGGGGATAGGACAGGCCGGGAGTGGGAATGCCGAGTGTCCTGTGGATCGGGCTGTGACAAACCGGGAGTCGGAATGCCGAGTGTCTTGTGGATCGGGCTGTGACAGACCGGGAGTGCGAATGCCGAGTGTCCTGTGGCTGGGGATGGGACAGACCGGGAGTGGGAATGCCGAGTGTCCTGTGGCTCAGGCTGTGACAGACTGGGAGTGGGAATGCCGAGTGTCCTGAGATCAGGCTGTGACAGACCAGGAGTGGGAATGCCGAGTGTCCTGTGGCTGGGGATAGGACAGACCGGGAGTGGGAATGCCGAGTGTCCTGTGGCTCAGGCTGTGACAGACTGGGAGTGGGAATGCCGAGTGTCCTGAGATCAGGCTGTGACAGACCAGGAGTGGGAATGCCGAGTGTCCTGTAGCTGGGGATAGGACAGACCGGGAGTGGGAATGCCGAGTGTCCTGTGGCTGGGGATAGGACAGACCGGGAGTGGGAATGCTGAGTGTCCTGTGGTTGGGGATAGGACAGACCGGGAGTGGGAATGCCGAGTGTCCTGAGATCGGGCTGTGACAGACCAGGAGTGGGAATGCCGAGTGTCCTGTAGCTGGGGATAGGACAGACCGGGAGTGGGAATGCCGAGTGTCCTGTGGCTGGGGATAGGACAGACCGGGAGTGGGAATGCTGAGTGTCCTGAGATCGGGCTGTGACAGACCAGGAGTGGGAATGCTGAGTGTTCTGTGGATTAGGATATGACAGACCGGGAGTGGGAATGCCGAGTGTCCTGTGGCTCAGGCTGTGACAGACCGGGAGTGGGAATGCCGAGTGTCCTGTGGCTGGGGATAGGACAGACCGGGAGTGGGAATGCTGAGTGTCCTGAGATCGGGCTGTGACAGACCAGGAGTGGGAATGCTGAGTGTTCTGTGGATTAGGATATGACAGACCGGGAGTGGGAATGCCGAGTGTCCTGTGGCTCAGGCTGTGACAGACCGGGAGTGGGAATGCCGAGTGTCCTGTGGCTGGGGGTAGGACAGACCGGGAGTGGGAATGCCGAGTGTCCTGTGGCTCAGGCTGTGACAGACCGGGAGTGGGAATGCCGAGTGTCCTGTGGCTCAGGCTGTGACAGACCGGGAGTGGGAATGCCGAGTGTCCTGTGGCTGGGGATAGGACAGACCGGGAGTGGGAATGCTGAGTGTCCTGTGGCTCAGGCTGTGACAGACCAGGAGTGGGAATGCCGAGTGTCCTGTGGCTCAGGCTGTGACAGACCGAGAGTGGGAATGCCGAGTGTCCTGTGGCTGGGGGTAGGACAGACCGGGAGTGGGAATGCCGAGTGTCCTGTGGCTCAGGCTGTGACAGACCGGGAGTGGGAATGCCGAGTGTCCTGTGGCTCAGGCTGTGACAGACCGGGAGTGGGAGTGCTGGGGAGCTGGGGATCATGCTGCAGCATTGGAATGCACTGTACAGGGCTGTGAGCTTGTTGAACCCACTGACCTAGAACATGGTGGAGACTGGGCTCATGGATCCTGTCAGACAGAGGCCAGCAGTTCATGATTTAACAGGGATTCAGAGGCAGTTGAGGGAAATGGGAAACTGGAGTTGGAGCTGTGATGGGCTCAGCCCTTGTACTGACTGAACGATGTAACAGACTCAAAGCACCAAGTGGCCAGCTCCCAAATCATCTGTTAAACTGTCCAGTTCACAGGGAGAAGTGGTGGGTCTACTCGGTACGCTCTTCGGAGGCTCAGTGTGGACTCGATGGGCTGAACAGCCTGCTTCCACACTGTAGGGATTCTGTGATTCTATATATTAATCTTTTTGAAAGGAGAATAATTGCCCCTTCTTGCTGTAGTTCTCAATGTCATAAAGTCTGCAGGTTGAACAGCCAACCTGTACAATTTTGCAAGGTAGTAATTTACCTTGTGTAGAAGGATATACAGTACCCGCTGGCAGAATACAACGCTATAACAATCCCAAATTAATCCCATCCTATTGTCATTGTCAATCCCAAAGAAATACCACTGTCAGCATCCAATATCTATCACAAACTAATTCCATCGCACCACTCCGAATCAATCCATAGTTAATCCCACTGCCCGCTCCCTCCCCATAGCCCTGTATCAATCCCAAACTAATCCCACTGCCCGCTCTCTCCCCATAGCCCTGTATCAATCCCAAACTAATCCCACTGCCCGCTCTCTCCCCATAGCCCTGTATCAATCCCAAACTAATCCTACTGCCCGCTCCCTCCCCATAGCCCTGTCTCAATCCCAAACTAATCCCACTGCCCGCGCTCTCCCCATAGCCCTGTATCAATCCCAAACTAATTCCACTGCCCGCTCTCTCCCCATAGCCCTGTATCAATCCCAAACTAATCCCACTGCCCGCTCTCTCCCCATAGCCCTGTATCAATCCCAAACTAATCCCACTGCCCGCTCTCTCCCCATAGCCCTGTATCAATCCCAAACTAATCCCACTGCCCGCTCTCCCCCCATAGCCCTGTATCAATCCCAAACTAATCCCACTGCCCGCTTTCTCCCCATAGCCCTGTATCAATCCCAAACTAATCCCACTGCCCGCTTTCTCCCCATAGCCCTGTATCAATCCCAAACTAATCCCACTGCCTGCTCCCTCCCCATAGCCCTGTATCAATCCCCAAACTAATCCCACTGCCCGCTCACTCCCCATAGCCCTGTATCAATCCCCAAACTAATCCCACTGCCCGCTCTCTCCCCATAGCCCTGTATCAATCGCCAAATTAATCCCACTGCCCGCTCTCTCCCCATAGCCCTGCATCAACCCAAACTAATCCCACTGCCTCACTCTCCCCCCATAGCCCTGTCTCAATCCCCAAACTAATCCCACTGCCTTTCCCTCTCCCCATAGTCTTGTGTCACCTCAAAGCACTTTTAAGTGTTATCCACCATTGAGAGACTGGGTCTAGGCCCGAAACGTCAGTCTTCCTGCTCCTCTGATGCTGCTTGGCCTGCTGTGTTCATCCAGCTACACATCTTCTTATCTCTCATCCATCCTAGCCTCACTGCTGTAATGGGCAATGTTCAATTCCATCTCCTGGGAGGAAGTGATCATAATAACAGGGACCCTGTGTAATGCAAAAATTCCATCCCCTATTCCCAATTCCTCTGCCTCCGCCGCATCTGCTCCCAGGATGAGGCATTCCACTCCCGCACATCCCAGATGTCCAAGTTCTTTAAGGACCACAACTTTCCCCCCACAGTGGTTGAGAACGCCTGTGACCGCGTCTCCCGCATTTCCCACAACACATCCCTCACACCCCGCCCCCGCCACAACCGCCCCAAGAGGATCCCCCTCGTTCTCATACACCACCCCACCAAACTCCGGATACAACGCATCATCCTCCGACACTTCCGCCATTTACAATCCGACCCCACCACCCAAGACATTTTTCCATCCCCACCCTTGTCTGCTTTCCGGAGAGACCACTCTCTCCGTGACTCCCTTGTTCGCTCCACACTGCCCTCCAACCCCACCACACCCGGCACCTTCCCCTGCAACCGCAGGAAGTGCTACACCTGCCCCCACACCTCCTCCCTCACCCCCATCCCAGGCCCCAAGATGACCTTCCATATTAAGCAGAGGTTCACCTGCACATCTGCCAATGTGGTACACTGTATCCACTGTACCCGGTGTGGCTTCCTCTACATTGGGGAAACCAAGCGGATGCTTGGGGACCGCTTTGCAGAACACCTCCGCTCATTTCGCAATAAACAACTGCAATTCCAGTCGCGAACCATTTCAATTCCCCCTCCCATTCTTTAGACGACATGTCCATCATGGGCCTCCTGCAGTGCCACAATGATGCCACCCGAAGGTTGCAGGAACAGCAACTCATATTCCGCTTGGGAACCCTGCAGCCTAATGGTATCAATGTGGACTTCACCAGCTTCAAAATCTCCCCTTCCCCCACCGCATCCCAAAACCAGCCCAGCTCGACCCTCCCCCCACTGCACCACATAACCAGCCCAGCTCTTCCCCTCCCCCCACTGCATCCCAAAACCAGTCCAACCTGTCTCTGCCTCCCTAACCTGTTCTTCCTCTCACCCATCCCTTCCTCCCACCCCAAGCTGCACCTCCATCTCCTACCTACTAACCTCATCCCACCTCCTTGACCTGTCCGTCTTCCCTGGACTGACCTATCCCCTCCCTACCTCCCCACCTATACTCTCTCCACCTATCTTCTTTTCTCTCCATCTTCAGTCCACCTCCCCCTCTCTCCCTATTTATTCCAGTTCCTTCACCCCATCCCCCTCTCTGATGAAGGGTCTCAGCCCAAAACGTCAGCTTTTGTGCTCCCGAGATGCTGCTTGGCCTGCTGTGTTCATCCAGCTCCACACTTTATTATCTTGGAATTCTCCAGCATCTGCAGTTCCCATTATCCCTGTGTGATGTGCCTGGTCTAACATCAGCACCCCTCTCCCTCTCCCTCCCTCCCTCCCTCTCTCTCTCTCTCTCTCTCTCTCTCTCTCTCTTAATCTCTCTGTCTGTCTACAGCAATGTGTTCCCCACCATGTTCTCATGGTGGGACGTGTATGAGGTCCAACACGTGTCTGTGTCCCCAGGGCTGGGCCGGAGCTGGCTGCCAGACAGGTGAGTGTGAGAGTGACTGAGTTTGTGAAATTGGGCCTGGAAATCTCAGGTACTCTGCAATGTGGATTCAGATCTGCCCTCGTCCGGGCCATCCAAGTGCAACACCGTACAGATGTAGTCAATGAGATGATAACCATACAGTCTGTTTTGTTCATGTTGGTGATATATTAATATAGTGCCCTGGGATCTTTTTGAATCCTTGAGAAGTTCCATTCAACTGTTATTAAATGTCTCATCCAAAAGATCATATCCAAGACAGCACAGGGCTCCCTCAGCACAGACCCGCCGACAGTGCGGCTCTCCCTCAGCACTGACCCTCCGACAGTGCAGCGCTCCCTCAGCACTGACCCTCCAACAGTGCGGTGCTCCCTCAGCACTGACCCTCCGACAGGGCGGCTCTCCCTCAGCACTGACCCTCCGACAGTGCAGCACTCCCTTAGCACTGACCCTCCGACAGTGCGGCGCTCCCTCAGCACTGACCCTCCAACAGTGCGGTGCTCCCTCAGCACTGACCCTCCGACAGGGCGGCTCTCCCTCAGCACTGACCCTCCGACAGTGCAGCACTCCCTTAGCACTGACCCTCTGACAATGCGGCGCTCCCTCAGCACTGACCCTCCGACAGTGCCCACTCCCTCAGCACTTACCGTCCCACAGTGCGGGGCTCCCTCAGCACTGACCCTCCGACAGTGCCCGCTCCCTCAGCACTGACCCTCCGACAGTGCAGCTCTCCCTCGGCGCTGACCCTCCGACAGTGCTCGCTCCCTCAGCACTGACCCTCCGACAGTGCGACACTCACTCGGCGCTGACCCTCTGACAGTGCCCACTCCCTCAGTACTGACCCTCCGACAGTGTCCACTCCCTCAGCACTGACCCTCCGACAGTGCGGCGCTCCCTCAGCACTGACCCTCCGACAGTGCCCGCTCCCTCTGCACTGACCCTGTGACAGTGTGACACTCCCTCAGCACTGACCCTGTGACAGTGTGACACTCCCTCAGCACTGACGCTGTGACAGTGTGACACTCCCTCAGCACTGAACCTGTGACGGTGCGACACTCCCTTGGCACTGACCCTTCAAAGAAGACAGACAGGTAACATGGCAAAAAGTTGGGGGTTGGGGGGAAGGCAAGGGAGACTGTCTTACCTCTATGGCCTGGAGAAGATAAGGTATTTAACAGATAAATGCAGATTAAAAAGTCTACTCCAAATGATGCACTGACGGACGAGTGATTTTGCTTTGCAAATGTTGAACTAGGTGAATGATGAGGGTCTTTTCTCTAGGATGGGAGAGTTCAAAACTAGGGGGCACATTTTTCTGATGAGGAAGACTTCACCAGTAAAACAGGTGTACTTTTACATGAGTGGTTCGTGTGTGAAATGAACTGCCGGAGGGAATGGTGGATGTGAGTACAATTACAACGTTTAAAAACAAGTTTAGATAAGTTCTTGAGTAGCAAAGGTTTGGAGGGATATGGGCCGGGTGCAGGTAGGTGGGACTAGTATAGTGGGACGAGTTTAATTTGAGAACATGATTGGTGTGGGCTGGATGGACCAAAGGATCTGTTCCCATGCTGTATGACTCTGTGACTCTAAGTTGAAGTTTAATTCCACCAGTTTCTGTGGGATCTCTGTTCCTGGATCTTTAGCCTGGGTCTTAGGTTTGCTCTCCCAGCGACATTCCCATAACACTTCCACCTGCAGCTCCCCTGCTATAGGAACCTGCAACCTCAGGTTCCCTGTTAAGGGGTCTGTCTTTGATCTTGCCGACCTTCGCATGCACACTGATCAGAGGCCACTGCCATGTCGTTTATTGTAGACCAGCATTTGATTGATGAAAGCTCTGTGTCAGCTTTTCAGGAAGATGACTGTACAGTTTAACATTCTACTTATATGTGTGGGTGGGATTTTTAGCAATAAAATGCCAGTGTCTAGTAATGACTCCTGGATTTTCTCTTTTCTTCTCCAACGGGAAGCTGTGTGTGACTTACCCTGTGCTAACGGAGGGAGGTGTATTGCGCCCAATAGCTGCCAGTGTCCTTCTGACTACACGGGGAAACAGTGTCTCACAGGTAGGTATGTGATATGCACACGCACACACATCTGCATAATACACTCCACTCTCAGGACAGGCTCTCCTAGATACCTGAACAGAATCAATGTGAGGGGATGCACTTTGGAATAAATAACTAAACAAGGGAGTACACAATACAACAAAGTGTGAGGCTGGATGAACACAGCAGGCCCAGCAGCATCTCAGGAGCACAAAAGCTGACGTTTCGGGCCTAGACCCTTCATCAGAGAGGGGGATGGGGGGAGGGAACTGGAATAAATAGGGAGAGAGGGGGAGGCGGACCGAAGATGGAGAGAAAAGAAGATAGGTGGAGAGGAGAGTATAGGTGGGGAGGTAGGGAGGGGATAGGTCAGTCCAGGGAAGACGGACAGGTCAAGGAGGTGGGATGAGGTTAGTAGGTAGCTGGGGGTGCGGCTTGGGGTGGGAGGAAGGGATGGGTGAGAGGAAGAACAGGTTAGGGAGGCAGAGACAGGTTGGACTGGTTTTGGGATGCAGTGGGTGGAGTGGAGGAGCTGGGCTGGTTGTGTGGTGCAGTCGGGGGAGGGGACGAACGTGGCTGGTTTTGGGATGCAGTGGGGGAAGGGGAGATTTTGAAGCTGGTGAAGTCCACATTGATACCATTAGGCTGCAGGGTTCCCAGGCAGAATATGAGTTGCTGTTCCTGCAACCTTCGGGTGGCATCATTGTGGCACTGCAGGAGGCCCATGATGGACATGTCATCTAAAGAATGGGAGGGGGAGTGGAAATGGTTGGCGACTGGGAGGTGCAATTGTTTGTTGCGAACTGAGCGGAGGTGTTCTGCAAAGCGATCTCCAAGCCTCCGCTTGGTTTCCCCAATGTAGAGGAAGCCACACCGGGTACAGTGGATGCAGTATACCACAGTGGCAGATGTGCAGGTGAACCATCTTGGGGCCTGCGATAGGGGTGAGGGAGGAGCAAGTGGGGGCAAGTGTAGCATTTCCTGCGGTTGCAGGGGAAGGTGCCGGGTGTGGTGGGGTTGGAGGGCAGTGTGGAGCGAACAAGGGAGTCACGGAGAGAGTGGTCTCTCCGGAAAGCAGACAGGGGTGGGGATGGAAAAATGTCTTGGGTGGTGGGGTCGGATTGTAGATGGCGGAAGTGTCGGAGGATGATGCGTTGTATCCGGAGGTTGGTGGGGTGGTGTGTGAGAACGAGGGGGATCGGTGTGAAAACGGTTGTGGCGGAGGCCTGGTGTGAGAGACGTGTTGCGGGAAATATGGGAGACGCGGTCGAGGGCGTTCTCGATCACTGTGGGGGGAACGTTGCAGTCCTTGAAGAATTTGAACATCTGGGATGTGCGGGAGTGGAATGTCTTGTCGTGGGAGCAGTACACAATGATTGGCAGGACACGAGAAGAATAGAGGGATCTTGGTGTGTTTGTCTATAGATCACTGAAGGCAGCAGGGCAGGTTGCTAGGGGAGTTAGAAAGGAATACAGGACACTTACCTTTATAAATCCAGGCATAGATTGTAAGAGCAGGAAGGTTATGTTGGAGCTTTACAGGACATTGGTTAGGGCACAGCCAGAGTATTGTGTTCAGTGCTGGTCAGTGCACCGTAGGAGAGGCCTGATTGCTGTGGAAGGGGTGCAGAGGAGGCTCACCAGGATGTTAGATAACAAGGTGTAGAGCTGGATGGACACAGCAGGCCAAGCAGCATCTCAGGAGCACAAAAGCGGGCCTAGACCCTTCATCAGGAAAGGGGGATGGGGAGAAGGTTCTGAAATAAATAAGGAGACGGGGGAGGCGAATCGAAGATGGATAAAGGAGAAGATCGGTGGAGAGGAGACAGATAAGTTAAAGGGGCGGGGATGGACATGGTCGAACAGTTTCAAGGCCGAAGAGATTACAAGAGAGTTGCAGTGGGAGAGAGATCCCCTGAGGTTTGTCTGGAGGGAGGAAGGTAACTTCTTCAGGTTAGGCATTTGATCTCTGTCCCACTGCAACTCTCTTGTAATCTCTTCGGCCTTTCAACTGCTCGACCATGTGACTGCAGAGGGTTTTGGTGTCCCTGGCAGGGGGTTCTGTAAGTCGAATTGTAACAGGCCCACATTTCCCATGCACAGTGTTGACTGACTGCCCGCCTGCCTTTGCCCCATGGTTTGGTCAGCTGAGGTGTATCGTTGTCACATCCTCGAGGCACAAACCTGCTTTATTTTGCCATCCAAGATAATAAAATGTGAGGCTGGATGAACACAGCAGGCCAAGCAGCATCTCAGGAGCACAAAAGCTGACGTTTCGGGCCTAGACCCTTCATCAGAGAGGGGGATGGGGTGAGGGTTCTGGAATAAATAGGGAGAGAGGGGGAGGCGGACCGAAGATGGAGAGAAAAGAAGATAGGTGGAGAGAGTATAGGTGGGGAGGTAGGGAGGGCTTAGGTCAGTCCAGGGAAGACGGACAGGCCAAGGAGGTGGGATGAGGTTAGTAGGTAGATGGGGGTGCGGCTTGGGGTGGGAGGAAGGGATGGGTGAGAGGAAGAACAGGTTAGGGAGGCAGACAGGTTGGACTGGTTTTGGGATGCAGTGGGTGGAGGGGAAGAGCTGGGCTGGTTGTGTGGTGCAGTGCGGGGAGGGGACGAACTGGGCTGGTTTAGGGATGCGGTGGGGGAAGGGGAGATTTTGAAACTGGTGAAGTCCACATTGATACCATTGGGCTGCAGGGTTCCCAGGTGGAATATGAGTTGCTGTTCCTGCAACCTTCGGGTGGCATCATTGTGGCACTGCAGGAGGCCCATGATGGACATGTCATCTAAAGAATGGGAGGGGGAGTGGAAGTGGTTTGCGACTGGGAGGTGCAGTTGTTTGTTGCGGACTGAGCGGAAGTGTACTGCAAAGTGGTCCCCAAGCCTCCGCTTGGTTTCCCCAATGTAGAGGAAGCCATTTTCCCATCCGTTGTGCTGATGGGCCGTTGAGTTGTGTAAGAGGGGACGGGAGATATTTTCGTTGAGTTTTCAGAAGACACAGCATAGATGGGAAAGGAAGTTGAGCAGAATATGTAAGCAGCCTGCAACAGGACATAGATCGAGCAGTTTTGAAATTAACTCATTGACAGGATGTGGGTGTTGCTGGCCTGGCCAACATGTATTGACCGTCCCTAATTGTCCAGAGAGATATTAAAAGTCAACCACATGGTGGTGGGTCTGGAGTCACATGTACGGCAGACTGGATTAAGAATGGCAGCTTTCTGCATCACACTCTGTATTGAGCAGTAATCTGACGGTGTTGCTCGGTTACAGCCACGTGCACTCCACGCTGCCTGAGCCAAGGGAAATGCATCGATGTCAATAAGTGCTTCTGCCCCAGAGGCTGGCAGGGAGCTCGCTGCCAGATTGGTAAGTGATCGCAACGCGAACACTCAGTAGAACCATCCGAACAGTGGGAATCTGATCACAGAAAATCACCAGAGAGAGTGAGAGACACTGGGATCGAGAGAGAGAGACAATGGGATCGAGAGTGAGAGAGAGAGAGAGAGAGACACTGGGATCGAGAGTGAGAGAGAGAGACACTGGGATCGAGAGAGAGAGAGAGAGACACTGGGATCGAGAGAGAGAGACAATGGGATCGAGAGTGAGAGAGAGAGAGACACTGGGATCGAGAGAGGGAGACACTGGGATTGAGAGAGAGAGAGAGACACACTGGGATCGAGAGAGAGAGAGAGAGACACTGGGATCGAGAGAGAGACACTGGGATCGAGAGAGAGAGAGACACTGGGATCAAGAGAGAGAGAGAGACACTGGGATCGAGAGAGAGAGAGACACTGGGATCGAGAGAGAGAGACACTGGGATCGAGAGAGAGAGAGAGAGACACTGGGATCAAGAGAGAGAGAGAGAGACACTGGGATCGAGAGAGAGAGAGAGAGAGACACTGGGATCGAGAGACAGAGAGAGACTGGGATCGAGAGAGAGAGAGAGACACTGGGATCGAGAGAGAGAGAGAGACACTGGGATCGAGAGAGAGAGAGAAACACTGGGATCGAGAGAGAGAGGGAGAGACACTGGGATCGACAGAGAGAGAGACACTGGGATCGAGAGAGAGAGAGAGAGACGCTGGGATCGAGAGAGAGATACTGGGATCGAGAGAGAGAGAGAGAGACACTGGGATCGAGAGAGAGATACTGGGATCGAGAGAGAGAGAGAGACACTGGGATCGAGAGAGAGAGATATATACATAGATAGGGAGAGCAAGTTGGGATGGGAACAAATCGACAGGAAGATAGTGAGGGAGGCGGAAACAGAGAGGCAGAGAATCAGTACCCTCAGCACTGACCCTCCGACAGTGCCCACTCCCTCAGCACTGACCCTCCGACAGTGCCCACTCCCTCAGCACTGACCCTCCAACAGTGCCCGCTCCCTCAGCACTGACCCTCCGACAGTGCCCGCTCCCTCAGTACTGACCCTCCGACAGTGCCTGCTCCCTCAGCACTGACCCTCCGACAGTTCCCGCTCCCTCAGCATTGACCCTCTGACAGTGCCCGCTCCCTCAGCACTGACCCTCCGACAGTGTCCGCTCCCTCAGCACTGACCCCCTGACTGTGCCCGCTCCCTCAGCACTGACCCTCCGACAGTGCCCGCTCCCTCAGCACTGACCCTCCAACAGTGCAGTGCTCCCTCAGCACTGACCCTCCAACAGTGCCCGCTCCCTCAGCACTGACCCTCCGACAGTGCCCACTCCCTCAGCACTGACCCTCCGACAGTGCCCGCTCCCTCAGCACTGACCCTCCGACAGTGCCCGCTCCCTCAGTACTGACCCTCCGACAGTGCCTGCTCCCTCAGCACTGACCCTCCGACAGTTCCCGCTCCCTCAGCATTGACCCTCTGACAGTGCCCGCTCCCTCAGCACTGACCCTCCGACAGTGTCCGCTCCCTCAGCACTGACCCTCTGACTGTGCCCGCTCCCTCAGCACTGACCCTCCGACAGTGCCCGCTCCCTCAGCACTGACCCTCCAACAGTGCAGTGCTCCCTCAGCACTGACCCTCCAACAGTGCCCGCTCCCTCAGCACTGACCCTCCGACAGTGCCCACTCCCTCAGCACTGACCCTCCGACAGTGCCCACTCCCTCAGCACTGACCCTCCGACAGTGCCCGCTCCCTCAGTACTGACCCTCCGACAGTGCCTGCTCCCTCAGCACTGACCCTCCGACAGTTCCCGCTCCCTCAGCATTGACCCTCTGACAGTGCCCGCTCCCTCAGCACTGACCCTCCGACAGTGTCCGCTCCCTCAGCACTGACCCTCTGACTGTGCCCGCTCCCTCAGCACTGACCCTCCGACAGTGCCCGCTCCCTCAGCACTGACCCTCCAACAGTGCAGTGCTCCCTCAGCACTGACCCTCCAACAGTGCCCGCTCCCTCAGCACTGACCCTCCGACAGTGCCCACTCCCTCAGCACTGACCCTCCAACAGTGCCCGCTCCCTCAGCACTGACCCTCCGACAGTGCCCGCTCCCTCAGTACTGACCCTCCGACAGTGCCTGCTCCCTCAGCACTGACCCTCCGACAGTTCCCGCTCCCTCAGCATTGACCCTCTGACAGTGCCCGCTCCCTCAGCACTGACCCTCCGACAGTGTCCGCTCCCTCAGCACTGACCCTCTGACTGTGCCCGCTCCCTCAGCACTGACCCTCCGACAGTGCCCGCTCCCTCAGCACTGACCCTCCAACAGTGCAGTGCTCCCTCAGCACTGACCCTCCAACAGTGCCCGCTCCCTCAGCACTGACCCTCCGACAGTGCCCACTCCCTCAGCACTGACCCTCCGACAGTGCCCGCTTCCTCAGCACAGACCCTCCGACAGTGCCCACTCCCTCAGCACTGACCCTCCGACAGTGCAGTGCTCCCTCAGCACTGACCCTCCGACAGTGCCCACTCCCTCAGCACTGACCCTCCGACAGTGCCTGCTTCCTCAGCACAGACCCTCCGACAGTGCCCACTCCCTCAGCACTGACCCTCCGACAGTGCAGTGCTCCCTCAGCACTGACCCTCCGACAGTGCAGCACTCCCTCAGCACTGATCCTCCGACAGTGCCCGCTCCCTCAGCACTGACCCTCCGACAGTTCCTGCTCCCTCAGCATTGACCCTCTGACAGTGCCCGCTCCCTCAGCACTGACCCTCCGACAGTGTCCGCTCCCTCAGCACTGACCCTCTGACTGTGCCCGCTCCCTCAGCACTGACCCTCCAACAGTGCCCGCTCCCTCAGCACTGACCCTCCGACAGTGCCCACTCCCTCAGCACTGACCCTCTGATCGTGCCCGCTCCCTCAGCACTGACCCTCCGACAGTGTCCGCTCCCTCAGCACTGACCCTCTGACTGTGTCCGCTCCCTCAGCACTGACCCTCTGACAGTGCCTGCTCCCTCAGCACTGACCCTCCGACAGTGTCCACTCCCTCAGCACTGACCCTCCGACAGTGTCCACTCCCTCAGCACTGACTCTCTGACTGTGCCCGCACCCTCAGCACTGACCCTCCAACAGTGTCCGCTCCCTCAGCACTGACCCTCTGACTGTGCCCGCTCCCTCAGCACTGACCCTCCGACAGTGCCCGCTCCCTCAGCACTGACCCTCCGACAGTGCAGTGCTCCCTCAGCACTGACCCTCCGACAGTGCCCGCTCCCTCAGCACTGACCCCCCGTCAGTGCGGCTCTCCCTCAGCACTGACCCTCCGACAGTGCCCACTCCCTCAGCACTGACCCTCCGACAGTGCCCGCTTCCTCAGCACAGACCCTCCGACAGTGCCCACTCCCTCAGCACTGACCCTCCGACAGTGCAGTGCTCCCTCAGCACTGACCCTCCGACAGTGCCCACTCCCTCAGCACTGACCCGCCGACAGTGCCCGCTTCCTCAGCACAGACCCTCCGACAGTGCCCACTCCCTCAGCACTGACCCTCCGACAGTGCAGTGCTCCCTCAGCACTGACCCTCCGACAGTGCAGCACTCCCTCAGCACTGACCCTCCGACAGTGCCCGCTCCCTCAGCACTGACCCTCCGACAGTGTCCGCTCCCTCAGCACTGACCCTCTGACTGTGCCCGCTCCCTCAGCACTGACCCTCCGACAGTGCCCACTCCCTCAGCACTGACCCTCCAACAGTGCCCGCTCCCTCAGCACTGACCCTCCGACAGTGCCCACTCCCTCAGCACTGACCCTCCGACAGTGCAGTGCTCCCTCAGCACTGACCCTCCGACAGTGCCCACTCCCTCAGCACTGACCCTCCGACAGTGCCCACTCCCTCAGCACTGACCCTCCGGCAGTGCCCGCTCCCTCAGCACTGACCCTCCGACAGTGTCCGCTCCCTCAGCACTGACCCTCTGACTGTGCCCGCTCCCTCAGCACTGACACTCCGACAGTGCCCGCTCCCTCAGCACTGACCCTCCAACAGTGCCCGCTCCCTCGTCACTGACCCTCCGACAGTGCCCGCTCCCTCGACACTGACCCTCCAACAGTGCCTGCTCCCTCAGCACTGACCCTCCGACAGTTCCCGCTCCCTCAGCATTGACCCTCTGACTGTGCCCGCTCCCTCAGCACTGACCCTCCGACAGTGCCCACTCCCTCAGCACTGACCCTCCGACAGTGCCCACTCCCTCAGCACTGACCCTCCGACAGTGCAGTGCTCCCTCAGCACTGACCCTCCAACAGTGCCCGCTCCCTCAGCACTGACCCTCTGACAGTGCCCACTCCCTCAGCACTGACCCTCTGATCGTGCCCGCTCCCTCAGCACTGACCCTCCGACAGTGTCCGCTCCCTCAGCACTGACCCTCTGACTGTGCCCGCTCTCTCAGCACTGACCCTCTGACAGTGCCTGCTCCCTCAGCACTGACCCTCCGACAGTGTCCGCTCCCTCAGCACTGACTCTCTGACTGTGCCCGCACCCTCAGCACTGACCCTCCAACAGTGCGCACTCCCACAGCACTGACCCCCCGTCAGTGCGGCTCTCCCTCAGCACTGACCCTCCGACAGTGCCCGCTCCCTCAGCACTGACCCTCCGACAGTTCCCGCTCCCTCAGCATTGACCCTCTGACAGTGCCCGCTCCCTCAGCACTGACCCTCCGACAGTGCCCGCTCCCTCAGCACTGACCCTCCGACAGTGCCCACTCCCTCAGCACTGACCCACTGATAAGTTATTTCAGGGATCTGTGGGTGTTTTGTGATTGCTTCCTGTTGTATTGATGCCAGTGTGCTCGGTTACAGAGCCAGTTGTGTGTGTCCCAAAATGTAAAAATGGCGGCATGTGTGTTGGATACAATAAATGCCGATGTCGCAGCCAGTTTACGGGAAAGAACTGTGAAACAGGTGAGATTCCCAAAATCCGCATTCCCTTCAACCAGCCTGGTGTATCTGCTGTCAGAACTGCCCGTCTCCACAGCACATCGTCCACATCGCACCTGCCATTGACAGCCAACTTCAAACAGCCTCAATATGAAATACCCCCCACCTTGTGGCCCCCTGTCCCCCATACCCTATATATCCCTCAACTTTAATTAGCATCCACAACAGCCCGTACGTGGTCCAGCATCTACCCCGTGTCCTCACATACCCCCATCTCCGTTCCCCCAATTCCTACGAGCCTGAACCCTGCTACACTCGTGACACATCTCCTGATTGTACAATCCCAGTCTGCTCTGCGTATTGCCCACACCCCCATGTTGTTGTACGCCCATGCCCCCACACAGTCACATTTAAATCACACCCCCACCCAAACGCAGCCAGCCTCAGGAAAATCAGTGTGGAAAGGATGACCTTGTTGAGCCCTGAGCATTATCCTGGCTTTCCTCACCGGGTTCTCCAGTTTTGCTGCTGATTGCTTCAGCTTTCAGCTATTCGAGCTGTTGGACACTTTTCTGCTGGCACCAGCATGCCCAGTTTTTTTGAGGGAGAGCAGTAGCCCTCTGTCCTTTATGTGTACGAGATACCCCTGACATCAGCCCTGAGTGTCTTGGCTCTATCCCCAACAATATTGTGAGTTGGGCCCCCACAGGGAGGAAATGGTGGTATTGTCATAACGTCACTGGAATAGTAATCTCGGGGTCTAGACTGCAGCTCAGGGGGTCCTGCATTCACATCCCACCCCAGCAGCTGGCGCTATGTAAATGCAGTTAATAAATCTGGAATTGTAAACTTGTTTCGTGGTGACTGTGAAACCACTGACAATTTGGAAGATTGACCAGACATCACAAAAGGAGCGGGACAAATCCATCCCGGCCAATTACCGCCCCATCAGTCTCCTCCCGACCATCAGTAAAGTGATGGAAGGTGTCAGTAACAGGGCTATCAAGCAGCTCCTGCTCAGCAATAACCTGCTCAGAGACGCCCAGTTTGGGTTCCGCCAGGGCCACTCAGCTCCTGACCTCATTACAGCCTCGGCTCAAACATGGATAAAAGAGCTGAATTCCAGAGGGTGAGGGGAGAGTGACAGCCCTTGATATCAAGGCTGCATTCGACTGAGTGTGGCATCAAGGAGCCCGAGCAAACTTGAAATCAGTGGGTATCAGGGGGCAAACTCTGTTGATTGGGGTCTTACCTGACACATAGGAAGATGGTGGTGGTTGTTTGAGGTCAGTCATCTCAGCTCCAGGACATCTCTGCAGGATTCCTCAGGGTAGTGTCCTCAGCCAAAACGTCATCAGCTGCTTCATCAATGACTTTCCCTCCATCATAAGGTCAGAAATGGGGGTGTTTGCTGATGATTACACAATGTTCAGCACCATTCGTGACTCCTCAGGTACTGAAGCAGTTCACGTTCAAATGCAGCAAGATCTGGACAGTATCCAGGCTTGGGTTGACAAGTGGCAAGTGACATTCACACCACACAAATGCCAGGCAATGACCATCGCCAATAAGAGACAATCTAACCATGGCCCCTTGACAGTCAATGGTGTTACCATCACCGAGTCCCCCACTATCAACATCCTGGGGTCAGAATGACCTGGACCTGCTTACACAAACATTAATACTAGGAGCAAAGGTAGGCCATCCTGTGCAATCATAGCAAACCCTCCTTCTCAATGCCATTCACCCACACCCTCCCAGACCACTTGACTCATTTAGCCGCGAGAAAGCTGCCATCCACAAGGTCATGTGGTCACTTCTTTAGTTTCACTCTGCCCACGCCGTCTATCTTTGTATTTTGTCTCATGAAACCTGGTGCCTTTCTCCAGCTTTGTATTTGTAACTGGTACCCGTACTGCATCACGCAGCTTGAAGCCTGTCGGAATTTGTCTCCGTCTTTAGATTCAAGGTCATGCCGTCATTATGAACTACGTGTTATGGTGTTCTGCAGAGATTCTCGTGGATTTGCTGGGAAGTTCCAGCATTATTTTATCATTGTCTTCAACATTGTCTTTTCTATCTGACAATTTGTTGTCAACAGATATAATTTGGACTTTAGGAAAACCAATTTAAGAGAACTGGGGAGAAATTGCACAATTCAGTAATATACAAAAACAAATCTTTCAGAGATTGATCCCTGACACAGAGGGATTTCCTATCAGGAGGGAGAATAAGATGCAAGATTCGTAGGAGCCTTGACAGGGTCGATGTGAAGAGGTTGTTTCCCCTTGTGGAAGAGTCTAGGGCCAGAGAGCATCATCTCAAAATAAGGAGTCACGAACTTAAAACAGAGATGAGAAATAACTTCTTCTCTCAGAGGCTGTGGAGGGTTACCAAGGCTGGGTCATTAAGTATATTGAAGGCTGGGGCAGAGTTTTAGGCAGGAGGGGAATGGAGGTCATGTGGAGTTGAGGATGATCAAATCTGCCACAATCTCATTGAATGGCAGAATAGACTCAATAAGCTGAATGGCCTATTTCTGCTCCTATATCTGATTTTCTTGTAGATTTAATAATACCAACCTAGAAAATGTTTGATAAAGTCCCTGAGACAAGATTGTTGTGCAAGATTAAAGAGAATTTGTTGGGAGAAGTATATCGAGATGGATAGAAAACTGGTTAGCAGAGAGGAAACAAAGAGTAGAAGTTACACAGAAACATCAAAGACAGGAACAAGAGGAGGCCATTTGGCCCTTCGAACCTCCTCCGCCATTCTTCACGATCATGGCTGATCATCCAACTCAATAGCCTAATCCTACTTTCTCCCATAACCTTTGATCCCATTCACCCCAAGTGCTATATCTAGTCACCTCTTGAATACATTCAATGTTTTGACATCAGCTACTTCCTGTGGTAATGAATCCCACAGGCTCACCACTCTTCGGGTGAAGAACTGTCTCTACATCTCTGTCCTAAATCTTATCTATCCCGAACCCTTACACAGTGCCCCCTGGTCCTGGGCACAGCCACCATCAGGAACATCCTCCCTACCATCCTGGCCAGTCCTGTTAAAATTTTATAACTCTCTATGAGAGAGGAGAAGTGGAGTCACAGGACATAGGGGAAGCACTAAATGAATATTTTTCGACAGTATTCACTCTAGAAAACTTCAATGTTGTCGAGGAGAATACTGAGATACAGGCTACTAGACTAGGTGGGATTGAAGTTCACAAGGAAGAGGTATTAGAAATCCTACAGAGGGTAAAGATAAATAGGTCTCCTGGGCCGGATGGGATTTATCCTAGGATCCTCTGGGAAGCCAGGGAGGAGATTGCCAAGCCTCTGGCATTGATCTTTAACTCGTCATTGTCTACAGGAATAGTGCCAGATGACTGGAGGATAGCAAATGTGGTTCCCCTGTTCAAGAAGGGGAGTAGAGACAACCCTGGTAATTATAGACCAGTGAGCCTTACCTCAGTTGTTGGTAAAGTGTTGGAAAAGATTATAAGGGATAGGATTTATATTCATCCAGAAGAGAATAATTTGATTAGGGGTAGTCAGCACGGTTTTGTGAAGGGTAGGTCGTGCCTCACAAACCTTATTGAGTTCTTTGAGAAGGTAACCAAACAGGTCGATGAGAGTAAACCGGTTGATGTGGTGTATATGGATTTCAGCAAGGCATTCGATAAGGTTCCCCACAGTAGGCTATTGGACAAAATGCGGAGGAATGGAATTGTGGGAGATATAGCAGTTTGGATCAGAAATTGGCTTGCTGAAAGAAGACAGAGGGTGGTGGTTGATGGGAAATGTTCATCCTGGAGACCAGTTACTAGTGGTGTACCGCAAGGGTCGGTGGTGGGTCCACTGCTGTTTGTCATTTTTATAAATGACCTGGATGAGGGCGTAGAAGGATGGGTTAGTAAATTTGCAGACGACACTAAGGTCGGTGGAGTTGTGGATAGTGATGAAGGATGCTGTAGGTTGCAGAGAGACATAGATAAGGTGCAGAGCTGGGCTGAGAGGTGGCAAATGGAGTTTAATGCAGACAAGTGTGAGGTGATGCACTTTGGTAGGAGTAACCAGAAGGCAAAGTGCTGGGCCAATGGTAAGATTTTTGGTAGTGTAGATGAGCAGAGAGATCTCGGTGTCCATGTACACAGATCCTTGAAAGTTGCCACCCAGGTTGACAGGGCTGTTAAGAAGGCATACAGTGTTTTAGCTTTTATTAATAGAGGGATCGAGTTCCGGAACCGAGAGGTTATGGTGAAGCTGTACAAAACTCTGGTGCAGCCGCACTTGGAGTATTGTGTACAGTTCTGGTCACTGCATTATAAGAAGGATGTGGAAGCTTTGGAAAGGGTGCAGAGGAGATTTACTCAGATGTTGCCTGGTATGGAGGGAAGGTCTTATGAGGAAAGGCTGAGGGACTTGAGGCTGTTTTCGTTAGAGAGAAGGTTGAGAGGTGACTTAATTGATACATATAAAATAATCAGAAGGTTAGATAGGGTGAATAGGGAGAGCCTTTTTTCCTAGGATGGTGACAGTGAGCATGAGGGGGCATAGCTTTAAATTGAGGGGTGAAAGATATAGGACAGATGTCAGAGGTAGTTTCTTTACTCAGAGAGTAGTAAGGGAATGGAACGCTTTGCCTGCAACGGTAGTAGATTCGCCAACTTTAGATACATTTAAGTCGTCATTGGATAAGCATATGGACGTACATGGAATAGTGTAGGTTAGATGGGCTTGAGATCGGTATGACAGGTCGGCACAACATCGAGGGCCGAAGAGCCTGTACTGTGCTGTAATGTTCTATGTTCTGTTTCTCCCTCATTCATCTGAACTCCAGCTAAGACAATCCTAACCTAGTCAGTTCGTTCTCATACATCAGCCCCACCATCCCCGGAATCAGCCTCGTAAACCTTCGCTGCATTCCCTCGAAAGCAAGAAAAGGAGTCCAAAACTGCATATTCTAGATGTGGTCTCACCAAGGCCCTGGATAACTGCAACAACACATCCCTGCTCCTCTACCTGAAACCTCTCGCAATGAAGGCCAACATACCATTTATCTTCTCTACCACCTGCTGCACCTGCATGTTTACCTTCAGCAACTGGTGCACAAGGACACCCAGGTCCCACTGCACACTCCCCTCTCCCAATTTACAGCCATTCAGGTAGGAATCTGCTGCCTTGCTTTAGCTTCCAAAGTGAACAATCTCACATTTATCCAAATTATGCTGCACTTACCATTGATTTGCCCAATCACCCAACCTGTCAAGATCATGCTGAAGGATAGATAGAAGATAGAACATTACAGCACAGTAGAAACGCTTCGGCCCTCGATGTTGTGCCGACCTGTCATACCGATCTCAAGCCCATCTAACCTACACTATTCCATGTACATCCATATCCTCTGCATCTTCCTCAGTTCACCCTCCCACCCCTTGGTATCAACTTTGAGCTGTTACATTTTGTTCCCTTATCCAAATCATTAATATATATCGTGAATAGCTGGGGTCCCAGCTCCGATCCCTGTGGCACTCCACTAGTTACTGCCTGCCAATTTGGAAAGGCACCAAGGACAAAAACAAAAGCTCGAAAAGGGAGTAAGAAAAATAATAGCCTGACAAACCAATGACAAGATTCAGACAGGGATATTGAGAAAAATAAGTAGGAGACAAACACTGTTAAAACACAAGTTTCAGGCTTTGTGCCTCAATGCGCAAAGCATCTGCAATAAAGTGGATGAACTAATCGCATAGGCAGATGCAAACAGGTACGATATCATTAGGATTATGGAGACCTGGCTGCAGGGTGACCAAGGATGGGAACTGAATGTCCCAGGGTATTGAGAGACAGCTGAATCATTGTGGGAAAATCTGGGAGCAGGCAGAGCAGTGGGCCAGCACCAGAGAGACGGGTGAAATGGCCTCCTGCTGTGCAGTGACCGTTCTCTGATTGTGTCAGCAGCTGTGATCACTCCGTGTGTTCCCCTGTGCCAACATGGAGGCACCTGTCGGCAGTTTAATAAATGTGAATGTCCCGAGGGCACTGCAGGAAGTCGGTGTCAGAAACTGTGAGTAACATGGGCTGGTCAATAATAACACCCTGCTCACCCCAGCTACCATCAGAGGGGGAACCCGGAAGGAGGCTGGGCTGGAGGGTCACTTTATCAAATAATGTAGCGGATGTGTAGGGGAGGGAGAGCGGAGAGGAAAAGTGAAGATGGAGGGCGTAGGGAGGGGAATGAGAAGGGGTGAGAGATGGAGGAGGGGGTTGGTGGGGTGGGGACTGAGGGTGAGGGGCTTTAGATAGATGTGAGGAGAGTGTGTGTGATGGTAGGGGAATAAAGGGGTGTGAGGGGAAGGGGAGGGGGTCTCGTGATGGGGTGTGATTGTGAGGGTGTGTGGAGCTCCTGCTGACACTGGCCCCCCCACTCCCCAACAGCACGTGTCCCCTGGTGACGATGACCGTGAGCACAGTCAGAGCCACTCGCCAGGCCATTCGCCAGAGCTACATGGACAGGTGTGGGCCGCTGGGGGCCCGACTTTGCACCAAGTACAGGTACTGACTGGGAAAATCCTTCATTTCCATCTTCCTATTCCACAGGGACAGCACGGGGTTAGATACAGGGTAAAACTCCCTCTACACTGTCCCCCATCAAACACTCCCAGCACAGGGACAGCACGGGGTTAGATACAGGGTAAAACTCCCTCTACACTGTCCCCATCAAACACGCCCAGGACAGGGACTGCACGGGGTTTGACACAGGGTAAAACTCCCTCTACACTGTCCCCCATCAAACACTGCCAGCACAGGGACAGCACGGGGTTAGATACATGGTAAAACTCCCTCTACACTGTCCCCCATCAAACACTCCCAGCACAGGGACAGCACGGGGTTAGATGCAGCGTAAAGCCACCTCTACACTGTCCCCATTAAACATTCCCAGGACAGGGACAGCATGGGGTTAGATACAGAGTAAAGATCCCTCTACACTGTCCCCCATCAAACACTCCCAGGACAGGGACAGCACAGGGTTAGATGCAGGGCAAAGCTCCCTATACACTGTCCCCCATTAAACATTCCCAGGGCAGGGACAGCACGGGGTTAGATACAGAGTAAAGCTCCCTCTACGCTGTCCTTCATCAAACACTCCCAGCACGGGGTTAGATACAGAGTAAAGCTCTCTCTACACTGTCCGCAATAAGTCTCACATAGAAGGTGGATTGGTTGAATTGCTACATAGAGAAGCTACATGAGCTCAGAGGCCGAACAGCCTGCTGTAACTGGTTCTGTGAACTTTTGTAGCTGCCTTGCTTCCTGTCAGCATGTACCACCTTTGTCTGTCTTTACGTTAACACCTCAGTGTTCTCCCAGGTTTTTCTGTTCTTCCCCAGTATTACCTGTCACTTCTCCAGACTGAATTGTGTATGTTGCTATTCCAGCACCAGCTCTCATCTGTTCCATTTCAATCTGGAATCAGTCTTTCATTCTCTGGACACCTTGTAGCTGACCTGCTGACCACTTTTGCCTGATCACTGCAGATTTTCTAATTGTGTGCCAAAGTAATAATAGCCCTATTGTGTTCACAGGATGAATCAACTCCGTGTCTATGTACATGCTTACATGGTGGCTTACAAGATACTGTGCCCGAAACGGGGGAGCGGGCAGTGACGGCACTGATGCTGCATGTGTTGGTTTGTGGCACGATCACCAGGAAGAGATCCACCACAAGTTTACAGTTAGTTACACAGTCCACATGTATCTCTGTGATGAAGGGTTCTCCCACTGAAGCTAGTTAAAGATGATGAAATGTTGGCTGATTTAGCCCATCCAGGTTTGCTGCTAATATTGCTGTTCACAAATCGGAAAATGACCCGGGTACATCGCTGTCCACAAAGATTGCCAGCTGCAGCACTTACTGCTGTTACAACTCTGTTCTTATGCAACAGTAACTTACATTTGTATTGGGACACAAGAACAGGCAGAGGCTATTCAGCCCCTTGAGCCAGTTCCATCATTCAGTGAGTCCATGGCTGATCTGTGGCCTAACTCCATTTCCCGCCTTTGGCCCATATCCTTTAATCCCTTTGCTTAACCAAAGTGTATCTGTCTCAGGTTTAAAATTAACAGCTGATCCAGCGTGCGCTGCCCTTTGTGGAAGAACGTTCCAAACCTCTCCCACCCTGTGTGTGTGCAAGTGGTTCTGAAAATCTCTCCTGAACGGTCTGGCCCTAACTCTCAGACTAGGTAACCACCCCATCCGCCCAACCTAGTTCTGCAATCTCCAACCAGGGAAAATAGTCTGTCTGCCCTGTCATTTACTATTAGAATGCATAAGGTGTAGGAAGAAGCTATTCAGCCCACCCAGTCTGTACTGACCCTTCAACGAGAATACCACCTCGACACACACTATCCCTGAAATGCTGCATTTCACCTCACCTGCACATCCCTGGTCATAATGGGTAACCTTCCACAGCCAATCCACATTACTGGCATATGTTCAGACTGTGGGAGGAAACCCCCACATACACAGGGAGAATGTGCAAACTCCACACAGACAGTTATCTGAGGGTGGAATTGAACCTGGGTCCCTGGCACTGTGAGGCAGCAGTGCGAACCACTGACCTAACATGCCGCCTCAAGATAGACTTTGATCTGATCACCCCTAACTTTCTGTTTATAAAGCATTTGCCAAACAATCAAACTTTCTAAGCTGCTGAGCATAAGAAATGATTGAACAAACATTGATACTTAAAGATGAACAAAGCTTTTCCAATGGTGAAATTGGTTTTGGGGAGTGTGAGGTGAAGGAGCACGGGCTCTAAGAGGATATTTCAGTGGGTAGGGTTCTGGTAACTGAGGACACAACTGAAGGGGTAATAGAGACATTCTACCAGTCCTGGACTTGGCACACCTCTGAACCTTCACTTTTCTACCTCCTTCAGCCCTTCGCTCCTCAGGCTGTGACCTACACTACATTACTTTCTCTCAATTCAATCATCGAGACCCTAGGATTTCAATAGAAGAATTAGCAACAGTTTGAGGCCATTCTTCTTTACTTTGCCATCCTTGTGGTGATGGACCTGATAGTTGGAAATGTAGCTTAGTCAGTGTAAAATGTAAAGAGAGTCTGCCAGGAAAAGGGTATGCAGAGCTTGCTTTTGTATTTCAGAGCTGATGCCAGTCAAATAGCTGTTACTCAGCTCAATCTGCTCTATCAATTCTCTGCTGTTTTACATATAATAAATTGGATTTGTAATTTACAACCAGCCCCTCAGTGTAATATATTTTATATTTTCTCTGTTAGAATAGGGGATCACAGAGAGAATATGTTAATTCAGGGAAGAGGGATAGTAGGATCAAACAGGTCAAGCATCCCAAATAACAGCACGGCTTTGTGAGGGGTAGGTCATGCCTTACAAACCTTATCGAGTTTTTTGAGGATGTGACTAGAAAAGTTGATGAGGGTCGAGCTGTGGATGTGGTGTATATGGACTTCAGTAAGGCATTTGATAAGGTTCCCCATGGTAGGCTCATTCAGAAGGTCAGGAGGAATGGGATACAGGGGAACTTAGCTGCCTGGATACAGAATTGGCTGGCCAACAGAAGACAGCGAGTGGTAGTAGAAGGAAAATATTCTGCCTGGAAGTCAGTGGTGAGTGGGGTTCCACAGGGCTCTGTCCTTGGGCCTCTACTGTTTGTAATTTTTATTAATGACTTGGATGAGGGGATTGAAGGATGGGTCAGCAAGTTTGCTGACGACACAAAGGTCAGAGGTGTCGTTGACAGTGTAGAGGGCTGTTGTAGGCTGCAGCGGGACATTGACAGGATGCAGAGATGGGCTGAGAGGTGGCAGATGGAGTTCAACCTGGATTAATGCGAGGTGATGCATTTTGGAAGGTCGAATTTGAAAGCTGAGTACAAGATTAAGGATAGGATTCTTGGCAGCCTGGAGGAACAGAGGGATCTTGGTGTGCAGATACATAGATCCCTTAAAATGGCCACCCAAGTGGACAGGGTTGTTAAGAAAGCATATGGTGTTTTGGCTTTCATTAACAGGGGGATTGAGTTTAAGAATCGTGAGATCTTGTTGCAGCTCTATAAAACTTTGGTTAGACCGCACTTGGAATACTGCGTCTAGTTCTGGGCGCCCTATTATAGGAAAGATGTGGATGCTTTGGAGAGGGTTCAGAGGAGGTTTACCAGGATGCTGCCTGGACTGGAGGGCTTATCTTATGAAGAGAGGTTGACTGAGCTCGGTCTCTTTTCATTGGAGAAAAGGAGGAGGAGAGGGGGCCTAATTGAGGTATACAAGATAATGAGAGGCATAGATAGAGTTGATAGCCAGAGACTATTTCCCAGGGCAGAAATGGCTAGCACGAGGGGTCATAGTTTTAAGCTGGTTGGAGGAAAGTATAGAGGGGATGTCAGAGGCAGGTTCTTTACGCAGAGAGTTGTGAGAGCATGGAATGCGTTGCCAGCAGCAGTTGTGGAAGCAAGACATTTAAGAGACTGCTGGACATGTATATGGTCACAGAAATTTGAGGGTGCATACATGAGGATCAATGGTCGGCACAACATTGTGGGCTGAAGGGCCTGTTCTGTGCTGTACTGTTCTATGTTCTATGTTCTAAGCCAGAAATGCATACCCCAATGCAAAGGCAATCGTTGCAAGCAAATTTCTTCAAAAGGTGCTTTACCATCTTCACCCTCAAGTAACCGCGCAGAGGCCAGTGTCCCATCGCCAAGTCGCCCGTTATTTACCGTCTTCACCCTGAACTAACCGCGCAGAGCCCAGTGTCCCATCGCCAAGTCACCCATTATTTACCATCTTCACACTGAAATAACCGTGCAGAGGCCAGTGTCCCATCGCCAAGTCACCTGTTATTTACACGTGGTAAGCCCTTGATGCTGGTGCAGCTCCCTCAGAGCCAGTGCTGAGAGTGAGCAGAACCTCTGACACTCCTGTTTATATTTGCCAGCCAGGGCTCCCTGACTGGATCAAGTTGACATGGCCTGAGAACTCATATTCTGTGAGGTCCACCTGGCAGTCCTTTTTATAGTCACGACAGAGGGCTTTTTTTTAAAAATGTGTTTTTAAGAAACGGGGTTGAAATGCGAAAGCTGTTTTTAAACGCAGTGTTTGAAAGGATGGCTATATGTTTTAAAAAGCCAGTAACCTGACGCCCATTACAGACATTGTCAATAAATGTGGAGCTGGAAAAGCACAGCCGGTCAGACAACATTTAAGGAGAAGGGAAGTCAACATTTTGGGCTAAAACCCTTCATCAGGACTGTCAGCATTGTGTCCACCACTGGATAAATAGGGATTGGAGATGGAGCTACAGATAACTTGGAGCCAATGGGGTGGACAGAAGCAGCTTTTGTTCACAACAAGATGTTGATTGGTCTATGGACTAGTGACCAGTTATTGATGACAAAGACCTGCTAACAACCATGTTATTGGTTCTCAGGGAATTGTACTACTTGAGGCTGGAGACAAACTATCTCATAGAGAGAGAAGTGCTCACTTATAAGTAGTCTCTGACTTATCAGTCAGAAGTCACAGCTTATAATAACTGCTGCTGATTTTCTGAAGGTTTACAGTGAGGTTTGACTGTAGAGAACAGAGAGAACACTCCTGAGCTAGGGATAAAAGAACTAATGCAAAGTATGAAATCAGATATTCAAAGCTACTATAAGTATATAAAAAGGAAGAGAGTAACTAGAGTAAATGCTGGTCTCTTAAAGGACAAGTTTGGGGAGTTGGAGGGGCTGGAACATAGAAATGACAGAGACACTAAATCAATATTTTCTATTTTTTACCTTGGTAGACAATAGTAGTGTCAATTATAGAGTTGATAGGAAGGGAGGAAGTTAGAGTATCACCACACAGGAAAAAGTGCTGAACAAACTCTTGGGATTGAGGACAGGCAGGTTCTAGTGCCTAGAGTGCTCACATCCTGGGATCTTAAAGGAAGTGCCAAGTTAGAATGTGGATCCATTGGTTACTGTATTCCAAAATTGTCTAGATGCAGGAATTGTTGCAATGGATTAGAAAATGATAATAAAATATCCTTATTCAAAAAGGGAGGGGGGCAGAAACTACAAAGACTACAGACCAGAGATAGTAGGGACTGCAGACGCTGGAGAATCTGAGATAACAAGGTGTGGAGCTGGATGAACACAGCAGGCCAAGCAGCATCAGAGGAGCAGGAAAGCTGACGTTTCGGGCCTAGACCCTTCATAGGAGCTTCATCCTTCTGATGAAGGGTCTAGGCCCGAAACGTCAGCTTTTGTGCTCCTGAGATGCTGCTTGGCCTGCTGTGTTCATCCAGCTCCACACTTTGTTATCTCAAGACCAGTTAGTTTAACATGTATCTTTGGGAAATTGTTAGAAACTATTTGTAAGGAAGTAATTACAGGACATTTGGAAAGTCAAAATACAATCCATCAGAGTCAGAGATAACACAGTGTGGAGCTGGAAGAACACTCCAGGCCAGGCAGCATCAGAGGAGCAGGAAAGTTGACATTTCGGGTCAGGACCCTTCTTGGTCCATCAGAGTCAGCATGGTTTTGTGAAGAGTAAATCGTGTTTGACTAATGTGTTAGAATTTTTTGAAGATGTATCAAGAAGTGTGAATAATGGTGATCCTGAAAATGTAGTATGTCTGGGCTTCCAGGGAACACTTGATAGGGTTAGTGCACAAAGTAGGATCACATGGGGTTAGTGGTGATTTATTAGCTTGGAAAGAGGATTGGTTAACCAACTGAAACCTGAGAGTCGGGATAAATGGGCCTCTTTCTGGTTGGCAAGGTGCAAATAGAGGGGTGTCACAGAGTATGGACCATGGCCCCCAACTATTTTAAAATTGATATTAATAACTTGGATGCAGGGACAGAAGGTACTATGGGCAAATTTTCAGATTACACTAAAATAGGTGGGAAACTAAGTTACAATGAAGAAATAAGAAATTTACAATTGGGTATGGATAGGTTAAGTGAACGGGCCACCATTTGGCACACAGAGTTTAACGTGGATAAGTATAAGGTCATCTGTTTTGGTCAGAGGAATAGAAAGAGTAACTTATTATCTAAATAGAGAGAAATTTCAGAGTGCTTCAGGGCAGAGGGATTTGGGTGCCCTTGGTTAAGAATTGCAGTGGGTAATAAGAAAGGTAATGGAATTTTGACATTTATCATTAAAGGCATAGACTGTAAAAGTAGGGAAATGTTGCTGCAACTGCACAAGGCATTAGTGAGAACGAGCCTGGAGCATCGCAGAGTTTTTGTCCCTTTACTTGAGGAGGCTTGAAGTGGATTTGAAGGTAGTTCAGAGGGGGGTCACTAGGCTGATTCCTGAGATGAGGGGTTTGCCTGGAGAAAAAAAGGAGATTTTCAAAAAAGGAGATTGTGTGGCTTCGGCCTATTATCTCTGGAGTTTAGAAGAATGAGAAGAAATCTAATTGAGATATCCAAGATGCTAAAGGGAATTGACAAAGTAGATGTAGAGAGGATGTTTCCTCATGTGGGGCAATCTAGAGAAAGAAGTCATGGTTTTAGGATAAGGGCAGGTAGATTTAAAACTGAGATGAGGAGAAATTACTTCCCTCAAATGATTGTGAAACTGTATATCTCATCTTCTATCGCCTCCCCTGGCAGCATGTTCCAGGCACTTACCTCCCTCTGTGTAAAAAAAACTTCACTCTGCCCCTCTCCTTAAAGTTATGCCACCTAGTATTTGGCATTTCCACTCTGGGGGAGAGGCTCTGACTATCCACCTTTTTCATGCCTGTCATAATTTTATATACTTCTGTGAGATCACCCCTCAGCCTCTGACTCTGTAGTGAAAACAATCCAAGTTTTTCCAACCTCTCCTTTTAGCTAATACACTCCAGTACAGGCAGCATCCTGGGAAACCTCTTCTGCATCCTCGCCAAAGCCTCCACATCTTCCTGTAATGTGGTGACCAGAAATGCATCCAGCATTTCATATGTGACCTAACTAAATGTTTTATACGGCTGCAATATGACTTGTTAACTTGTCCTGCCCCATGAAGATAAGTATGCTGTACTCTTCCTTACCATCTTATCCATGTGTGTTACCACTTTCAGGGAGCTATGGACTGGCACACCAAATGGATTGTTTTATTCTGAAATTGATAAAGTATATAATTGGCCACATCAAGAACTATATAAAACATTTAACTTAAATGTAGTGATTAATGAAGTGGGGGACCAGAGAGAGTCTACTTCTGCAGCCTCAGTGGTAAAATGAAAAGCCTTCACATTTCCAGTAAATTGTCTCTGCAGCCTGTCCAGTGTCTCCAGAATCTTCTGTAACATGGACACTGGAAATGTTCCCAGTGTTGTTTAACCAGGTTTTGGTGCGTGGTTTAGTGTATTGTGAGCTGACATTTGAATTCTGTAAATCTAAGCAATTCTCAGAGTTCCGTATAATTTCAGCATGTACGTACAGACAGTTTCCTGAAGGTATTGTCAGTGCTGACGTTAATGACAAATAGGAACCATTGATGCTGATAGTGTTTTATTCAATGTTTCTGAAGATTACAGTATGTCAGACTTTTACATAAACCTCACACTCGCAGAGAGTTAATATCCCACGTTCCTTCAGGACGATGTTGATGAATCGACCATACATTCCGTGACAGTTAAGGACTTTAGTTTCTCCTGCTCTGAGGCCTGTAATGGTTCCACATCTGCAAAATACGCCATTAACATAAGCCCATTAGAAAGCTGGATTGTCTGGACTGAGCGGCTCCCAGGTTCTACATTCTAACTAACTCCAGGCACAGCTATAGTACTGGCATTTGAATCTGTGACCACGGCACTAACCTGGATAACTAGTCCAGGGACATCACCTCTACACCCCAGCCTCTCCCTGAGATGTGATTCACTGCAGGCTTGTACAGTCTGATACAGCGATCCTGGGTCTATGACGATTCCCCTGCCATGCCTCCTATTCACTGGTTCTGGTTCAAATCAGAAACCTGATTTAAGCAGCAATTTGGCCCACATATACATTTTCACTGCATTAAAGATTTGTGAAATCTTACAGGAGCTGTACAAGGTGCTGGTGAGACTACATCTGGATTACCGTGAGCAGTTTTGATCCCCTTATTTAAGGAAAGACATCATTTCATTGGAGACAGCTTACAGAAGGATCACAGCGATGATCCCTGGTATGGGGGACTATCTTTGAGCAAAGGCTAAACTAATTGGGACTCTACTCATTGGAGTTTAGAAGTATGAAAGGTGTTCTCATTGAAATAAACAGGATTCTTAAGGGGCTTGACAGGGTAAATGCTGAGATGATGTTTCCTGAGCGAGTTTTGAGAAGATTTGTAGCTCAGGTTGAGGTTCTGGATGTGAGTTTGCTTGCTGAGCTGGAAGGTTCGTTTTCAGACATTTCGTCACCATTCTAGGTAACATCATCAGTGAGCCTCCGGTGAAGCGCTGGTGTTATGTCCCACTTTCTATTTATCTGTTTAGGTTTCCTGCATTGGTGATGTCATTTCCTGTTCTTTTTCTCAGGGGATGGTAGATTGGCTCCAAATCAATGTGTTTGTTGATGGAGTTCCGGTTGGAATGCCATGCTTCTAGGAATTCTCGTGCGTGTCTCTGTTTGGCTTGACCTGGGATGGATATGTTGTCCCAATCAAAGTGGTGTCCTTCCGCATCTGTATGTAAGGATACGAGTGATAGTGGGTCATGTCGTTTTGTGGCTACTTGATGTTCATGTATCCTGGTGGCTAGCTTCCTGCCAGTTTGTCCAATGTAGTGTTTGTCACAGTTCTTGCAAGGTATTTTGTAGATGACGTTCATTTTGCTTGTTGTCTGTATAGGGTCTTTTAAGTTCATTAGCTGCTGTTTTAGTAATGCAGAGACTCGAACAAACAGCTCTGCCAATCATCCAACCCAAACTTTGGGTCCGCGACATGGATGACACCTTTGTCATCACTAAACAAAACAAGTTAGAGGAAACCTTCAAGACCATCAATAATACCCTTACTGGCATAACATTCACAAAAGAGGAGGAAAACAACAGCAAACTGCCATTCCTAGATGTCACAGTAGAGCGAACAGCCAATGGGGAACTTCAAACCAGCGTCTACAGGAAAACAACACATACGGACCAAATACTGAACTACAGGAGCAACCATCTCAACACCCACAAACGAAGCTGCATTAGAACATTATTCCAACGAGCCACCACACACTGCAGCACAGAGGAACTATGCAGAGCAGAGGAAAATCACCTATACAGCGTATTCAAAAAGAACGGGTACCCTATGAACACAGTCTGCCGATTCCTCAGCAATAAACCCAAACAAACAGACAAAACAGGCTCAGAAACCATAGCCACTCTCCCCTACATCAAAGACATTTCCGAAATGACTGCCAGACTACTCGGACCTCTTGGCATCAGGGTAGCCCACAAACCCACCAACACACTAAAACAGCAGCTAATGAACTTAAAAGACCCTATACGGACAACAAATAAAACGAATGTCATCTACAAAATACCTTGCAAGAACTGTGACAAACACTACATTGGACAAACAGGCAGAAAGCTAGCCACCAGGATACATGAACATCAACTAGCCACAAAAAGACATGATCCACTATCACTCGTATCCTTACATATAGAGGAGGAAGGACACCACTTTGATTGGGACAACACATCCATCCTAGGACAAGCCAAACAAAGGCACGCACGAGAATTCCTAGAAGTATGGCATTCCAACCGGAACTCCATCAACAAACACATTGATTTAGAGCCAATCTACCATCCTCTGAGAAAAAAGAACAGGAAATGACATCACCAACCGAAGGAAACCTAAACAGATAAATAGAAAGTGGGACATAACACCAGCGCTTCGTCGGAGGCTCACTGATGATGTTACCTAGAATGGTGACGAAATGTCTGAAAACTAACCTTCCAGCTCAGTCAACCAGCTTACATCCAGAACAAAATAAAGACCCACTCTCTTGTGGACCGAGAGCAGGGGAGCGCGACTGTGTTGGAGGTGGAAGGAAGACGTCGGGTTGGCTGTGCACCCTTGCAACCGGTGGATCTTAATGCTGGCTTCGGCCTAACGCTGGTTCAGGGGAGCAGCCAACCTGCAACGATGGCTGCGGCAAGTGCTCGTGCCCCAGGTCAGGGGGTCCGGAACACCATCCGTGTTTCTGTAAAGAAGGTGGATGAAGGTGCACCTGTGGACCGCACCTTCTTCATGAAGAGGGTCCTGTTGGACTGTTGTGGGTTCGCTGCTGCGGACATTTACTGCCTGCAGGATTTCCCCGGAGGAGGTTTTTACGATGTGACCTTCCGGAGTGCCAAGCTTTGCGAGCGCTTCCTGGAGGTTTTCAAGGAGAAAGGAGGTGAGGGCCCCCTCTCTGTATTGACCGCTGTCCCGCTGTTCATGATGCCAGCGCAGAGGAGCCGTATGGTGACTGTACACATGTACAACCCGCATGTGCCAGCAGTTGATGTCCTGACCTTCCTCGGAAGGTATGTGAAGGTGGAAGGGGACCTAACTGACATCGTGGACCCCTTTGGCATCTGGACCAGTGAGAGGCAGGTCAAGGTGACGCTGAGGATGGGCGCAGACGGGAATGTCGCACACCCACCGTCCAGCTTCGCGATCGGCGGGAGCAAGGGCTACCTGACCTATGCAGGGCAACCTAAAGTCTGCCATGCCTGTGGTAGGCCAGATCACGTGGCGGCCGACTGCAAAGTCACCATCTGCAGGGAGGAGGGACACCTTGCAAAGGATTGCCCATGAGAGAGAAGCTGCAACCTTTGCGGGGAAGCGGGCCACTTCTATAGGGCATGCCCGCAGCGGGGTACCACCTACGCCCAGGTTGCCGGCAGGGGAAATGCGGGGCCAGCCCCCCCGGAGGAGAGGAAGGCACCAGGGCCCAGCAAGGACCCCACTAATGTGCAGGAGGGCCAGATCATGCAGGAGGGCCCAGCCCCGCAGGATGGACCCAAGGCCAGCAAAGTGCCTCTGCAGACTCCACTCCCCCCCAACAAACCGGAGTCGATGACGGAGGCGCCAGGTGACCCAGAGGAGTGGACGACAGTCCGGAAGGCAAGAAGGAAGGCACGCCGGCAGGCCCTGGCACCGCAACCATCAGGCGGGAAGAGGCAGCTACAGGGGGGCTATAAGAGCTCCTCTGATGAGGGCGATTCAGAGGAGGCCCGCCCAAAGCAGAAGCTGAAGATTTCCAGGGAGAAGGAAAGCAGCACCCCACTTCCAGGTGACGGGAGGTGCCTTGAGGTTCCCTCCGACACCCAGCCACATGCCACTGGGGCCCTGGAGGGCCCCCTGGAAACTTCAGATGGGAAGGAGGAAACAGCGCGTCCCCAGCCTGACCCAGAGCCGGACTCTCCTGCCTCCGTACCCCCAATGGGGGGATGCCACCCGGAAGGCAGCACGAACGGTTTCCTGAGCCAGGAGAGCGTCCAGCAGTTAGCCCGGGCAATGGGCATGAAGAGACAGATGGAGGGGCTGGACCTTGGACTTGGGGAGGGTACTGCGGTCACTGCCCACAATGGGGGTACGAATTGCGAGCATTAATGTGTGCAGCGTCAAGTCAACCGCGAGATATGTGTCCACGTTGGCCTACCTGACCACCGTCAAGGCGGACTCCTGTTTCTGCAGGAGTGCGGGATACCGCACCTCAGCAGGTACGGGAAATGGTCCGGCGCCTGGACCTGTGGGCCTTCGATCTGGTTGGGGGGGTAACGACTGTCGCTCTTCGGGCCTGGCTATTCTGCTGCGGGGGCGCAACTTCACCATCTCTCAAGTTCAGGAGGTGGTGGGGGGGTGCCCCCTAGTGGCTGACATCACCTACAGGAATGCTCCCCAGAGGCTGATCAATGTGTACGCCCCAGCGGTACAGAGTGAGCGGTTGGCCGTCCTGCAGCGGCTTCCACCCCTGCTGGCTACATCCAGGCCGGTCATCCTAGGCGGGGACTTCAACTGCATCTTCAATGCAGACGGAAGATCCGGCGTGGGGACAGCAGGTGGGGGGAGTCAACTGGACGTCACGTCCAGATTCCTGACGGGCACGGTGAAGGACACCAAGCTGCTTGACATCTTCAGCACCCCTGCAGACGGAGTGCATCGGAGGTACACCTGGTCACGGCCAGACGGGTCTATCCGCTCAAGGATAGACTTCCTGTTTGTGTCACGGGTGTCAAGCCGGTGTTCTTCTCTGACCACTGCCTCCTGCTGGCCGACTGTCACTTATGGGACGACCAGCCGGCCGGCAAGGGGACATGGAAGCTCAACACAACTCTGTTGACCCCAGAGAACGTCGAGGGGCTTAAGAGGGAGTGCGCCGGTTGGAGAACCATGAAACCCCTCTTTGAGTCTCCAGGCGACTGGTGGGAGACAGTGAAGGAGAACATCAAGAGGCTCTTTGTCCTCAAGGGTGTTCGGAAGGCGAGAGAGAGGCGGGGAAAGCTGTCGCGACTCCAGAAAAGGATGCAGAACCTGTTCCTTCTGCAGTCGATGGGACTCGATGCAACAGAGGACCTCCGCGAGGTGAGGGGCCAGCAAGCCTCGCTCTTCGCCGCGGAGGCCTCCAGGATAATCTTCCGGTCCAGGGTCCGCTCCATGGAGCAGGACGAGACATGCTCGCGTTTCTTCTTTCAGAAGGTGCACAAAGAGAGCTCTGTGCTTAGCCGGCTGAAGGAGGACGTCGGCTTGGTGACGTAACCTCGGCGACGTCGCCTCGGCCTGACATTTTGAGGATCAGCATGTCCTTTTATGCTGGACTGTACGACATGAAGCCCACGGACAGCACGGCCTCCGAGTTGTTCCTGTCGTCTATCACGGAGGTCTCAGACGAATGCACGAGGGAGTGGCTGGACTGGCCGATACCCCTGGAAGAGGTGACCAGAGCCCTCAAGTCCTTGCAGAGGAATAGGACTCCCGGAAGCGACGGCTTACCGGTCGAGCTGTATTCCGCTCTGTGGGGCCTGGTCGGCCAGGACCTGCTGGAGGTGTACGATAGTGCGCTTCGGGCAGGGGAAATGTGTAAGTCCATGAGGAAGGGCATCATCACCCTCATTTACAAGAGGAAGGGGGAGAGGGAAGAAATTAAGAATTGGCGTCCCATTTCACTTTTGAACGTGGACTACAAAATCCTGGCCAAGGTCATAGCCAACCAGGTCAGGTCTGTCCTGGAGTCAGTGATTCACCCTGACCAAACCTGTGCTGTGCCGGGCAGGAAGATCGCTGAGAGCCTCGCGTTCATCAGGGACGCGATCGCCTACGTGCAGGACAGGAGGGTGGACACCTGCCTCGTCAGCCTGGACCAGGAGAAGGCCTTCGACAGGGTCTCTCATGCTTACATGAGGGACGTCCTCTCCAAATTGGGGTTCGGGGAGGGTATCTGCAATTGGATCCGGCTGCTCTACGCCAACATCGTTAGCGCAGTCTCGATCAACGGGTGGGAATCAGACAGTTTTCCTGTTAGATCTGGAGTCAGGTAGGGCTGCCCGCTCTCTCCTGCCTTGTTTGTGTGCTGTGTGGAGCCCTTCGTCGCCTCCATCAGGAAGGACGTGAGCCTGAAGGGCGTGACTATCCCAGGCAGTGGAGGCCTTCAGGTCAAGACCTCCCTGTACATGGACGATGTCGCCGTCTTCTGCACCGATTGTCGGTTGGTGAGTAGGCTGTTGGACATCTGCGGCCAGTTTGAACTGGCCTCGGGTGCCAAAGTCAATAGGGGTGAGAGCGAGGCCATGTTCTTTGGGAACTGGGACGACCGCTCCTTCATCCCCTTCACCGTCAGGACAGACTACCCGAAGGTGCTGGGTGTTTGGTTTGGTGGAGCTGGGGCGTGCGCTAAGACTTGGGAGGAGCGTATCGCCAAACTGGGGCAGAAGCTGGGCAGGTGGACGCTCCGGTCCCTCTCCATCGCGGGTAAGAACCTGGTTGTCAGGTGCAAGGGGCTTTCGGTACTGTTGTATGTGGCGCGGGCCTGGCTTATTCCCCGGACCTGCGCTGCTGCGGTCACCTGGGCCATCTTCCACTTCATTTGGAGGTCGAGGATGGACCGGGTCTGCAGAGACACCATGTACAAAGACCTGGGAAATGGGGGAGAGGGCGTACCGAATGCCACCCTCGCCCTGATGGTTACCTTTGTGTGTGGCTGCATCAAGCTGTGTGTAGATCCTCAGTATGCAAACACCAAGTGTCACCACTTACTGAGGTTCTACCTGTCCCCGGTGTTGCGAAGGATGGGCCTGGCCTCGTTGCCGCGGAACGCTCCGAGTAGTTGGACCGTTCCGTACCACCTGTCCTTCGTGGAGAAATTTTTGAAAGGAAACACCTTTGACCACAAGGCCGTCAGGCAGTGGTCAGCACGTAGTATCCACAGGACCCTTCGGGAAAAGGAGAGGGTGGATCCCGTCGTGTGGTTCCCCACGCAGACTGCCAAAGTCGTTTGGCAGAATGCCTCATCGCCAGAACTTTCAAACAAGCACAAGGACATTGCTTGGCTGGCGGTGAGAGGGGCTCTGCCAGTGAGATCCTTTATGCATGCCCGGAATCTCTGCGCCACCGCACGCTGTCCTCGAGGTGGCTGCGGGGGGGGGGGGACGAGACTGTCGATCACCTCCTTCTGGAGTGTGCCTATGCGCAGGAGGTCTGGAGGGGGATGCAGCGGTATTTGTCGAGGTTCGTCCCGAGCAGCTCCGTGACGCGGGACTCCGTGCTCTACGGGCTGTTTCCGGGGACGCACACCGAGACCAACATCAACTGCGCCTGGAGGACCATCAATGCGGTGAAAGACGCTCTTTGGTCTGCCCGCAACGTGCTGGTCTGCCAGCTGAAAGAACTGACCCCGACCGAGTGTTGCAGACTGGCGCACTCCAAGGTCCAGGACTACGTGCTGAGGGACGCGCTGGGGCTTGGGGCAGCCGCCGCCAAGGCGCGGTGGGGAAAGACCACGGCATGAAACCCCTCGTCCAGAATAGAAACAAGGGCCCTATCTGGTAACTGGGCCCAGCTGGTGCCTTCCCCAACTGGTCAGGGGGCCAATGGGGACTGTGCGGGGTGACGACTGCTGGGGCGGTTTCTTTGCTTTGTTTTTTTTTCTTTCTCTCTGTTTTGTTTTTTTCCTTTAGTTGGTGTACGTACCCCCTGGGTAACCCGGAGTGGCTTGCATGACTGGGTAGGTGTATAAATGTTTTATTTTTTGTACACTCTATGAATAAAGTATATTTTTTCAAATTAAGAAAAGAGGTGACAAAACGTCTGTACAAAACTCTGGTGCGGCCGCACTTGGAGTATTGTGTACAGTTCTGGTCACCGCATTATAAGAAGGATGTGGAAGCTTTGGAAAGGGTGCAGAGGAGATTTACTAGGATGTTGCCTGGTATGGAGGGAAGATCTTACGAGGAAAGGCTGAGGGACTTGAGGCTGTTTTCGTTAGAGAGAAGAAGGTTGAGAGGTGACTTAATTGAAACATATAAAATAATCAGAGGATTAGATAGGGTGGATAGGGAGAGCCTTTTTCCTGGGATGGTGACGGCGAGCACGAGGAGGCATAGCTTTAAATTGAGGGGTGAAAGATATAGGACAGATGTCAGAGGTAGTTTCTTTACTCAGAGAGTAGTAAGGGAATGGAACACTTTGCCTGCAACGGTAGTAGATTCGCCAACTTTAGGTACATTTAAGTCATCATTGGATAAGCATATGGACGTACATGGGATAGTGTACGTTAGATGGGCTTGAGATCGGTATGACAGGTCAGCGCAAGATCGAGGGCCGAAGGGCCTGTACTGTGCTGTAATGTTCTATGTTCTATAAAACTAACCTTCCAGCTCAGCGAGCAAACTCGCATCCAGAAATCCCCGGCAATTACAGACCAGTAAGTCTCACGTATGTCGTCTGCAAGGTGTTAGAAAGGATTCTGAGGGATAGGATTTATGACCATCTGGAAGAGCATGGCTTGATTAAATGCAGTCAACACAGCTTTGAGAGGGGCAGGTCATGCCTCACAAACCTTATCGAATTCTTTGAGGATGTGACTAGAAAAGTTGATGAGGGTCGAGCTGTGGATGTGGTGTATATGGACTTAAGCAAGGCATTTGATAAGGTTCCCCTTGGTAGGCTCATTCAGAAGGTCAGGAGGAATGGGATACAGGGGAACTTAGCTGCCTGGATACAGAATTGGCTGGCCAACAGAAGACAGCGAGTGGTAGTAGAAGGAAAATATTCTGCCTGGAAGTCAGTGGTGAGTGGGGTTCCACAGGGCTCTGTCCTTGGGCCTCTACTGTTTGTAATTTTTATTAATGACTTGGATGAGGGGATTGAAGGATGGGTCAGCAAGTTTGCAGACGACACAAAGGTCGGAGGTGTCGTTGACAGTGTAGAGGGCTGTTGTAGGCTGCAGCGGGACATTGACAGGATGCAGAGATGGGCTGAGAGGTGGCAGATGGAGTTCAACCTGGATAAATGCGAGGTGATGCATTTTGGAAGGTCGAATTTGAAAGCTGAGTACAGGATTAAGGATAGAATTCTTGGCAATGTGGAGGAACAGAGGGATCTTGGTATGCAGATACATAGATCCCTTAAAATGGCCACCCAAGTGGACAGGGTTGTTAAGAAAGCATATGGTGTTTTGGCTTTCATTAACAGGAGGATTGAGTTTAAGAGTCGTGAGATCTTGTTGCAGCTCTATAAAACTTTGGTTAGAGCGCACTTGGAATACTGCGTCCAGTTCTGGTGGCCCTATTATAGGAAAGATGTGGATGCTTTGGAGAGGGTTCAGAGGAGGTTTACCAGGATGCTGCCCGGACTGGAGGGCTTATCTTATGAAGAGAGGTTGACTGAGCTCGGACTCTTTTCATTGGAGAAAAGGAGGAGGAGAGGGGACCTAACTGAGGTATACAAGATAATGAGAGGCATAGATAGAGTTGATAGCCAGAGACTATTTCCCAGGGCAGAAATGGCTAGCACGAGGGGTCATAGTTTTAAGCTGGTTGAAGGAAAGTATAGAGGGGATGTCAGAGGCGCGTTCTTTACACAGAGAGTTGTGAGAGCATGGAATGCGTTGCCAGCAGCAGTTGTGGAAGCAAGACATTTAAGAGACTGCTGGACATGTATATGGTCACAGAAATTTGAGGGTGCATACATGAGGATCAATGGTCGGCCCAACATCATGGGCTGAAGGGCCTGTTCTGTGCTGTACTGTTCTATGTTCTATGTTCTATCTATGTTCAGATGATGTTTCCCTCTTGAGAGCGTCTAAGACCAGGGGGCATAGTACAAGAATAATAGGTGCCAATTGAAGACTGAGATGAGGAGGAATTTTTTTCACTGAGACGGTTGAGTCTTTGTAACTCCTTGCCACAGAGAGGTGTGGGGACAGAGCCCTTGTGTATGTTTAAGGCTGAGATCGACAGATTCTTGATCAGTCGGGGAATCAGGTGTCATGGGGAAAGAGGACGGGAGGAGTGTCTGAACAGCCATGATCCTCTTGAGTGGTGGAGGAGGCTTGAGTGGCCAAATGGCCTATTCCTGCTCCTATCTTGCATGGTCTGACTGTCTAACACACACTGTTCTTTCAACCAGCCAGTGCATTGTTAGGCTGGGTGCAGTGAGCCAGGAGATTACCCAGCTTCGTACCAGCCTCAGGAGTGAAACACAATCTGTTAAACCATCATATATAGGAGCATAATTAGGCCATTCAGCCCATTGAGTTTGCTCGCCATACGCTCAGTGACCTGGCCTCCACAGCCTTCTGTGGCAATGAGTTCCACAGATTCACCTCCCTCTGGCTGAAGAAACTCCTCCCCATTTCAGTTCTAAAGGGTCGCCCCTTCACTCTGAGGATGTTCCTTTGGGTCCCAATCTCTCCGACCAGTGGAAACATCTTCTCCATGTTCACTGTTTCCAGGTTCCTCAGTATTCTGTAAGAGATTCTTAATGAGATCACTCCTCATCCTTCTAAACTCCATTGGCTACAGACCTAGAGTCCTCATCTGCTCCTTGATGTTGGGTTTGATTTCCCAAAGGATTCACATAGCTGACTCCTTGGAGAAATGCACAGTGAGGTGTGTATGGAATGAAAGAATAGTTCACGCAGATGAAGGGCCTCTGTGTTGCTGGCCACAGTGAGTGAAGGTAAGCTCCCATTGTAAGGGACGAGAGGACCAACTAACTGGGATTAGGAACTGTGAAAATGTCCAGCAGACGATCCTAAATATTTAACACTTGCCTTCAAATTTTAAATTAACTTGGTTAAAATTGCACCAATTAGAATCACAGATCCCTCTCTGGTTTAGCACATTGCAATGAAGCTTCTGTGTTTGCAGTGCGTACTTTTGTAGGGTATCGGATTGTACCACCTCCTTCCCCTGTTCCTGTTTTTCCACAAACTCTCAATGAGAGATCAAGCATCAGGATCTCTTTGTTGATCCACTGATTCCACCTGATCCTCCTCCTCAGCTGTGTTTACCTCTGCCCAGTTCTCTCATTTTCTCAGTCGGAATCTCTAGGCTAGAAGCCGACCACAGCAAGTTGGAGATACTCATCAGGTCAGGCAGTATCTGTCAAGAGAAACAGGAATGAACTTTTCCACATGAACTGCTTCTCATCACAGACACGCTCTGACCTGCTGTGGAGAGTTTTGTTTGGATTTCCCTGTTTCTAGCTGTTGCAGTAAGCTGGATTAGTGAGAGTGTTTGGTATATTTACATTGGGTTGGCGTTGCCGCTGTCGTGGGTGGAAAGTCCAACACGGACCTCAGCGTTTCTCAGGCGGCCCCAGCAGCAATCCTGCCTGTTTGTGATCTTTATTGACAAGACGGAAACAGCATCGAATAGATCGAGGCTCCACCAGGGTTTGTCATCAGTGTCAGTGTGAGTGCAGGACTCATTCCCATAGAAGGCATTTCGATTTCCATCGATGGCATTGTTCGCATCTCCTCCCCATCTGGTACTTGATTGAGTTGCATTCCCTCTGAGAGCCACGTTCCCTGTAAATACAAGGAGACAACCTAAATGTGGGTGGCTCGGTGGCTCAGGGGTTAGCACTGCAGCCTCACAGTGCCTGGGACCTGGGTTCGATTCCAACCTCGGGTAACTGTCTGTGTGGGGCTTACACATTCTCTCCCTGTCTGCGTGGGTTTCCTCCGGGTGCTCCGGCTTCCTCCCACAGTCCAAAGATGTGCAGGCTAGGGTGGATTGTTATGCTAAATTGCCCGTAGTGTTCAGGGATGGATTAGGGGGATGGGTCTGGGCAGGATGCTCTGTGGGTCAGTGTGGACTTGTTGGGCCAAAGGGCCTGTTTCCATACGGTTGGGTTCTATGATTCTATGATCTAGGTTCTGACAGTGAACTTTCCTTGTTATGGAAAGCTGCAATTGTGTCCAGAATCAGAGAAAGGAGGCCATTTGGCCCATTGTATCTGCTCTGACTGTCCAACTGAGCATCATTATATCGCACCAATCTTTTCCCTCATTCCCTTGCACTTCACTTCTAACCAAACAACCATCGAATGTCCTTCTGGAATGCCTCAATTGAATCGGCATCCTCATTGTTCCCAGGCAGAGGGAGTGGTCCCTAACCACTAGCCGTGTGCGAAAAAGCTTTGTCTTACATCACCCTTACTTCTTTCGCACATCCATTTATAGTCTGTGGCAATGGAGAGTAAAGTAACAGAATTAGGTTTAGACACTATCTTGTTATATGATTCTAAAATTCTAATATGCAGGGGCCTGGTTCTGAGGAAGGGTCACCGGACCTGCGATGTTAACTATGACTTATCCTTCATAGATGCTGCTAGACCTACTGAGCTTTTCCAGCAACTTCTGTTTTTATTCCTGATTTACAGCATCCTCAGTTCTTTTGGTTTCACTTTGCTGAATGCCTTCTGTTCCCACATCTTAGGGTTTTAATGGTCATTGCGTAAGGCACAGCGTGATCGGAGAAAGTCAAGATGGGTTTACAAAAGGGAAGTTCCTTTACACAAATTTATTTGAACTTTTTCACAGTGTAACTAGTAAAAGACAGTAAATATTGGCGACCCAGTCAATGTAATGTTGCTGGATTTTCAAGTCCATTCAAAAAGGTTCTTCACAGTAATCATAGAAACATGGAAAATACTAACAGGAGGAGGCATTCTGGCTCTTTCAGCCTGCTCCACCATTCAATATGATCATGACTGATCATCCAATTCAGTTCCCTGTTCCCACTTTCTCCTCCTACCTTTTGATCCCTTTAACCTTGAGTAATGTAAGAACATGAAACATAGAACATAGAGAAGTACAGCACAGTACAGGCCCTTCAGCCCACGATGTTGTGCCGTGGAATATTCCTAATCCAAAAATAAAATAACCTAACCTACATTCCCCTCAATTCACTGCTGTCCATGTGCATGTCCAGCAGTCGCTTAAATGTCACTAATGACTCCGCTTCCACGATACCACTGGTAAACTATTCCATGCGCTCACAACTCCCTGGGTGAAGAACCTCCCTCTGACGTCTCATCTATACCTTCCTCCTAACACCTTAAAACTATGACCCCTCGTGGCAGTCAATCCTGCCCTGGGGAAAAGCCTCTGGCTATCGACTCTATATCAATAGACAAGTTCATCAGGTTAAGGGTACTGTGTCAGTGTGGATAAGGATGGGTTCATGGACAGGAAGCAGAGAGTCGACATAAATGACTTGTGTTTTATTAGCAGGATGTGACCAATGGAGAACCAAAGGATTAGTACTGGAGTTTCAGCTATTTACGATCAACATTAATGACTTACAGGAAGAAACACATTCAGTTGTGCTTACAATTGACACAGGTTGGTTGGGAATAGAAGTTGTAAGGAGGATACAAAGAGACATAGATGGGCGTCAAGGTGCAGTTGGAGTGTAACGTGGGGCAATGTGACGTTATTCACTTTGTTTGTTGGAAAAGCATGAAACTAGTGAAGGGTAGTAAGAGCTGCCGATGCTGGAATCAGAGACAACACAGTGTGGAGCTGGAGGAACACTCCAGGCCAGGCAGCTTCAGAGGAGCAGGAAAGTTGACATTTCGGGTCAGGACCCTTCTTCAGAAAATCTTCAGATTTTTCTGAAGAACAGTCCCAACCCAAAACGTCAACTTTCCTGCTCCACACTGTGTTAAACTTGTAAAGGGTGATGTTTAGAAAGACTAGGGAGTGCTGACACAGGGAACACAAAGTTAACTTGCTATTTCGGAAGGCATGTTGCATGTTGAGTTTTACTGCAAAGTGAACGGAGAATTTGCTATAATTGTACAGGGTTTAGTGAGATCGCACCCAGATTATTTGTGCAGTCTTGGCTTCCTTACTTACAGAATGATGTGTTTGAATTGGAACACAAGAGGTTCGCATCAGCTCCTACAATGTACAATCGTAGTTAAACGAGGTGGTCAGTGAATGGGATCAGTACACTCTGGGAGAATGAGAGGTGATCTCATTTAAACACAAAGGGGACTGATAGGATTCCCCCTTAGGCTGTTGCCCCCATGTTGGAGGATCTAGAACAGGGGGACACAGATAAGGAGCTCATATTTCAGACTGCGATGATGAGACATTTCTTGACTCAAAAGGTGTAGATGCTTGGAATTATCTTCGCCCTTGAAGGAATCAAAGGACATAAATCCTACATGCTCCTCTAGGATGGGCTAAGTTGCTCTTGTGGCGAGACAGAAAAGTCTCAATGGGCTGAATGGCCTCATATGTGCATTAACTGTTGTTTGGGAAAGAGGTGAAAAAGTGTAGTGGAAAATCACTTTGGATCATACGGAATGGGGAAGGAAGCTCAATTTCCAACTTTCACACACTCCAGGAGTGAGAGCTGGGGGAGGCACACAATCTAGGAGTGAGAGCTGGGGGAAACACACACTCCAGGAGTGAGAGCTGGGGGAAGCACACACTCCAGGAGTGAGAGCTGGGGGAAGCACACACTCCAGGAGTGAGAGCTGGGGGAAGCACACACTCCAGGAGTGAGAGCTGGGGGGAAGCACACACTCCAGGTGTGAGAGCTGGGGGAAGCACACACTCCAGGAGTGAGAGCTGGGGGAAGCACACACTCCAGGAGTGAGAGCTGGGGGAAGCACACACTCCAGGAGTGAGAGCTGGGGGAAGCACACACTCCAGGAGTGAGAGCTGGGGGAAGCACACACTCCAGGAAGGAGCAGTTTTGAAACGACAAAGATTTTACTCTTACCACATGCCAGGGTCCCCACACCACAGCAAGCCACCAGCACAATCACAGAGATCATCTTCACCCTGTTGGAAGGGAAGAGCAGACATCATCATTCCTGCTCAATGTTGTTATTTCATGGAGTGAGCTCTTGTATTTTATCGGGCTCAGAACCTTAACTCCACTTTCTAAGTTCACATAATTTTCTGTTCATCAAATTAAGGGGCATTTCCAGCACTGTTTACAAATAACCCAGGGGAAACCCTGGTATAACCAGAGAATGATAGAAGGTTACAGCATAGATAGGCAGAGGGCATTTAACAAATGGTCTCAATGTTGGTTAAAGAGAAACCGTTCAGCATGATCCCATTGTCCAACACTTTCCAGATGTGTGAGTTACAACATTCCAGTTCTTATCCCAGATTTGTCATTCTGATGAGCGTTTTCATTCCTGCACACTTTCAGGCATAACAGCGTAACAATCAGGAACAGGGGGAGGCTGTTTGGCCCTTCAGGCCTGCTCTACCATTCAGTATGATCATGAATTATTATTTCCAATCCACAGTCCAGTCTGCCCCATGCTGGGAACATGTATCCTCGTGGATGATGAGAACAGGAAAATGCGTATGTTTGGTTTGGACATTACTGAGTTTAGATATGACCAGGTTTGGATATGACTGGATACAGGCATTACCAACATAGGCATTACTGCTGACATGGGACAAGTGACATTTGTGCCACACAAATGAAAGGCGATGACCATCACCAATAAGAGAAAATCTAACCAATGCCTCTTCACATTCAACGGTGTTACCATCACTCAAGGATCTGCCTCAAGGATCTGTTTTGGGACGACTGCTGTTTGTCATTTTTATAAATGACTTGGACGCAGGCATAGGTGGATGGGTTAGTAAGTTTGCAGATGACACTAAAGTCGGTGGAGTGGTGGACAGTGTGGAAGAATGTTGCAGGTTGCAGGCAGACTTGGATAAACTGCAGAATTGGCTGAAAGGTGGCAAATGGAGTTTAATACGGATAAATGTGAGGTGATTCACTTTGGGAAGAATAATAGGAAGGCAGAATATTGGGTCAATGGAAAGATTCTTGGTAGTGTGGATGTGCAGAGGGATGTTGTTGTCCATATACATAGATCCCTGAAAGTTGCCACCCAGGTTGATAGTGCTGTTAAGAAGGCTTATGGTGTGTTAGGTTTTATTGGTAAAGGGATTGAGTTCCGGAGCCGTGATGTCAAGCAACTGTACAAAACACTAGTGTGGCCTCTCTTGGACTACTGCATACAGTTCTGGTCGCCCCATTACAGGAAGGATGTGGAAGCATTGGAAAAGGTGCAGAGGAGATGTACCAGGATGTTGCCTGGTCTGGAGCGCAGGCCCTATGAAGGAAGGCTGAGGGACTTGGGTCTGTTCTCATTGGAGAGAAGGAGGCTAAGAGGGGATTTAATAGAGACATACAAGATGATCAGAGGATTAGATAGGGTGGGCAGTGAGAGTCTTTTTCCGAGGATGATGACTTCAGCTTGTACGAGGGGCATAGCTACAAATTGAGGGGTGATAGATTTAAGACAGATGTCAGAGGCAGGTTCTTTACTCAGAGAGTGGTAAGCGCGTGGAACGCCCTGCCTGCCAATGTAGTTAACTCAGCCACATCAGGGGCATTTAAACAGTCCTTGGATAAGCATATGGATAATGATGGAATAGTGTAGGGGGAGAGGCTTAGATTAGTTCACAGGTCGGTGCAAATTCGAGGGCCGATGCGCTGGGCGCTGCAGTTGTTTATTGCGAACTGAGCGGAGGTGTTCTATAAAGCGGTCCCCAAGCCTCCGCTTGGTTTCCCCAATGTAGAGGAAGCCATAATGGGTACAGTGGATACAATATACCACATTGGCGGATGTGCAGGTGAACAATGGGTTGAATGACCTCCTTCTGTTGCCGTAAAATTCTCTGATTCTATGTTGGTGAATGCAACATTCTTCCACACTGTCCACCACTCCACCCACTTTAGTGTCATCTGCAAACTTATTAACCCATCCACCTATGCCTGCGTCCAAGTCATTTATAAAAATGACAAACAGCAGTCGTCCCAAATCAGATCCTCGAGGCAGATCCTTGAGTGATGGTAACACCGTTGAATGTGAAGGGGCATTGGTTAGATTGTCTCTTATTGGTGATGGTCATCGCCTTTCATTTGTGTGGCACGAATGTCACTGCGCTGTACTGTTCCATGTTCTAAGTTCTAATCCCCCACTATCAACATTCTGGGGGTTACTATTGACCAGAAGCTTAACTAGACTCACCACATAAACACAGCGGCTATAAGAACAGGACAGAATTTAGCAATACTGCAGCGACCTACTCATCTCCTGACTCCTCAAAACCTGCCCACCATCTACAAGGCACAAGGCAGGAGTGTGATGGGATATTCCCCACTTGCCTGGATGGGGACAGCCCCAACAACACTCAAGAAGCTCGACACCATCCAGGACAAAGCAGCCGCTTGATTGGCACCACATCCACAAACATCCCACTCCCTCCACCAACGCCACTCAGTAGCAGCAGTGTGTACTATCTACAAGATGCACTGCAGAAATTCACCAAAGATCCTCAGGCAGCACCTTCCAAACCCATAACCACTTCCATCCAGAAGGACAAGGGCAGCAGATACATGGGAACACCACCCGCTTCAAGTTCCCCTCCAAATCACTCACCATCCTGACTTGGAAATATATCGCCGTTCCCTCACTGTCACTGAGTCAAAATCCTGGAATTCCCTCCCTAAGGATATTGTGGGTCAACCCACAGTGGATAGACTGCTGCAGTTCAAGAAGGCAGCTCATCCCCGCCTTCTGAAGGAGCAGCTAGGGACAGTCAATAAATGCTGGGCCCACCCTGTGATGCCCCATCCCACAAGGTGAATAAAAAATAATCTTTGCCACTATTGACAAAGACAAGCATCCTGTATACCTTCTGACCTACACTATTAACCTGTCCTGCTGCCTTCAGGGATCTGTAGGCAACGACACCAACATAGAATCAGAGAATTTTACGGCAACAGAAGGAGGTCATTCAACCCATTGTTCACCTGCACATCTGCCAATGTGGTCTACTGTATCCACTGTACCTGGTGTGGCTTCCTCTACATTGGGGAAACCAAGTGGAGGCTTGGGGACTGCTTTGCAGAACACCTCCACTCGGTTCACAATAAACAACTGCACCTCCCAGTCGCAAACCATTTCCACTCCCCCTCCCATTCTTTAGACGACATGTCCATCCTCGACCTCCTGCAGTGCCACAATGATGCCACCCGAAGGTTGCAGGAACAGCAACTCATATTCTACTTGGGAACCCTGCAGCCCAATGGTATCAATGTGGACTTCACCAGCTTCAAAATCTCCCCTTCCCCCACTGCATCCCAAAACCAGCCCAATTCGTCCCCTCCCCCCACTGCACCACACAACCAGCCCAGCTCTTCCCCCCCACCCACTGCATCTCAAAACCAGCCCAGCTCGTCCCTGCCTCCCTAACCTGTTCTTCGTCTCACCTATCCCTTCCTCCCACCTCAAGCCGCACCTCCATTTCCTACCTACTAACCTCATCCCACCTCCTTGAACTGTCTGTCTTCCCTGAACTGACCTATCCCCTCCCTACCTCCCCACCTATACTCTCCTCCCCACTTGTCTTCTTTTCTCTCCATCTTCAGTCCACCTCCCCCTCTGTCCCTATTTATTCCAGAACCCTCTCCCCATCTCCCTCTCTGATGAAGGGTCTAGGCCCGAAACGTCAGCTTTTGTGCTCCTGAGATGCTGCTTGGCCTGCTGTGTTCATCCAGCTCCACACTTTGTTATCTTGGATTCTCCAGCATCTGCAGTCCCCATTATCTCTCATTCAACCCATTGTGTCAGTCCCGGCTCACAAAAGAGCAATCCTGCAAGTCTTATACCCTAGCCCTAACACCATAGCTCTCTAACTTCACCCCTTTCATCTGCCTCCACCATTCTCCTAGGCAGTGCATTCCAAATCCTAACAGCTCTCTGAATAAAGAAGTTTCGGCATTGCATTCCCAGCTCTCTCTGTGACAGTCTAGTTGAACAACTCAGTGAGGTCACCTCTTATTCTTCTCTGCTTCAAGGAGAATAAGCCCACTCTCTCTAACCTTTCCTTGTGTCTGAAATCCCTAATTTCTGGTATTATTCTGGTAAATCTCCTTTGAACTCTCCCAAGGCTTTAACATCCTTTAATTTACGTGGCCAGAACAGGACACAGTTCTCCAAATGACATCTCACCAATGATTTGTTGAGGTGCAGCTTCACTCCCCTTGCTTTTATACTCTGTATCTGTATGTATAAAACCCAAGGATCCTAACCTTTTTTAACAACTGTTCCAACTTGCCCAGCCACCTTCAGAGAATCATTCACCTGAACCCTGAGGTCCCTCTGCTCAGAGTCATACAGAAGGGAAACAGACATTTTGTTCAAACTTGCCCATTCTGACCAGCTTTCCCAAAGGAGTCCCTTTTGCCTCCCTCATCCCTCTAAACATTTCCTAATCGTATACCTGCCCAAATGATTTTTACATCTATCTGCATCTATTGCTTCCTCTGGAGTTCATTCCACATATGAACCACCCTCTGTGAAAATATTGCCCCTCAGGTCCCCTCTAAATTTTTCTCCTCTCACTTTAAACCTATGCGGTGTAGTTTTGAACTGCATTACCTTAGGGAAAAGATTTATTCACTGTATCTATACCCCTCATGATTTTATAAACCTCTATAAGGTCACCCCTCAGCCTCCTACACTCCAGCGAAAGAAGTCCTCGCCTACCCAGCCTCTGCTTTTAACCCAGAGTTTACAGCCTCTTGTAAATCCTTTCTTCACCCTTTCCAGTTTAATAATATTCTTCCAACAGCAGGGAACCCAGGATTGTAGGTGGTATTCCAAAAGTGGCCTCAGCAATGTCCTGTACAGTCATAACATAATGTCCTCCCCCGAACGTGTACCATTGAGCCTGTATGTGTCTCCGTATATCTGTTTCTGCTACCAAAATGCAGTACCTCACACTTCTCAGCATTGAAATTCATTTGCTAGGTGTCCGCCCATGTGGCCAACTTGTCAATGTCTCTCTGAAGTCACTCAGCATCATCCTCACAGTTAGCTATTCTTCCTAGATTGGTATCATCTGCAATTTTAGAAAATTTTACCCTCAACACCAAATTATTTATATATATCAGAAAAAAGAACAGTGATTCCTGGGGAACACCACATTCAACTTGTCCCTAATTTGAGAAATACCCATCTATTCCTACCCTCTGTTTCCTATCTTTTAGCCAGTTTCTAATCCATGCTGCCACTCCTGTTCTTCTGAACTTCCCAGTACCCTGCTATTCATTGAGTGATCCTTCCCCTCGGTTGGTGGGGATGGGATCAGTGGGGTCACTGTTTTGTGATGTAGAGAGTGATGCCGACAGTGTGGGACTGAATTCCTGATCCATCTGGGGTTACCATGAAGAAATCTTCTCAACCTCTCCCCTTAGCTGGGGCACGGTGAAACACCACCAGCCAGCTCTCTCCCTCTCTCTCTCTCTCTCTCTCTCTCTCTCTCTCTCTCACTCTGATGACTAAGCAGCCTAATGGGACTATGGTGACTTCACTGCCTTGTCTTGTTACTTCTTCCATCACCTCCTGATTTTCACCAAATCCCAGTGTTTTCCCATAAGAGATTGGAGAATATTCCTCACCTGCCACAGGATCCTCTCAGAAGCTGATTCTGTCCGTTTGAAGTGGGGTTTTATACAGGAACTTTCACAGAACACTTTGTCACGCAAAAATCATTTGAGCTTCCTATTGGTCAAAGGTTTGTGTCCTGTTTGGAGATAAATGTGGATCGAAGGAGGAGGAGGAACAAGTGACATTAAAGTTGGCATCTGTCAAGATTGATCCAAATCAAACTCTGACATTCCGCTCATAAATCCACAGAACAGGAACTGAGTCCTTCTGGGGATGTTAGTACTGAACAAATCTTAATGCTACGGAATAAATTGACTGGATAATTAAGAGTATCTATTCAATACAACATGTCAACCTGTTCCTCAGGCAAGTCTTTGAGAGTCTGATTGACTGATCCCCACAGTGATCAGGGTGAGGTCAGATTGAATCCTGGTTGGTCAATGCAATGGTTTAGGTTGGAACTAGCTTCAACTGGAAAGACAGAGATGTCGCTCTGGCATTTCCCAATGATCGTATTTTGGAATTCTGCCCTGTTATGATCAGGATTAGGTTCCAGGCTGCCAGGCTGCACTTGGAGGAGTTTTAGGTTCAGTGGAGTTTCCAGGACCTGCGCTATATTACAAAGTGACACCTTTCTGAGGGAGTCAAATGACAGAAAAGAATAGGATGAAAGGATGTAGTCACCAAAAGGACGTGTTAGCCTTTGATGTCTGCAGACAATGATAAAGTGCCAAGTGTTCGACTTGGGAGGAACAATGCTCTGATAGGCTTGGTGTGATGTGGGCCTCTGAGTTCAATATTACTGCACAGTTAGTCATCAGCAAATCCCAGACAGTCAGCTGCCAGGGGCATGAGCCACCGGATGGCAATCTGAGAAATACTCACTTCATAGTGATCATAACTCTGTTACTTTCACGATAGTCGTGGAAAAGAATAGGTACATACAGCAGGGTAAGGTTTATAATTGGGGGAAGGGTAATTACAATTCTGTTAGGCAAGAACTGGGTAACATAAATTGGGAACAGAGGCTGTCAGGGAAGAGCATTATAGAAATATGGAGATTGTTTAAGGAATGCATACTGTGTATGCTCGATATGCTTGTCCTGAGCAGGCAGAGAAGATGCGCTCGAGTGAGGGAGCCTTGGTTCTCGAGAGAGGTCGGATGACTGGTTAAGAGGAAGAAGGAGGCTTATGTAATGTTTAGGAAACAAGGAATGGAAAAGGCTGCAGAGGGATACAAGTTATCCAGGAAGGAGCTGAAGAAAGGGCTTAGGAGATCTATAAGGGGGCAACAGGAAACCTTGGCAGGTAGGATCAAGGAAATCTCCAAGGCTTTTTACACATATGTGAGGAATAAAGAATGACGAGAGAAAGGGTAGGGCCAATCAAAGATTGTAAAGGGAATTTGTTTATGGAGCCTAAAGAGATATGAGAGGTCCTTAATGAATACTTTTCTTCAGTATTCACAACTGAGAGGGACCTAGTTGTAGAGGAAGACAGTGTAAAACAGGTTGGTAGTCTAGACGAGGTCGATGTTAGTAAGGAAGAAATACTAGGATTTTTCAGGAAGTCGAAGATAGATAAGACCCCCAGGCTTGATCGGATTTATCCAAGGATTCTATGAGAAGTGAAGGAAAAGATCACAGGGCCTTTGGCCATGATCTTTTCATCCTGACTGTCCACAGGTATAGTGCCAGACACTGGAGAGAGGCAAATGTCACTCCCTTGTTCAAAAAAAGGGAACAGGGATAACCCCGGAAGTTATAGACCAGTTAGTCTTACGTCAGTGGTGGGCAAATTATTGGAAAGAGCTCTGAGGGACAGGATTTATGATCACTTGGAAAGGCACAGTTTGATACGTGATGGTCAGCGTGGATTTGTGAGGGGTAGATCATGCCTCACAAACCTTATTGAATTCTTTGAAGAGGTGACCAAAGACGTGGATGAAGGTGGAGCAGTGGATGTGGTATACATGGATTTAAGTAAGGTGTTTGATAAGGTTCCCCATGGTAGGCTCATTCAGAAGGTAAGGAGGCATGTGAAAGGGGGAAATGTGGCAGATTGGATTCAGATTTTGCTGACCCTTAGAAGAGAAAGGGTGGTAGTGGATGGAAAATATTCAACATGGTGCTCAGTTATGAGTGGTGTACCACAAGGATCTGTTCTGGGTCCTCTTCTATTTGTGATTTTTATAAATAATTTGGATGGAGTCTGGGAAAGTCCCAGATGATTGGAAAATTGCTGTTGTAACCCCCCGTTTAAGAAAGGATCAAGGCAAAATATGGAAAATTATAGGCCGACTAGCCTAACCTGGGTAGTTGGTAAAATTCTAGAATCCATTGTCAAGGATGAGATTTCTAAATTCCTGCAAGTGCAGGGTCAGATGAGAACAAGTCAGCATGGATTTAGTGAGGGGAGGTCGTGCCTGACAAACCTGTTAGAAGTCTTTGTAGAGGTAACAAGTATGTTAGACCAGGGAAACCCAGTAGATGTTATCTATCTGGACTTCCAAAAGGCCTTTGATAAGGTGCCTCACGGGAGGCTGCTGAGTAAGATGAGGGCCCATGGTGTTCGAGGTGAGCTACTGGCTTGGATTGAGGATTGGCTGTCTGACAGAAGGCAGAGAGTTGGGATAAAAGGCTCTTTCTCGGAATGGCAACCGGTGACAAGTGGTGTCCCACAGGGTTCAGTGTCGGGGCTGCAGCTGTTCACCTTATATATTAATGATCTGGATGAAGGGACTGGGGGCATTCTGGCGAAGTTTGCTGATGATACAAAGATAGGTGGACAGGCAGGTAATACTGAGGAGGTGCAGAGGCTGCAGAAAGATTTAGGCAGTTTAGGAGAGTGGACCAGGAAATGGCTGATGAAATTCAATGTGAGTAAATGTGGGGTTTTGCACTTTGGAAAAAAGAATATAGGCATGGACTATTTTCTAAATGGTGAGAAAATTCGCAAATCAGAAGTACAAAGGGATCTGGGAGTGTTGGTCCAGGATTCTCTCAAAGTTAACTTGCAGGTAGAGTCCGTGATTAAGAAAGCGAATGTAATGTCGTTTATCTCAAGAGGGTTGGAATATAAAAGCAGCGATGTGCTTCTGAGGCTTTATAAAGCTCTAGTTAGGCCCCATTTAGAATACTGTGTCCAATTTTGGGCCCAACACCTAAGGAAGGGCATACTAGCCCTGGAGCGTGTCCAGCAGAGATTCGCACGGATGAACCCTGGAATGGTAGGTTTAACGTACGATGAACAGCTAAAGATCCTAGAACATAGAACATTACAGCACAGTACAGGCCCTTCGGCCCTCAATGTTGTGCCGACCTGTCATACCAATCTGAAGCCCATCTAACCTACACTATTCCATGTACGTCCATATGCTTATCCAGTGACGAATTAAATGTACCTAAAGTTGGCGAATCTACTACCATTGCAGGCAAAGTGTTCCATTCCCTTACTACTCTGAGTAAAGAAACTACCTCTGACATCTGTCCTATATCTTTCACCCCTCAATTTAAAGCTATGCCCCCTCATGCTCGCCATCACATTAGAGTTTAGAAGTTTGAAGGGAGATCTAATAGAAACTTACAAGATAATGTATGGTTTAGAAGGGGTGGACGCTAGGAAGTTGTTTCCATTAGGCAGGGAGACTAGGACCCGTGGGCACAGCCTTAAAATTAGAGGGGGTAAATTTAAAACTGAAATGAGACGACATTTCTTCAGCCAGATAGTGGTGGGCTTGTGGAATTCATTGCCACGGAGTGCAGTGGAGGCTGGGACGTTGGATGCCTTCAAGGCAGAGATCGACAAATTCTTGATCTCACAAGGAATCAAGGGCCATGGGGAGAGTGCAGGGAAGTGGAGTTGAAATGCCCATCAGCCATGATTTAAATGGCGGAGTGGACTTGATGGGCCAAATGGCCTTACTTCCACTCCTTTGTCTTATGGTCTTATGAAGGAGTGGAAGGGTCGATTAGCAAGTTTGCATGTGATACAAAGGTGGGTCACGCTGTGGACAGTGCGGAGTGCTGTTCCAAGTTACAAAGGGATATCGATAGAATGCAGAGTTGGGCTGAGAAGTGGCAGATGGAGTTTAACCCTGAAAAGTGTGAGGTGATTCATTTTGGAAGGACAAACTTGAAAGCAGAATACAGGGTTGACAGAAAGATTCTTGGCAGTGTGGAGGAGCAGAGGGATCTTGCGGTTCATGTCCACAGTTCCCTGAAAGCTGCCACCCAGGTGCATAGAGTTATTAAGAAGACATATGGTATGTTAGCTTTCATTAATAGAGGGATTGAGTTCAAGAGCCGTGAAGTTATGCTCCAGCTGTACAAAAGCCTGGTTCGGCCCCATCTGGAGAATTGTGTCCAGTTCTGGTCACTTCATTACAGGAAAGATGTGAAAGCATTGGAAAAGGTGCCAAGGAGATTTACCAGGATGTTGCCTGGAATGGAGGGAAGGTCTTACGAGGAAAGGTTGAGAGAGCTAGAGCTTTTGTCTTTAGAATGATGAAGGATGTGAAGTGACTTGATAGAGGTGTACGAAATGGTCAGAGGTATAGATAGAGTGGACAGCCAGAGACTTTTTCCTCGGGTGGAGGTAGCTATTATGAGGGGGCATAGTTTTAAAGTGAGTGGAGGTAGATATCGGGGAGACGTCAGAGGTAGGTTCTTTACTCAGAGAGTGGTTGGGGCGAGGAATGCATTGCCGGAGAGGGTAGTGGAGTTGACCTCATCAGGGGCATTTAAGCGGCTATTAGATAGGCATATGGCTGATAGTATAAGGTAGGGATGGAGGTTAGATAGACCTTAGGATTAGGGTAAAAGTTCAGCGCAACATTGTGGGCTGAAGGGCCTGTCCTGTACATTTCTATGTTCTATGTCTTGACACATGGAAGATAGGGAGACACAGAGAGACAGAGAGAGAGAGACAGAAGGAGAAAGAAGGTGAGAAAGGGATAGAGAGAAAGAGAAAGACAGAGAGACACAAACAGTGACAGACAGAGAAGGGACAGTGACACACAGAGAGAAACAGACGGAAACTGAGCAACAAAGAGAAAGACAGATGAAAAGAATGAGAGAGATAGGTAGAGACAGACACACAGACAGACAGACAAAGGGAGAGACAAAATGACAGAGGAGGGCCATGGTTCACTGAGACAGAAAAGCATACAAATTAGGAGCAGAAATTAGCCACTGAGCCCCTCATGTCTCCTGTTCCATTCTATAATATCTGTAAGATTATGCTTCATTCCCACCTCCCTCCGATAATGTTTCTCATTCCCCCTCAAAAATTTCTGCTTCTCCAGAGCCCCTTGACCTGGCTCTTAAAAATCTTCAGGCACTCAGCTATTACTGTCTTTCAGAAAGGGGGTTCCAAACATTTCAGACCTTCTGTGTTAACACCTCTAACAACACCTCAGCAAAATTCCCACACTTTCACACAAGCAGTAGGAATGCTGAATTCCAGAGGAGGTCAGAAAGATCAGATCACATGACAGACTGCCCCCACCACACACTCCCAGCACAGGGACAGCACAGGGTTAGACATAGAGTAAAGCTCTCTCTACACTGCCCCCCCATCAAACATCCCAATACAGGGACAGCACGGGGTTAGATACAGAGTAAAGCAGAGAGATCTCAGTGTTCATGTGCATAGATCCCTGAGAGTTGCCACCCGGGTTGATAGGATTGTTAAGAAGGCATGCAGTGTTTTAGCTTTTACTAATAGAGGGATCGAGTTCCAGAACCAAGAGGTTATGCTGCAGCTGTACAAAACTCTGGTGCGGCCGCACTTGGAGTATTGTGTACAGTTCTGGTCACTGCATTATAAGAAGGATGTGGAAGCTTTGGAAAGGGTGCAGAGGAGATTTACCAGGATGTTGCCTGGTATGGAGTGCAGGCCCAATGAGGAAAGGCTGAGGGACTTGAGGCTGTTTTCATTAGAGAAGAGGGTCAGGAAGCGACTTAATAGAGACATACAAGATGATCAGAGGATTAGATAGGGTGAAAAATGAGAGCCATTTTTCTCAGATGGTGATGGCTAGCACAAGGGGACATAGCTTTAAATTGAGGGGTGAAAGATATAGGGCAGATGTCAGAGGTAGGTTCTTTACTCAGAGAGTAGTAAGGGAATGGAATGCCCTGCCTGCAACAGGAGTAGACTCGCCAACTTTAAGGGCATTTAAATGGTCATTGGATAAACATATGGATGGTAATGGAATAGTGTAGGTTAGATGGGCTTCAGATTGGTTTCACAGGTTGGCGTAACATTGAGGGCTGAAGGGCCTGTAGTGTTCTATGTCCCTCGACACTGTCCCCCCATCAAACACCCCCAGGGACAGGGATATCACGGGGTTTTGTTAAATTTGTTGTGGAATGTAGGTGTCACTGGCTGGGCCCAGCATTTATTGCCCTTCCCTAGTTGCCCCTTGAGAAGGTGGTGATGAGCTGCCTCCTTGAACTGCAGCAGTCCGTGTGCTGTGGATAAACCTGCAATGCCGTGAGGAAGGGAATTCCAGGGTTTTGACCCAGCGACAGTGAAGGAACAGTGGGTCCGGATGGTGAATGTGTTGGAGGGAAAACCTGTGCTTCCCTTCCAGACTGAGGTGGTTATGAATTTGGAAATTGCTACCTACTGATGTTTGGTGAGCCATGATTGGTCATGGGGTCTGGAAGTTAGCACAGTGTTATAGTCAGGCTGATTGGTCACTGGACTGGTTACGACCCCTCGCCATTTTCCTGTGGTGTTTGTGGTCTCGGTGATGGCACAATTACTGACGTGTCTTGAAGTAGTGGTTTGCTCTGATTCCCAGGGGCAGGACATTCTGGTTGGTCAGGACAAAGCGCCAATAGACTGGAACCATTATCTGGACAAGTTACGATTCAGTTTGAGAGACTGTTGTTGTTACTTTGGAGATGGTCCCTAACTTGGAGTGAGTTATTTACAGCCAGCAGCTTCGATGGCATCATCTCTCCTGGACTCTGAAAGTGATCATGATCTCACAAAGTCCAGGCTTTCCTTTTTGTTTGTCTCAGGTCCTTTTTGAACTCTGTGATTTGAGAGACAACCTTCAATAATTGGTGTTTCAAGTTCACCAGTGATTCCTTCAACATGATGTGGTTTGCTGGTTTCCTCAATCACAATTATCTCCTTTGCTTGTTGTTTACGTCTCAGATGGGATTGTATTTCTCTTCGGTATGAAATAGATTGTTCATGCAGTTTCAGCTGAGTTATAGAAATTAACAAGCACCTTCCAATTCTCACTTTGTTGAATTAGATTTATTGAATTGAATTAGCTTTAGTGTCGTAGGTACTCACAGAAAACTTTCTGAAGAAGGGCCTAGGCCTGAAACATCAGCCTTCCTGCTCCTCTGATGCTGCTTGGCCTTCTGTATTCATCCAGCGCCACACCGTGTTATCTTGCCACAAATAGTAGCATCTTTGGTAAATTAGCTAAATTTGGTAAATAGCCAAATTTCTAACAATCACAACAACAATGTATACAACAGGAACAGGGTGAATGATTATTTGATAAGCTCTCACTGATTGGCCAAGGTGATTCATTTTGGAAGGACAAACTTGAAAGCAGAATACAGGGTTAACAGAAAGATTCTTGGCAGTGTGGAGGAGCAGAGGGATCTTGGGGTTCATGTCCACAGTTCCCTGAAAGCTGCCACCCGGGTGGATAGAGTTATTAAGAGGACATTTGTGTGTTAGCTTTCATTAATAGAGGGATTGAGTTCAAGAGCCGTGAAGTTATGCTCCAGCTATACGAAAGCCTGGTTCGGCCACATCTGGAGTATTGTGTCCAGTTCTGATAGCCTCATTACAGGAAGGATCTGGAAGCATTAGAAAAGGTGCAGAGGAGATTTACCAGGATGTTGCCTGGAATGGAGGGAAGGTCTTACGAGGAAAGATTGAGAGAGCTAGGGCTTTTCTCTTTAGAACGACGAAGGATGAGAAGTGACTTGATAGAGATGTACGAAATGATCAGAGGTAAAGATAGAGTGGACAGCCAGAGACTTTTTCCCAGGGTGGAGGTAGCTATTATGAGGGGCCATAGTTTTAAAGTGAGTGGAGGTAGATATCGGGGAGACGTCAGAGGTAGGTTCTTTACTCAGAGAGTGGTCGGGGCGAGGAATACATTGCTGGAGAGGGTAGTGGAGTCGGCCTCATTAGGGGCATTTAAGCAGCTATTAGATAGGCATATGGCTGATAGTATAAGGTAGGGGTGGAGGTTAGATAGACCTTAGGATTAGGGTAAAAGTTCGGCACAACATCGTGGGCTGAAGCGCCTGTCCTGTGCTGTATTGTTCTATGTTCTGTGTATGCTGTGGAGAAAGCAATGGTGAAATGCTGTCCTCACTCTCCCTTGAGCTCCCCAGGGATTCAAAACCAGAGCAAGGTGTGAGCATAGCCTCGTTGTTGGAGAAGAACAAGCCCCTCTGCCTGACTATACATCACATTTAGATGGTGTAAATGAGACAAGCTGTTCACAGGATTGGCTCGAGGCTGCGGAGAGGGCAGTGCACTGTCCAATCGGAAGGGACAGAGATCCACAGTAACATTCAAAGGCAGCAAGGAGGAAGTGTATGGTGGTATGAGATACTGTTGGCCATGAAGCGGGTGTTGGGTGTGAAATTAAACTCAGGGAATATTAAGAAACAAATCAGCTGCCTACATCCGAGTTTAAACGTGGCAGAAGTAATTCTTTTGCAGCTTCTGCTCATCCTTCATTACCCTGTGGAACATTCCCACAGTTTGTTCCCATGGCCCTGTTCCAGGGCATTGATAAATTCCTCCCTCACCGTCTCGGTAAGTATCTCAGTGATTGTTTCCCACGTTTGCCATCTCACTCACCAGGTCAGCCGTGCGGAGACTTTTCTTCAGGTGCAAGGCATGCCATCGTATAACAATACAAGCAGAAACCCAGCTGGTCTGCCAGTGCCTGGAAACACCAGCCCAGTTGCAGTGACCTTTCTTCAGAACTGAATATCACTCTTCATCAGATTGCTCACACGACCAATCAATGAGGAAATCCAACTGCCAGGCATTTTCACACCAGCTCCAATGTTAATGTAATTGACCTGTTTAAAGATAGAAAAGACAGTACATGCTGAAGGTCTTTGTGGAGTCAAGGATCAACAGGCAGGAAGGGGAGATGCAATCATCTTATACCTGTGTCCTCATCCCGACCCCACTCCGATTCCAAACAACACAGGGACATTTGGCGAGTCACCTTGACAAGGCTCCTCTCAAAATGTCAGGGATTGATACAGAAGAAGAGGGAGAAATGGTGGGGTGAAGAGGAATCAGTGTGGGTGGGGAAAGGGGCATTGGGGAAGTGGGGTGTGAATGTTTTTTCTAAGTAACACAAGGAGGTGATGCGAAATAGTCTGAGATTGATCTGGTTAGAGAGGAGGGTCACGTGGGAAGAACATAGAATATAGAACAGTACAGCACAGTACAGGCCCTTCAGCCCACGATGTTGTGCCGACCTATTCTACTAAGATCAATCTACCCTGCATACCCTACAGTTTACTATCCTCCATGTGCCTATCTAAGAGTCGCTTAGAAGTCTCTAAAGTATCTGACTCCACTACCACTGTTGGCAGAGCATTCCACACGCCCATCACTCTCTGTGTAAAGAACCTACCTCTGACATGTCCCCTGTACCTTCCTCCAATCACCTTAAAATTATGCCTCTCATAACAGCTATTTCTGCCCTGGAAAAAGTGTCTGACTATCCACTCCATCTCTGCCTCATCATCTTGTACACCTCTATCAAGTCACCTCTCATCCTTCTTCGCTCCAATGAGAAAAGCCCTAGCTCCCTCAATCTTTCCTCATAAGACCTGCCCTCTAGTCCAGGCAGCATCCTGGTAAATCTCCTCTGCACCCTCTCTCAAGCTTCCACAATCTTCCTGTAATGAGGTGACCGGAACTGAACACAATATTCCAAGTGTGGTCTAACAGGGGTTTACAGAGCTGCAGCATAACCTCGCGGCTCTTAAACTCAATCCCTCTGCCAATGAAAGCCAACACATTATATGCCTTCTTTACAACCCTATCAGCTTGGGTAGCAACTTTGAGGGATCTATGGATGTGGACCCCAAGATCCCTCTATTCTCCACACTGCCGAGAATCCTGCCATTAACCCTGTATTCTGCATTCAAATTTGACCTTCCAAAGTGAATCACTTCACACTTTTCCGGGTTAAATTCTATCCGCCATTTCTTTGCCCAGCCCTGCATCCTGTCAATGCCCCATTGCAACCTACAACAGCCCTCCACACTGTCCACAACTCCACCAGAGCTGGAGGGAGAGATTGTGGAGGATCAGAGGCCAGTGGGCACTGGGGGAAGGGAGAGAGAGACTGAGTGAAGACTTGAGACAAAGTTAGAACTTATGAAGGATGAGAGTTGATCAGAGCAGAGGCTGAGGGAGGAAAGTAGTGATCTGGAATGTGGAAGGATGTCAGGGAGGGAAGATTACAAACAGCAGGAGGGAGGGTGGAGCACAGCGAGAGACTGAAAGTAAAAAATCTTGTGAGAGGAGATTGGGGTCAGGGTAAGCTGGGTTCCTGTGGCAGGTAGAAGATTACCGTGTAAAATTAAAGCACCAGGTAATGTGCTGACATGAGGAGAAAACCGTTTGACGGGCAGGAAACCACAGAACCATAGAAATGATACAGAACAGAAGGGACCCATTTGGCCCCTGTTGTCCAAGCCAATGCAAAGATACCCAGATGTCCTTTCCAATCCCATCTCCCTGTATATGGCCCATAGCCCTGAAACCGACAGCACTGAAGGTGCACTTCCAGGTACATTTTAAAAGAGTTTTGAATCTCTGCCTCCAACACCAACTCAGGCAGCAAATTCCAGGCGCCCATCAGCCGCTCTGTAAAAAAAAGGTATTTCCTCAAATTCTCTCTAATCCTCCTGCCACTTCGCTTGAGCCTATGATGCACCACTCCCCCCCACCCCGCCCTGGTTTTTGAACTCTCTGCTGAGGGGAACAGGTTCCCCTGTCTACACTATCTCTAGCGCTGACATTTCTGCATGCCTCAGCCATGTCACTCCTCAGCCTTCTCTGTTCCAACAAAAACAACCCGATTCCTGGCTCGAAGATAGGAGACAAAGGGTGGTGGTGGATGGTTGCTTTTCAGACTCAGGGTCTGTGACTACAGGATCACAAGGATCAACTGCTTTTCGTCATTTACATAAATGATTTGGAGGTGAATATAGGAGGAATGTTTAGTGAGCTTCCAGGTGATATCAAAGTTAGTGGTGTAATGGACAGTGAAGAAGGTTATCTCAGAGTACAATATGACCTTGATCGATGCTTTGTGAGGGGTAGGTCATGCCTTACAAACCTTATCGAGTTTTTTGAGGATGTGACTAGTAAGGTTGATGAGGGTCAAGCTGTGGATGTGGTGTATATGGACTTCAGTAAGGCATTTGATAAGGTTCCCCATGGAAGGCTCATTCAGAAGGTCAGGAGGAATGGGATACAGGGGAACTTAGCTGCTTGGATACAGAATTGGCTGGCCAACAGAAGACAGCGAGTGGTAGTAGAAGGAAAATATTCTGCCTGGAAGTCAGTGGTGAGTGGGGTTCCACAGGGCTCTGTCCTTGGGCCTCTACTGTTTGTAATTTTTATTAATGACTTGGACGAGGGAATTGAAGGATGGGTCAGCAAGTTTGCAGACGACACAAAGGTCGGAGGTGTCGTTGACAGTGTAGAGGGCTGTTGTAGGCTGCAGCGGGACATTGACAGGATGCAGAGATGGGCTGAGAGGTGGCAGATGGAGTTCAACCTGGATAAATGCGAGGTGATGCATTTTGGAAGGTCGAATTTGAAAGCTGAGTACAGGATTAAGGATAGGATTCTTGGCAGCGTGGAGGAACAGAGGGATCTTGGTGTGCAGATACATAGATCCCTTAAAATGGCCACCCAAGTGGACAGGGTTGTTAAGAAAGCATATGGTGTTTTGGCTTTCATTAACAGGGGGATTGAGTTTAAGAGTCGTGAGATCTTGTTGCAGCTCTATAAAACTTTGGTTAGACCGCACTTGGAATACTGCGTCCAGTTCTGGTCGCCCTATTATAGGAAAGATGTGGATGCTTTGGAGAGGGTTCAGAGGAGGTTTACCAGGATGCTGCCTGGACTGGAGGGCTTATCTTATGAAGAGAGGTTGACTGAGCTCGGTCTCTTTTCATTGGAGAAAAGGAGGAGGAGAGGGGACCTAATTGAGGTATACAAGATAATGAGAGGCATAGATAGAGTCGATAGCCAGAGACTATTTCCCAGGGCAGAAATGGCTAGCACGAGGGGTCATAGTTTTAAGCTGGTTGGTGGAAAGTATAGAGGGGATGTCAGAGGCAGGTTCTTTACGCAGAGAGTTGTGAGAGCATGGAATGCGTTGCCAGCAGCAGTTGTGGAAGCAAGGTCATTGGGGTCATTTAAGAGACTGCTGGACATGCATATGGTCACAGAAATTTGAGGGTGCATCCATGAGGATCAATGGTCGGCACAACATTGTGGGCTGAAGGGCCTGTTCTGTGCTGTACTGTTCTATGTTCTATGTTCTATGTTCTATGATGGGCCGATGGACTGAGGAATGGCAGATGGAGTTTAATTGAGATAACTGTGAGGTGGTGCATTTTGAAAAGGAAAATCAGGGCAGGACAGATACACTTAGTGCTAAGGTCCTGGGAGTGTTACTGAACAAAGAGACAAAGTGCATGTTAATATTTCCTGAAGAAGAGTCACATCCCAGACAATCAGCTTTCCTGCTCCTCTGATGCTGCCTGGCCTGCTGTTACTCCTGCTCCACACTGCATTATCTCTGCATTTGGTACGCTTGCCTTTATTGGTCAGTGCATTGACTGCAGGAGTTGGGAGGTCATGTTGTGGCTGTACGGGGCATTGGTTAGGCCACTATTGGAACCCTGCATGCAATTCTGGCCTCCCTGCTACAGGAAGGATGTTGTGAAACTTGAAATGATTCAGAAAAGGTTTACCAGGATGTTGCTGGGATTGGAGGATTTGAGCTACAGGGAGAGGCTGAATTCACTGGGGCTATTTTCCCTGGAGTGTCGGGGGCTGAGGGGTGACCTTATAGAGGTTTATAAAATCATGTGGGGCATGGATAAGGTGAATAGACAAGGTCTTTTCCCTAGGGTGGGGGAGTCCAAAACTAGGGGGACATAGGTTTAAGGTGAGAGGGGAAAGATTTAAAAGGGACCTAAAGAGCTACTTTTTCATGCAGATGGTGGTGCGTGTATGGAACGAGCTGCCAGAGGAAGTGGTGGAGGCTGGTACAGTTACAGCATTTAAAAGGCACTTGGATGGGTAGGTGGATAGGAAGGGTTTAGAGGGATATGGGCCAAATGCTGGCAAATGGGTATAGACATACTTAGGAAATCTTTGGTCTCCATGCCACTTTCCTGCCCACTCCACCAACCCACCTGTATCAGTTTGGAGCTTACAGCTATCTCCTACACTATCCACGACAATGTCACTTTCTGTATCATCTGCAAATGTCCCAATCGCGCTCCCTACTGCGTTCCCCCCTGTATAAAATAAACAATGGAGACCCCAACTTCTACAGAACACCACCCTAAAATATGTTGCCGTTCACGAAGGCAGCCATCGACCATGGCGGATGGTTTCCTGTTACTAAGCCAATTTGACATGTTACCCTGGCTCCGGTGGGATTTTCCTTGCTGCCAGTGTGGGACCTCATCAGATGCCTGACTAAAACCCGCGTGGACAACATCCAGTTCACCACCATCACCAATCCTACTTGTTACTTCCTCAAAGAATTCATCAAATCTGTAAGGTATGACGTTCCCTGAACAAAGCCATGCTGACTATCCCTGATTAGTTCATGCCTTTCTAGGTGACAATTTATCCAATCTTCAAAAACAAAGAGTTGGAATAATCTGGTTCTTTGCTGAATGGCAGGCAGTGAACAATGGAGTTTGCAGGGACGAGTGCTAGGACCCCAGCTATTCATATTACATTTTAATGATTTAGAAGAGGAAACTAAAAGTAATCTCTCCAAGTCTGGAGGTGACACAAAGCTGGATGGGAGGGTGATCTGTGGGGAGGATACACAGATGCTTCAGTGTGGTTTGGACAGGCTGAGTGAGTGGGTAAATTCAGGGCAGATGTAGTATAATGTAGCTAAATGTGAGGCTATCCACTTTGGGAGCAAAAACAGGAAGGCAGGTTATTATCCGAACGCTGATAGGTTGGGAAAGGGGAGTGTGCAGTGGGACCTGGATGTCCTTGTACAACAGTCACTGAAAGAAAGCAGCAGGTACAGCAGGGGGTGAAGACGCAAGATAACAAAGTGTAGAGCTGGATGAACGCTGCAGGCCAAGCAGCATTTTAGGAGAACAAAAGCTGACGTTTCGGGCCTAGACCCTTCATCAGAAAAAGTTCATCCAGCTCCACACTTTGTTATTTTGGTTTCTTCAGCATCTGCAGTTCCCATTATTGGTGAAGAGGCAAGTTGAGTATTATCAAACCAGCCATGATCTCATTAAATGGCAGAGCAGATTAATTGGGCTGAATGGCCTACCTGTACTCCTATATCTCAGCATTCCTCACTCCCTCCAGTGATTAGAATCCATGTGAAACACCATGGGGCTATAACAGTCAGGCAGGCAGTTGCTGATGGTCATGAGCTGATCCATAAAGCTAGAACTCTTTACTATTGCCTGACTAAACCTGACAAAGATGGAGGTTTGGGAAGTGAAAGGAAGGCAATGAGCCAACCTTTTCAGATCAGAAAGGCAGCTGCTGGGAGTAGTTCAGTGAGACTTAAATGTCAAAGTGTTTCAACGTAACAAAGAGACACACTTCTGTTCCAAGCACTGGGGCTTACGAGGGAAGTCTTTTACAGGGATTTACAAAACTGAGTCCAAAAAATGTGTTCACGGGGAAAATAGCGTGGATCAGATTGTAGCTGTAACTACAGTCATGAGACAGAAGGTAAACACTGCGATGAGACCAGAAGAGGTGAACGTGTTTGATGAGACAAATAAATGAGCTTAGTCAACAGGAAAAGTAATCCCTTATTCCCCAAGTGATACCCTTAAATTCATAACTAAAATTCTGGGATATCGGAGCTACTCAAACCATTTTACTGGAGACGGACTTGGGCTGGAATTTTCAAGCTCTATTCCACTGCAATCTTGGATCATTAATATTGACATCTGCACACTAATAAGGGCGGCACAGGGGCTCAGTGGTTAGCACTGCAGCCTCACAGCCCCAGAGGACTGTGTCCGATTCCAGCCTCGGGCAACTGTCTGTGTGGAGTTTGCACATTCTCCATGCGTCTGCGAGGGTTTCCTCCAGGTCCTCCGGTTTCCTCCCACAGTCCAAAGATGTGCATGCTAGGTGGATCGGCCATGCTAAATTGCCCGTAGTGTTCAGGGATGTGTGGGTTATAGGGGGATGGGTCTGGGTGGGATGCTTCAAGGGGCGGTGTGGACTTGTTGGGTTGAAGGGCCTGTTTCCACACCGTAGAGAATCTAATCTAATGTAATATACAATTATATGGGAAGGTTATGGCCTGGTGGTATTATTGCTGGACTGTTAGACACCCAGCTAACATTCTGGGCATCTGGGTTTGAATCCCACTGAGACAGATGGTGGAATTTGAATTCAATAAAATATCTGGAATTGAGAATTTAATGATGGCCCGTATCCATTATTGATTGTCAGAAAAACCCAACTGGTTCACTAAATGCCCTTTAGGGAAGGAAACTGTCATCCTCTAGGCCTGAACCGTCAGCTTCTGTGCTCCTAAGATGCTGCTTGACCTGCTGTGTTCATCAGCTCCACACTTTGTTATCTCGGATTCTCCAGCATCTGCAGTTCCCAATATCTCTGCCATCCTTACCTGGTCTGGCCTACACGTGACTCCAAGCCCACAGCAATGTGGTTGACTCTGGGCAATTAGGGATGGGCAATAAATGCTGGCCTGGACAGTGACAGTATATCCTGTTAACAAATAAAAGAGTGAGGGGGGGGGAAGACGTCTATAGATGGACCTCCACAGTGTGCTAATTATTGCTAATTTCATCACAAAAACCCCTAAGTAGTAAGCAGGTTGGGCGGGTGTGTGTGATAGACCTGTTGCTGATTGGAGATGCCCTCCTGGAGCTTTCTGCCTGGCCCTGAACCTGGGTTCAGAGGACCCTAGCTGTCTGTGCATTTGCCTGAGAAAGGGACAGGGATCCTGGCTGATGCTAATGCATTTTATCAGAAATATATTCTTCCATCGAATAATTTACCCCATACCATCTCTCTCTGCCAATATCTTTCATCCCTTCTGAGGAATGGTCACTGGACCCAAAACATTAACTCTGATCTTGTTCTTCACAGATGCTGCCAGGCCTACTGAGTTTTTCCAGCAACTTCTGTTTTTGTTCTTTCATCCCTGTCAGCACCAAACAACTACAGATCCCTGATTACACCAGCACCTTCCTGAGACCACCCAGCCCTGATGGCTAAGGGGTAACAAGACAGATGAGTGGGAAATGCAGAACAGTGATTGACAGAGTGCTGTCATGGCCTCATTGTGGGTGATGTAGTGGGATTGTCTCATCATCCAGAGGGCAGGCCCTGTTGCTGTCGGGACAAATCCGAACTGCTACAATGTAATTTCATTAAAAAATTCTGGAATGAGAAGCTAGCCTCAGTGATGGTGATCACATAAACATTGTCAATTGCCAGAAAAACCGATCTGGTTCACTAATATCCTTCAGGGAGAGAAAACTGCCATCTTTGTCTGGTCTGGCCAACATGTGACTCCAGACCCACAGCAATGTGACTGATTTCGAATTGCCCTCTGAAATGACCAGGCCACTCAGTTCAAGGGTAATTAAGGATGTGCAATAAACACTGCTATTGACATCCATGAACGAATAGGAAAATTTCTCCTGTGACATCCCATGGGAATTATTAGAAGTGCTACATAAATACAAGTTGGTGTTGTAGTTTGAAATCATGTATTTGGGGCAGGTCTGAAGGTATGAAGACCCTTGTTTACAGCTGGCCACCTCTGGACATCTCTTCCCAAGGACACAGGGAACAGGGTCTAGCCCAGGCTGTTGCAAGGGATCTCACAGGTGGTGACACACCAGCTACAGGGCAAATACAACTGGCACAAGACTGACAGCTGCGGCATACCATCTATCCCTTCATAGCTGAACCAACAATCCCTCAGGGTCCACACACTGGCAATGTATTAACATTACAAAGTAGAATCAGGCCATTCAGCCCAACAAGTACATGCCAGTCTTTACATTCCATTGAGCATACTGCACCAATCATATTTCTGTCACATCCTTCCCATATCGCTTTTTCATGTCTCCCTCATCACAATTTCAAATTAACCTGGAATATTAATATCTGCTGCAACCATTATTCCTACAACCACTAAACCTGGTGAGGTGAGAGTGACAGCCCTTGATATCAAGGCTGCATTCGACCCAGTGTGGCATCAATGACCCTGAGAAAAACTGGCATCAATGGGTACGGGGGCCAAACTCTCCAGTGGTTGGAGTCTGACCTGACTCAGAGGAAGATGGTTGTGGTTTGGCCACATTTGGAGTACTGTGTGCAGTTCTGGTCGCCACATTACCAAAAGGATGTGGATGCTTTGGAGAGGGTGCAGAGGAGGTTCACCAGGATGTTGCCTGGTATGGAGGGTGCTAGCTATGAAGAGAGGTTGAGTAGATTAGGATTATTTATTGCCCATCCCTAATTGCCCAGAGTCAACCACATTGCTGTGGGCTTGGAGTCACATGTAGGTCAATCATCTCAGCTCCAGGACATCTCTGCAGGAGTCCCTCAGGGTAGTGCCTTCGGCCCAACCGTCTTCAGCTGCTTCATCAATGACTTTCCGTCCATCATAAGGTCAGAAGTGGGGATGTTTGCTGATGATTGCACAATGTTCAGCACCATTCGTGACTCCTCAGGTACTGAAGCTGTCTGTGTTCAAATGCAGCAAGATCTGGACAATATCCAGGCTTGGGCTGACAAGTGGCAAATGACATTCAAAGAACAAAGAAAATTACAGCACAGGAACAGGCCCTTCGGCCCTCCAAGCCTGCGCTGATCAATATCCTCTGTCGAAACCTGTTATCTATTTTCTAACGGTCTGTGTCCATTTCTTCCCTGTCCATCCATGTACCTGTCCAGATACATCTTAAAAGACGCTAACGTGACTGCGTCTACCACCTCCGCTGGCAACGCGTTCCAGGCACCCACCACCCTCTGTGTAAAGAACTTTCCACGCATATCTCCCTTAAATTTTCCTCCTCTCACTTTGAACTCATGACCCCTAGTAATTGAGTTCCCCACTCTGGGAAAAAGCTTCTTGCTATCCATCCTGTCTATACCCCTCATGATTTTGTAACAAAGAAACAAAGAAACCTACAGCACAGGAACAGGCCGTTCGGCCCTCCAAGCCTGTGCCAATCAATATCCACTGTCTAACCTGTCATCTATTTTCTAAGGATCTGTATCCCTTTTCTCCCTGCCCATCCACGTATCTGTCCAAATATATCTTAAAAGACACTCACGTATCTGCGTCTACCACCTCCGCTGGCAACGTGTTCCAGACACCCACCACCCTCTGTGTAAAGAATTTTCCACGCATATCTCCCTTAAACTTTCCTCCTCTCACTTTGAACTCATGATCCCTAGTAATTGAGTCCCCCAGTCTGGGGAAAAAGCTTCCTGTTATCCACCCTGTCTATACCCCTCACGATTTTGTAGACTTCAATCAGGTCCCCCCTCAATCTCCATCTTTCTAATGAAAATAATCCTAATCTACTCAACCTCTCTTCATAGCTAGCACCCTCCATACCAGGCAACATCCTGGTGAACCTCCTCTGCACCCTCTCCAAAGCATCCACATCCTTTTGGTAATGTGGCGACTAGAACTGCACACAGTACTCCAGATGTGGCCGAACCAAAGTCCTATACAACTGCAACATGACCTGCCAACTCTTGTACTCAATACCCCGCCCAATGAAGGAAAGCATGCCATATGCCTTCTTGACCACCCTATTGACCTGCGTTGCCACCTTCAGAGAATAATGGACCTGAACACCCAGATCTCTCTGTTCATCAATTTTCCCTAGGACTTTTCCATTTACTGTATAGTTCGTCCTTTAATTTGATCTTCCAAAATGCATCACCTCGCATTTGCCCGGATTGAACTTCATCTGCCATTTATCTGCCCAACTCTCCAGTCTATCTATATTCTGCTGTAATTTTTGACAGTCCCCTTCACTATCAGTCACTCCACCAATCTTAGTGTCATCAGCAAACTTGCTGATCGGACCACCTACACCTTTATCCAGAGCATTTACATATATCGCAAACAACAGTGGTCCCAGCACAGATCCCTGTGGAACACCACTGGTTACAGGTCTCCAATTTGAGAAACTCCCTTCAACTATGACCCTCTGTCTCCTTTTGCCCAGCCAGTTTTTTATCCATCTAGCTAGCACACCCTGGACCCCTTGCAACTTCACTTTCTCCATCAGCCTGCCATGGGGAACCTTATCAAACGCCTTAGTGAAGTCCATGTATATGACATCTACAGCCTTTCCCTCATCAATCAACTTTGTCACATCCTCAAAGAATTCTATCAAGTTGGTAAGACATGACCTTCCCTGCACAAAACCATGTTGCCTATCACTGATAAGCCCATTTTCTTCCAAATGGGAATAGATCCTATCCCTCAGTATCTTCTCCAGTAGCTTCCCTACCACTGACGTCAGGCTCACCGGTCGATAATTACCTGAATTATCCTTGCTACCCTTCTTAAACAAGGGGACAACATTAGCAAGTCTCCAGTCCTCTGGGACCTCACCCATGTCTAAGGATGCTGCAAAGGTATCAGTTAAGGCCCCGGCTATTTCCTCTCTCGCTTCCTTCAGCAATCCTGGGATAGATCCCATCCGGACCTGGGGACTTGTCCACCTTAATGTCTTTTAGGATACCTAACACTTCCTCCTTCATTATGTCAACTTGACCTAGACTAAGCAAACATCTATCCCTAACCTCAACATCCGTCATGTCCCTCTCCTTCATGAATACCAATGCAAAGTACTCGTTAAGAATGTCACCCATTTTCTCTGAATCAGCGCATAACTTTCCTTCTTTGTCCTTAAGTGGGCCAATCCTTTCTCAAGTTATTCTCTTGCTCTTTATATATGAATAAAAGGCTTTGGGATTTTCCTTAACCATGTTTACCAGCAATATCTCATGTCCTCGCTTAGTCCTCTTAATCCCTCGTTTCAGATTAGATCTACATTTCCAATATTCTTGCAAAGCTTCGTCTGTCTTCAGTCACCTAGACCTCATGTATGCTTCCTTTTTTCTTTTGGCTAGTCTCACAATTTCACCTGTCATCCATGGCTCCCTAATCTTGCCTTTTCTATTCCTCATTTTCACAGGAACATGTCTCTCCTGTACGCTAATCAACCTCTCCTTAAAAGCCTCCCACATATCAAATGTGGATTTACCTTCAAACAGTTTCTCCCAATCTACATTCCTCAGATCCTGCCGAATCTTGGTATAGTCAGCCTTCCCCCAGTTTAGTACTCTTCCTTTAGGACCAGTCCTATCCTTGTCCATGAGTAAAACTTACAGAATTGTGGTCGCTATTTCCAAAGTAGTCCCCTACTGTAATATCAACCACCTGGCCGGGTTCATTCCCCAGCACCAGGTCCAGTATGGCCCCTTCCCGAGTTGGACTACATAAACACTGCTCTAGAAAACCCTCCTGGACACACCTTACAAATTCTCCTCCGTCTTGACCCCTAACACTGAGTGAATCCCAGTCAATGTTGGGAAAATTAAAATCTCCCATCACCACCACCCTGTTTCTCCTACACCTTTCCATTATCTGTTTACATATTTGTACCTCTATCTCACACTCGCTGTTGGGAGGCCTGTAGTACAGCCCCAACATTGTTACTTCATCCTTCCTTTTTCTGAGTTCTATCCATATTGCCTCACTGCTTGAGTCTTCCATGGGGCCCTCCTTCAGTGCGGCTGTGATATCGTCTTTGACCATTACTGCAATTCCTCCACCCCCTTTTACCTCCCTCTCTATCCCGCCTGAAGCATCGATATCCTGGGACAACTAGTTGCCAGTCATGCCCTTCCCTCAACCAAGTCTCAGTAATAGCAATAACATCATACCTCCAGGTACCGATCCAAGCCCTAAGTTCATCTGCCTTGTCTACTACATTTCTTGCATTAAAACAAATGCACCTCAGACCACCTGTCCCTTTGTGTTCATCATCTGCTCCCCGACTACTATTCCCTTTAGTCACACTGACTCCATTATCTAGTTCCCCACAGGCTTTCATTTCTACCTCCTTTCAATCCAATATTTGGTTCGCATCCCCCTGCCACATTAGTTTAAACCCTCCCCCACAGCGTTAGCAAAAGCATCCCCAAGGACGTTGGTTCCAGTCCGGCTCAGGTGTAGACCGTCCAATTTGTAATAGTCCCACCTTCCCCAGAACCGGTTCCAATGTCCCAAAAATCTGAACCCCTCCCTCCTACACCATCTCTCAAGCCACACATTCATCCTGGCTATTCTTTCATTTCTGCACTGACTAGCACGTGGCACTGGTAGCAATCCTGAGATTACTACCTTTGAGGTCCTACTTTTTAACTTGGCTCCTAACTCCCTAAATTCTGCTTGTCGGACCTCATCCCGTTTTCCGCCTATATCGTTGGTGCCTATATGCACCCGACAGCTGGCTGTTCACTCTCCCCCTTCAGAATGTTCTGCAGCTGATCTGAGACATCCCTGACCCGTGCACCTGGGAGGCAACATCCCATTCGGAAGTCCTGTTTTCGACCGCAGAACCGCCTATCTACGCCCCTTACAATTGGATCCCCAATGACTATCGCCCTTCCACTCTTTTTCCCGCCCTTCTGCACAGCAGAGCCAGCCACGGTGCCATGAACCTGGCTACTGCTGCCTTCCCCTGGTGAGCCGTCTCCCCCAACAGTATCCAAAACGGAAAACCTGTTTTGGAGGGAGATGACCGCAGGGGACACCTGCACTGCCTTCCTGCTCTTCCTCTGTCTTTTGGCCACTTATTAGGGTTGCTGGAGTCTGTGTCCCTCCAATATCAGACTCCCTCGATGTCATGTGCTATAATTGTGCAATACTAAGCTATTATGATTTTGTAGACCTCAGTCAGGTCTCCCTTCAATCTCCGTCCTTCTAATGTAAATAATCCTAATCTACTCAACCTCTCTTCATAGCTAGTGCCCTCCATACCAGGCAACATCCTGGTGAACCTCCTCTGCACCCTCTCCAAAGCATCTACATCCTTTTGGTAATGTGGCAACTAGAACTGTACACAGTATTCCAAATGTGATCGAATCAAAGTCTTATACAACTGCAACATGACCTGCCAACTCTTGTACTCAGTGCCCCATCCGATTCATGGCACACAAATGCCAGGCTATGACAATCACTAATAAGAGACAATCTAATCACCACCCCTTGACATTCAATGGTGTTACCATCACTGAACCCCCCACCATCAACACCCTGGGGGTTATCATTGACCAGAAACTCAACTCAAATCACCACATTAACACAGTGGCTACAAGAGCAGGCCAGAAGCTGGGAATAGTGCGGTGAGTACCTCACCTCCTGACTCCCCAAAGCCTGTCCCACCATCTACAAGGCACAAGGCAGGAGTGTGATGGAATACTCCCCACTTGCCTGGTTGAGGTCGGATCCAACATCACTCAAGAAGCTTAACACCGTCCAGGACAAAGCAGCTGCTTGATTGGCACCACATCCACAAGCATCCACTCCCTCCATCATCGACACTCAGTCACAGCAGTGTGTACTATCTACAAGATGCTCTGCAGAAATTCACCAAAGATCCTCAGGCAGCACCTTCCAAACCCACGACCCACTTCTATCTAGAAAGACAAGGCAGCAGATACATGGGAACACCACCCCCTCCAAATTCTCCTCCAATCCACTCACCATCCTGACTTGGAAATATATCACCGTACCCTCACTGTCACTGGGTCAAAATCCTGGAATTCCCTCGCTAATGACATTGTGGGTCACCCCACAGCAAACGGGCTACAGCAGTTCAAGAAGGCAGCTCACCCCCACCTTCTCAAGAGGCAACAAGGGACGGGCAATAAATGCTGGGGCCAGCCAGCGACACCCACATCACACAAATGAAAAAACAAAAAAAAATCCCAGATCACTCTTTGAGTGAGAATTTCTTGCTTTCTTTGTTTGAAATCATAGAATCACAGAATCCCTACAGTGTAGAAACAGGCCCGACAAGTCCACACCAATCCCCAGAGCATTCCCCCACCACACCCATCCCCCCATAACCCGTCTAATCTACACAACCCTGAACACTACAGGCAATTTAGCATGGCCAATCCACCGAGCCTGCACATCTTTGGATTGTGGGAGGAAACCGGAGCACCTGAAGGAAACCCACGCAGACATGGGGAGAATGCGCAAACTCCACACAGACAGTCACTTGAGGGGGGAATCGAACCCGAGTCCCTGGTGCTGTGAGGCAGGTGTGCGAACCACATAGAAAACTGTAATGTTTGTCTTGTTTTTATGTTCCTTCATTCCTGACTTGTTGACCTGTTCAAACAATTCATTTCCCTCTCCCGTCTAAAAGCTCACATCTGATGGAATGTTTTCCTCAATGACCAGGGGGTTCATAATCATATAAAACCTGAAACTGCAGTGCCCTTTGTCTGGATAACGGAGGTCCTGTATTCATTCAGGGGTGCCTTAATGTCCGATTGGCATTCTGCTGAACTTTGGTTTTTTCTGTGATAAACAAGGCACTGAACTGAGTCATGAACTGATTTCCAAGAATCTGGAATTATCTGCTGTTTCGGCCTGATTACTGATATCCACTGAAACAAAGTGCAGCCCACAGGGATCTCAGCTGCAATATTACATAAAACTTTGCTGGAGAGGTGCCAGGAATGAGGCAACACCCTTGACTTTATCAAACATTGATCTTGTTATCATCTTAATTGGCCAATAATTTATATTTTCTATTTATTCATTCACGCGATTTGGGTGTCAGAGGCTGGTCCACCATTAAGTCTTAATTGGGTTGGATTTGTCCTGCTTTTCTGTACAGGACATACCTGGGCAATTTTCCACATTGTCGGGTAGACCCCAGTGTTGTCACTGTGCTGGAACAGCTTGGCTCGGGGAGCACAAGCCTTCAGTGCTATTGCAGAATGTTGTCTGGGCCCATAGCCTTTGCAGTATCCAGTGTTTCCAACTGTTTCTTGATATCATGTGGAGTGAATCAAACTGGCTAAAGACTGGTATCCGTGATGCTGGGGACCACTGGAGGATGCCGAGATGGATCATCCACTCGGCACTTCTGGCTGAAGATTGCTGTGAATACTTCAGCCTTGCCTTTTGCCCTGATGCGCTGGGCTCTTCCATCAATGAGGAGGGGGATATTTGTGGAGCCTCCTCCTCCAGTGAGTTGTTTAATTGCCCACCACCATTCACCACTGGGTGCGGCAGGACTGCAGAGCTTAGATCTGATCCTTTGGTTGTGGGATTACAACTCTGTCAATCACTTGCTGCTTTCGGTGTTTGGTGTGCGAGTAATCCTGTTTGGTGGCTTCACCAGATTGAGACATCATGTTTAGCTGTACTGCTTGGTACATGGTAATCAGGAGGCCTCCTTGTCCATGTTTAACCTGAGGCTTTATGGGGTCTAGAGTCAACGTTGAGGATTCCTAGGGTAATCCCCTCCCAACTGTATCCCACTGTGCCACCCCCTCTGCTGGGACTGTCCTGCCAGTGGGACAGGACACATCCAGGGATGATGATGGTGGTGTCTGGGACACTGTCTATAAGGTACGATTCTGTGAGTATGACTGTGTCAGGCTGTTGCTTGACTAGTCTGTGAGACAGCTCTCCCGATGTTGGCACCAACCCCCAGATGTTAGTGAGGAGGACTCTGCAGGCTTGACAGGGCTGTTTCTGCTGCTTCTGGTGTCTAGACTGATACTTGGTGGTTCTGTCCAGCACAACTTCTCAGACTTGTTGGCAGTGAGACAAAATGTAATTGTTTGTTCAGTCTGTGAGTCTACAGTCACATGTAGACAGTGCGGAACTCCAAAAATGGTTAGTATTGCAGCCTCACAGCACCAGGGACCCGGGTTCAATTCCACCCTCAGGCGACTGTCTGTGTGGAGTTTGCACATTCTCCCCATGTCTCCGGGTGCTCCAGTTTCCCCCCACAGTCCAAAGATGTGCAGGCTAGGGTGGATTGGCTGTAGAGCCCAGGGATGTGGTGGCTAGGTGTGTTAGCCAGATGGGAAATGCAGGGTTACAGGGGTAGAGTAGCAGGGTGGGATACTCTTTGGAGGGTCAGTGTGGCTCGATGGGCTGAATGGCCTGTTTCCACACTGCAGGGATCTTATGGATTCTATGATGTGAGAATAAAACCTTTTCCCCCTGTCTGGAATGTGCTGCTGGAAATGTGGTGGAAGCAGCTTCAGGTTGAGGTATTCTAGAGTGATATTGGATGTTTATTTAAACAGAATTAATGTGCGATAGGGTTAAACCAGAGCAAAGACAGAGAGAGCTGGAGGAACTCAGCAGGTCTGGCAGCATTTGGGGGGAGAAAGCAGAGTGAATGTTTCGGACCCAGTGACTCTTCAATACCAGTTGTGATGGAGAATTGCTAGACTTGAAATATTAACTCTACTTTCTCTCTCCCCTGCTGAGTTTGTCGAGCTCTTTCTGGTTTGAACATAGAACATAGAACAGTACAGCACAGAACAGGCCCTTCAGCCCACAATGTTGTGCCGACCATTGATCCTCATGTATGCATCCTCAAATTTCTGTGACCATATACATGTCCAGCAGTCTCTTAAATGACCCCAATGACCTTGCTTCCACAACTGCTGCTGGCAACGCATTCCATGCTCTCACAACTCTCTGCGTAAAGAACCTGCCTCTGACATCCCCTCTATACTTTCCTCCAACCAGCTTAAAACTATGACCCCTCGTGCTAGCCATTTCTGCCCTGGGAAATAGTCTCTGGCTATCAACTCTATCTATGCCTCCCATTATCTTGTATACCTCAATTAGGTCCCCTCCTCCTCCTTTTCTCCAATGAAAAGAGACCGAGCTCAGTCAACCTCTCTTCATAAGATAAGCCCTCCAGTCCAGGCAGCATCCTGGTAAACCTCCTCTGAACCTTCTCCAAAGCATCCACATCTTTCCTATAATAGGGCGCCCAGAACTGGACGCAGTATTCCAAGTGCGGTCTAACCAAAGTTTTATAGAGCTGCAACAAGATCTCACGACTCTTAAACTCAATCCCCCTGTTAATGAAAGCCAAAACACCATATGCTTTCTTAACAACCCTGTCCACTTGGGTGGCCATTTTAAGGGATCTATGTATCTGCACACCAAGATCCCTCTGTTCCTCCACGCTGCCAAGAATCCTATCCTTAATCCTGTACTCAGCTTTCAAATTCGACCTTCCAAAATGCATCACCTTGCATTTATCCAGGTTGAACTCCATCTGCCACCTCTCAGCCCATCTCTGCATCCTGTCAATGTCCCGCTGCAGCCTACAACAGCCCTCTACACTGTCAACGACACCTCCGACCTTTGTGTCGTCTGCAAACTTGCTGACCCATCCTTCAATCCCCTCATCCAAGTCATTAATAAAAATTACAAACAGTAGAGGCCCAAGGACAGAGCCCTGTGGAACCCCACTCACCACTGACTTCCAGGCAGAATATTTTCCTTCTACTACCACTCGCTGTCTTCTGTTGGCCAGCCAATTCTGTATCCAAGCAGCTAAGTTCCCCTGTATCCCATTCCTCCTGACCTTCTGAATGAGCCTACCATGGGGAACCTTATCACATGAATTTGTCGACACTAGGCATCCTTCCGAAGTCAAATGTTCGACATATGCCTGTTGCACTGACTTGGTTCCAAACACTTATAATGTGGAGGTGTTGGTGTTGGACTAGGATGGACAAAGTCAGAGGTCACATGGCACCAGGTTATAATCCGACAGGATCACCTGAAATCACACAAGCCCCCGGAATGCAGTCCCCCCACCACGCGCGGCCAGAGAGGAAAACACACAGACACACAATTTACAAGCAGACAGATCAAAAGATCATACAACCGGTGAGAGTGGAGTTTCAGACAATAAGTCTTCATACAGGATGTTTGTTTATTTGCAGATATTTTGTTGAAAAAGCACACAACTTGGTTGGTTTTAGATCTCCAGCATCTGCAGTTCTTGATTTGGTTTGAAGGTAAAGCATGAGACTGGCTCTGAGTAATGATGTGTTATTGGAGAGCTGGTGTAGTGAGAATGGGCTGAATGGCCCCTTCCGGTGCAGTAACGGTCCTATGGCTCTGGGAAGAAGGATAACCTGCTCCTAGTTGCTGGATTTCACTGCCTCCGTGCTGACAGACTGAATTTTATGCCGTCTGTTTGCAGCCTCAAAGTCACGGTTTGCACTGAGCGGAACCTCCAACCTCATTTCCATCGCCATGAGCCCTGATTTTTACCTCCACCATTCAACCCAGTCTCAGCTGCACACACCCTCACCCTCACTTTGTTCACTCCCGAACCAATGACTCTTATCCCCTCTTGGCAGCTCTCACACTGAACCCAAGCTCATCCAAACCTCTGCTTCCCTCCTCCTTCCTGATAGTCCATCTCACTGCTCTACCCTCTGTGTGCTTAGCCATCAGCAGAGATTAGTGCTCACTCACTGGTGGAGATGAGCTAAGGTGGTAAGATGATAGATAGTCAGTGTTCACCAATGCGGTCACACTCTGTGATCCCTGTGCACCTTGGCATTGCCAAGGTGGGGGTGGTGGACAGGGAGTCACATACACGCTGTCAATGACCACCTGCACCTTTGAGAAACCCAGGCGCCTGGCAAAGTCAACTCAGCACAGGAAGAGGCTGTTCAGCCCGTTGGGTCCTCATGAATTTTTCAGAAACCTATCTCGTCAGTGCCATTTTTCGATTCTGTCCTGAACTTACAAACTTACGACACACAGGCAGGAGGAGGCCATTTGGCCCTCAGTCATGGCGAGCCACATCAATAACATTTCATACCACTCCTGCACCCCCCGCCCCTAGCACCTCATTTATCAAGAAGTACAGTCGCCATTCTTTCTTTGAAATTATTAATCACCTGTTTCCACCTCCTCATAGATAGCAAGTCCCTGATCATTAGTACTTTCCACATCAACCCTTCCCGGTCTATCACCATTTAATTAATTCTCAGCCATTCTGATTTCCTTTAAATAGCTTAACACATGCCCACAATATATTACATCTATTATATATTTGTCAATTCACTCCTTATCCAAAACACACTGAAACCTCTTTACAACATCGTCACCATTCACCCTCCTATGTATTTATGTGTCATCAAAAACCTTGGAAATATTACACTAGGCTCCTTAATTTGTTATGTATATCATGTATAGCTGGGGTCCAAGCAATGATCCCTGCGGAACCCCATTAGTCACTGCCTACCATTCAGACACAACTGTTTCTACTCTCTGTTTCTGCCAATCCATGCCACTATATTACTATCAAACCTACGTGCTTTGATTTTGCCAAATAAGCTTCTATGAGAGACCTTATCAAAAGCCTTCTGGAAATCCGAAAACATCACCCCGCTTTTTATTCACTTTTGAAATATGGGTGTCTCTGGCTGGACCAAATTTATTGCCTGTCCCTAGTTGCCCCTTGAGATGGTGGGGGTGAGCTGCCTTCTTGAATCACTGCTGTCTATATGCCGTGGATTGACTCACAATACCCTGAGGGAAGAAATTCCAAGATTGTAGCCCAGTAATGGTAAAAGAATGATGAAATATTTCCAAGTCAGGATGGTAAGTGATTTGGAGGGGCACTTGCAGGGGGTGGCATTCCCATGTATCTGCTGCCCTTGTCCTTCTGGATGGAAGTGGTTCTGGGTTTGGAAGGTGCTGCCTGAGGATCTTTGGTGAATTTCTGCAGTGCATCTTGTAGATAGTACACACTGCTGCTACTGAGCGTCGGTGGTGGAGGGAGTGGGATGCTTGTGGATGTGGTGCCAATCAAGCAGCTGCTTTGTCCTGGATGGTGTCAAGCTTCTTGAGTGTTTTTGGGGCTGCACCCATCCAGGCAAGTGAGGAGTATCCCATCACACTCCTGACTTGTGCCTTGCAGATGGTGGACAGATGACAGTAACCTCACAGCTTATAAAAAGGAGGTGGAGAGAACTGGGAATTGTAGATTGGCTGGCCAAATATCAATGGGAGGGGAAATACTGGCAACTAACAAAGAAAGAAACAAAGAAACCTACAGCACAGGAACAGGTCCTTTGGCCCTCCAAGCCTGCGCCAATCCAAATGCTCTATCTAAACCTGTCATCTATTTTCTAACGGTCTGTGTCCATTTCTTCCCTGCCCATCCATGTACCTGTCCAGATACATCTTAAAAGACACTAACGTGTCTGCATCTACCACCTCCGCTGGCAACGCGTTCCAGGCACCCACCACCCTCTGTGTAAAGAGCTTTCCACACATATCTCCCATAAACTTTCCTCCTCTCACTTTGAACTCATGACCCCTAGTAATTGAGACCCGACTCTGGGAAAAAGCTTCTTGCTATCCACCCTGTCTATACCCCTCATGATTTTGCAGACCTCAATCAGGTCCCCCCTCAATCTCCGTCTTTCTAATGAAAATAATCCTAATCTACTCAACCTCTCTTCATAGCTAGCACCCTCCATACCAGGCAACATCCTGGTGAACCTCCTCTGCACCCTCTCCAAAGCATCCACATCCTTTTGGTAATGTGGCGACCAGAACTGTACACAGTACTCCAGATGTGGCCGAACCAAAGTCCTATACAACTGCAACATGACCTGCCAACTCTTGTACTCAATACCCCGTCCAATGAAGGAAAGCATGCCATATGCCTTCTTGACCACCCTATTGCGGATTTTGTCAGTGTACACTTGATGGGCCGAAGGGCCAATTCTGTATAATTTCTTGTATCTATGTTTGTTTATGATTTGATAACAGGATACTTATAAAATACCAATGAGATTACACAGTGTCACAATGGGTTTCTGAAAGGCAAATCTTGTTTGACAAACCGATTGGTGTGTTTTGAGGACGTAATCTGGGGAGACAATGACCTAATGATATTATTACTAGACTGTTAATCCAGTCACTGAGCTAATGATCTGAGGAGAGATAGCGGGAGCTGCCGTTGCTGGAGAATCTGATTTCTGAAGAAGGGTCCAGACCCGAAACGTCAGCCTTCCTGCTCCTCTGATGCTGCCTGGCCTGTTGTGTTTATCCAGCTCCACACCTTGTTCTGTCTAATGATCTGAGAAACCTTGTTCAAATCTTGTGAGACAGCAAATCAGATGTTATAATTTGAATTCAATAAAAAAAACCTGGAATTAAGAATCTACTGATAACCATTGTTGGAAAACCCATCTGGTTCACACTTGTCCTTTTGGGAAGGAAACTGCCATCCTTACCTGGTCTGGCCTACATGTGACTCCAGACCCACAGCAATGTGGTTGACACTTAAAAAATCAAAGTTGCTGGAAAAGCCCAGCAGGTCTGGCAGCATCTGTGAAGGAAAAAACAGAGTTAACGTTTTGCGTCTGAATGCATAAACTAGTTGACACTTAATTAGGGATGGACAATGAATGCTGACCCAGCCAGTGATGCCTCATCCCACGAATGAATAAGAAAAATGTATCACTCAACTATTACCATTTGAGGCAGACGATTGCTCTGGTTTGATGAAGAGTGCAGGAAGGCATGCCTGGGGCAGCATGGGGCATTTCTGAAATTGCCAACCTTGTGAAGCCACCAAACAGGACGACTTGCATGTCACACAGCCTCAGTAATGGGTGATAGACAGAGCTAAGCAATTCCACATCCAATGGATCAGATCTAAGCTTTGCATCTCCAACAATATTCAAGATGCTTGACATCATCTCCGACAAAGCAGCCCCCTCACCATCCTGACTTGGAAATATATCACCGTTCCTGCACTGTCGCTGGGTCAAAATCCCTGAATTGCTTCCCTCAGGGCTTTGTGGGTCAACCTACCACAAGTGGACTGCAGCGGTTCAAGAAGGCAGCTCACCCCCACCTTCTCCAGGGGCAGCTAGGGACGGGCAATAAATGCTGGGTCCAGCCAGAGATACTTGTGAATGTATTATTAAAATGTTTACTTTTGTAGTGTCTTAAATGTTCTGTAGAGAGGACCAGGAATTGAATTCCACAAAAGAACTGCCTTGTGTGATTCTAGCTCATTACAATCATCCCCCACCCTCTGCAGCTTCTGACTCGTCATTGTCTACAGGAATAGTGCCAGATGACTAGAGGATAGCAAATGTGGTTCCCCTGTTCAAGAAGGGGAGTAGAGACAACCCTGGTAATTATAGACCAGTGAGCCTTACCTCAGTTGTTGGTAAAGTGTTGGAAAAGGTTATAAGGGATAGGATTTATAATCATCTTGGAAAGAATAATTTGATTAGGGATAGTCAGCACGGTTTTGTGAAGGGAAGGTCGTGCCTCACAAACCGTATTGAGTTCTTTGAGAAGGTGACCAAACAGGTAGATGAGAGTAAACTGGTTGATGTGATGTATATGGATTTCAGCAAGGCGTTCGATAAGGTTCCCCACAGTAGGCTATTGTACAAAATGCGGAGGAATGGAATTATGGGAGATATAGCAGTTTGGATCAGAAACTGGCTTGCTGAAAGAAGACAGAGGGTGGTAGTTAATAAAATGTGAGGCTGGATGAACACAGCAGGCCCAGCAGCGTCTCAGGAGCACAAGGGTTACCGATCTCAAGCCCATCTAACCTACACTATTCCATGTACGTCCATATGGAGGGAAGGTCTTACGAGGAAAGGCTGAGGGACTTGAGGCTGTTTTCATTAGAGAGAAGAAGGTTGAGAGGTGACTTAATTGAAACATATAAAATAATCAGAGGGTTAGATATCCTCCAACATCTGCAGTTCCCATTATCACAGAGGGTGGTAGTTGATGGGAAATGTTCATCTTGGAAACCAGTTACTAGTGGTGTACCACAAGGGTCGGTGTTGGGTCCACTGCTGTTTGTCATTTTTATAAATGACCTGGATGAGGGCGTAGAAGGATGGGTTAGTAAATTTGCAGACGACACTAAGGTTGGTGGAGTTGTGGATAGTGATGAAGGATGCTGTAGGTTGCAGAGAGACACCTTCTTAACAGCCCTGTCAACCTGGGTGGCAACTTTTAGGAATCTATGTACAAGGACACTGAGATCTCTCTGCTCATCTACACTACCAAGAATCTTACCATTAGCCCAGTACTCTGTATTCCTGTTACTCCTTCCAAAATGAATCACCTCCGCTTTTCTGCATTAAACTCCATTTGCCATCTCTCAGCCCAGCTCTGCAGCTTATCTATGTCTCTCTGCAACCTACAGCATCCTTCATCACTATCCACAACTCCACCGACCTTAGTGTCGTCTGAAAATTTACTAACCCATCCTTCTACGCCCTCATCCAGGTCATCTATAAAAATGGAAAACAGCAGTGGACCCAACACCGACCCTTGCGGTACACCACTAGTAATTGAACTCCAGGATGAACATTTCCCATCAACCACCACCCTCTGTCTTCTTCCAGCAAGCCAATTTCCGATCCAAACTGCTAAACCACCCTCAATCCTGTGCCTCAGTATTTTCTGCAATAGCCTACCATGGGGAACCTTATCAAAGGCCTTACTGAAATCCATATACACCACATCAACTGCTTTATTCTTATCCACCTGTTTGGTCACCTTCTCAAAGAACTCAATAAGGTTTGTGAGGCACGACCTTCCCTTCACAAAACTGTGTTGACTATCCCTAATCAAATTATTCCTTTCTAGATGATTATAAATCCTATCTCTTATAATCCTCTCCAACACTTTAACCACAAACAAAATAAGACTCACTGGTCTGTAATTACCAGGGTTGTCTCTACTCCCCTTCTTGACAAGGGGACAACATTTGCTATCCTCCAATCTTCTGGCACGATTCCCATTGACAATGGTGACATAAAGATCAAAGCCAAAGGTCTGCAATCTCCTCCCTGGCTTCCCAGAGAATCCTAGGATAATTCCCATCTGGCTCAGGGGACTTATCTATTTTCTCATTTTCCAGAATTGCTAACACCTCCTCCTTATGAACCTCAATCCCATCTAGTCTAATAGCCTGTATCTCAGTATCCTCCTTGACAACATTAGCTGGGTCTCTGGATTAACAGTCCAGTGATAATACCACTAGGCCATCATCTCCCTCTGTTATTTATCTCAAACTTTTATGATAAAACACAACCTTTAGGACATACCTGAGATAAGTTAATTGCACCTTTATTTTTGTGACCTTTCAGTTACACGTAGGTGGTGTGATGGTATTTGCCTCCTTCTATCACCTGGGAATCTAGATATGGTTCAACTCCGTTAGTTGCAAGTCTGACTCCTGTTGGAATCTCAGAAAGGACAACTGACTCAGAGACAAGGCAAGGCACCTAACCCCACTGCACCCCCAGGATCTCTTCAGCAAATGCAAATGCTGCCTAGTCAGCAATGCCCTCATCTTGGGAATGAATTAAAAAAACAGAATTACAGACAGTGCCTCAAATCTACAATCAGGTGTTGGGCTTGTTGGAGCAATGTTCAGAGCAGCAGTTGAACCAGACAGGGCCATTTCAGTTAGTTTGGGGTCAGTCTCATCTTGGAACCAGGTTGTGATGGGATTGTTGGCCATTTCAGTTCTCCAAGTTGTTACACACCAGAACAGTGTTCATGCTCAGCTTGGCTAACTGTCTGGGATTAAATGACATCCTGTCTCACTCATGGGATGCAGGTTCTTCTGTAACCAGAGACAGTAGGAACTGTGAATGCTAGAGTCAGAGATAACGCAGTGTGGAGCTAGAGGAGCACAGCAGGCCAGGCAACATCAGAGGGGCAGGAAAGTTGATGTTTTGGCTTGGAATCCTTCTTCAGAAACGTCAACTTTCCTGCCCCTCTGAGGCTGCCAGGCCTGCTGTTTTCCTCCAGCTCCACACTGTGTTATCTTCTGTAACCAGAATTTCCAAGACCAGCCTCTTCCCAAGGCCCCTCCCATTCAGACAAATAAAGGCAAAATCCTGTGGATGCTGGAAAACAAAATCAAACACAGAGATTTCTGGAGAAACTCAACAAGTCTGGCAGCATCTGGAGAGACTGAAACTGTGTTAGTGTTTCCAGTCCAGTATGACGGCTCTGGTTCAGAAGAAAGGTCATTGGGCTCAACACATTAACTCTGCTTTCTGTCCGCAGACGTTGCCAGACCTGCTGAATTTCTCTGGAAATTTCTGTTTCTGTTTAAGGATTCATCGGGTTATTGTTTTATCCGGCAACTACTTTTTCCAATCAAGCAGTGCCAAATCTCTTCATCAATCTCTGAAATTAGCTCATTTTACACTGCAGCATGCCTTTCAAAATTTCTCCGAAACCTACTCAGGCATTTCCTTCCATTTTCATGTATTTTGATTTGTTTCGACACTCTGTCAGTCAGTCAACAAATCTCCCTCTGATCCTCAACAGGAGCCGAACCAGTTCCATCCTCAAACACATCATGAGTCCTCTCTGAAATTGTAACTTCAGCCTTCATTGGTACCAATGAATGAGCCTCGCAGGCAATTTTGTTTTCACACTAGTTAATAGTGACACCAATGATTTACAGCAATCAACATTCACAACAATAAGTAGTGATCATGGGATTGACAAAGTCCTCGAGGAGGGTATTTTGTTGAGACTGTGCCCTGGTGCTCTCAAACATACAAAAACCTACATCGTAATTGCTTGTCAAACTCCTCGAAGCCTTGTGCCTGTGAGAGTCCTAGTTCTGATATTCAAAATCAAATCCAAAAATCACATTGGGCCTCATGGTTTGGAAGCTCTGACCTTTGTCAGTTCTTCAGCCAACTATCTAAAGAGCTCAGCCGAACCGAACACAATAACAAATGAGAGTTGGGAAGGGCCATCTGGCCCCTCCAAGCCCTCTCCACCACTCAATTAGATCATGGCTGATCCTTTCATGGACTCAGCTCCTCTTACGCACCCTCTCACCTTATTTCCTTTGCTATTCAAAAAAGCATCTATCTTAGCTTTAAATATATTCAATGAGGAAGGCTCAGCTACTTCATTGGATTCTAAAGCTGTGAAAGGATCCTCGGCTATTTGCAATTAAGGACAGCGGTAACATTTGAGAATGACACCGGTGTATTGTCACACAGCCTCACAGACTCACTTTAGAGGCCATAGACTGGTCTAACGCCTTTTGAATGTTCTTCAGCTCAGGTGAGGAAGATTGCATAGCCACAGGTAGCTTAATATCAGTGTCTTGGAACATGATGTTTAGGGTGTGAGAGATTGTTTGGTCAGCCCGGTGAGAGGACACAGTTCTAGCCTCCATTCACCAGAATTTATTGCAAACGTTTCATGGTATTGCATGGTGCAGGTGAAGAGGAGACATGGCAGTGGGAGAGATAGGAGTTTACATTGTGTCTATTGTTGGAGTTTAGAAATTTGAGCATAAATCACTAAGGTCTAAGAAGGGAAAGCAGGGGGATTAGGTTTCTACAAAAATGTAATTAGTTCTTTAGTGACCATTAGGGAGGGAAATCTGCAATCCTGAATAACTCTCAGTAAATCTAAGGAGTAGGTAGACAGATATTTAAACAGTAACAGTTGAAAGGTTAGGGAGGGTGGGCAGGAATGTGGAGATGAGGCCAAGATGAAATCAGCCATGATCGTATTAAATGGTGGAGTGGGCTCAAGGGGCTGAATGGCCTCTCCCTGCTCCACATTCTTATATTCTTACCCAATCCGGTCCCCACCTCTCTCACCGTACCAGTGTGACTACCTTCAAACTGTTTTCTGTAGGTCCACCACCACACCCTGATGAATTAGGGATAGGAAACAAATGATGATCCTCGGAATGAATAAAAACATGAATTCAAGTGATTCTGTTACAGTCCAGCATTGTTGCCACCCAGGTTGACAATCCTTGAAAGTTGCCACCCAGGTTGACAGGGCTGTTAAGAAGGCATACAGTGTTTTAGCTTTTATTAATAGAGGGATCGAGTTCCGGAACCAAGAGGTTATGCTGCAGCTGTACAAAACTCTGGTGCGGCCGCACTTGGAGTATTGTGTACAGTTCTGGTCACCGCATTATAAGAAGGATGTGGAAGCTTTGGAAAGGGTGCAGAGGAGATTTACTAGGATGTTGCCTGGTGTGGAGGGAAGGTCTTACGAGGAAAGGCTGAGGGACTTGAGGCTGTTTTCATTCGAGAGAAGGTTGAGAGGTGACTTAATTGAAACATATAAAATAATCAGAGGGTTAGATAGGGTGGATAGGGAGAGCCTTTTTCCTAGGATGGTGATGGCGAGCACGAGGGGGCATAGCTTTAAATTGAGGGGTGAAAGATATAGGACAGATGTCAGAGGTAGTTTCTTTACTCAGAGAGTAGTAAGGGAATGGAACGCTTTGCCTGCAACGGTAGTAGATTCGCCAACTTTAGGTACATTTAAGTCATCATTGGATAAGCATATGGACGTACATGGAATAGTGTAGGTTAGATGGGCTTGAGATCGGTATGACAGGTCGGCACAACATTGAGGGCCGAAGGGCCTGTACTGTGCTGTAATGTTCTATGTTCTATCTAGTGATATCACACAGCGCTGTGAGAGTCCGTGACCAAGGGCAGCTCAGTCTCATTATCTAAATTGCAGTAATAAACAATGCTACAGCTTTCATAGTTTACCTGTTGTGATAGATCTAGTTGCCTTCACAATGATACAGGTTATTACCCGTGTCAGAGGGGTAATGCCTTACCTATCACGCACCAGTTTTAGTAAAAGGGTGGAGTCAGGGGGCAAGAGCTTAGATTTAAAACTTCAGGGGATTCCTGTAGGGAGCTATTTTCGTCTCAAATATTCCTCAGCAATTCCTGTTTGAAAAGGGGACACTGAAGAGAGGAAATCTGACTCACTGGCAAGGGCAGGCACTGGTGCTGCTGTCCTAACACAAGTTCAGAGCTGCAGAGAAGAAAGGCAGGACCTCAGGACAGAATACATAAAGGTAAGAACATGTTGTAAAACACATAAATACGTTTTAATAACACAATAAACATTCAGGGTCTTCCCACATCTTGTGGTTAATATAAGATATAGTCAGCTGTCCCTGATACCATCCTTTTCAGTAGATCTTTTCAGAACTGAGGAGGTGTCACTGGACCCGAAATGTGAACTTTGATTTTTCCTCACAACTGTTGCCAGACCTGCTGAGCTTTTCCAGCAACTTCTGCTTTTGTTTCTGTTTTATAACACCTGCAATTCATTTGGTTTTTATTTACACTGAACACATTCTGCCAGGTTCATCAAAACTGAAACAAGCAAGAGAGAGGCACGAAGAAAGAGAGATATGCACACAGACTGTGATGTAAAAGACAGAAACACACACACAGACACTGAGAGACACAGTGAGAAAGACAGACACACACACACACACACACACACACACACACACACAGAGACACATATGCCCAGACCATGTATGAGTGAGAGACATATTCACGCTGAGAGAAAAACACAATGAAAGACATAGAAACACATGGTGAGAGAGACACAGAGAGAGACACACATACAAGCTGTGAGAGAAAGTAAGCGAAAGATACTGGGAAAACAATACAGAGAAAAGACTCACAGCAAAAGACCCACACAGAGTGACATAGACACACAACAGAGAGAGAGAGAGAGAGTGAGAGAAAGGGTGGGAGAGAGAAAGGGACCATTGCTATTTGTTATCTACATTAATGGCTTGGATATAAATGCAGAAGGTAAAATTAATAAGGTTGCAAATGACATGAAAATTGATGGTGTTATTGCTCATGGGGAAGATGGTCTCAGGTCACAGTCTGATATTAGAACAAAGAACAAAGAAACCTACAGCACAGGAACAGGCTCTTCGGCACTCCAAGCCTGCGCTGATCAAGATCCTCTGTCTAACCTGTCATCTATTTTCTAACGGTCTGTGTCCATTTGCTCCCTGCCCATCCATGTACCTGTCCAGATACATCTTAAAAGACACTAACGTGTCTGCGTCTACCACCTCCGCTGGCTACGCGTTCCAGGCACCCACCACCCTCTGTGTAAAGAACTTTCCACGCATATCTCCCTTAAACTTTTCTCCTCTCACTTTGAACTCATGACCCCTAGTAATTGAATCCCCCACTCTGGAAAAAAGCTTCTTGCTACCACAGTGTCTAGACCTCTCATGCTTTTGTAGACCTCAATCAGGTCCCCCCTCAATCTCCATCTTTCTAATGAAAATAATCCTAATCTACTCAACCTCTCTTCATAGCTAGCACCCTCCATACCAGGCAACATCCTGGTGAACCTCCTCTGCACCCTCTCCAAAGCATCCACATCCTTTTGGTAATGTGGCGACCAGAACTGTACACAGTACTCCAAATGTGGTCAAACCAAAGTCCTATACAACTGCAACATGACCAGCCAACTCTTGTAGTCAATACCCCGTCCAATGAAGGAAAGCATGCCATATGCCTTCTTGACCACCCTATTGACCTGCGTTGCCACCTTCAGAGAATAATGGACCTGAACACCCAGATCTCTCTGTTCATCAATTTTCTCCAGGGCTTTTCCATTTACTGTATAGTTCGCCCTTGAATTTGATCTTCCAAAATGCATCACCTCGCAGTAGCCCAGATTGAACTCCATCTGCCATTTATCTGCCCAACTCTCCAGTCTATCTATATTCTGCAGCATTCGCCGACAGTCCCCTTCACTATCAGCTACTCCACCAATCTTAGTGTCATTGCAAACTTGCTGATCAGACCACCTACACCTTCCTCCAGATCATTTACATATATCACAAACAACAGTGGTCCCAGCACAGATCCCTGTGGAACACCTCTAGTCACAGGTCTCCAATTTGAGAAACTCCCTTCTACTACTACTCTCTGTCTCCTGTTGCCTAGTTGATCAGCTGGTAAATTGGGCAGAGTAATGGCAGAAGGAATTTAATCCTGATAAGTGTGAGGTGATGCATTTTGGAGTGTAATAATGGAAGGACTTACACAATTATTGGTAGGGCCCCAGGGAGCCCTGCAGAGCAAAGGGACCTTGGTGTTTATACTGAAGGTGTCAGCACAGGTAGACAGGGTGATGGAGAAGACATATAGGATGCTCGACTGCATTAGCTGGGGCATAGACGTAAGAGCAGGGATGTCTTGTTACAAGTTTATAAAACATTATTTGGATGACAGCTGGAATATTGTGTGCCGTTCTGGGCACAACACAATTGGAAAGACATGATTACACTGGAGAAGGTGCAAAGGAGATTCACCACCTGAGATGAAAAGTCTCAGTTGTGAGGAGAGACCAGAATGGGCTGGGTTTGTTTTCCCTGGAGCAGAGGGGGTTCAGATTGAGGAATACAATACCATGAGAGGCATAGACAGAGTGAGAATCTCTTCCGCATGGCAGGTGTGTCTAAGACCAGACAACATCAGTTTAAGGTGGTTCAGAGGAGATCTGAGAAAGATTTTTTGCACCCAGATGTTGATAGAAATATGGAACATGTTGCCTGAGAGGGTGGTGAGGCAGGTACTCTCACAACATTTAAGAAGCCTCTGGATGAACATTTGAAATGCCAGGACGTAGTCTGCAATGGACCAAGTGCGGGCAAAAGGGATTAGTGTAGTTTCGTGTTCATTGGTCAGAATAGAGATGGTGGACTGAAGGGCCTGTTTCTATGCTGTATGACTCTGTGGCATGGGACTGAGAGAGAAAGAGAGTCAACAGAGAGGGAGAGAGATACATATATATAGAGAGAGAGATGTGCAAGGGGAGAGAAAAAGAGACACAGAGACACACAATAGAGAGGCAATGAACAATCATTGAACTGTGAGCGAAAGAGAGGAGAGAGAAGCAGCAGAAATAGAGGGGGGGGGGTGGTGTCAGTCAGGATTTGAAACTGCAGAAGCTGAAAATGAATCTATAAAGAGTGAAACACCAGCAACTTCAATCAGAGAAGGAAAGGCAGGTATCTAGAAATTGTCAATAACCTTTATCAAAGAGATTGCCCCCTAAAGTTATCTGCTATTCCTTCTCTTTCACACCAAGAGCAGGAAAAAATTAGTAAACAAGAAATGGGGATAAAAGAGAGAGAGTGAAACAGACTGTTTCTTCTTTTTGTTAAGAATATCAAAGTTAATTTACAAACAATGGAGGGCATTCAACATCAATTGCTCAGCATCGAGTTAATTCAGCCACTTAATTAGAACATGATTCATCTGTGTTCAAACTCTGTCTTTCCTTGATAGCTAAATCCAACTGACTACACTTTAAAGGTACATTTCAGTGGGACTTTGAAGATCTAGAGGTTGTGAAAGGTGCTACATAAATGTAAGTCTTCTTTTAGTGTTGAGCTTGTCTGTCAGCAGCTACAGAGACTTAGTCTTCACTAAATTTAATGCGAAACAAATTCTCCCCTAATTGCCCTGAATCTGATTTGAAGATTATTCAGAATTTCCCTGTCAGAGGAAATGGTATCCCACATTTTCTGAAGGAGTTGCTCAGTAAACTCAGGTTGCCACTGCACAATTTTCCCTGTGCCTGGAACCCTCTGACAGAATCTATTTTACATCAGAAACTACAAGCAGTTCTGATGAAATTGTGTAAATAGCTACTCAGGGAAGGTTAGATTGTTAATTTTCTTTTATTCATTAACGAGGGTGTTGCTAGCTGGGCAGTATTTATTGCCAAGAGGGCAGTTCAGAGTCAACTACATTGCTGTGGGTATGGAGTCACATGTAAGCCAGACCAGGTAAGGATGGCAGTTTCCTTCCATAAACCGGTGGTTTTTCCAACTATTGGCAATGGATTCACAGTCATTATTAGATTCTTAATTCCAGATATTTATTGAATTCAAATTCAACCATCTGCCATGGTGGGATTCGAACCTGGGTCCCCAGGACATATCTGGGTCTCTGGAGTCACAGTCCAACGATAATACCAAGAGGCCATCGCCTGCCCAAATACATCAGCTAATCCTGAGTAACTATTCAACTGACCCCATTCTTGTCTCATGACTCCAAACTCACCCTCTCAACCTGACACCCACTCTCCCCGCAAGACCCATCTCAACTCTCTCCTGCACCCCCCGCCACAGACCTGACCAAGAAACATCTGCCCTGCTGGACCTGACCCAAACTAATCACCCTGTGGGATCCACCTACCTAAGCCACCAGAATTCTCCCTACCCTTATCCCCCAGAACCGTTCCAAACTCCTCCCCCCATTCCCCAGAACCATCCCAATACACCCTCACTCATCCCCCAGAGCCACCCCAATTCCCCCTCCCCCATTCCCCAGAACCATCCCAATTTCCCCCTCCCCCATTCCCCAGAACCATCCCAATTTTCCCTCCCTCATCCTGCAGAACCATCCCAATTCTGTATTTCCCATTCCCCAAAGCCATCCAAAATCTCCCTCCCTCCATCACCCAGAACCATCCCCATTCCCCCTCCCCATCCCCCAGCACCATCCCAATTTCATTTCTCTCATCCCCCAGAACCATCCCAATTCCCCCTCTCTCATCCCCAGAACCATCCCAATTCCCCCTTCCCCCCCCATTACCTGAATCATCCCAGGTCCCCCTCTCCTCATCCCCCTGAGCCATACCAATTGGGCTAGTCCAAAACTGGAGGGCATAGGTTTAAGGTGAGAGGGTAAAGACTTAAAAGGGACCTAAGGGACAAGCTTTTCACATGGGGTAGTACATGTATGGAATGAGCTGCCAGAGGAAGTGGTGGAGGCTGGTACAGTTACAACATTTAAAAGGCATTTGGATCAGACTATAATGAGGAAGGGTTTAGAGAGATATAGGCCAAATACTGGCAAATGGGACCAGATTAATTTAGGATATCTGGTCAGCATGGATGAATTGGGCTAAAGGGTCTGTTTCCATGCTGTACAACTCTGTGACTCTAATACTCCATGACTGATGGAATTTGTTGATATTTGGACAGAATAATTGGTGCAATTCAAACCTAAGTCCCAACTGTTTCCTTTTCAGAGACGCCTTTTGAAAGCATTGTCCGTCCACCAGAACATTCATCCCTGAATCCAACATGGCCACTGACAAAGAGCTTGAGCAAGCTGCTGCAGAGCTCAAGGCTAACATGGATAATGCAAAGATTGCAATGGAAGTGTTTCCGGACAGAGCGAGGTTTGCGACTACACCTGGTGTCTTAAAACCCATCTTCCAGGTGGCTGGTATTATTCTGAAACTGGCATTAGGGAAACGTGAGAGTGAGGAGCTTACATACATGAAGGAGCAGTTCCAGATAGTCAGGAACCAGCTGGACGTCATTTCAGATCAGATTAAGCAAGTGCTTTGGGAGATAGAGAAAAGTACAATTAATAATCAATACTTCCCCATTGAAGAGAATCTGAAAAACCAGTTCAGGAAGTACATGGACATCCTCAATGCAGCACCGGAATTCCGGGAGAATGAGAAAAAAGAGTTCCTCACACATTTTGATGTGACAAAAGGTGACCAGAACCTTCACACTCTCTTCGATGCAGTGATGGGATATTCTGCCATCTTTGGTAAACCCATTTTGGAAACTGCCATGAAATATGACCAGAGGAATCGGCGTCTAATGGAAGGTCTCTGCTCCCGTCTCAAGGAGCTCTTCTGCATTGGCCTGATTGCCCTGGTGGGTCACTCTACTATCACTGGGACTGATGTAGAGGCATTGAAGAGAGAGTGGAATGAGAAAATGGCCAAAGTAGAAAATAAAATGAAATCCATGATAGATCAGTGCATCAATGAGTTTGCTGACCAGGCAGAAATAGATGTTGAGGCTCTTATAAAGAACAAAGGTGAGAGAGATAACAAGGGATGTGCAACATTTATAATTGAGGCTTTAGCAGAGAAATATGACTGGGTTAAATGGTCTGTTCGAGTCTATGACCCTGTTGCTGGCTTTGACAATCATTGTGTCATTGGCCCCAATCGATTTCACTTTTTCAGACTCAATGGGGTTAATGCTGTTGTCTCTTATGCAATTGATCCAATGATTTCACTTAATGAAGTGGAAATCAGGCACTTAATGGAGGGGAAAGATGGCTGGACTGATGCAAGAGAGGTTGCTAAACATGTGTACAGTAACCTTCCCTCTGGGCATGTTGTACACACAGTGAGACGCTACAAGGACTTGTGGCTTCATAAGAACTTTCCAAACAATTGTCATTTCTGGGAAACGTACAGTGGAGTCACTCTGTGTGTCCACTCCACTTAAACCCCATGATCAAACACAGAGGTGGCTGGGAATACAATTGACTTTTGATTTTTGAATGAGATTTCTTAATATCTATTAACAGGATTGTCATTTGCCAAGATGAATGGGGAGTTAAATAAAGAGATAAAACTGATTAAAAATACTTTCTAAAATTAACTATAGCAACTTTTACTTCAGATATACCTGATCCATTGCATTCCAGTTCATCCTTGGCAAAATAAACTGGATCTACATTTGTTTAAATCTTCAAAAGTCCGATGCCATGGTCAAGTGGTTAAATCAGACGATGTAAATGTAGAGAGAAAGGGTGGAAGGATCTTGTGTTAGTATGTCAGGTCGATCCATAGGAAAAGGACAGTTTTGTTGAAACTAGCAATCATTTCATCCTCAGGACGTGGTTAAATTTTGTCCCCAGAAGCTTCAGGACTAGTACTATAGGTCTTAGAGCAAACCAGAACTAATCTGGATATTAACATTCAGGCTAAATGCTAGCATGGATCCTGAGCCTGCAGAACCCCATGGCTGGAGTCTGGATTTTTCTACATAGAAGATCAGTGTATTATCTCTGAACCTGAACTTTAAGATCTGACAGGACTCTCCAGTGCAAATATCTGCAGAAACTGGGACTTGTCAAATGGATTGGATTTTCTTGGGTTTAGAATTCTCTGGCTCAGCCAAATTCCAACAGCCATCAATACATCACAATAATAGCTCACTGGGTTTATTTCAGAAAAGTTTGAATGATGTTCCATGCTCAGTGCTATATGATGGCTATTTGACAGATTTTATAAACCATGCATCTCCAAAAGCTTTTCCAGTTGTCACCCAATCTTATCCTGGTGTTAACTCGCAATTCATGAAGAACAGAGTGACTGAGGAAAGATATAAAATTATTTAAATTATGCAAAGAAGATGGTTCCACTGCACAATAAGACACAATATTACCCAAAACATTCTGGTACAGCTGTATAAAAAAATTTATTAAAATAACTCACTCATTTACCAAAGAACCTCAGACAGTGCCTTCCAAACCCATGACCACTTCCATCTAGAAGGACAATGACAGCAGATACAATGGAACACCACCACCTCCCAGTTCCCCTCCATCCTGACTTGGAAACGTATCGCCGGTCCTTCACTGTCACTGGGTCAAAATCCTGAAATTCGCTTCCCAATGGCATTGTGGGTCAACCGACAGCAGGAGGACTGCAGCGGTTCAAGAAGGCAGCTCACCACCACCTTCTCAAGGGGCAACTGGGGATGGGCAAGAAATGTTGGCTAGCCAGTGATGCCCACATCCCACAAATGAATAGAAAAAAAACTGCAATGATGGTGCTTTCATTTCTGATTAATAAACCTGGAATAATCTCATGTCTGTAACTTAGTGTGTAATATTAAATTTCCCTCTGTAACAGCAACATACACTGATCTACAGTTATTTCTGTGCTCTTCCAGTGTACTGTTGTAATTACTGAGGTTTGTGTGAACTGATTGGAACTGTTGAAATAAAGTTGGCTCTGACTGTTGACTGTAATGAAATGCTGAATAAACTCAGAGAGATAACGTGCTCTGGCTGTTTGAGGTTTTCTTTCTCTATTCAGTACGTTGCGTCAGTCATCACTTCAGTCACACATCAAGATGGTGATGGCATAAACATTGCAGAGTAAATCCAATGTCAGATAATGTAACTATAAAACCACAAGAAATAGGAACAGGAGTAGGCCATTCGACCCCTCAAATCTACTCCATTCCATAGGATCATGGCTGATCCGACATTCCTAGCGTCCACATTCCTGCCCTTTTCCCTGTAATCCTTGATTCCCCGACTGATCAATAATCTGTTGATCTCAGCCTTAAACGTACACGAGGCCTCTGCCCCCACAGCTCTCTGTGGTAAGGAGTTCCAAAGACTCACAACCCTTGGAGAGAAGAAATTCCTCCCCATCTCAGTCTTCAATTGATACCCCTTTATTCTGAGACATTGTTCTCTGGTCCTAGACTCTCTGCTGATGGGAAACATCCTCTCAGCCTGCCAGGCCCCTAAAGAATCCTGTATGTTTCAATAGATCATCTCTCATTCTTCTAAACTCCAGTGAATAGAGTCCCGACTTGTTTAATCTTTGCTAATAAGACAATCCCTCGATACCAGATATCATCTGACTGAACCTTCTCTGAACTGCCTTCCATTCTCATGAATCTCCTCTGATCCCGCTCCAGGGCCAGTACATCCTTCCTGAGATATGGGACACAAAACAGCCCATAATATTCCAAATGTGGCCTGACCAGAGCCTTACAAAGCCTCAGTAGTACATCGCTGCTTATATATTCACATCCTCTCAGAATAAATACCAACCTTGCATTTGACTTGTTGATTACTGACTCAACCTGCGAGTTTACCTTGAGAGAATCCTGGACTGGAACTCCCAAGTCTCTTTACACTTCAGATTTCTGAATTTTCTCCCCATTTAGAAAATATTCCATACGTTTATTCTTCTTTGGGGGACAGATAGGAGGTTCTGTGGGGACAAGAGAGACTCACGGTTGGTGTGTTGCCTCCCGGATGCCAGGGTGCATGATGTCTCTGATCATGTTTTTGGGATCCTTAAGGGGGAGGGGGAGCAGCCCCAAGTCGTGGTCCACATAGGCACCAACGACATAGGTAGGAAGAGAGATGGGGATTTAAGGCAGAAATTCAGGGAGCTAGGATGGAGGCTGAGAGCTAGGATGAACAGACTTGTTGTCTCTGGTTTGTTGCCCATGCCACGTGCTAGTGAGGCGAGGAATAGGGAGAGAGAGGAGTTGAACACGTGGCTACGGGAATGGTGCAGGAGGGAGGATTTTGGATTCTTGGATAATTGGGGCTCTTTCTGGGGTAGGTGGGACCTCTACAAGCAGGATGGTCTTCACCTGAACCAGAAGGGAATATATCCTGGGGGGGAGATTTGCTAAGGCTATTCGGGTGGGTTTAAACTAATTCAGCAGGGGGATGGGCTCCAAAATTGTAGTTCGACTATAGAAAAGGTTGAGTAGGGAGGTCTGAAATAAAGTTTCAGGGAAGCAAGATGGCACTGGCAAGCAAGAAGTTGGTTTGAAGTGTGTCTACTTCAACACCAGGAGCATCCGGAATAAGGTGGATGAACTTGCAGCATGGGTTGGTACCTGGGACTTCGATATTGTGGCCATTTTGGAGACATGGATAGAGCAGGGACAGGAATGGTTGTTGCAGATTCCGGGATTTAGATGTTTCAGTAAGAACAGAGATGGTAAAAGTGGGGGAGGTGTGGCATTGTTGGTCAAGGACAGTATTACAGTTGCAGAAAGGATGTTTAGGGGCTCGTCAACTGAGGTAGTATGGGCTGAGGTTAGAAACAGGAAAGGAGAGGTCACCCTGTTGGGAGTTTTCTATAGGCCTCCAAATAGTTCCAGATATGTAGAGGAAAGGATAGCAAAGATGATTCTTGATAGGAGTGAGAGAGACAGAGTAGTTGTCATGGGGGACTTCAACTTTCCAAATATTGACTGGGAACACTATAGTTCGAGTACTATAGATGGGTCAGTTTTTGTCCAGTGTGTGCAGGAGGGCTTCCTGACACAGTATGTAGACAGGCCAACAAGGGGCGAAGCCACATTAGATTTGGTACTGGGTAATAAGCCTGGCCAGGTGTTAGATTTGGAATTAGGTGGGTACTTTGGTGATAGTGATCACAATTCTATTATGTTTACTTTAGTGATGGGACACACAGGAGCTTTTCCTTGAATAAGCTCCATATTTCTAATGTGCCCATCCCCTGCAGTTTTCTTCCCCATCCTATGCAAAGGTGGAATGGGATAGGTGTATACCACTGGGTAAGAGCTATAGCTGGGGGAAAGGCAATTACGATGAGATTAGGCAAGATTTAGGGAGCATAGGATGGGGAAGGAAACTGCAGGGGATGGGCACATTAGAAATATGGAGCTTATTCAAGGAAAAGCTCCTGTGTGTCCCAGATAAGTATGTACCTGTCAGGCAGGGAGGAAGCTGTAGAGTGCGGAAGGAAGTGGAATCTCTGGTCAAGAGGAAAAAGGCTTATGTTAGGATGAGACGTGAAGGCTCAGTTAGGGCGTATGAGAGCTATGAGATAACCAGGAAAGACCTAAAGAGAGAGCTCAGAAGAGCTAGGAGGAGACATGAGAAGTTGTTGGCGGATAGGATAAGGGTAAACCCTAAGGCTTTCTATAGGTATTTAAGGAATAAAAGAATGCCGAGTGTAAGATTAGGGCCAATCAAGGATAGTAGTGGGAAGTTGTGTGTGGAGTCAGAGGAGATAGGGAAAGCACTAAATGAATATTTTTCGATAGTATACACTCTAGAAAACGACAATGTTGTCGAGGAGAATACTGAGATACAGGCTACTAGACTGGGTGGGATTGAGGTTCACAAGGAAGAGGTATTAGAAATCCTACAGAGAGTGAAGATAGATAAGTCCCCTGGGCCGGATGGGATTTATCCTAGGATCCTCTGGGAAGCCAGGGAGGAGATTGCCAAGCCTTTGGCAATGATCTTTAACGTGTCATTGTCTACAGGAATGGTGACAGATGACTGGAGGATAGCAAATGTGGTTCCTCTGTTCAAGAAGGGGAGTACAGACAACCCTGGTAATTATAGACCAGTGAGCCTTACCTCAGTTGTTGGTAAAGTGTTGGAAAAGATTATAGGGGACAGGATTTATAATAATCGAGAAAAGAATAATTTGATTAGGGATAGTCAGCATGGTTTTGTGAAGGGTAGGTCGTGCTTCTCAAACCTTATTGAGTTCTTTGAGAAGGTGACCAAACAGGTAGATGAGAGTAAACCGGTTGACGTGGTGTATATGGATTTCAGCAAGGCGTTCGATAAGGTTCCCCACAGTAGGCTATTGTACAAAATGTGGAGGAATGGGATTGTGGGAGATATAGCAGTTTGGATCGGAATTTGGCTTGCTGAAAGAAGACAGAGGGTGGTAGTTGATGGGAAATGTTCATCCTGGAGAGCAGTTACTAGTGGTGTACCGCAAGGGTCGGTGTTGGGTTCACTGCTGTTTGTCATTTTTATAAATGACCTGGATGAGGGCATAGAAGGATGGGTTAGTAAATTTGCAGACGACACTCAGGTCAGTGGAGTTGTGGATAGCGATGAAGGATGCTGTAGGTTGCAGAGAGACATAGATAAGGTGCAGAGCTGGGCTGAGAGGTGGCAAATGGAGTTTAATGCAGACAAGTGTGAGGTGATGCACTTTGGTAGGAGTAACCGGAAGGCAAAGTACTGGGCTAATGCTAATATTCTTGGTAGTGAAGATGAGCAGAGGGATCTCGGTGCCCATGTACACAGATCGTTGAAAGTTGCCACCCAGGTTGACAGGGCTGTGAAGAAGGCATACAGTGTTTTAGCTTTTATTAATAGAGGGATTAAGTTCCGGAACCAAGAGGTTATGGTGAAGCTGTACAAAACTCTGGTGCAGCCGCACTTGGAGTATTGTGTACAGTTCTGGTCACTGCATTATAAGAAGGACGTGGAAGCTTTGGAAAGGGTGCAGAGGAGATTTACTAGAATGTTGCCTGGTGTGGAGGGAAGGCCTTACGAGGAAAGGCTGAGGGACTTGAGGCTGTTTTCGTTAGAGAGAAGAAGAAGGAGGTGTACAAGGTAATGAGAGGCATGGATGGAGTCGATAGCCAGAGCTTTTTCCCCAGGGCAGGATTGACTGCCACGAGGGGTCATAGTTTTAAGGTGTTAGTCGGAAGGTATAGAGGAGACGTCAGAGGGAGGTTCTTCACTCAGAGAGTTGTGAGTGCATGGAATAGTTTACCAGTGGTAGTCATGGAAGCAGAGTCTTTAGTGACATTTAAGCGACTGCTGGACATGCACATGGACAGCAGTGAATTGAAGGGAATGTAGGTTAGGTTAATTTATTTTTGGATTAGGAATATTCCATGCACAACGTCATGGGCCGAAGGGCCTGTACTGTGCTGTGCTTTTCTATGTTCTATGGTTGAGAGGTGACTTAATTGAAACATATAAAATAATCAGAGGGTTAGATAGGGTGGATAGGGAGAGGAATCTTCCTAGGATCATGTCGGCGAGCACGATGGGGCATAGCTTTAAATTGAGGGGTGAAAGATATAGGACAGATGTCAGAGGTAGTTTCTTTACTCAGAGAGTAGTAAGGGAATGGAACGCTTTGCCTGCAACGGTGGTAGATTCGCCAACTTTAAGTACATTTAAGTCATCATTGGATAAGCATATGGACGTACATGGAATAGTGTAGGTTAGATGGGCTTGAGGTCGGTATGACAGGTCGGCACAACATCGAGGGCCGAAGGGCCTGTACTGTGCTGTAATGTTCTATATAAGTTCTATGTTCTAACCAAAGTGCATGACCTCACACTTTCCCACGATGTACTCCATCTGCTACTTCTTTGCCCCCTCTCCTAACCTGTCCAAATCCTTCTACAGCCACAAATCAAATAAACCAATAAATCAAAGCAAATCAAATTCTCGCTCATCTCGGTTCTAAACGGTCGTCCCTTCATCCTGAAGCTCTGCCCTCAGGTCCTTGCCTCTCCCATATGTGGAATCATCTTCTCCATATCCCTCTCAGTTTTTTTAAGTTGCAATCAGATACCCCCTCAACCTACTAAACTCCGAGCGCAGACCCACAGTCCTCACCCACTCCTTATATGACAGGCCTTTCATACCTGGAATTATTTTTATGTATCACGTCTGAACCCCCTCCAATGACGACACCTCATTCCTTAGATCCGAGGCCCAAAACTGCTTACAATATTCCAAATGTGGTCTGACAAGAGCCTTTGACAATCTCAACAGTACGTCTCTGCTTTTGTATTCTAGTCCTGTAGAAAGGAACACTGACATTGCTTTTGTGCTCCTGAGATGCTGCTTGGCCTGCTGTGTTCATCCAGCCTCACATTTTATTATCTTGGAATTCTCCAGCATCTGCAGTTCCCATTATCTCTGATACTATTTTAACCTCACTGCGAAGCCTCTTCCAGGGATGCCTAACCTGAAGAACTTACCCTCCTCCCTCCGGACCAACCTCAGGGAATCTCTCTCCCATTGCAACTCTCTTGTCATCTCTTCGGCCTTGAAACTGCTCGACCATGTCCTGAAGCAAACCAGGTACCACAGCCACATCACCTTCCTCAGCACCTGCCTACGGAACCAAGCTTTTGTGCTCCTGAGATGCTTCTTGGCCTGCTGTGTTCATCCAGCCTTACATTTTATTATCTTGGAATTCTCCAGCATCTGCAGTTCCCATTATCACTGACATTGCATTTGCCTTCCATATGCCAACTGAATCTGCATGTTAAGTTTAAAGAACCCTGTCCCTTTGAGTTTCAGATTTCCAAAGTCTTTCCCCATTTTGGAAATTGTCTGAGCCTCTATTCTTCCTATGAAACTGCACAACCTCACACTTTCCCATACTGTAATTTATCTGCAACTTCTTTATCCAATCTTCATGCCTGTCCAAGTCCTTCTACATCCTCCCCACTTCCTCAACACTACCTGGCCCTCCAACTATCTTTGTGTCACCTACACCTTAGCAACAATGCCCTCAGGTTGGTTGTCCAGATCTTGTGAATAATTATGATCCCAACACCGACCCCAATTCCACTAGTCACCAACTATCATCCTGATGAAGGGTCTAGGCCTGAAACGTCAGCTTTTGTGCTCCTGAGATGCTGCTTGGCCTTCTGTGTTCATCCAGCTTCACACTCTGTTATCTACCATCCTGACAAAGTCTCCTTTATCTCACACTCTGCCTTCTGCCAGTCCCCTATCCATGCCAATATCTTGCCCTGATAACTTGGTCTCTTATTTCATTTAGCAATGTCCTGTGTAACACCTTATCAAAGACTTTTGGAAATCCAAACAGATCATGTCCACTGGCTCTCCTTTTTCTAACTTGCTCGTTACTTCCTCAAAGAATTCTAACAGATTTTGCAGGCATGACTTCCTCTTGATAAAGTTGTGCTGACTGAGCCCTATTTTACCATGCACTTTCAAGAATTCCACAATCTTATCCTTAATAACAGACTCTAAAATCTTACCAATGACTGAGGTCAGGCTAACCAGCCCATAGTTCCCTGTCTTCTTCCTTCCTCCCTTCTTAAGCACTGGTGTTATATTTAGCCATGTTCCAGCCCTCTGGGACCCTCCTTGACTCCCGTGATTCTTGAACGATCACACCAATGCCTCTACAATTTCCTTAGCTATCACCTTCACAGCTCTGGGGTGTAAGCCATCTGGTCCAGGTGATTTATCTTCAGCTTCCCCAACACCTTCCCTTTAGTGATGGCCACGTCACTCACCTCCACCCCTGCATCTCTTGAAGTTTTTGTATGTTGCTCGTGTCTTCCATCATAATGACCGATGGGAAGTACCCAATTCAGTTCCTTTGTCTTTTCTTTATTCCCCATTTCTAATTCTCTAGCATCATTTTCCAGTGGTCCAACATTCATACTTAACAACCTCTTTAAATACATAAAAACAATCTTGCAATCTTCTTGCATCTTATTAGCCAGCTTACTCTCATATTTCATCTTCTCCACCCTCTTATTGCTTATTTATTTATCCTCTGCTTGTTCTTAGAGGTTTCCCAATCCTCTGGCTTCCCACTAATCTTTACCACACTGTCTGCTTCTGCTTTTACGCTGTTCCTGACTTCCTGTGTCAGCCATGGTTACCTCATCCTTCCCTTAGGATGTTCCTTCTTCCTTGGGATGAATTTCTGCTCTGCCTCCCAAATTAAGCCCAGAAACTCCTACCATTGCTGTTCCTATGTCTTCCCTGCTAGGGTCCCCTTCCAATCAACTCTGGCCAGTTCCTCCCTCACCTCTTTGTTATTAATTTTACTCAACTGTGATACTGTTACGTCTGATTCCAGCTTCTCCCTCTTAAAATGCAGGGTCAATTCCATCATATTATGGTCACAGCCAATGAGGGGTTCTTCCACCTTCAGCCCCCTAATCAAGTCTAGTTCAGTATAGGGAGGTGATGGCCGAGTGGTATTATTGCTGGAATGTTAATGCAGTCAATTAGATAACATTCTGGGGACCCGGGTTCCAATCTCACTATGACAGATGGTGGAATTTGAATTCAATAAAAATATCTGGAATTAACAGTCTAATGAGAACCATGAATCTGTTGCCAACTGTTGGGGAAAAACCACCTGGTTCACTAGTGTCCTTTAGGGAAGGAAACTGCCATCATTACCTGGTCCAGCCTATATGTGACTCCAGACCCACAGTAATGTGGTTGACTCTTAGCTGCCCTCAGTGACAATGAAGGAACTGCGATATATTTCCAAGTCAGGATGGTGAGCCAATTGGAGGGGAACTTGCAGGGGGTGTTATTCCATTGTATCTGCTGCCCTTGTCCTTCTGGATGGAAGTGGTTGTGGGTTTGGAAGGTGCTGCCTGAGGATCTTCGGTGAATTTCTGCCGTGCATCTTGTAGATAGTACACACTGCTGCGACTGAGTGTCGGTGGTGGAGGGAGTGGGATGTTTGTGGATGTGGTGCCAATCAAGCGGCTGCTTTGTCCTGGATGGTGTCAAGCTTCTTGAAAATTGTTGGAGCTGCACCCATCCAGGCAAGTGGGGAGTAACCGAGCATTTTCCTGACTAATGTCTCATAGATGGTGAACAGGTTTTGGGGGGTCAGGGTGAATTACCTACCACAGGATTCCTTGACTCTGACCTGCTCTTGTTGTCACTTTTTACGTGGTGTGAGTCTGGTTGAATTTCTGGTTAAATGTAACCCCCAGGGTGCTGATAGTGGGGGTTTCAATAATAGTAACATTATTGAATGTCAAAGGGTGGTGGCTAGGTTGTCTCTTATTGAAGATGGTCATAGCCTGGCATTTCTGTGGTGCAAATGATTCTTGTCACTTGTCAGCCCAAGCCTGGATATTATCCAGATCATGTTGCATTTGAACATGGACTGCTTCAGTATCTAGTGCTGAACATTGTGCAATCATTGGCGAACATTCCCACTTCTGACCTTATGGTGGAGGGAAGGTCAGTGATGAAGCAGCTGAAGATGGTTGGGTGTGTTTTTTCACTACTCAGGCTTGTGTTTTACAGGAAAGTCTAACAGCACCCATCACATGCGACCCTGCCTCAAAAACAAGGTCCCACACCTTCACACAGCTCCACCCCTCACATACAGCCCCATCCCCCCACACACAGCCCTGCCATCTCATATGCAACTCTACGCTCCGCACACATACCAGCCCCCTCACACAGCGCACTGCCCATTCAGCCCTGCACAAACATATGCTCTCACACACTCACATCCAGCCCTGCTCCCCAGATGCAGCATTGGCAGTCCCTTGTGGACAAGGATGACTCTCTTCCACTCTCATGGTGAATCCATTGGTGGGTGCACAGCCCAATGTGGCCACCATAGACTCGGTTACACTTGGGGCAGAAGGTGGGCATGGAAAGGGGTGAGTGGGGTGCTGGCGTTGGTGCATCTTTTTTCCCAGCAGATTCACAGGATCTTGTGCAGGCAGCAATGGGGGTAGTGGCCCAGTGCCTCAGGGAGTCAGCTGTAGACAGTCCACATCTCAGAGCCATATAGGAGGGTTGGAACCACCACAGCTCTTGGTGTACGGTCGGATATTGTTGTTCTTGAAGAAGCTTTTCCTCAGGCAGCCGAAGGATGCGCTAGCACCTGGAGGTGGGATCTCATCATCAATAGCTGCTTTGGCCAACACGACACGTCTGACGGATTGGAAGTGGCTAAAATTCTCTAAGGCCTCCCCTTGGACCTTGATGAATGTGGGCTCACTCCTTAATGCCGGACCAGGTTGGTCGAGGACTTTCATCTTGTGGATGTTCAGGGTGAGACCCATGTCCTCATAAAGGTACTGATGATGGTCTACAGTTCTGGATGTGAGTTTGCTCGCTGATGATGTTACCTGGAATGGTGATGAAACATCTGAAAACTAACCTTCCAGCTCAGCAAGCAAACTCACATCCAGAACCTCAACCTGAGCTACAAATCTTCTCAAAACTCACTACGGTCTAGAGTGCATCCTCTGAGACTGCACACATGCAAGCAACATCTGTTTACTGCAGCTCAATGACACTGGTTGGGGTGACTTTTGCTTTGGCTTGAAGGCAGCACAGGTTGAATAATTTACTGATGGTTCTCCACTCCAGCGGGAGATTGATGGCAGTGATGTGATGCATTGCAATGAGGTAGATTGATAACAGTGTTGTGGCATTGATGCAGCCTAGCTTGTACCTGGACCAAATGGGGAACGGGTCGGTGGTGGAGCCGTTTGCCAGTACCAAGGTTTCCATGTCATCGTGGAGCAGGCGATGGATGGCGACAAACTTCGTGGTGTAGGGAAAGCAGAGCAGCAAGCTCCATAATGCTTCCCAATTGACGAGGTATGTAGGTGCTGGTGGCGAGCCCTCATAGCCTCGCCCCCCCCCACCCCCGCCTCACCGTACACAGCCCTGGTACATAGCCCCGCCCCATACCGAAAAAAGCTCTGGGTACAAAGCCCCGCCCTACACAGCCACACCCCCTACTCTGTACACAGCCCCGGTACACAGCCCCGCCCCTACACCCAAAACAGCCCTAGTACATAGGCCCACCCTACACAGCCCCGCCCCTACACCGTATACAGCCCCAGTACATAGCCCCACCCCTCATAGCCTCACCCCCTACTCCAAACACAGCCCCGCCTCTGCGCCATACACAGCCCCAGTACATGGCCCCGCCCTACATAGCCACACCTCTCAAGCCTTGACCCTACACGTACACAGCCCCGATATAGAGCCCCGCCCTACACAGCCACACCCCTCATAGCCTCGCCCCCTACTCCGTACACAGCCCCGGTACACAGCCCCACCCCTACACCCAAAACAGCACTAGTACATAGGCCCGCCCTACACAGCCCCGCCCCTACATGGTACACAGGCCTGGTACATAGCCCCGCCCCTACACCGTACACAGCCCTGGTACATAGCCCCACCCCTACACTGTACACAGCCCCAGTACACAGCCCCGCCCCTACACCGTACACAGCCCCGGTACATGGCCCCGCCCTACATAGCCACGCCTCTCAAGCCTCGACCCTACACGTACACAGCCCCGATATAGAGCCCCGTCCTAAACAGCCACACCCCTCATAGCCTCGCCCCCCCTACTCAAAACGCAGCCCCAGTACGTAGCCCCGCCCTTACACAGTACACACCCCCGGTACACAGCCCCTGCCCCTTGACCGAAAACAGCCCCGGTACATAGATGCGCCCTACTCAGCCACGCCCCTCATAGCCTCGCCCCCTACACCGTACACAGCCCCAGCTCATAGCCCCGCCACCACACGGGCGCCCCGCACTCCCAACCCAGAGATTGTAGGAACGATCAGAAACAGAAAGCGAAGTTGTTGGAAAAACTCTACCGGGTCTAACATCATTAGTTCAGTGACGCTTTGTGAGAACCGTCCGACCTGCCGCCACAAACAGCCCCGCCCCCCCCATTGGTCGCGCACGCACTGCGTTTAAACTGAGAAGGCGGTTGGGCTAGAGAGCCACGTGCTGGGTGACCAGTACGAGCCCAAGTGAATGGCCAGTGCCCGTAAAGTGAGTGAACATTGACCAATTGATCACTGAGTGTCCAGAGAGTGAGTGCTCTCTCAGTGTCCCGTGGACAAGTTCAATTGAGGGGGAGGGAATGAGCGCCAAGTCAGAGTGTGGGTGAGAGGGGATGATCAGGGTGGGGTGTGGGGTGTGTGCGGACAGAGTGGGGTGGGGCGCGGGGATGTGTGTGCGGACAGAGCGGGGTGGGGCGCGGGGATGTGTGTGCGGACAGAATGGGGTGGGGCGCGGGGATGTGTGTGCGGACAGAATGGGGTGGGGCGCGGGGATGTGTGTGCAGACAGAGCGGGGTGGGGCGCGGGGCGTGTGTGCGCGGACAGAGCGGGGCGTGGCGCGGGGATGTGTGTGCGGACAGAGTGGGGCGGGGCGCGGGAATGTGTGTGCGGACAGAGTGGGGCGGGGCGCGGGGATGTGTGTGCGGACAGAGTGGGGCGGGGCGCGGGAATGTGTGTGCGGACAGAGTGGGGCGGGGCGCGGGGATGTGTGTGCGGACAGAGTGGGGCGGGGCGCGGGGATGTGTGTGCGGACAGAGCGGGGCGGGGCGCGGGGATGTGTGTGCGGACAGAGCGGGTGGGGCGCGGGGATGTGTGTGCGGACAGAGCGGGGTGGGGCGCGGGGATGTGTGTGCGGACAGAGCGGGGTGGGGCGCGGGGATGTGTGTGCAGACAGAATGGGGTGGGGCGCGGGGATGTGTGTGCAGACAGAATGGGGTGGGGCGCGGGGATGTGTGTGCAGACAGAATGGGGTGGGGCGCGGGGATGTGTGTGCGGACAGAGTGGGGCGGGGCGTGGGGATGTGTGTGCGGACAGGGCGGGGCGCGGGGGCGTGTGTGTGTGGACAGAGCAGAGCGGGGCGTGTGTGCGCGGACAGAGCGGCGCGGGGCGTGTGTGCGCGGACAGAGTGGGGCGGGGCGCGGGAATGTGTGTGCAGACAGAGCGGGGCGGGGTGCGGGGGCTTGTGTGCGCGGACAGTGCGGGGCGGGGCACGGGGTGTGTGTGTGGACAAAGCGGGGCGGGCCACGGGGTCGTGTGTGCGTGCGGACAGATCGGAGCAGGGCCTGTGTGTGGACTGATTTTCATCCTGGAGGCCAGTTACTCGTGGTGTACCGCAAGGGTCGGTGTTAGGTCCACTGCTGTTTGTCATTTTTATAAATGACCTGGATGAGGGCGTAGAAGGATGGGTTAGTAAATTTGCAGACGACACTCAGGTCAGTGGAGTTGTGGATAGCGACAAAGGATGCTGTAGGTTGCAGAGAGACATAGATAAGCTGCAGAGCTGGGCTGAGAGGTGGCAAATGGAGTTTAATGCAGACAAGTGTGAGGTGATGCACTTTGGTAGGAGTAACCGGAAGGCAAAGTACTGGGCTAATGGTAAGATTCTTAGTAGTGTAGATGAGCAGAGAGATCTCGGTGTCCATGTACACAGATCCTTGAAAGTTGCCACCCAGGTTGACAGGTCTGTTAAGAAGGCATACAGTGTTTTAGCTTTTATTAATAGAGGGATCGAGTTCCGGAACCAAGAGGTTATGGTGAAGCTGTACAAAACTCTGGTGCGGCTGCACTTGGAGTATTGTGTACAGTTCTGGTCACCGCATTATAAGAAGGATGTGGAAGCTTTGGAAAGGGTGCAGAGGAGATTTGTTAGGATGTTGCCTGGTTTGGAGGGAAGGTCTTACAAGGAAAGGCTGAGGGACTTGAGGCTGTTTTCATTAGAGAGAAGAAGGTTGAGAGGTGACTTAATTGAGACATATAAGATAATCGGAGGGTTAGATAGGGTGGATAGGGAGAGCCTTTTTCCTAGGATGGTGACGGCGAGCACGAGGGAGCATAGCTTTAAATTGAGGGGTGAAAGATATAGGACAGATGTCAGAGGTAGTTTCTTTACTCAGAGAGTAGTAAGGGAATGAAACGCTTTGCCTGCAACGGTAGTAGATTCGCCAACTTTAGAATTTAAGTCGTCATCGGATAAGCATATGGAAGCACATGGAATAGTGTAGGTTAGATGGGCTTGAGATCGGTATGACAGGTCGACACAACATCGAGGGCCGAAGGGCCTGTACTGTGCTGTAATGTTCTATGTATGATTGGGGAGGGGTGTGGGGAATGTGCGTGGACAGATCGGGGAGGGGCGTCGGGAGTGGATACGGACAGATTGGAGTGGAGAGCATGTGCGAAATATCGGGACGTGGTGTGTAGAGTTTACGCTGACAGATTGGGCCGTGGCGCAGGGAGTGTGTTCAGATAGATCGGGGCAGACACGGATAGCATGTGTGGATACATCGGGACGAGTTGTAGGAACCCTGTACAGACAAATTTGGGTGGAGCATGGGGACTGTGCACAGACAGATTGGGGTGGGGCATCGGGAGCGTGAGTGGACAGATCAGGGCAGGGCCTGTTGTGCAGACAAATCAGGGTGGGGGCAAGAGCAGATACAACAGGGCGTCGCATGGGATGTGTGTGTGGACAGATCGGGTGGAGCGTGTGCTGCCTGATCGGTGTGGGGCACAGGAAGCCTGTGCAGACAGATCGGGGTGTGGTCTGTGTGTGGACTGATTGGGGCAGGACATGGAAAGTCTGTGCAGACAGATCAGGGCGGGGCACGGGGAGTGCGTGTGGACAGATCAGGGCCGGTTGTATTGAGTGTGTGCAGAGAGATCAGGGCAGGGTGCGGGGAGCGGTTGCGGACAGATCAGGGCAGGCCTATGGGCGGATAGATCAGGGTGGGGCGTGGAGATGTGTACAGACAGATCAGGGTGGAGCGGGGGAGTGGGTGTGGATAGATCGGGGTGGGGCGCGGGGATTGTGTGCGGACAGATCAGGGCGGGGCACAGGTAGCATGAGTGGAAATATCAGGCCATGGCGTGGGAAGCGTGTGCTGACAGATTGGGCCATGGTATGGGGACCATATGCTGTCAGATCGGGGCAGATGTGGAGAGCAAGTGTGGACAGATCAGCGCAGGGGAGTGGGTGCCGACAGATCAGGGCGGGGCACAGGAAGCCTGTGCAGACAGATCAGGGTGGGGCACGTGTGTGGACCAATTGGGGAAGGTTGTTGGATGCCTGTGCAGGCAGATCAGGGTGGGGTGTGGGCACTGTGTGTGGACAGATTGGGGTGGGGCCCGGGGAGCATGTGTGGACAGATTGGGGCAGGGCGCAGGGAGCATGTGTTGACAGATCGGGACGGGGCGTGGGGAGGTTTTGCATCCACATCAGGGTGGGACACAGGGAGCGCATTCTGACAGATTGGGGCAGATGCGGGGAGCACGTGTGGACACATCGACCTGGGTCATGCGCGTAAATATCAGCGCATGGTGCAGGGAGCATGTGCTGACAGATTGGGGAAGTTGCAGGGAGCATGTGTGGACAGGTTGGGGCGGATCGTGGCACGGGGAGCGTGTGCAGACAGATCGGGGCAGGGCACAGGAAACCTGTGCAGATAGATCGGGGTGGGGCCTGTATGCAGACAGGTCAGGTGGGGCGCGAGGACTGTGTGTGGACAGATCGGGGTGGTGTGTTGGGAGTGGGAGCAGACAGATTGGGGCGGAGTGTGGGGATGGAGCCCGCATGGAGTTCAATCCAGGCAAATGCGAGCTGATGCATTTTGGAAGATCTAATTCAAGGGCAACTATACAGTAAATGGAAAAGTCCTGGGGAAAATTGAACAGAGAGATCTGGGTGTTCAGGTCCATTGATCCCTGAAATGAGAACGCAGGTCAATAGGGTGGTCAAGAAGGCATATGGCATGCTTTCCTTCATTGGACGGGGTATTGAGTACAAGAGTTGGCAGGTCATGTTGCAGTTGTATAGGACTTTGGTTCGGCCACATCTGGAGTACTGTGTATCGTTCTGGTCGCCACAGTACCAAAAGGATGTGGATGCTTTGGAGAGGGTGCAGAGGAGGTTCACCAGGATGTTGCCTGGTATGGAGGGTGCTAGCTATGAAGAGAGGTTGAGTAGATTAGGATTATTTTCATTAGAAAGACAGAGATTGAGGGGGGACCTGATTGAGGTCTACAAAATCATGAGGGGTATAGACAGGGTGGATAGCAAGAAGCTTTTTCCCAGAGTGGGGGACTCAATTACTAGGGGTCATGAGTTCAAAGTGAGAGGAGGAAAGCTTAAGGAAGATACGCGTGGAAAGTTCTTTACACAGAGGGTGGTGGGTGCCTGGAACGCGGTGCCAGCGGAGGTGGTAGACGCAGACACGTTAGCGTCATTTAAGATATTTTTGGACAGGTACATGGATGGGCAGGGAAGAAATGGACACAGACGGTTAGAAAATAGATGACAGGTTAGACAGAGGACCTTGATCAGCGCAGGCTTGGAGGGCCGAAGGGCTTGTTCCTGTGCTGTAATTTTCTTTGTTCTTTGAAGGGTAGTTTGATCTGAGAATAGGATAACGGGTCAGCACAACATCATGGAGCAAAGGGCCTGTACTGTGCTATACTGTTCTATGTTCTATATTCTATGTTCCATCTGGCCACTGAATTTCAAACTCTTAATTTCTTATGTAATCTGGTGAGGTATAGATAAACCAGAATCATTGCCCATCCAACTCATCTTTCAGCAGGAATTGGGAGCCCTGCTTCACTGTGCCATTACCTTTTGGACGATTCCAGCATATGCCTCTTTGCTGTGATTGTAGAGAATGAGAATTTGATTATAGATTCCCATGTTTTGAATTACAGGTATGATCATTTTATTCTCAACTCCTAGTTCTTTCATATAGGTTAGGATTAGAATTAAAAGACTTTTGTCACAGATTCGCCAACTTTAGGTACATTTAAGTCATCATTGGACAAGCATATGGACGTACATGGAATAGTGTAGGTTAGATGGGCTTGAGACCAGTATGACAGGTCGGCACAACGTTGAGGGCCGAAGGGCCTGTACTGTGCTGTAATGTTCTATGTTCTATGTACTCAAGTACAGGGATACATGAGTACAGCGAAAAGTATACGAAGTCGCCGTTTCTGGCACTGTCTTTATACAAACTCTTGGGTATAAATTAGAAAGTGAAATAATAAAGTTAAAACATTGGTATTGCAGATCTTATAAAGCTCGATACAAAATCTTCAGTATAAATTAGAAAAATAGGGAAATGAAAGAAAAAGCTCTGCATTACAGCCCTTCTAAAGCAGAGTGCATGCAGGGCTTCCTTGAGTACATCAAATCTATCCCAGCTCTGTTTCTTTGAAGCCAGCAGTCCATCGAGTCTGTTCCAGCTGGACCTCCTCAAGACCAGGAACCCTCGAGCCTGCACTGGCTCAATTCGTAACCACCGATGTCATCCAAGGAATGGAGCAAGTAGAGAGAAGAAAAAGAAAAGTCATGAGGTGCAGAAAGGCCCTTTGGCCTGTCAAGCCTGCACCAACATAACTATCATAAAGGGGAGATAACAGCCTCGTGGCATTATAGCTGGGCTGTTAATCTAGAGACCCAGATATCATTCCGGGGACCCAGGTTCAAATCCTGTCATGGCAGATGGTGGAATTTGAATTCAGTAATGTCTGGAATTAAGAATCTATTGATGACAATGAATCCATTGTCAATTGTCGGGAAAAACCCATCTGGTTCACTAATGTCCTTTAGGGAAGGCAATTACCATCCTTACCTGGTCTGGCCTACGTGTGACTCCAGACCCACAGCAATGTGATTGATTTTGAACTGCTGTCTGGGCAATTAGGGATGGGCAATAAATGCAGCCTCGCCAGTGATGCCCTCTTCCTGTGAATGAATAAAAAGTTTTAAAAATCCCAATTTCCTGCAATTGTCCCATATCCTTGAATGTTATGATATTTCAAGTGCTCATCCAAATTTTTTTTAAAAACAGTAAGGTTTCTGGCCTCCAACACCTTCCCAGGCAGTGCATGCCAGATTCCCATCACCTTTTGAGTGAAAAAAGTTTTTTCCTCATATCCCCTCTGAATCACCTGCTCCTTACTCTAAAACTATATCAACTTGTGATTGACCCTTCAACCAAGGGGAATAGTGGCTCTCTATTCACCCTGTCAATACCCCTTATAAACTTATATACATCAACCATGTTCCCCCTCAGTCTTCTCTAAAGAAAACAAATCAAACCCATGTAGCCTGTCCTTGATAGCTCAATTTCTCCATTCCAGGCAACATCCTAGTGAATCTCCTCTTCACTCCCTGTTGTGCTATCACACCCTTCCTGTAGCGAGATGACCACAACTGCACACAGTACTCCAGCTGTTGCCTAACCAATGTGCTGTACAACTCCCACATTACCTTTTGGTTTTTGTACTCTATGCCACGACTGATGAAAGAAAGTGTCCCATAAGCCTTCTTAACTATCTTATTCATGTGCTATGCAGACTTCATGGATCTGTGAATTATTACCCCAAGATCCCTCTATTCTCTAAGCTGTGTCCTGTCATTCATTAAATACCCCTTCATGTTGTTTCTTCTTCCAAAGTGCATCATTTCGCGCATCAGGGTTAAATGCCACCTGGTCAATCCATCTATATCTTCCTGTAACCTGTAACCATCTTCACTATTAACCACATTACTAATCAATTCTTTTGATTTTCACAAGACTAATATGATCTCTTGGAATAAGGATAGCACACAAACCAACAGCCACGTTTTGGCTAAGATAACAAAGTGTGGAGCTGGATGAACACAGCAGGCCAAGCAGCATCTTAGGAGCACAAAAGCTGACGTATTGGGCCTAGCAATTACTCTCAAAGACAAAAGGCCCCATACCCACAATGAACAGGACAAATGTGATATATAAAATACCACGCAGCAACTGTGAGAAACCCTACATAGATGGACAGGAAATTTGCCAACAGGATACACGAGCACCGACGCACAGCAAAAAGGTACGACCAATTCTCCCTCGTTTTAACACTCTCTGTGGTAGAAGGACATCAGTTTGACTGGTGTCAAATGAGACAAAGACAAGAATTCCTAGAGGCCTGATTTTCAACCACCGATGCAATTAACAAACAATTTGAAATAGACCCCCATCTACATACCACTATAGCACAAAAGCTCAGTCTCCATCTCAGGCAACCAGCTTGTAACTGATGTCCATTTCAAGCCCACCGACTCCCACAGCTACCTAGAATACACCTCCTTCCACCCACCCTCCTGCAAAAATTCCATCCCCTATTCCCAATTCCTCCGCCTCCGCCGCATCTGCTCTCACGATGAGGCATTCCACTCCCGCACATCCCAGATGTCCAAGTTCTTCAAGGACCGCAACTTTCCCCCCACAGTGGTTGAGAACGCCCTTCACCGCGTCTCCCGCATTTCCCGCAACACATCCCTCACACCCCGCCCCCGCCACAACCTCCCAAAGAGGATCCCCCTCGTTCTCACACACCACCCTACCAACCTCCGGATACAACGTATCATCCTCCGACACTTCCACCATCTACAATCCGACCCCACCACCCAAGACATTTTTCCATCCCCACCCCTGTCTGCTTTCCGGAGAGACCACTCTCTCCGTGACTCCCTTGTTCGCTCCACACTGCTCTCCAACCCCACCACACCCGACACCTTCCCCTGCAACCGCAGGAAATGCTACACTTGCCCCCACACCTCCTCCCTCACCCCTATCCCAGGCCCCAAGATGACTTTCCACATTAAGCAGAGGTTCACCTGCACATCTGCCAATGTGGTATACTGCATCCACTGTACTCGGTGTGGCTTCGTCTACATTGGGGAAACCAAGCGGATGCTTGGGGACCGCTTTGCAGAACACCTCCGCTCGGTTCGCAATAAACAACTGCACCTCCCAGTCGCAAACCATTTCCACTCCCCCTCACATTCTTTAGATGACATGTCCATCATGGGCCTCCTGCAGTGCCACAATGATGCCACCCGAAGGTTGCAGGAACAGCAACTCATATTCCGCTTGGGAACCCTGCAGCCCAATGGTATCAATGTGGACTTCACCAGCTTCAAAATCTCCCCTTCCCCCACCGCATCCCAAAACCAGCCCAGTTCGTCCCCTCTCCCCACTGCACCACACAACCAGCCCAGCTCTTCCCCTCCACCCACTGCATCCCAAAACCAGTCCAACCTGTCTCTGCCTCCCTAACCTGTTCTTCCTCTCACCCATCCCTTCCTCCCACCCCAAACTGCACCTCCATCTCCTACCTACTAACCTCATCCCACCTCCTTGACCTGTCCATCTTCCCTGGACTGACCTATCCCCTCCCCACCTATACTCTCCTCTCTACCTATCTTCTTTTCTCTCCATCTTCGGTCCGCCTCCCCCTCCCTATTTATTCCAGAACCCTCACCCCATCCCCCTCTCTGATGAAGGGTCTAGGCCCAAAACGTCAGCTTTTGTGGTCCTGAGATGCTGCTGGGCCTGCTGTGTTCATCCAGCCTCACATTTTATTATCTTGGATTCTCCAGCCTCTGCAGTTCCCATTATCACTGCCCACAATGAAAGACTGGGCCATATAAATTCAGAGCAGGACAGAACAACAGCGCTTCAGTGGAGGCTACACAGCACTGATGATGTTACCTAGAAGGGAGACTAAACGTTTGCATGAAAACCAGTCAGCTTGGTGAATCAATCAACAACTCCAACCGTAACCCAAGCTACAGATCTTCATTAAAACATTCAGCATCTACAGGCAAAACTTGCGCAAACAAGTCTAAAAATGGGAAACATATGCCAACTGGCTGAGCACTACCCGCGAGCAACTCCATTTTCTGCACGAATGCCTCAGAAGTCAGGTACTACCTCACAGCATCAAATACAAAGCCCTCCCCCTTACAACCCGCAAGCAAGAAAAACTGCTGAACAAAACGGCCTCAGAATGCTACAAGTTACGAAAACGGACAGCTATGACGCCTCCACAAATATGAATTAAAAATTTCATGCCAAAAATCTCTATACTTGCACTCGACCAACCAATAATGGACCACAACTCTTCAATAGGCCATCAGGGTCAAGCAAAGCAGGATCAGAACGGAAGAGACTCCCACTGCAAGAAAAACTGACCAAACTAATGTACAGCAATGACAAAGCCAAACACATGGATAAGAAATTTTTTAGACAGACACCACACACATATCGAGAAAACTGTCCTAACTTGGGGACCTAACTATAAGGACATCAAATTCTGATGCATTTTGGAAGATCCAATTCAAGAGCAAACTGTACGGTAAATGGAAAAGCCCTGGGGAAAATTGATTCACAGAGAGATCTGGGTGTTCAGGTCCATTGTACCCTGAAGGTGGCTACGCAGATCAATAGAGTGGTCAAGCAGGCGTATGGCATACTTTCAGTCATTCAACGGGGTATTGAGTACAAGAGTTGGCAGGTCATGTTACAGTTGGAAAGGACTTTGGTTCGACCACATTTGGAATACTGCGTACAGTTCTGGTCACCACATTACCAAAAGGATGTGGATGCTTTGGAGAGGGTGCAGAGGAGTTTCACCAGGATGTTGCCTGGTATGGAGGGTACTAGCTATGAAGAGAGGTTGAGTAGATTAGGATTATTTCCATTAGAAAGACAGAGATTGAGGGGGGACCTGATTGAGGCCTACAAAATCATAAGCGGCGTAGACAGGGTGGATAGCGAGAACTTTTGCCCAGAGGGGGGATCTCAATTACTAGGGGTCACAATTTCAAGGTGAGTGTGGAAAAGTTTAAAGGAGATATGTGTGGAAAGTTCTTTACGCAGAGGGTGGTGGGTGCCTAGAACACATTGCCAGCGGAGGTGGTAGAGGCGGGAATGATAGCGTCATTTAAGATGTATCTAGACAGATACATGTGTGGGCAGGGAGCAGAGGGATACAGGTCATTGGAAAATAGGTGACAGGTTTAGATAGAGGTTCTGGATTCGCGCAGGCTTGAAGGGCCGAAGAGCTTGTTCCTGTGCTGTCATTTTCTTTGTTCTTTGTTCTCCGTTCTTGTTCAACAAAATGGACTTCCTGGCTGCGCTCGAAGCTACACTGAAATTTGCTGAACTCATGGACGAAACACAACAAGCCATCTGTCAAACCATAGTCCCTATATTGATCAGGAAAGGCCACGCAAACACACTCAACACACACAAAAGAAAAATCATCAAAGAAGGACAGGAATATCATCACCTTATCAGCAGACAAAGGCCGCTTGACGGTTTTAATGAACAACCCTGACAAAAAACACAAAATAACAAAGTGTGGAGCTGGATGAACACAGCAGACCAAGCAGCATCTTTGGAGCACAAAAGGTGACGTTTCGGGCCTAGAAGGAACTTAATAAGTACTTTGCGTCAGTCTTCACAGTGGAAGACATGAGTAGTATGCCAACAATTAGGGAGAGCCGGGGCAGAGTTGAGTATGGTAGGCATTACAAAAGAGAAAGTGTTAGAAAAGCTAAAAGGTCTAAAAATTAATAAATCTCCTGACCCCGATGGGCTACATCCTAGAGTTCAGAGGGAGGTGGCTGAGGAAATAGCAGTGACTTTGGTCGTGACCTTTCAAAAGTCACTGGAGTCTGGGAAAGTCCCAGATGATTGGAAAATTGCTGTTGTAACCCCCCTGTTTAAGAAAGGATCAAGGAAAAAGATGGAAAATTATAGGCCGATTAGCCTAACCTCGGTAGTTGGTAAAATTCTTGAATCCATTGTCAAGGATGAGATTTCTAAATTCTTGGAAGTGCAGGGTCAGATTAGAACAAGTCAGCATGGATTTAGTAAGGGGAGGTCGTGCCTGACAAACCTGTTGGAATTCTTTGAAGAGGTAACAAGTATGTTAGACCAGGGAAACCCAGTAGATGTTGTCTATCTGGACTTCCAAAAGGCCTTTGGTACAGCGCCTCACGGGAGGCTGCTGAGTAAGGTGAGGGTCCATGGTGTTCGAGGTGAGCTATTGGCTTGGATTGTGGATTGGCTGTCTGACAAAAGGCAGAGAGTTGGGATAAAAGGCTCTTTTTCAGAATGGCAACCGGTGATGAGTGGTGTCCTGTAGGGTCAGTGTTGGGGCCGCATCTGTTCACCTTATACATTAATGACTTGGATGAAGGGACTGGGGGCATTCTGGTGAAGCTTGCTGATGATCCAAAGATAGGTGGACAGGCATGTAGTACTGAAGAGGTGGGGAGGCTGCAGAAAGATTTAGACAGTTTAGGAGAGTGTTCCAGGAAATGGCTGATGAAATTCAATGTGAGTAAATGTAAGGTCTTGCACTTTGGAAAAAAGAATACAGGCATGGACTATTTTCTAAATGGTGAGAAAATTCGCAAAGCAGAAGTACAAAGGGATCTGGGAGTGCTGGTCCAGGATTCTCTAAAGGTTAACTTGCAGGCAGAGTCCGTAATTAAGAAAGCAAATGTAATGTTGTCGTTTATCTCAAGAGGGTTGGAATATAAAAGCAGTGATGTGCTTCTGAGGCTTTATAAAGCTCTAGTTAGGCCCCATTTAGAATACTGTGTCCAATTTTGGGCGCCACACCTCAGGAAGGACATACTAGCCCTGGAGCATGTCCAGCGGAGATTCACACGGATGATCCCTGGAATGGTAGGTTTAATGTATGATGAACGGCTAAGGATCCTGGGATTGTACTCATTAGAGTTTAGAAGGTTGAGGGGAGATCTAATAGAAATTTACAAGATAATGTATGGTTTAGAAAGGGTGGACGCTAGGAAGTTGTTTCCATTAGGCGGGGAGACTAGGACCCGTGGGCACAGCCTTAAAGTTAGAGGGGGTAAATTTAAAACTGAAATGAGACGACATTTCTTCAGCCAGTGTGGTGGGCTTGTGGAATTCATTGCCACGGAGTGCAGTGGAGGCCGGGACGTTGGATGCCTTCAAGACAGAGATCGACAAATTCTTGATCTCAAAAGGAATCAAGGCCTATGGGGAGAGTGCAGGGAAGTGGAGTTGAAATGCCCATCAGCCATGATTTAAATGGCAGAGTGGACTTGATGGACCGAATGGTCTTACTTCCACCCCTATGTCTTATGGTCTTATCCCTGACTCAGTATTCTGGAATGCTGTATCAGAACACCAAAACGAGATGGAATGCTGTCATCGGCCCCAAATACAGCAATTACAATGTCATACATATTCAAAAAGTTTTTTTAAAAGATCTTTGATTCGGGTTGTATTTTTATACTTGAAATGGTCAGATTCCTATCTGAACGAACAGCTTTGTGGTATCAGAGATAATGGGAACTGCAGATGCTGGAGAATTCCAAGATAATAAAATGTGAGGCTGGATGAACACAGCAGGCCAAGCAGCACCAATGAAGGGTCTAGGCCCGAAACGTCAGCTTTTGTGCTCCTGAGATGCTGCTTGGCCTGCTGTGTTCATCCAGCCTCACATTTTATTAGCTTTGTGGTATTGTTACTTTTCTGCCATGAGGTGGCAGTGTTGTCTGTTGTAGCTCACATTTTTATATAAATTTGTGACTCAAGAGAAATCTTATTGATAGATTGAGGGAAACTATATCTAAAGTTGCAATATACAATGGAAGTAAGTCATACAGAGGTATCACTAGATCAGACTGGATCCAAAATCCGATCGAATCTCACCTCATATGGCTCCAAAAGCTTATGTTTTCAAATAAACCTGTTGGACTATAATCTGCTGTTATGTGATATCTGACCTATTTGCTTTAATTGCATTTCCCTTCTCATTTCCTACAAAGGTAAACTTACTGAAAGAAATTTCAGATCCTGCCCCAGCTCTAACCCTGATTTCATTTCTCTCTCCAGTTACTTTTGGAACCTCCCAGGTCTTTTCCCTATCTCACATCGACCATGACAACAGATTCTTGCGCCTTCAACTCATTGCCTGCTAACAATTCAGCTGTGTTTTCTGGGTGCTGTTCTAGCTGATATTGTAAACCGTCTCCCTCTCTTTCAAAACTGCTCTCATGATACCTTTGTATCCACCCTTGGCATCGCCAGAAAAGTTTCAGTAATATTCTAGACTGTAGATGCTCCAGCTTCCTCCATCATCTCTATCTCCCATGAACTTCCCACTCACTTTCCCTGCACTGTCATCTGTCTCCTGCTTTCCTTTCTGTTACATATCCTCGTTCTATATTTTTTAAAAAATCATTCACAGAACGAGAGTATTGCTGGCTAGGCCAGCATTTATTGCCCATCCCTGATTGTCCAGAAGGCAGTTAAGAATCACCCACATTGCTGTGGGTCTGGAGTCACATGTAGACCAGACCAGGTAAAGATAGCAGTTTATTTCCCTAAAGGACATTAGTGAACCAGATGGGTTTTTCCTACATGGATATCATTACACCCTTAATTCCATGAGAAGTCGCATCAACTTTAACCATTTCATCTTTCTGCCTTCCCAGTTGTTGCCTAAATTGCTGTGGATTTGAAGCATCTATAGGATTGTTTTTCCAATTCTTCAATTTACAGTAATGACAATATCTAAAACAGACACCATCCATTTAAAAAAATAATCAAACCTTTTGCTCGTGAAGGATCTGTTGTGATTGATTTATGGATTTTGTCCCATATATGTTTACTATCCTGTTTTCCTTCTGCAGGCATCGATTACAGTGATTTACTGCATTTTGTTAGCATAAATAATTAATAATTTTGGGCTTGCTAATATTGTGTACATTTTAAAAACAAAACTGAAGATAATCTTCAGGACTTCCTCCGTTGCTGTGCTGAGATTCCTGGTTCACCATTCCTCTGGGCTCCTGAGCATGCCCCTACTTTTGTTCCATTATCGTTAACTGATTCAGCACTGCGGACTGATACCCACTCTCTAAAGACCTGTCGCCTTTCTTACCTAGCACCTCACTCACATTTCATTATTTTTATTGTTACACGAAATCCCATTAATAATTTTCTAATAAAAATATGCAGTGAGAATTTTAAGTCTGTCATCCAAAAAAGCAGCTGGGTTTTACAACAAATGTGACAACAGGCTCAGCGCAAACCACTGTTTATTTAGCTGCTGTTGTGCTGAAATACAAGAGAATATGGTTTATTACATATTGTACTGAGATATACAGAACCATACATTCAGTAATCAAACCACTGCACATGTTTAAAAGGTACTTTAGTTCCATTTATATTGGCATATTTGTCGAAGCTTTCCTAGTTGTTTTGTTTCTGCTAATCTGCCCTATCCCCCACCTTCTCAGGTTAAACAGATATCCATCCCTGATTTTGCAAGTAAATTTAGAGGGGATGGTTCCCTTCAGAAGGCCATTTTGTGTTTAGGTTAAATGGAGATAAAGAGAATGTTCCAAAGACAATTTTCTCTGCTCTTCCTCACTGGTGCAGGAGGTCACTCTATCTCCTGGAATATAGCAAGGTTACCCTGACACTTGCTCATGTGGTCTTGCTCATCCCCATAAAAATACTTAACACAATTGGCTATTCTTAAACAGGGACAGAAGACTGGGGGAGGTCGTTCTAGATCATGGCTTATCATCTGCCTCAATGCCATGTTCCCATGCTATTGCCATATCACTTGATGTCATTAGTAACTGAAAATCCATTCATCTCTTTCTTGAGTTTAATGATTGATACACCACAGCCCTCTGGAGCAAAGAATTCCAAAAGTTCACCACCCTCTGAAGATGTTCCTGCACATCTAACTCCTAAATGGTTTGCTTTTTACTCAGATGGGTTCCCTGGTTCTAGATCCGCTCCTTGCTAGGGGTAACACCCTTTGTGTACCAAATCTTGTCTATCCAAAAAGAAACATAGAAAATAAGAGGAGGCAATTCAAAATGATAATTATCCAAACTGATCATCTAACTCAGTATTCTGTTCCTTCTTTCTCCCTAACGCTTTGGTCCTTTTAGCTCTGAGAACAATATCTAACTCCTCTTTGGCCCTAATCACTTTCTGTGGCAGATAGTTATAAACTTCTCCCTATTTCAGTCCTGAATGGCTTCCCTGCATCCTTAGACTGTAAACCCAGGTTCTGGACTGCCTGGTCATTCAGAACATCTAGATGCTGTAAGTTTATTTCTTATTCGTAGTTGCCTTTGAGAATGTGGTGGTGAGCTGCCTTCTTGAACCACTGCAGTCCATGTGCTGTTAAAAAAAAAACACTAGCCAGAGTAACCCCGTCTGGTGGACAGCAAGACTGGCTTTGGTTATGATGTCTTCCATGGCTAGCTAAGGTGTTTACATGCATCGAAGATGCCATAGCCAGTATGACTCTGAAAACTGGAACTAAATCAGAGTGCCCAGAGAAATAGTTAAATGTTCCTTGTCTTGATGGTCAAGGAATGTTATGAACATCAAATATAATAAACTGCAAAGATTATTCCCTTTTAGGTGTAAAATACATAGACACACAAAATAGTAACATTTTAATTTAAATAATTCCACATTTCTCCCTTCCTGAAGGTCAAGACAGTCACAGGGAAATGGGAAACCCTGTTTTTCCAGGGCAGAGGCTGACATTATACCATTTGTTGCGTGATTGTTAGATTATCTTTCCAATATTATCAGTCACTGCAAGGTGGATTTGTTCTCCCCATACCCCTTCCATACCTGCACATCCATCAGCTTTGAACTTTTTGAAGGGTTTGTGCAGGAGATTGCACAACTTTGCATTTCAGAGATCTATTATCACTACTGGACACTCTCAGGGCAAGGACAGAATGTTCCCCATCAAACACTCCCTGTATACCACAGGTTAGATACAGATATATACATGCCAGTACTCTTTTTTTCAAACTGAAAGTAAAGTTTTCTCAACACTGTTCCCCTTTAGACACTCCTAGGATATGTACACCACAGGGTTAGACACAGAGTAAAATTTCTTTACACAGTCCCCAACAAACAGACCCAGGACAGGGGCAGCATGGGGTTAGATACAGAGTAAAGCTTCCTCCACTGTTTTGAACTGAAAGAAAAGCTCCTTATAGGGTTCCCAAACATTCTCAGACAAGTACAGCACAGGTTAAATACAGAGTGAATTTACATTTGTTAATGTAGCATCTTTCTTATTACAAAGTAACAGCTTTGTGAATGGATATAGGCAGCAACCTTGCACAGCATCAAAAATATTTACATTTGATATACATTGCACAAACAGCTGTTTATAATCAAGCTTACAAGCACAGTGTAGCTATTTCATCATTCATTGCGTTCACATTGGAACTGAGCTTCTATAGTGGGGAAGAAGAAAAGCAAGAACTTGTTAATCTCATCAATCAGATGTAGCAATATAAGACAGTCACCAAGAAACAAAGACATAATTCTTGCACAGAGCAGATAGTATTGCTGCATATAAGAGGAAGCTAATTTAAAAATACCAGTAAGATAGAGAGATTTCAATGCAAACCTTGCTTATCATCGACATTATGCAGTTAGCAGAAATCAAAGACTATAATTAGCTCGTGTTCTCAGGCTTGGGAGGAAACAATATCTGACAGGGTGCTCACATCAGTCTCACTTGTTGGAAAGTGCAGTGTGTATGATCACTGAGCAAGACAGTGTCAAAAAGTCTCAATTAAGGCTTACAATTAAGAATAGCCACTTTCCTGAGGCTGTGAACATGTGTGAAACTATACCTTAAACACGAGCTCCTAACTTAAGATTGGGGGGAATAGAAGGTAAAAATATTTAAACTGAACTGGCTTGTGCAAAAGATTCACAAAATAGATGTTAACACTGGTCAGTCTGGAACTAGTAGCTGAAATTACTGGCTTTCTACATAAGAAATAATTGACCTAAAATGCTAACCCATTTGTGCTGTACAAAACTGAGGTTACATTACACTTGTTTGATAATCATAGATATGTAACTGCTACAAACCGTTCCTTTACAAAAGCAAAAGTAAGTTGAAACTTCCCACTTAATCATGAGAGGATCCCATGTTATAAATGCAAGTTTGTTTATGGCCAGTTGCATCTTTGGCATTTTGTCACTTCTTGCACTACAACTTGTCTAATATATGAAGGCAGATATTCTTATGTTTCTCTTGCTATTTCTTAAAAAGCCCATGAAAATCAATCTCATTAATTTAATATTTTGTCTGCTCTTGTAAAAACTTTTCCAGTTTGAGACAGCTCAATCTTCTTTCAAGGTGAAGCAATATTAAAGGCTACGTTCAGGTACCAGTTCTACAGATGACAAGCTTCCTGACCTCATTTATTCCAGTTGTTGACTTTATACAATTGTGTATATTCTGCCAGCACCGTGAAATCCTAATACAAGTTAGACTGTAAAATGAAAGGGTTTAACGTGTAGGTCTACATCTTTCCTCCCCAAACTATCTCTTGACTCTCATCCAACTTTCAAAGATTCTTTCGCTACAGTGAGTGGATCAGAGTGCTATGTTCCTTGTCTTGCTGTATGTTACTGCACTTATCTAAAATTGGATATTTGAAGGATCTGTACATGGTTACCCATTCCTATAATTTATCGCAGTATTTGATATTCTGCACCTTTAAACAAAAATCACCAAAATCAGCACTCAGCAACAAGCAGTCTAAGTACTTGTGGTTCAGCTCCACCTAGTTTAGTAAATTACAGGGAGCATTAAAACCTCTTAAGCGTCTCAAGAAGCTTGGGAATTATTTTTGAAGCTTTCTTTTTGTCTCCACTATCTATGTCCTTACAATCTTGTGATTCGTCACCTTGTTGGCCTGCAGAATTGTCTTCTGTTTTCAATGAGTCATCTTTCTTGTAGAAGACTTCAAACCTGCTGTATACACGTTTCTCTTTTCGAAAACTGTCCATCCTCTTAATTAAGGGATCAACATAGTCAGGTGTTGCCTGAGCTTTGCCTTTGTTTTTAATAGAGTTTGAAAACCTTGATGAGATACCAAACTGCTGCTTTTTATCAGAGTCTGTTTTGTCTGACTCAGGAGTAACCTTTTCCTCTGATTCTCCTGGAGTTACATTCTCACTGGTGCTGGCATGTTGCACTTTGGCACTCTCAGCCCGATTCTTCTGGCTGTTGGCAGAGATTTGCTCTAGGATGACCTTGGTATCATCTCGAAGGTTGCTGCTGTAAAGGGCATTGGAGGTAGATGTAGAATACCTGCTCCCTTGGACAGTTTGTAAACCTTTGGGTGCAGTGGGATTGGCTGGAGGCCTGCGTGGCTTCTCCTCTTTCTCAGAATTGGAAAGTACCACCTCACTCTGGACAGTTTTTGATAGCTTTTCAGGATTTTTCTCATTCTCTTTGACTGAAGTCAGAGGTTGCGCTAGGTCTACATTGTTTTGCATTTCTTTTGATTTTGTGTCACCAGGAAGGTTGAGAAAACTTTTCAATCTTGAGGGACTCTTTGAAATGGAATTTAAAATTGCGGATTCCCCTCCTGACTCATCCTCTTTACCCTCTCTTGTGTCCAGACATACAGTAGATGAATGCATCTTGGTCTTTGCTAAATTGCCATCAGCATCCTCCAGTTTCAAGGTAGAAGAGGATCTTTGGGGATTTCTAGCATTATTCAGAGTGGCTGATTCAGAGGGTGGGAGTCCTGGCTGCAAAGACCCGACAGTCAGCTCAGAGGGTGGAGGACCTTGTTGCCTAGCTGCAGAATTAATGGCCTTTCCGGGTTTTTCCAGAGGCGGCTTTTCAGTCTTTGCTGATTGTATATGAGGTGTTTTAATTTCTTTTGATAATGATGTACGCTGGGTCATTTTGTTAATGGCATCTTGTACCTTTTTGCTCAGTTGAAGGTCTACTTTTGACCTTGCACCATGCTGGTCACTAGAACGAGTGTCTGGGTCATGGCTACTGAAAGCAGAGTCAGTCTGCTGCCAACCCATGTCCAAATCTAGTTTTTTTCCAGTAAAACTCTCTTTGAGATTTGGTTCAGATGTTTTGGGAATCTCATTTGGCAACGTCTTACCAGGCATTGAATATTGGATAGGTTTGGTTTGGTCATTGGTGCTATTTTCCTGAAAATCTGCAGCTGCTTTAGATTCCTGAATCCCTTTGGATTCCTTTTCTTCCTCCTGCTTCTGCTCCCTGATGCTCTGGATCCCTTTCCCTTTTTGTGTGATATGCTGTTCTGCCTTGGAATTATTGAAGATCAATGAAGAACGCAGTCTGCTCCTTTGCAACATAGGGTTGAGTTTACTACGCATGGATTCATGTTTTGCCAACTTTACATTCCGCTCCTCATTTCCTTTATCCGATGACAAAGATTGGTCATCAAATAAATCTGTTTTTGGAGACTTTGAGTTGTATAGATCCAAATGTTTATAACTTGTGATCTGTGCAGATTCTTTGAACAAGGGTTTCTCGAAAGGGGCTCTGTTCTGCCTTGAATCATAAAGCACTTCATTGTTGTTCTGAGATTCATCAGGTGCAGAAACATCTTCAAGCTGTGTGGGGTGCTCATCCTGATCTCTGAAATAAGAACCGATTCTCCACCTTCTCAGCCCATGTTTGGTGGGCTGATCATCAGATTTTCGACCAAGACTGGACTCTGTGAAAAGCATTTTTGGATCCAGAACCTGTTTCTGAGTTGGTGACTTTTGACAGGCATATGATTGGCCAATATTGGGGCGCTTCTGTATTTTCTGCCCTAGCCTTCCATCAGCCACTGGATCAAGATCACTTGAACCATGCCGGACTTCTTTGGAGGAGTTGGAAGGTTCATAGTTCACCGGAGGTGGATAGAGTGGCAAACCAATCAAACAAGCCTCTTCATGATTCTTTCGATCATACCAGTGCCTCGGCTGTTCTGCTGACTCATTGTACTGATGCTGAGTTGTTCTGTTTTGTCTAAATCGTTCGAGTATTCCCAGGCCATCTTTTACATGTTTACTATTAAATGAGCTGAACCTATTCCTTGTTAATCCAGGCTCCAAAGGATATCTCTTTTCCCTGAATAATTGCTCAGATCTAGCATCTAATTCATCATAATGATCACTTATTCGTCCATATCTCTGTACCATAGAATCATAACTTTCGAAAGTCCCTTCTGCATAACTTCTCCGTTTAAACGCTTTCATTTCCATCTGCTTTGCTCTTAGAAGAGCACTGGATGTAGGATCAAGTTGAAAATCCTCTTGCTGAACATGTGCAAACTGCCTCATGCTTCCTCTAATGCCAGATTCCTCCTTGATTTGCCTGAAAACATCATTCTGTCTAAAATTGTGGCCAAAATGGTCACGATCCGGATCTGCCCATGAATAACCAGAATGCTGTGAAAGCATATCCTCTTGATGTACAAGTCTAGGGCTTTGTTTACGTCGCCACCTATCAGTAGGCTGGTATGGTTTCACAGTGTAAAAATTATCTGGTTCTGGTATGAGATTCTCTACACCAGGGAGGGGGTTTGACTGGGCAAAAAGAATTCGAAATTCTTCATCGAAAATTGCTACAAGCTCTCCCTGAAATCGTTGAACGATACTGCGATGAATCTTCTCAAAGGCCCACATAAAGCTAGAGAATAAGGAAAGAGAAATTAAGTTGGGTGGTTGCATTAATCAATATTCACTCTCAATCATCACAGAGTGCTTATAGTTCTGTTCCCTAGAAATAGTCCATGAACACAGAACACTACACTACAGAAGATACCCCAAGTCACATGTTCGACGTAGGAATGGAGATGAGTGGCAATGTTGCCTTCAAAGCCAAACCAATGAACAGACTGCCATGTTTTTCCTTTTTTTGGTAAAAGATCATAGTCACATGTAGTAGAAAAAGACTTGACTTTTTGTCATTGTATGAGACATAATGGGCAAGTTTGCTAAGAATACGTCTTAAACAGAATTCCACAAGCTTACTCCATTACTAGTTTCAATTGATGGTGAGTTTTTATTAATTTCCTTTGAACGCAGACACAATTCAATTTGGATCTTCCGAGATCCCAGCCTCTCATCACTTAAAAAAATTTCTTACATTGAACTACAGAAGACAGGAACAGGGGGAGGCCGTTTGGCCCCTTGAGCCTGCTCTGCCATTCTTCCCGATAATGGTTGATCATCCTACTCAATAGCCTAATCCTGCTTTCTCCCCATAACCTTTGATCCCATTCACCCCAAGTACTATATCTAGTCACCTCTTGAATACATTCAATGTTTTGGCATCAACTACTTCCAGTGGTAATGAATCCCACAGGCTCACCTGCAACAGTAGTAGATTCGCCAACTTTAGGTACATTTAAGTCGTCATTGGATAAGCATATGGACGTACATGGAATAGTGTAGGTTAGATGGGCTTGAGATCGGTATGACAGGTCGGCACAACATCGAGGGCCGAAGGGCCTGTACTGTGCTGTAATGTTCTATGTTCTATGGGTGAAGAAATGTCTCCATCCTAAATCATCTACCCTGAATCCTCAGACTGTGATCCCTGGTTCTAGACACACCCACCATCAGAAACATCCTCCCTGCTACTGCACTATCCAGCCCTGTTAGAATTTTATAAGTCTCTGTGAGATCCCCCTCATTTATCTGAACTGCAGTGAAAACAATCCCAACCTAATCAATTTCTCCTCATACATCACACCCGCCATCCCCAGAATCAGCCTTTGCTGCATTTCCCTGAGGACAAGAGCACCGTCCTCAGAAAAGGAGACCAAAACTGCACACAATACTTCAGGTGTAATCTCACCAAGGCCCTGTATAACTGCAACAACACATCCCTGCTCCTGTACTCAAAACCTCTCATAATAAAGGCCAACATACCATTTACCTTCGTTACCACCTGCTGCACCTGCATGTTTACCTTCAGCAACTGGTGCACAAGGACACCCAGGTCCCACTGCGCATTCCCCTCTCCCAATTTACAGCCACTGAGGTAATAAGTTGCCTTCTTGTTTTGCTTCCAAAGTGAATAACCTCATATTTATCCACATTATACTGTATCTGCCACTCATCCAATGTGTCGTGATCATACTGAAGGATCTATGCATCCTCGTCACAGTTCACTCCCCACCCAACCTGTTAATGTCTGCAAACTTGGGATGATACATTTTCTTCCCTCATCCGAATCATTAACATATATCGTGAATAGCTGGGTTCCTAGCACCGTACCCTGTGGCACCCCAATAGTTACTGCCTGCCAATTTGAAAAGGACACATTAATTCCTGAGGAAAAGTAACTAGACCTGAAATGTTAACTCTTTTTTTACTTTCACAGATGCTGCCAGACCTGCTGGGCTTTTCCAGCAACTTTGTTTTTGTTCATTAATTCTTACTCTTTATTTCTTCTCTGTCAACCAGTTTCCTATCTATCTCAATACAACTTTCCCCAATCCCATGCGCTTTAATCTTGCACATTCATGTCTTACGTTGGACTTTGTCAAATGCTTTCTAATTCTAAATATACTACATCGACTGGCTCCCCTTGTCAACTCTACTAGTTACACCTTCATAGAATTCCAACAGAATTGTCAAGCATGGTTCCCCCTTCATAAATCCATGCTGTCCCTGTCTGATCCTGTCACTATTTTCTAAGTACCTTCTATAAAATCCTTGAGAGTGGATTTGAGCATTTTCCCCATTATCGATGTTATGCTCACTGGTCTATAATTTCCTGTTTTCTCTCTACCTCCTTTATTGAATATTGGAGTGACATTAGCCACACTCCGACCTGCAGTGACCATTCTATAGAATCCTGGAAGATGACCACCAATGCATCCACTATTTCTAAAGCTACTGGGGATTTATTGGCCCCAATCGCAACAATTTTCCTAACACCATTTCTCTGCTAATTTCTCTTAGTTCTTCCCTGTCATTAAATCTTGTATCCTCCAACAATTCTGGTATCTGATTTGTATGTTCTTTTGCGAGGACAGAACCAAAGCTCGTATTCAGTTCCTCAGCCATTTGTTTGTTCCCTATTATACTGGAGGGGACCTGCATTTGTCTTTATCAATCTCTTTCTCTTCATGTACCTATGAAAACTCAGCATCAGTCTTTATGTTCCCTGCGAGTTTACATTCATACTCTATTTGTCAATCCCTTGGTCCTTCTTTGCTGAATTCTAAACTGCTCCCAATCCTCAGATTTCTTATTTGCCTTTGCTGGAGCTAAACTAAACAGCCGTACAATTCTCCACTGTGAACTCTACCTATCATTGTTTGACTCATTCAGTTAGGTTGCCCATGCTCTTTCATCAGTTTAGATTTAGCCTCTTCCTTGACTGTTTGATAAAAATGAAAGGTCCATTCTCACATTTCAAGTTCATTCATAAATGGCCATTGGATGAAGTTTGGCTATTTGCTTCAATCAGCCCAATCTGACTTTTTCGAGTTCCTGTCTTGATCAAGATAATCTCATCCTTTCAGATCTCAGATTAAAGTATGACAAAAAACAGGTGTAGGTTCAACTGTGAGAAAAGGCGAGTAAAGTAAATGGCCAACATGCAGCAACACTATAAAGACATGATGTGGAAGTGCTAATGTTGGACTGGGGTGGACAAGGTCAGAAATTATACGACACCAGGTTATAGTCCAACAGATTTGTTTCAAAACACAAGCTTTCAAAGCCTTGCTCCTTCTTCAAGTGTTAGTGAGAGAGATAGTATCAGACACAGAATTTATCAGTAAAAGATCTAAAGGTCACAGCACTAATGAGGATGTATTAATCAAACTAAAGATGCTGTTAAATCTTTATTCAGTTAGAAGGTTTCAATTGATTAATGTGTATATGTTATTCCCCAAATTCCTTTCAAGTCCCTGTCCTGACAGAAGTAAAGGTTTTATTAGTGTAAAGAAGAGGTGACATTTTAGGGTCAGACAACATATGTTAGGTGTGAGGCCTTGTATGGAATCTGTTTGTGTTTTAGTTTGGAGTCAGACTGGTTTTATATCAAAACTAGGAATTTATAAAACACCACATTGACTATTTATAAATTGCACATTTTTGAACAAAATAGATTGTATTTACAATTACAAATGCGCCACATAGATTAACGCGCGTGTGTGTGTGTGTGTGTGTGTGTGTGTGAGAGAGAGAGAGAGACAGGGGGAGGGGGAGAGAGAGATGGCGCGCGTGTGTGTGTGAGAGAGAGACGAGGGAGGGGGAGAGAGAGATGGCGCGCGCGCGCGCGTGTGTGTGTGAGCGAGAGAGAGACAGGGGGAGGGGGAGAGAGAGATGGCGCGCGTGCGAGTGAGAGAGAGAAGGGGGGAGGGAGAGACAGAGTATGAGAGTGTGAGGCAGAAAGTGAGTGAGTGTGTCTGAGGGCAAGAGTAAGTATGTCTGTGTGTGTGAGGGAGGGGGAGAGAGAGAGAGAGAGAGTGTTTGTGTGTGTGTGTGTGAGAGAGAGACAGAGACAGAATGAGTTACTGTGTTGTGTGTGTTTCTGTGTGCGCATGTGTGAGGCCAAGAGAGTGTGCGCACGTCTGTGCATAAGGGAGGGATGTGAGAAGAATGTATGAGAGAGACACCAGAGTGCGAGAGAGAGAGAGAGAGAGACGGCGTGCAAGCGAGTGAGAGAGAGGGATGGCGCGTGAGGGAGAGTGGGATGGCGCGCGAGCGAGAAAGAGGGAGCGAGAGAGGGAGACGGCGCGCGAGTGAGAGACAGCACGTGAGCGAGAGGGAGAGAGACAGCGCGCAAGTGAGAGACGGCACGTGAGCGAGAGGAAGAGAGACGGCGCGCAACCAAGAGGGGGAGAGAGGGCGCGCGAGCGAGAGAGAGAGCGAGCGAGACAGAGAGACGAGGGAGGCGAGCAACAGAGAGTAAAACGGTCCGTGAGCGAGAGAGAGAGGGCGTGTGAGCGAGAGAGAGGGTGTGCGCAAGAGAGTGTGCACGTGAGAGTGAGCGAGCAAAAGAGTCAGTGTGTGTGAGCGGCAGAGTGTGTGTGTGTGGCAGACAAAGAGGGTGTTTATGTGGCTGTGAGTGAGCGAGAGAGAGAGAGGAGACAGAGATATGGAAAGAGAGGGCTTGGTGGGGGGAGAGAGAGAGAGGGAGAATGTTTGCATGAGTAAGAGAGAGTGTGTGTGTGTGTAAGCAAGAGACTATCAGTGTGAGGGAGACACTGTGTGTGTACATGTGAGGAAGAGAATGTATGCGTCTGTCTATGAGGGAGAGAGAGAGTGAATGTGTGTGTGAGAGAAATGAGGGAGAGAAACAGCATGTGTGTGTGTGTGTGTGTGTGTGTGTGTAAGGGAGAGAGTGAGTGAGAGAGACAGAGAATGTAAGAGAGAGACTCAGTGAGTGAGGGAGCGTGTGTGTCTGAGGGAGAGAGTATATGCGAGAGTGTGAGAGGGAGTGAGATAGCGTGTGTGTGAGGGAGAGACAGTAAGTGAGTGCGTGCGCATGTGTATGACGGTGGGGAGAGGGAGAATGTGTATATGTGTGTGAGGGAGAGGGTGTGTCTCTGTGTGTGTGTGCGTGTGTGTGCATGGAAGTGAGAGAGGGAGAGACTGTGCTTATGTGTGTGATGGAGAGAGAGGGCAAGTGTGTGTGTGTGAGAGAGACAGTGTGCATGTGAGGGTGAGAGAGTGTATATGTGGGTGAGGGGAAAAGTGTGAGTGAACAAAGAACAAAGAAAATTACAGCACAGGAACAGGCTCTTCGGCCCTCCAAGCCTGCACCGATCGAGATCCTCTGTCTAAACCTGTCATCTATTTTCTAAGGTTCTATATCCCTTTGCTCCCTGCCCATCCATATACAAGTCCAGATACATCTTAAAAGTCACCATCCTGTCTGCGTCTACCACCTCCGCTGGCAACGCATTCTAGGCACCCACCACCCTCTGTGTAAAGAACTTTCCACGCATATCTCCCATAAACTTTCCTCCTCTCACTTTGAACTCATGACCCCTAGTAATTGAGTCCCCCACTGTGGGAAAAAGCTTCTTGCTATCCACCCTGTCTATACCCCTCATGATTTTGTCGACCTCAATCAGGTCCCCCCTCAATCTCCGTCTTTCTAATGAAAATAATCCTAATCTGCTCAACCTCTCTTCATAGCTAGTGCCCTCCATTCCAGGCAACATCTTGGTGAACCTCCTCTGCACCCTCTCCAAAGTATCCATATCCTTTTGACCCGAACTGTACGCAGTATTCTAAATGTGGCTGAACCAAAGTCCTTTCCAACTGTATCATGACCTGCCAACTCTTGTACTCAATACCCCATCCAATGAAGGAAAGCATGCCATATGCCTTCTTGATGACTCTATTGACCTGGGTTGCCACCTTCAGGGAATAATGGACCTGAACACCCAGATCTCTCTGAACATCAATTTTCCCCAGGACTTTTCTATTTACTGTATAGTTTGCTCTTGAATTAGATCTTCCAACATGCATCACCTCGCATTTGCCCGGATTAAACTCCATCTGCCATTTATCTGCCCAACTCTCTAATCTATCTATATTCTGCTGTAATCTCTGACAGTCCCCTTCACTGTCTGCTACTCCACCAATCTTCGTGACATCTGCAAACTTGCTACTCAGACCACCTATACCTTCTTCCAAAACATTTATGTATATCACAAACAACAGTGGTCCCAGCACAGATCCCTGTGGAACATCACTGGTCACAGGTCTCCAATTTGAGAAATCCCCTTCACTACTACTCTCTGTCTCCTGTTGCCCAGCCAGTTTTTTATCCATCTAGCTAGCACACCCTGGACCCCATGCAACTTCACTTTCTCCATCAACCTGCCATGGGGAACCTTATCAAATGCCTTACTGAAGTCCATGTATATGACATCTACAGCCTTTCCCTCATCAATCAACTTTGTCACTTGCTCAAAAAATTCTATTAAGTTGGTAAGACATGACTTTCCCTGCACAAAACCATGTTGTCTATCACTGAGAAGCCCATTTTCTTCCAAATGGGAATAGATCCTATCCCTCAGTTTCTTCTCCAGCAGCTTCCCTACCACTGATGTCAGGCTCACCGGTCGATAATTACCTGAATTATCCCTGCTAGCTTAAACAAGGGGACAACATTAGCAATTTTCCAGTCCTCCGGGACCTCACCCGTGTTTAAGGATGCTGCAAAGATATCCGTTAAGGCCCCGGCTATTTACTCTCTCACTTCCCCTCATTAACCTGGGATAGGTCCCATCCAGACCTGGGGACTTGTCCACCTTAATGCCTTTTAGGATACCCAACACTTTCTCCCTCCTTATGCGAACTTCACCTAGAGTAATTAAACATCTATCCCTACCTCAATATCTGTCATGTCCCTCTCCTTGGTGAATACCGATGCAAAGTACTCATTAAGAATGTCATCCATTTTCTCTGACTCATAACTTTCTTTCTTTGTCCTTAAGTGGGCCAATCCTTTCTCTAGTTACCCTCTTGCTCTTTATATATCAATAGAAGACTTTGGGATTTTCCTTAACCATGTTTGCTAAAGATATCTCAAGCCCCCTTTTAGCCCTCTTAATTCCTCGTTTCAGATTGGACCGACATTTCCGATATTCTTCCAAAGCTTCGTCCATCTTCAGTCACCTAGACATTATGAATGCTTCCTTTTTCCGCTTAGCTAGTCTCACAATTTCACCTGTCATCCATGGCTCCCTAATCTTGCCTTTTCTATTCCTCATTTTCACAGCAACATGTCTCTCCTGCACGCTAATTAACCTCTCCTTAAAAGCCTCCCACATATCAAATGTGGATTTATCCTCAAACAGTTTCTCCCAATCTATGTTCCCCAGATCCTGTCGAATTTTGGCATAGTTGGCTTTGCCCCAGTTTAGAACTCTTCTTTTAGGACCACTCTCATCTTTGTCCATGAATATTGTACAACCGACAGAATTGTGGTCACTATTTCCAAGTAGGCCCCTACAGTAATTTCAACTATCTGGCCGGGTTCATTCCCAAACACCAGGTCTAGTATGGCCCCTTCCCGAGTTGGACTACCTACACACTGCTCTAGAAAACCCTCTCGGACACATCACCACCACCCTGCTTCAGGCGGGATAGAGAGGGAGGTAAAAGGGGTGGAGGAGTTGCAGTAATGGTCAAAGACGATATCACAGCCGCACTGAAGGAGGGCCCCATGGAAGACTCAAGCAGTGAGGCAATATGGGTAGAACTCAGAAACAGGAAGGATGCAGTAACAATGTTGGGGCTGTACTACAGGCCTCCCAACAGCGAGCGTGAGATAGAGGTACAAATATGTAAACAGATAATGGAAAGGTGTAGGAGAAACAGGGTGGTGGTGATGGGAGATTTTAATTTTCCCAACATTGACTGGGATTCACTCAGTGTTAGGGGTCAAGACGGAGCAGAATTTGTAAGGTGTGTCCAGGAGGGTTTTCTAGAGCAGTGTTTATGTAGTCCAACTCGGGAAAGGGCCATACTGGACCTGGTGCTGGGGAATGAACCCGGTCAGGTGGTTGATATTACAGTAGGGGACTACTTTGGAAATAGCGACCACAATTCTGTAAGTTTTACTCATGGACAAGGATAGGACTGGTCCTAAAGGAAGAGTTCTAAACTGGGGGAAGGCTGACTATACCAAGATTCGGCAGGATCTGAGGAATGTAGATTGGGAGAAACTGTTTGAAGATAAATCCACATTTGATGTGTGGGAGGCTTTTAAGGAGAGGTTAATTAGCGTGCAGGAGAGACATGTTGCTGTGAAAATGAGGGATAGAAAAGGCAAGATTAGGGAGCCATGGATGACAGGTGAAATTGTGAGACTAGCCAAAAGAAAAAAGGAAGCATACATGAGGTCTAGGTGACTGAAGACAGACGAAGCTTTGCAAGAATATCGGGAATGTAGAGCGAATCTGAAACGAGGGATTAAGAGGACTAAGCGAGGACATGAGATATTGCTGGTAAACATGGTTAAGGAAAATCCCAAAGCCTTTTATTCATATATAAAGAGCAAGAGGGTAACTAGAGAAAGGATTGGCCCACTTAAGGACAAAGAAGGAAAGTTATGCGCTGATTCAGAGAAAATTGGTGACATTCTTAACGAGTACTTTGCATCGGTATTCACCAAGGAGAGGGACATGACGGATGTTGAGGTTAGGGATAGATGTTTGCTTACTCTAGGTCAAGTTGACATAAGGAAGGAGGAAGTGTTAGGTATCCTAAAAGACATTAAGGTGGACAAGTCCCCAGGTCCGGATGGGATCTATCCCAGGTTACTGAGGGAAGCGAGAGAGGAAATAGCCGGGGCCTTAACAGATATCTTTGCAGCGCCCTTAGACACGGGTGAGGTCCCGGAGGACTGGAGACTTGCTAATGTTGTCCCCTTGTTTAAGAAGGGCAGCAAGGATAATTCAGGTAATTATCGACCGGTGAGCCTGACATCAGTGGTAGGGAAGCTACTGGAGAAGATACTGAGGGATAGGATCTATTCCCATTTGGAAGAAAATGGGCTTATCAGTAATAGGCAACATGGTTTTGTGCAGGGAAGGTCATGTCTTACCAACTTAATAGAATTCTTTGAGGATGTGACAAAGTTGATTGATGAGGGAAAGGCTGTAGATGTCATATACATGGACTTCAGTAAGGCATTTGATAAGGTTCCCCGTGGCATGATGATGGAGAAAGTGAAGTTGCATGGGGTCCAGGATGTGCTAGCTAGATGGATAAAAAACTGGCTAGGCAACAGGAGACAGAGGGTCGTAGTTGAAGGGAGTTTCTCAAATTGGAGACCTGTAACCAGTGGTGTTCCACAGGGATCTGTGGTGGGACCACTGCTGTTTGTGATATATGTAAATGATTTGGAGGAAGGTGTAGGTGGTCTGATCAGCAAGTTTGCTGATGACACGAAGATTGGTGGAGTAGCTGATAGTGAAGGGGACTGTCAGAGATTACAGCAGAATATAGATAGACTGGAGAGTTGGGCAGATAAATGGCAGATGGAGTTTAATCCAGGCAAATGCAAGGTGATGCATTTTGGAAGATCTAATTCAAGAGCAAACTATACAGTAAATAGAAAAGTCCTGGGGAAAATTGATGCACAGAGAGATCTGGGTGTTCAGGTCCATTGTTCCCTGAAGGTGGCAACCCAGGTCAATAGGGTGGTCAAGAAGGCATACGGCATGCTTTCCTTCATTGGGCGGGGTATTGAGTATAAGAGTTGGCAGGTCATGTTACAGTTGGAAAGGACTTTGGTTCAGCCACATGAGTACTGCGTACAGTTCTGGTTGCCACATTACCAAAAGGATGTGGATGCTTTGGAGAGGGTGCAGAGGAGGTTCACCAGGATGTTGCCTGGTATGGAGGGTGCTAGCTATGAAGAGAGGTTGAGTAGATTAGGATTATTTTCATTAGAAAGACGGAGATTGAGGGGGGACATGACTGAGGTCTACAAAATCATGAGGGGTTTAGACAGGGTGGATAGCAAAAAGCTTTTTCCCACAGTGGGGGACTCAATTACTAGGGGTCATGAGTTCAAAGTGAGAGGAGGAAAGTTTAAGGGAGATATGCGCGGAAAGTTCTTTACACAGAGGGTGATGGGTGCCTGGAATGCATTGCCAGCGGAGGTGGTAGACGCAGACACGTTGGCGTCTTTTAAGATATATTTGGACAGGTACACGGATGGGCAGGGAGCAAATGGATACAGACCGTTAGAAAATAGATAACAAAGTGTGAGGCTGGATGAACACAGCAGGCCAAGCAGCATCTCAGGAGCACAAAAGCTGCTTGGCCTGCTGTGTTCATCGAGCCTCACATTTTATTATCTTGGATTCTCCAGCATGTGCAGTTCCCATTATCACTAGAAAACAGATGACAGGTTAGACAGAGGATCTTGATCGGCGCAGGCTTGGAGGGCCAAAGGGCCTGTTCCTGTGCTGTAGGTTCCTTTGTTTACGACCAACCTGTTTCTCCTACACCTTTCCATAATCTGTTTACATATTTGTGCCTCTATCTCACGCTCACTGTTGGGAGGCCTGTATTACAGCCCCAACATTGTTACTGCATCCCTCCTATTTCTGAGTTCTGCCCATATTGCCTCACTGCTTGAGTCCTCCGTAGTGCCCTCCTTCAGTCCAGCTATGATATTGTCTTTGACCAGTAATGCAACTCCTCCACCCAATTTACCTCCCTCTCTATCCCGCCCGAAGCATCAATATCCTGGGACATCTAGTTGCCAATCATGCCCTTCACTCAACCAAGTCTCAGTAATAGCAGGAACATCATACTCCTAGTTCCCCATCCAAGCCCTAAGTTCATCTGCCTTGTCTACTACACTTCTCGCATTAAAACAAATGCACCTCAGACCACCTGTCCCTTTGTGTTCATCATCTGCTCCCCAACTACTCTTCCCTTTCGTCACACTGACTCCATTATCTAGTTCCCTACAGGCTTTCGTTCCTACCTCCTTTCTGTCCAATATTTGGTTCCCACCCCCCTGCCACATTAGTGTGTGTAGGAGAAAGAGTTAATGTGTGTGTGTAAGAGTGGGAGAGACTGTGTGTGTGTGTGTGTGTGTGAGAGAGAGAGAGAGAGACACACACATACATAGTGAAGGGGGATAAAAAACGTGTTTGAGTGAGGGGGAAGAGTGTATGAGTGCGGATGTGTGTGTTGGGAGGTGAAACTGATTGTGTGAGTGAGAGAGTTTGTGTGGGAGAGAGTGAGCGCATGTGTATGTGTGTGTGAGGGAGTGAGTGAGAGGGAGTAAGTGTGTGTCAGTCAGAGAGATAGAATGGGGGGGTATGGGAGAGAGCACATGCGCGCGCACATGTGTGTGTGTGCGTTAGAGTGCTTGAGGGGGAGGGAGAGAAAGAGCAAGTGTGTTTGTGTCTGTGTGTGTGTGTGTGTTTGGAGTGTAGATTGTGGTGGGGTCACCTGCAGTGTGACATGAACGCACGATCCCAGTTGAGGAAGTTCTCACAGGTATCAAATCTGGCTGTCAGCTTCTGCTTGCGTATCCCCAAGCCAACTTAGGTGCATTTAAACAGTCCTTGGATAAGCATATGGATGATGATGTAGGGGGAGGGGCTTAGATTAGTTCACAGTTCGGCGCAACATCGAGGGCTGAAGGGCCTGTTCTGCGCTGTATGGTTCTATGTTCTATGTCTTCACCCGAAGATCGGAGGCCGAACGACTTTGATTGCTGAAGTGTTCTTCCACTGGGAGGGAATATCTCTGTTTGGCGATTGTTGCATGCGCATACCTACCTACACACACACACACACACACACACACACACACACACACACTCTTCCCTCCCCTTCGCTCACATGCACGGTGATGTAGTGGTATTATTGTTGGAATGTTCTGGGGACCCAGCTTCGAATCCTGCCATGGCAGACAGTGGAATCTGAATTCAATAAACATGTGGAATTAAGAAACGAATGATAACCGTGAATCCAGTGACGATTGTCGAAAAAAACCGATCTGGTTCACTAATGTCCTTTAGGGAAGGAAACTGCCATCCTTAGCTGGTCTGGCCTTCATGTGACTCCGGACCCACATTAATGTGACTGACTCTTAACTGCCCTCTGGACAATTAGAGATGGGCAATAAATGCTGCCTGGCCAGCAACGCCTGCATCCCGTGAATGAATAAAGAAAAAAAGAACCACTCTCTCTATCCCCACTTCACTCACATGTGCGCATGTGAATCTATGGGATGAATTTGTGTTTGCAGATACATTCTATTTTGTTCAAAAAGCATGCAACTTTTGGACAGTCAATGTGATGTTTTATAAATTCTTACTTTAGAAATAAAACCAGTCTGACTCCAAACTAAAACACAAACAGATTCTAAACAAGGCCTCACACCTAACATGCATTGTCTGACCTAAAATGTCATCTCTTCTTTACACCAAAACCTTTTGTTCTCTCAGGACAGTGACTTGAAAGGGACTCGGGGATTTACATATACATACTAATGAATGAAAATATTCTAACTGATTAAAGATTTAATAGTATCTCTGTAAAAACTGCAGATGCTGTAAATCAGGAACAAAAACAATGTTGCTGGAAAAGCTCAGCGGGTCTGGCAGCATCAACACCAGAACAAGGAGGAAGGGTTTGAGGAACGGTCACTGGACCCGAAACGTTAACTCTGTTTTCTCCTCCACAGATGCTGCCAGACCTGCTGAGCTTTTCCAGCAACTTTGTTTTTGTTCCTGTGTTAATAGCATCTCAGGTTTATTCAACACATCGTCATCAGCGGTGTGACCCTTTGATCCTTTACTTATAAATTCTGTGTCTGATACTTCCTCTCCCACTAACACCTGCAGAGCAAAACTCCAAAAGCTTGTGTTTTCAAATAAACCTGTTTGACTATAACCTGCTGTCATGTGATTTCTGACTGTGAAGACAGACAAATTAGTATCAACAGCCTGTAAACACCTCCGGCTGTAGGCATTAAAAACAGGTTTTTCCTGTAGGAAATGATGGTGTTGCGTTGAACTAAGAGAGCTATGTATCAGTGCTATTCTACTGCATGCTTCAGGTGGAACTATTGTACTGCAGTGTTGGTAACCCTACGTAGGAGCTAGGAGGCCTGGCTTCAATTGCCTTCTGCTTCAGAGGCATGTAATAACATCTCCAAGCAGGTTGATTAGAAAATGTCTACTGCATGCTTCAGAGGTAAAGTGTTCAGATACAAGATCATCAGTCTACCACCTACCTGTAGGAGCCACAGAGAACTGCACTGCAATCCACCAGCATGAATCGCTCTATCAAGTTGCCAGTAAAAGACATTCCAGATCTGCAGATGTAGGTTGATCCTGTTAATGTCCTCACTCTCAGGAACTGAAAAGAAACAAAAAAGATAGGTAACGTACAAACCAGAACAGGCTCCATTTCTAATTATTCATGCTATGGTATGGTAGTAGTTCACTGTTAAGCACAGTTGCAACTCATTCAATAAAGTGTGAGGCTGGATGAACACAGCAGGCCCAGCAGCACCTCAGGAGCACAAAAGCTGACGTTTCGGGCCTAGACCCTTCATCAGAGAGGGGGATGGGGGGAGGGAACTGGAATAAATAGGGAGAGAGGGGGAGGCGGACCGAAGATGGAGAGTAAAGAAGATAGGTGGAGAGGGTGTAGGTGGGGAGGTAGGGAGGGGATAGGTCAGTCCAGGGAAGACGGACAGATCAAGGAGGCGGGATGAGGTTAGTAGGTAGGAGATGGAGGTGCGGCTTGGGGTGGGAGGAAGGGATGGGTGAGAGGAAGAACAGGTTAGGGAGGCAGAGACAGGCTGGGCTGGGTTTGGGATGCAGTGGGTGGAGGGGAAGAGCTGGGCTGGTTGTGTGGTGCAGTGGGGGGTGGGGACGAACTGGGCTGGTTTTGGGATGCGGTGGGGGAAGGGGAGATTTTGAAGCTGGTGAAGTCCACATTGATACCATTGGGCTGCAGGGTTCCCAAGTGGAATATGAGTTGCTGTTCCTGCAACCTTCAGGTGGCATCATTGTGACTGATGGACATGTCATCTAAAGAATGGAGGGGGAGTTGAAATGGTTCGCGACTGGGAGGTGCAGTTGTTTATTGCGAACCGAGCGGAGGCGTTCTCCCCTTTGGTCCAGGAACTCCCTACCTACATCCGTGACACCACCCACGCCCTCCACCTCCTCCAGAGCTTCCAATTCCCTGGCCCCCAACACCTCATTTTCACCATGGACGTCCAGTCCCTATACACCTGTATTCCGCATGCAGATGGCCTCAACGCCCTCCGCTTCTTTCTGTCCCTCAGGCCCGACCTGTCCCCCTCCACCGACACCCTCATCCACCTAGCCGAACTCGTCCTCACCCTCAACAACTTCTCTTTCGATTCCTCCCACATCCTACAGACAAAGTGGGTGGCCATGGGCACCCGCATGGGCCCAAGCTATGCCTGCCTCTTTGTAGGTTACGTGGAACAGTCCCTCTTCCGCACCTACACAGGCCCCAAACCCCACCTCTTCCTCCGTTACATTGATGACTGTATCGGCGCCGCCTCTTGCTCCCCAGAGGAGCTCGAACAATTCATCCACTTCACCAACACCTTCCACCCCAACCTTCAGTTCACCTGGGCCATCTCCAGCACATCCCTCACCTTCCTGGACCTCTCAGTCTCCATCACAGGCAACCAGCTAGAAACTGATGTCCATTTCAAGCCCACTGACTCCCACAGCTACCTAGAATACACCTCCTCCCACCCACCCGCCTGCAAAAATTCCATTCCCAATTCCTCCGCCTCCGCCGCATCTGCTCCCACGATAAGACATTCCACTCCCGCACATCCCAGATGTCCAAGTTCTTCAAGGACCGCAACTTTCCCCCCACAGTGGTCGAGAACGCCCTTGACTGCGTCTCCCGTATTTCCCGCAACACATCCCTCACACCCGGCCCCCGCCACAACCGCCCAAACAGGATCCCCCTCATTCTCACACACCACCCCACCAACCTCTAGATACAATGCATCATCCTCCGACACTTCCGCCAAGTACAATTCAACCCCACCACCCAAGACATTTTTCCATCCCCACCCTTGTCTGCTTTCCGGAGAGACCACTCTCTCTGTGACTCCCTTGTTCGCTCCACATTGCCCTCCAACCCCACCACACCCAGCACCTTCCCCTGCAACCACAGGAAATGCTACACTTGCCCCCACACCTCCTCCCTCACCCCCATCCCAGGCCACATGATGACTTTCCATATTAAGCAGAGGTTCACCTGCACATCTGCCAATGTGATATACTGTATCCACCGTACCCGGTGTGGCTTCCTCTGCAGATCAAGGGGGCAGGGTGAGGCTAGTAGGTAGGAGCTTGGGGTGGGGCTTGAGGTGGGAGGAGGGGATAGGTGGGAGGAAGGACAGGTTAGGGAGGCAGGGACGAGCTAGATTGGTTTTGGGGTGTTAGGGAGCATATCACAGCTGTGCTGAGGGAGGACACCCTGCAGGCATCTTGCTGCTGGACAATGCATTGAATTTGAAGTTGAGGCCACATTGCAGCTATACAGGTCATTGGTTAGGCCACTTTAAAACACTGCATTCAATTCTGGTCTCCCTGCTATAGCAAAGATGCTGTGAAACCCAAAAAGGTTCAGAAAAAAATTACAAAGATGTTGCCAGGATTGGAGGGTTTGAACAATAGGGTCAGGCTGAATAGGCTGGGGCTGTTTTCTCTGGAGAGTGGTTATAAACCTACAGAGGTTGATAAAATCATGAGGGGCATGGATAGGGTGAACATTCCAAGGTCTTCTCCCTGGGGTGGGGGAGTCCGAAACTAGACGGCATAGGTTTAAGGTGGAGGGGAATGATTTAAAAGGGACGTAAAGAGCAACATTTTCCCACACAGGATGGCAAGTGTATAGAATGAGCTGGCAAAGGAAATGGTGGAGGCTGGTACAACTGCAGCATTTAAAAGGCATCTGGATGGGCATATGAATAGGAAGGGTTTAAGGGGATATGGGCCAAATGCTGGCAAGTGGGACTAGATTAATTTAGGATATCTGGTTGGCATGAACAAGTTGGATTGAAACGTCGGTTTCTGTGCTGTACATATCTATTACGGGTACAGCTCAGGAATATGAAGGGCGCAATCACAATGCTGGGATTGTAGCATTGACCTCCCAGCTGCCAGCAAGAGATAGGGGAAGAGATATGTAGTCAGATTCTGGAAAAATGAGAAAGCAACAGGGCTGTTGTGGTGAGTGATTTTAACTTCGCCCATATTGAATAGGACGCCCTTAGTGTCAGTGGTTTGGATGGAAGCAATTTGATAGTTGTGTCCAAGAGGGTTTTTTGAAACAGTATGTGGATTGTCAAATGAGGGAGGGGGCCGAAAAGAGCACAGCCAGGTGATGAAAGTTTCAGTCGGGGAGCTTTTTGGGAATAGAGATAGTAATTCCATAAGTTTTCAGATACTTACAGATAAGGGCAAGAGTAGACGTCAGATGTAGGTGCTAAATTTGGGGAAGGTCACATATCATCAAATTAGGCAAAAATTGGAGAATGTGGATTGGGAGCAGTTGTTTGAGTGTAGATCTATATCTGATGTGGGAGTCCTTTAAAGACCCGTTGATTAAACAGCAGTGCAGGCATGTTCCTGTGAAAATTAAAGGCAGGATTCTGGAACCTTGGATCACAGGAGAATTTATCAGCTTAGTCGAAAAAATGGAAACATACCTAAGGTCTAGGCGACTAAAAATAGATGGAGTCCTTGAAGAATACAAGATAATGAGAGGCATAGATAGAGTCGATAGCCAGAGACTATTTCCCAGGGCAGAAATGGCTAGCACGAGGGGTCATAGTTTTAAGCTGGTTGGTGGAAAGTATAGAGGGGATGTCAGAGGCAGGTTCTTTACGCAGAGAGTTGTGAGAGCATGGAATGCGTTGCCAGCAGCAGTTGTGGAAGCAAGGTCATTGGGGTCATTTAAGAGACTGCTGGACATGTATATGGTCACAGAAATTTGAGGGTGCATCCATGAGGATCAATGGTCGGCACAACATTGTGGGCTGAAGGGCCTGTTCTGTGCTGTACTGTTCTATGTTCTATGTTCTAATATGGTGGGGGTTGGGGGGAGATCTTTGGGGAGTCAAAAGGTGAGATACTTGACACAGAATTCCTAATCTCTTCCCTGTTCTTGTAGTCACAATAAATATAACTGGCGCAGTCCAGCTTTCAGTTGGAACAATAGAGGGGATTCAACAATGGGAACGCCACAAATGTCAAGATGCGATGTTCAGATACTCTCATTAGAGATGGTCATTGTCTGGCAGTAGTAGAATGACTACATCTTTTCATTTTTCTTTATTTTTGGTTTATGGGCCAAAATGGGAAAAGTATAAAAATGGGGAAAGCAAGTCGTGGAAGAAGATGCTGCAGTTCTAAAACAGGATTCTATTCAGGCATCTTTTTATCTGGCTTGCTTTTTGATTGTGGACTGAATTGGGCAACAAGTAGCTGATTGTTTTGGGGAAGCCAAAGGCCATCAGCCTGGCGACAACTCTGATTGGTTCCTGGGTATCTGAACAGCTCACAGAAATGAGTGATTCAGTGAGAAGCCCTCAGACTTCTGGAAGGGGAGGTGGTGCCTCTCTCTCTCTCTCTCCCGTGAAAATTCCTGAATTTAAGGGAGAAGTTTTTAGTGAGAAATGTAATCATTTGTGAACCTGTTGCTCTGTGCCTCCTGTGATGTAGTGACAGGATCTGAAGGACTTGGAAAACAATAGGAATATCCCATAGAATCCTGAGATAATGAAGCACTTCCCCAGTACTTTTTCATCCATCCATAACACCATGTCTTAAGTCTGTGTGTATATAGGGAGGGTGTTCAGAGGGTTATATGCTAACAGTTTAAAGCTGTTTCTGTGGCGAGAACATCCCAGAGTGTTGAAGTGATGGGTACAGAGACAGTGGCTGCATTGGTGAGATCTTTGAAAATCTTACTAACTCCAGCACAGTGCATGGATATTGTTTAGCCCCATTTCTGACGACATTGTGTAATCATCAGTGAGCATCCCCACTTCTGACCTTATAATGGAGGGAAAGTCACTGAAAAAAATGGCTGAAGATGGTTGGCCAGGGCACTACTGAGGAACTCTGCAGAGATGGCCTGGAGCAGAGAGGACTGTCCTCCAACAACCACACCCACCTTCTGAAATGTTAGATATGTCACCAGAGTTTTCTCCCTGATGCCCACTGAGTCTAGCTTTGCCAAGTTCCTTGATACCACATGATCAAATGGGGAGGTGATGACCGAGTGGTATTATCGCTGGATTGTTAATCCTGAGACGCAGATAATGTTCTGGAGACCTGGGTTCGAATCCCATCGTGGCAGATGGTGGAATCTGAATTCAATAAATATCTGGAATTAAGAATCTCATGATGACTGTAAATCCATTGTCAGAAAACCCCATCTGGTTCACTAATGTCCTTGACGGAAGGAAGCTGCCATCCTTACCTGGTCTGGCCTACATGTGATTCCAGACCCACAGTAAAATGGCTGAATTTTAAGTGCCGTCTGGGCAATTAGGGATGAGCAATAAATGCTGCCTAGTCAGTAAGCCCTCATCCCATGAATGAATAAAATCAAATTCCAAGAATAAGAGCAACTTAAAATTACTAACATCATAGACAAAAAGAAGGCTCCCCTGACTGTAAAGTCTGGAACCAGGGACACAGTCAGAGAATAAAAGGAAAACCACTCAGCACTGAGATGAAGCAGAAAGTCTTCATTAAGAAGATGGCGAAGATAAAAAAAACAAAGAAAATTACAGCACAGGAATAGGCTCTTCGGCACTCCAGGCCTGCGCTGATCCAGATCCTCCATCTAAACCTGTTGCCTATTTACCAAGAAAATAAAGTGTGAAGCTGGATGAACACAGCAGGCCAAGCAGCATCTCAGGAGCACAAAAGCTGACGTTTCAGGCCTAGACCCTTCATCAGAAAAGGGGGATGGGGTGAGGGTTCTGGAATAAATAGGGAGAGAGGGGGAGGCGGACCGAAGATGGAGAGAAAAGAAGATAGGTGGAGAGGAGAGAATAGGTGGGGAGGCAGGGCGGGGATAGGTCAGTCCAGGGAAGACGAACAGGTCAAGGAGGTGGGATGAGGTTAGTAGGTAGGAAATGGAGGTGTGGCTTGGGGTGGGAGGAAGGGATGGGTGAGAGGAAGAACAGGTTAGGGAGGGAGAGACAGGTTGGGCTGGTTTTGGGATGCAGTGGGTGGCGGGGAAGAGCTGGGCTGGTTGTGTGGTGCAGTGGGGGGAGGGGACGAATTGGGCTGGTTTTGGGATGCAGTGGGGGAAGGGGAGATTTTGAAGCTGGTGAAGTCCACATTGATACCATTGGGCTGCAGGGTTCCCAAGTAGAATATGAGTTGCTGTTCCTGCAACCTTCGGGTGGCATCATTGTGGCACTGCAGGAGGTCGAGGATGGACATGTCGTCTAAAGAATGGGAGGGGGAGTGGAAATGGTTTGCGACTGGGAGGTGCAGTTGTTTATTGTGAACCGAGTGGAGGTGTTCTGCAAAGCAGTCCCCAAGCCTCCACTTGGTTTCCCCAATGTAGAGGATGCCACACCGGGTACAATGAATACAGTATATCACATTGGCAGATGTGCAGGTGAACCTCTGCTTAATATGGGAAGTCATCTTGGGGCCTGGGATAGGGGTGAGGGAGGAGGTGTGGGGGCAAGTGTAGCATTTCCTCGATTGCAGGGGAAGGTGCCAGGTGTGGTGGGGTTGGAGGGGAGTGTGGAGCGGACAAGGGAGTCACGGAGAGAGTGGTCTCTCCGGAAAGCAGACAAGGGTTTTCCACTCCCCCTCCCATTCTTTAGATGACATGTCCATCATGGGCCTCCTGCAGTGCCACAATGATGCCACCCGAAGGTTGCAGGAACAGCAACTCATATTCCGCTGGGGAACCCTGCAGCCCAATGGTATCAATGTGGACTTCACCAGCTTCAAAATCTCCCCTTCCCCCACCGCATCCCAAAACCAGCCCAGTTCGTCCCCTCCCCCCACTACACCACACAACCAGCCCAGCTCTTCCCCTCCACCCACTGCATCCCAAAACCAGCCCAGCCTGTCTCTGCCTCCCTAACCTGTTCTTCCTCTCACCCATCCCTTCCTCCCACCCCAAGCCACACCTCCATCTCCTACCTACTAACCTCATCCCACCTCCTTGACCTGTCCATCTTCCCTGGACTGACCTATCCCCTCCCTACCTCCCCACCTATACTCTCCTCTCCACCTATCTTCTTTTCTCTCCATCTTCGGTCCGCCTCCCCCTCTCTCCCTATTTATTCCAGTTCCCTCTCCCCATCCCCCTCTCTGATGAAGGGTCTAGCCCCGAAACGTCAGCTTTTGTGCTCCTGAGATGGTGCTTGGCCTGCTGTGTTCATCCAGCCTCACATTTTATTATCTTGGATTCTCTAGCATCTGCAGTTCCCATTATCACTGATACAATTTCAGCCTATTTACCAATGATCTGTATCCCTCTGCTCCCTGCCCATTCATGTATCAGTCTAGGTACATCTTAAATGACGCTATCATGCCCATCTCTACCGGCAATGCATTCCAGGCATCCATCACACTCCATCAAGAACTTTCCACGTGTATCTCCCTTAAAAATTTCCCCTCTCACTTTAAAATCGTGACCTCCAGTAATTGAATCCCATACCTCTCATGATTTTGTAGACCTCAGTCAGATCCCCCCTCGACCTCTGTCTTTCTAATGTAAATAATCCCAGTCTACTGAAACTGTCTTCATAGCTAGCACCCTCCATACCAGGCAACATCCTGGTGAACCTCCTCTGCACCCTCTCCAAAGCATCCACATCCTTTTGGTAATGTGGCGACCAGAACTTTACACAGTATTCCAAACGTGGTCGAACCGAAGTCCTGTACAACTGTAACATGACCTGCCAACTCTTGTACTCAATACCCTGTCTGATGAATGAACCTTCTTGACCACTCTATTGAGCTGCGTTGTAAATTAGGATACAATGGACCTGAACACCCAGATCTCTCTGTGCACCAATTTTCCCCAGGGCTTTTCCATTTACCGTATAGTTTGCTCTTGAATTGGATCTTCCAAAATGCATCACCTCACATTTGCCTGGATTGAACTCCATCTGCCATTTCTCCACCCAACTTTCCAATCTATCTCTTCTCTCCTGCATTCTCCGACAGTCCCCTTCACTATCAGCTACTCCACCAATCTTAGTGTCATCTGCAAACTTGCTGATCAGACCACCTACACCTTCCTCCAGATCATTTACGTATATCACAAACAACAGTGGTCCCAGCACAGATCCCTGTGGGACACCAATGGTCACTGTTCTCCATTTTGAGAAACTCCCTTCCACTACAATTCTCAGTCTCCTGCTGCCCAGCTAGTTCTCCATCCATCGAGCTAGTACACCCTGGACCCCATGCGACTTCACTTTCTCTATCAGCCTACCATGGGGAACCTTATCAAATCCCTTACTGAAGTCCATGTATATGACATCTACAGCCCTTCACTCATCTATCAACTTTGTCGCTTTGTCAAAGATTTCTATCAAGTTGGTAAGATATGACCTTCCCTGCACCTAACCAGGCTGCCTATCACTAACAAGCATATTTTCGTCCAAATGTAAATAGATCCTATCCCTAAGTATCTTCTCCAGGAGCTTCCCCACCATTGACATCAGGCTCACCGGTCTATAATTACCTGGATCATCCTTGCTACCCTTCTTAAACAAGGGGACAACATGAGCAATTTCTCCAGTCCTCCATAATCTCACCCGTGTTTAAGAATGCTGCAAAAATATCCATTAAGGCCCCAGCCATTTCCTCTCTTGCTTCCCTCAGTAACCTCGGATACATCTCATCTGGACCTGGGAACTTGTCTGCCCTAATGCCTTTTAGAATACCCAACACTTCCTCCTTCCTTATACTGATTTGACCTAAAGTAATCAAACATCTATCCCTAACCTCAACATCCATCATGTCCCTCTCCTCGGTAAATACCAACGCAAAGTACTCATTAAGAATCTCACTCATTTTCTCTGACTCCTTGCATAACTTCCCTCCTTTGTCCTTGAGTGGTCCAACTCTTTTTCTAGTTACGTACTTGCTCCTTATGTATGAGTAAAAGGCTTTGGGATTCTCCTTAACCCTGTTTTCTAAAGATATTTCATGACCTCTTTTAGCCCATTTAATTCCTTGGTTCAGATTGGTCCTGCTTTCCCGATATTCTTCCAAAGCTTCGTCTGTTTTCAGTCACTTTCAATCAATTTCACCTGTCATCCATGGTTCCCTCTCTATCCCTCATTTTCACAGGGACCTGTCTCTCCTGCACTCTAATCAATCTCTCTTTCGAAGCCTCCCACATATCAAATGTGGATTTACCATCAAACAGTTTCTCCCAATCCACATTCCCCAGCTCCTGCCGAATTTTGCTATTGTTGACCTTCCTCCAGTTTGGCACTCTTCCTTTTGGGACCACTCTCGTCTTTGGCCAGGAGTATTGTAAAACTTAGCGAATTGTGATCACTATTCCCAAAGTAATCCCCTACTGAAACTTCAACCCCTAAAACAATCCCTAACACCAGGTCCAATATGGCCCCTTCCCGCTTTGGACTATTTATATACTGCTCTATAAAACCCTCCTTTCTGATCCACTAAATCTCCAACACTAAATGAATCCCATCAATGATGGGAAAATTAAAATCTCCCATCACCACCACCCTATTGCTCCTACATCTTTACATAATCTGTTCCATAGTTTCCATAATCTCCCAACTCCTATACTCAATGCACTGACCAATAAAGACAAGTGTACCAATGTCTTCTTCATCATCCTGTCTACCTGCGTTTCAACTTTCAAGGAAGTATAAACCTGCACTCCAAGGTCTCTTTGTTTGGCAATATCCCTGGGACCTTACCATTAGATTTATAAGTCCTCCCCTGATTTGCCATGCCAAAATGCAGTACCTCCCATTTATCTGAATTAAAGTCCATATGCCACTCCTTAGCTTATTTGTCCATCTGATCAAGGTCCTGTTGTACTCTACGGCCAGCTTGTTGGCTGCTCACTACACCACCAATATTGGTGTAATCTACAGACTTCCTTACCGTACCTCCTATATTCACATCCAAATCATTTGTATAATAGGGTGAATAGTCAAGGATGTTTCCTCAGGATAAGAGAGTCCAAAACTAGAGGGTCCTGAGGGGTCATGCGTGAATGAAGCTGTGAGAGGAAGTGTTGGAGGCTGATACAATTAAGGCATCTGGATTGATTTATGAATAGGAAGGGTTTAGCGGAGTATGGGCCAAACACTAGCAAATGGGACTAGACTAATTCAGGATATCTGGTCAGCACTGACGAGTTGGACTGAAGAGTCTGTTTCCATGCAGTACACCCGTAGTACTCTGAATGACAAAACGAGTGGATGCAGCACAAATCCTTGCAACACATCGCTGGTCACAGGCCTGCAGTCCAAACAGCAATCCTTCTCCACCACCCTCTGGCTCCTACCTTCAAGTCAATTTTGCATCCAAATGGCTAGTTCTCCCAGCATTCTATGTGATCTAACTCTACTAATCAGTCTATTATGTGGAACCTTGTCAAACTTTTTACTGACGTCCATATAGACAATGTCCACCACTCTGACTTCATCAATCTTCTTTGTCACTTCTTCAAAAAATGCAATCAAGTTAATGAGGTACGATTAAGACATTTGTTTCATTATTGATGCCATTCCAAACTTGTACTGAAGTCTTTCAACTAGTGGCAGATGTTAGATGGTGCACATAACCCAGGTACTTAGTCACAGTGAGGATTGACAAACATCTGCCATGAGGTGAAGCCTGCTCAATACAAAAATACAGGCTGTTGTATTTTCTTCAAATATTTAAAATAAATCACAAAATGTAAGGGGAATACAGCACACTAATACCCTTTACGGTATTTTATTTTTCAAGATATTTCAGCCACATGTATGGCACAGTCTTTCAACTTGTATATTGTCTTTCTGCCCCTCAAACAAATTAAAGATAGTGGAATCAAGGGTTATGGGGATAAGGCAGGAACAGGATACTGAGTGTGGATGATCAGCCATGATCATAATGAATGGTGATGCTGGTTCGAAGGGCAGAATGGCCTACTCCAGCACCTACTGTCTACTGTCTAAAATTTGAAGGACCTTACGTAACAAGGTGTAGAGCTGGATGAACACAGCCGGCCAAGCAGCATCAGAGGAGCAGGAAGGCTGACGTTTTGGGCCTCGACCGTTCTTCAGAAATGGGACAGGGGAAGGAGATCCTGAAATAAATAGGGAGAGAGGTGGAGACGGATAGAAAATGGATAGAGGAGAAGATAGGTGGAGTGAAAACAGACAGGTCAAACAGGCGGTGGTGAAGCCAGTAAGGGTGAGTGTAGGTGGGGCATTCGGGAGGAGATAGGTCAGTCCAGGGAGGACGGACAGGTCAAGATTAGTAGGTAGGAGATGGGGGTGGGGCTTGAGGTGGGAGGAGGGATAGATGGGAGGAAGGGGGGTGGCCATGGGTACCCGCATGGGCCCAAGCTATGCCTGCCTCTTTGTAGGTTACGTGGAACAGTCCCTCTTCCGCACCTACACAGGCCCCAAACCCCACCTCTTCCTCCGTTACATTGATGACTGTATCGGCGCCGCCTCTTGCTCCCCAGAGGAGCTCGAACAGTTCATCCACTTCACCAACATCTTCCACCCCAACCTTCAGTTCACCTGGGCCATCTCCAGCACATCCCTCACCTTCCTGGACCTCTCAATCTCCATCACAGGTAACCAGCTAGTAACTGATGTCCATTTCAAGCCCACCGACTCCCACAGCTACCTAGAATACACCTCCTCCCACCCAACCTCCTGCAAAAATTCCATCCCCTATTCCCAATTCCTCCGCCTCCGCCACATCTGCTCCCAGGATGAGGCATTCCACTCCCGCACATCCCCGATGTCCACGTTCTTCAAGGAGCGCAACTTTCCCCCTGCAGTGGTTGAGAATGCCCTTGACCACATCTCCCGCATTTCCCGCAACACATCCCTCACACCCCGCCCCTGCCACAACCACCCCAAGAGGATCCCCCTCGTTCTCACACACCACCCCACCAACCTCCAGATACAACGTATCATCTTCCGACACTTCCACCATCTACCATCTGACCCCACCACCCAAGACATTTTTCCATCCCCACCCTTGTCTGCTTTCCGGAGAGACCACTCTCTCTGTGACTCCCTTGTTCGCTCCACACTCCCCTCCAACCCCACCACACCCGGTACGTTCCCCTGCAACCGCACGAAATGCTACACTTGCCCCCACACCTCCTCCCGCACCCACATCCCAGGCCCCAAGATGACTTTCCATATTAAGCAGAGGTTCACCTGCACATCTGCCAATGTGGTATACTGTATCCATTGTACCCGGTGTGGCTTCCTCTACATTGGGGAAACCAAGCGGGCGCTTGGGGACCGCTTTGCAGAACACCTACGCTCGGTTCGCAATAAACAACTGCACATCCCAGTCGCGAACCATTTTAACTCCCCCTCCCATTCTTTAGACGACATGTCCATCATGGGCATCCTGCAGTGCCACAATGATGCCACCCGAAGGTTGCAGGAACAGCAACTCATATTCTGCCTGGGAACCCTGCAGCCCAATGGTATCAATGTGGACTTCACCAGCTTCAAAATCTCCCCTTCCCCCACCGCATCCCAAAACCAGCCCAGTTCATCCCCTCCCCCCACTGCGTCACACAACCAGCCCAGCTCATCCCCTCCCCCCACTGCACCACACAACCAGCCCAGCTCTTCCCCTCCACCCACTGCATCCCAAAACCAGCCCAGCCTGTCTCTGCCTCCCTAACCTGTTCTTCCTCTCACCCATCCCTTCCCTCCACCTCAAGCCGCACCTCCATTTCCTACCTACTAACCTCATCCCACCTCTTTGACCTGTCCGTCTTCCCTGGACTCATCTATCCCCTCCCTACCTCCACACTTATACTCTCCTCTCCACCTACCTTATTTTCTCTCCATCTTCAGTCAGCCTCCCCCTCTCTCCCTATTTATTCCAGAACCCTCACCCCATCCCCCTCTCTGATGAAAGGTCTAGGCCCGAAACGTCAGCTGTTGTGCTCCTGAGATGCTGCTTGGCCTGCTGTGTTCATCCAGCTTCACACTTTATTATCAGGGACGAACAGGGCTGGTTTTGGGATGCGGTCAGGGGAGGGGAGATTTTGAAGCTTGTGAAGTTCACATTGATACCATTGGGCTGCAGGGTTCCCAAGCGGAATATGAATTGTTGTTCCTGCAACCTTCAGGTGACATCATTGTGGCACTGCAGGAAGCCCAGGATGGACATGTCGTCTGAGGAATGGGAGGGCGAGTTGAAATGGTTCATGACTGGGAGGTTAGTTGTTTGTTGCGAACCGAGCAGAGGTGTTCTGCAAAGTGGTCCCCAAGCCTCCGCTTGGTTTCCCCGATGTAGAGGTAGCCACAGTGGGAACAGCGGATGCAGTATACCACATAAGCAGATGTGCAGGTGAACATCTTCTTGATGTGGAAAGTCTTCTTGGAGCCTGGGATGGGGTGAGTGGGGAGGTGCTGGGGGCAGGTGTAGCAGAGAAAAGTGCCAGGTGTGGTGGGGCTGGAGGGGAGTGTGGAGCGGACAAGGGAGTCATGGAGAGAGTGGTCCCTCTGGAAAGCAGATAAGGGTGGGGAAGGAGAAATGGCTTTGGTTGTGGGGTCGGATTGCAGATAGTGGAAATGTCAGAAGATGATGCGCTGGATCCAGAGATTGGTGGGGTGGTACGTGAGGACGAGGGGGATTCTGTTTTGGTTGTCATTGCGGAGTGGGTGTGTGGGAGATGAGTTGCGGGAAATATGGGAGACACGGTCGAGGGCGTTCTCAGCCACTTCGTGGGGATGGCGAAGTTGCAGTCCTTGAAAAACGACGACATCTGAGATGTATGGGAGAGGAATGCCTCATCCTGGGAGCAGATGTGGCGGAGGCGAAGGAATTGGGAATAAGGGGTGGCATTTTTGCAGCAAGGTGGGTGGGAGGAGGTGTTTTCTAGGTAGCTATGGGAGTCGGTGGGCTTGAAATGGATATCAGTTTCTAGGTGGTTGCCAGAGATGGAAACAGAGAGGTCCAGGAAGGAGAGAGGTATTAGAGATGGTCCAGGTGAACTTAAGGTTGGGGTGGAAGGTGTTGGTGAAGTGCATGAACTGTTCAAGCTCCTCATGAGAGCACAAGGCGGCTTTAAGACTTTAACATTGATTCTCATAGGAATCAACTATTCATTTTTGGAATGCAGCACAGATTTTGCTCATCCTCCTCAGTTAAAATTAAAGACCACTCTTCACTTAATTAGCATCTAATTCCATTTCTACACCTGACCTCCCCTCGCTAGATTCTCACTTTAACACTTTCACTGTTACTTGTGCAGTCAGCCAGCTGCTCCCTCTGTATGTTATATTGTACATACTATGCTATATTAACACACTTACTTACAATTGGTCCCCTGAAACAACCTCCCTTAATGAATTAGTCTTTGCTATGAGAAAATGTCCTCTTGCTACAGCATGTATGTTGAAGATAGAGGAAGTCTCAGGGTAGATGGTCTTGTGAATAAACATAACACAAGTCCATAAATAGTTAAAGTACTCATAGGAAGAGGGAAGGTGTTTCAGGACATAGGGTGTGGTGTGTCAGTTTACACACAGTGAGGAGCCAACTTTGAACGATGACTGAGCAGCAATAAAATATTCATGGTGAATAACCTGGACAACAAAAGGCTGTGGCTTTCCAATCAACTCACCCAGTTTAAAGTTCACATTAAGTGTCATCAAATAATTGCATAATATTAACTATGAACAGTGTAAACCAAATGAGCATTTCCAGCCAAAAGAACGATTACATGCCTGGGTGTGTGCAGCAGTATTGGTGCCCTGGTTAGCATTTCCCAGAGTACAGGGCACAGCTTGTGTGAAGATTCAAGGTACAAGTTACTGGGGAACTAAGCATTTGCAAATAGTTAATTTTAAAAGCCTGTTGAAAATATGCACAAAACATTGCTGATCTTCTACAGATGGTTTCACATTTCTCAAGAGTCTCTCATAATTGTGGGAAACGAACAGGATAGAGTCAGATGACAGGTGGATGTAGACAGGCTGGTCAGGTTAGCTGATCAGTGACAATGGAATTTAAACTGGATAAATGTGTGGTGCTATACTTGGACTGGACAAACAGGGCAAGAGAATACATGATGAACCATACGACCCTGATACGCATCAAGGATCAGAGAAAACTTAGCGCACATGGACATTTGCCTTTTTTTTCTTTATTCGTTCACAGGATGAGGGGTGTCTCTGGCTGGGCCAGAATTTATCGCCCACAGGGCAGTTAATAGTCAACCATATTCCTGTGGGTCTGAAGTCACATGTACGCCAGACCAGGTAAGGAAGGCAGTTTCCTTCCCTAAAGGGCATTAGTGAACCAAGTGGGTTTTTCTGCCAATCGACAATGGTTTAATGTTCATCGTAGATTCTTGATTTCAGATATTTTATTGAATTCAAATTTGACCATCTGCCGTGGCAGGATTCAAACCCAGGTCCCCAGAACTTTATCTGCGTGGCTGAATCAACAGTCCAGTGATAATATCACTAGGCCATCCCTTGTTATTAGACAAGGCATAGATTCTGTGAGCTGGGAGGAAATGGTGGAATATATATAATGTTGATTGGGCCACAGTTGGAAAGCTATGTCCAGTTCACATAACATGTAGGAATCCACATTATAGGAGGGATCAGTTATGAAGAGGTTGGATAGACTGGGGTTGTTTTCCTAGAAACAGAAACGATTGAGAGGGGAACATGATTGAGGTGTATAAAATTTAGAGGCATAGATAGGAGGAAACTCTTCCCCTTAATGGGAGGATCAATGACCAGGGTTATAGATTTAAGGTAAGGGGTGGGACATTTAAAGGGGATGCAAGGAAAAATATTTTCACCCAGATGATGGTGTAAACGGGCACAAATATTTTGGCTGGGAGGTTTGCTGGTGTCACTCGGGAGGATTTAAACTAGCTTGGCAGGGGCATGGTAACCAAAGCAAAGGTGAATGGTCTGAAAGAGAACAAGAGAATAGGATCAGTAAGACTCAGAGGAAGAGCAGGCAGGGTATGGCTGCCGATCAAAGCGGACCTGGTGGACTGAAGTGCATCTGTTTCAATGCAAGGAGCCTAACAGGTAAGGCAGATGAACTTAGAGCTTGGATTAGTACTTGGAACTATGATGTTGTTGCTATTACAGAGACTAAGTGAGGGACAGGATTGGCAGCTTAATGTTATAGGATAGAAATGTTTCAGGCAGGATAGAAGGGGGTGTAAAAGGGGTGAGGGAGTTGCACTACTTGTTAAGGAGATTATCTCAGCTCTATTGTGGGTGGAGACCTCAGATGGCCCAAACAGCGAGGCAATATGGGTAGAACTCAAGAACGGGAAAGGTGCAATCAGAATGTTTGGAGTTTATGAAAGGCCTCCCAACAGCCAGTGGGAAATAGAAGAACAGATAAATGTAGGCAGATTTTGGCAAGATGTAAAAGTAGCAGAGCTGTTGTTGTGGGTAATTTTAACTTCCCATATATTGACTGGGACTGACTTAGTGCTTGGGGCTCGGATGGGGCACAGTTTGTAAGGAGCGTCCAGGAGGGCTTCTTGAAACACCATGTAGATAGTCCAAATAGGAAGGGGGGCCGTACTGTACCTAGTATTAGGGAATTAGCCTGGCCAGGTGGTCAGCATCTCAATAGGGGAGCAGCTCGGGAACTGTGATCACAATTCAGTAAGCTTTCAGGTACTGATGGATAAAAATAAGTGTATTTGTCAGATGAAGGTGCTAAATTAGGGGAAAGCTAATTACAATAATATTAGGCAGAAACTGAAGAATGTAGATTTGAGGCAGATGTTTGAGGGCGAATCAACACCTGGTATGTGGGAGGCTTAAACGTGAAAGTTGATAGGAACTTATGACCGGCACATTCCTGTAAGGATAAAGGATAAATATGGCAAGTTTAGGGACCCTTGGATAACGAGAGATATTGTGAGCCTAGTCAAAAAGAAAAAGGAAGCATTTATCATGGTTAGGAGGCTGGGAACACGTGAGACAAGGGTGGAAGACAAGGAAGTTGAAAGAAACTTAAGCAAGGAATCAGGAGGGCTAAAAAGGGTCATGAAAAGTCATTGGCCAATAGGATTAAGGAAAATCTCAAGGCTTTTTATACATATATATAAAGAGTAAGAAGTTAGCCAGGGAGAGAGTTGGTCCACTCAAGGATATAGAAGGGAATTTAAGTGTGGAGCCAGCGGAAATGCACGAGACATTAAATGAGTATTTTGTGTCAGTATTCATCATAGAAAAAGACTTGGTGGATGTCTGGGGCAAGGTGTATAGATAGTTTGGGTCATGTTGAGGTCAAAAGGGAGGAGGTATTGGGGGTCTTGAAAAACATTAAGGTAGACAAGTCACTAGGGCCTGATGGGATATACTGAGAGAGGCAAGGGAGGAAGCTGCTGAGGCCTTGAGAGAAATCTTTGTATCCTCACTGGCTACAGGGGAGGTCCCAGAGGATTGGTGAATGACCAGTGTTGTTCCTTTGTTGAAGGTTGGCAGGGCTAATCCAGCTAATTACAGGCTGGTGAGTCTTATGCCAGCGGTAGGGAAATTATTGGAGAGGATTCTTCAAGACAAGATTCACTCCCTCTAGGAAATAAGTCAGTGTATTAGCAAGAGGCAACGTGGCTTTGTGAAGGGGAGGTTGTGTCTCACTAACTTAGTTGAGTTTGTTGAGGAAGTGATGAAGATGATCGATGAGGGTAGGGCAGTGGATGTTGTCTACATAGACTTGAGTAAGACCTTTGACAAGGCCTGTCATGGCAGGCTGATACAGAAGGTACAGTCACAAGGTGTCAGAGGTGAGGTTGCAAGATGAATGAAAACTGGCTCAGTAATAGAAGACAGAGGGTAGCAGCGGAAGGATACATTTCTGAAAAGAGGTCCGTGATTAATGGCATTCCTCAGGGATCAGTGTTGGTGCCTTTGCTGTTTGTAATATATACACATGATTTGGAGGAAAATGTAACTGGTCTGATTAGTAAGTTTTCTGATGACTGAAAGGTTGGTGGAATTGCAGATAGCGATGAAGACTGTTAAAGGATACAGCTGGATACAGATTGGATGGTGACTTGGGCAGTGAGATGGCAGGTGGAGTTTATTCCGTAAAAATGTGAGGTAATGCGTTTCAGAAAGTCTAATCCAGATGGAAAACATACAGTAACTAGCAGAACCCTTAAGAGTACCGACAGGCAGAGGGATCTGGGTGTACAGGTACACAGGTCACTGAAAGTGGCAATGCATGGGGAGAAGGGAGTTAACAATGTATACGGCATGTTTGTCTTCATTGGCCGGGCATTGAGTTTAAAAATTGGCGGGTATATAGAACCTCAGCTAGGCTGCATTTGGAATATTATGTTCAATTCTGGTCCCCACACTACCGGAAGGATGTGGTGGCTTTGGAAAGGGTACAGAAGATTTACCAGGATGTTGCCTGGAATGGAGAGCATTAGCTATGAAGAGAGATTGGAGAAACTTGGGTTGTTCTCACTGGAATGACGGAAGTTGAGGGGGTCACCCAATAGAGGTCTACAAGATTATGAAGGGCATGGGCAGAGTGGACAGTCAGAAGCTTCTTCCCAAAGTGGAAGAGTCAGTTACTAGGGGACACAGGTTTATGGAGCGAAGGGCAAGATTTAAAGGTGGTTTTTTACACAGAGGGTGGTAAGTGCCTGGAACTCGCTGCCGGGGAGGTAGTGGAAGCAGACACTATAGTGATTTTTAAACGGCATTTTGACAAATACATGAATAGGATGGGAATAGAGGGATACGATTCCCAGAAAGGTAGGGTGTTTTAGTTGTGACTGGCAGCATGTTGGTGCAGGCTTGGAGAGACGAAGGGCCTGTTCCTGTGCTGTAATTTTCTTTTTTAGCTTGTTCTAAATCTGGAACTCACAGCCTGTAATAAGAGTGGTAGAGGCAGAAATCTTCGTAACATTGAAGAAGTATCCAGATGTGCATTGTGATGCCAAGGTAAACAAGATTGTAGCCCAATTGCTGGAAAATGGGATTAGAACAGGTCCCCAACACCTCATTTTTACTATGGACGTCCAGTCCCTATACACCTGCACTCCTTATGCAGATGGCCTAAAGGCCCCCCCCGCTTCTTCCTGTCCCACAGGCCCAACTAGTCCCCCTCCACTGACACCCTCATCTGCTTATCTGAACTTGTCCTCACCCTCAACAACATCTCCTACAATTCCTCCCACTTCCTTCAGACAAAGGGGGTGGCTATGGGTACCCACATGGGCCCAGGCTATGCCTGCCTCTTTGTAGGATATTGGAACAATCCCTCTTCCAAAGCTACACTGGCCCTATTCCCCACCTCTTCCTCCGTTACATTGATGACTGTTTTGGCACCGCCTCGTGTTCCCACAAGGAGCTTGAACAGTTCATCCACTTTATTAACACCTTCACCCCAACCTTAAGTTCACCTGGACCATCTCTGACACCTCTCTCTCCTTCCTGGACCTCTCTGTCTCCATCTCTGGCATCCACTTGGAAACTGATATCTATTTTATGCCTACCGACTCCCACAACTAGCTAGAATACTCCTCCTCTCACCCACCTTCCTGTAAAAAGGCTATTTCCTATTCCCAATTCCTTTGCCTCCGCTGCATCTGCTCCGAGATGAGGCATTCCACTCCTGAATATCCCAGATATCCTCTTTTTTCAAGGACCGCAACTTCCCCTCCTCAGTGATCGAAAATACCCTTGACCGCATCTCCCACATTTCCCGCTACTCATCCCTCACACCCCCTATCCGCAATAAAAACCAAAACAGAATACCCTACCACCCCACCAACCTACGAATCCCACGCATCATCCTCCGATATTTCCGCCATCTGCAATCTGACCCCACCACCAAAGACATTTTTCCCTCCCCACCCTTATGTGCTTTCCAGAGGGACCACTCTCTCCATGACTCCCTTGTCTGCTCCACACTCCCCTCCAGCCCCACCACCCTCGACACCTTTCCCTGCAACCACAGCAAGTGCTATACCTCCCCACTCACCCCCATCCCAGGACCTAAGAAGACCTTCCACATCAGACAGATGTTCACCTGCACATCTGTTAATGTGATATACTGCATCCACTGTTCCCGTTGTGGCCTCCACTACATTGGGGAAACCAAGCGGATGCTTGGGGACCGCTTTGCAGAACACCTACGCTCGGTTCGCAACAAACAACTACACCTCCCAGTCGCGAACCATTTCAACTCATTCACCTCCCCCCCACTCCTCGGACGACATGTCCATCCTGGGCCTCCTGCATTGCCACGATGATGCCACCCAAAAGATGCAGGAACAGCATCTCATATTTCCCTTGGGAACCCTGCAGCTGAAGGGTATCAACGTGGACTTCACAAGCTTCAAAATCTCCTCTCCCCCGACTGCTTGCCAAAACCAGCCCAGCTAGTTCTTGCCTTCCTAACTATTCCTCCCACCCCCATCTCGTACCCACCCCGCGTAACCTCATCCTGCCTCCCTGACCTGTCCATCCTCCCTGGACCAACCTATCCCCTCCCTCATTCCCCACCTACATTCACCTTCACTGGCTCTAAACCTGCCTCTTTGACCTGGCTGTCTCCTCTCACCCTATCTTCTCCTTTATCCATCTTCTATCTGCCTCCCCCGGTCTCCCTATTTATTTCAGAATCCCCTTCCCCTCCCCCATTTCTGAAGAAGGGTCTTGACCCAAAACGTCAACTTTCCTGCTCCTTTAATGCTGCTTGGCCTGCGGTGTTCATCCAGCTTCACACAGTGTTACCTTAGGACAGTTAGGCGATTGTTTTTGATTACTGCAGACTCAATAGATGATGGGCCTTTTTCCGGTGGTAGCTCTCTAGGACTCCATTTTCTTAGGGAATAATTTAAGTATTGCAATTCTCACAAATGCCCCTGTAAATATTTAGATGTCCCTAGGTAATGCCTGACTTCCTGGATACCCTATACATATTGACAGTTCCAAACCCCTGCAGCTGAAAACTCCTAGTGATTATCATGATACTGGATTCACATTTAAAAGTTTTTGTGGATTTAAGATTGAAGTTTGAAGACAGCCCAAATGTTTTATTCTGATGCAGAGTGATCCCAAATGCACAGGTTCAATTCCAACAACAGCTGAAGTTGCCACGAAGGTCCCTCACCTGAGGTGTGGTGATCTCCAAGTTTGAAATCACATGACACCAGGTTATAGCCTAACAGGTTTATTTGAAAATACAAGCTGTCGGAGCCTTGGTCCTTCTTCAGGTGTTAGTTAACCTGAAATCATGTGACTTCTGACCTTGTCCACAAAAGTCCAACACTGGCATTTCCGCATCATCTTCAAGTTAAACCACCACCAGTTGTGTCTCTCTCACTCTGTCTATAACTCTGTGCATCCTCTAGGACTATGATGACTTTAGCTTTTTAAAAAACATTCAGTGAAAGGAGCATTGTTTTAGCTGAGGTATTTCCTGGTAGAGAAGGTCTTGTCAAAGCTGCTTGTTAACTGCAGAGGCGTTGCCTGGATTTACGACAGCTAATGTTTTGGAGATTGTTTGGGTTTTTCAGGTAGTGATTAGCTAGGGAAAGAAAAGAGCTTTCCAGCCAACCCCTCCAGTTTCTGAAAAACCTCTTCTTGCGAGTTGTGTGTGATATCTGGAGCCCTGGCCTGAACCATTTATCCTCTTGACAAGTATCTGGTAGGATCATTGGTACTGTGTTCCTTGAGGAAGCTACACTACAGTTGTTGCGTGCCAGGATGTTAGACCCACAGCTGTCAGAAAATTCTGCACATAATTTTTGCATCAAGATGACTTATTGCACAGAAATATTTCTCCCACAGTGTGGATCTCTGCAGAGAAACAAGTGCATGTTTTCTCCCCCTTTGTCAAGTTTTTGTTTTAGGTTAAAGGGATGAACAGTTTGCAACATGATAATAAAAGTAAGTGTAAGTTAATTAGTCCTGCATCTTGGTTGAAAAGATTTTGCTTAAGTTTTGATGGGGAACATGAAAATATGGTATTGAGATGAAGGGTAAGCTATGATCAAACTGAATGTTAGAGCAGGCTGAAATTGCCAAATGGCCTAATTCTCCTGGCTTTTGTGTTTCTATGGATATTATTTAAGCCTAAGTGTACAAAAAGAATGTGACTGGCCCTCCCAAAAAAACAGGTAAAACGGTTGAATTGTGACCAGTAGAATTAAGGGACAGAAAGAATAGAAAGACAGCCCACTCTTTCCTTCTCACTCACAACATCATTAATATTGGCAGAATCTCAGAGATCTCGACTTAAAAGAATCCTAGAACTAGACCATTGTCTCTGCCTCAACTGTACTGAACTATCAAAAGCTCCAGCATTTATCTTTAACCTAACATTTTCTCACTCTCCTAGCTCTAAACTGCAACCGTATTCCAGTAAACACACCCAGATAAATTAAAACCAGAGAAATACAAGTTCCAGCCATCTCAATGATGACATAGCTTGCTCCAGGCTGACCTTAATCTGACACTCAGGGTTTAATTAATTTTTTCAAACAATTCTGTATAGCATTAATGTGTCACTGCAAGGCAGGCATTTTTTGTTGATTCCTAGATTGTCTTGAACTGGCTGGCTGTGTAGGCCAGTTCAGAAGGTAATTTATGCTCCAGCTATACAAAAGCCTGGTTTGGCCACATTTGGACTATTGTGTCCAGTTCTGGTCACTTCATTACAGGAAAGATGTGGAAGCATTGGAGAAGGTGCCAAGGAGATTTACCAGGATGTTGCCTGGAATGGAGGGAAGGTGTTACAAGGAAAGATTGAGAGAGCTAGGGCTTTTCTCTTTAGAATGATGAAGGATGAGAGGTGACTTCATAGAGGTGTACAAAATGATAGAGGTATAGATAGAGTGGATAGCCAGAGACTTTTTCCTCGGGTGGAGGTAGCTATTATGAAGGGACATAGTTTTAAAGTGAGTGGAGGTAGATATAGGGAAGACATCAGAGGTAGGTTCTTTACTCAGAGAGTGATAGGGGCGTGGAATGCATTGGCGGAGAGGGTAGCAGAGTCGGCCTCATTAGGGGCATTTAAGCATTTAGACAGGCATACGATTGTAGTATAAGTTAGTGTGGAGGTTAGATAGACCCTAGGTTTAGGGTAAAAGTTTGGCACAGCATCGTGGGCCGAAGGGCCTGTACTGTGCTGTACTGTTCTATGTTAACAGTCAAACCACATTGCTGCCAGTCTGGAGTCACATGGAGGCTATACCAAGTAAGGATGGAAGATTATGTTCCCTAAAGGACATCAGTGAACCAGGTGGATCTTTACAACAATTATAATAGGTTACCATTAGACTAATTTAGTTACTTCCAGAATTCAGAATTAGTGAATGCTTTTCAGCTAATTTAGCTACAACTTCCACTGGACTGCAATTACATTGTTGGCTTATTAGGCATCAGTCTCCAGCCAAACTTAGCTGCCATTTTTACAGCTACATCTCTTCAATTCTCATTCTATTAAATAAATTTGAATAATTGTCTGAACTGACATCTGTTTTTGGTGTTCTAGCAATCACTAGAACCCAGAATTTAATTTTTCATCCTAACTGTGAACCTCTTAAAACAACAGAAACCCAACTTTTAACGTACATTAGTCTTCTAGATTCTTCATTGCGTTTATCTTATTTTCCCATAAACTTCAACTCCCAAAGCCAAAAATATACATTTATATGAAGTATAAACTATTTAATTGCAACAGCATTATCAACTCTGTTAAATCACCAAAAGACTCAATCAAGTTAGTTAAACACAGTTTACCCTTGACAGCTTTTTCTGATGAAGGGTCTAGGCCCGAAAGGTCAGCTTTTGTGCTCCTAAGATGCTCTTGGCCTGCTGTGTTCATCCAGCTCCACACTTTGTTATCTCGGATTCTCCAGCATCTGCAGTTCCCATTATCTCCTACCCTTAACAGATCCATTTTGGCTTTTCTAAATTTACCCGCTCCAAATTGATGCTGGAAGGCTAGTGATGGGAGATAAGGAAACAGCTGAAGAACTTAGTAAGTACTTTGCGTCAGTCTTCACAGTGGAAGACATGAGTAGTATGCCAACAATTAGGGAGATCCAGGGGGCAGAGTTGAGTATGGTAGGCATTACAAAAGAGAAAGTGCTAGAAAAGCTAAAGGGTCTAAAAATTGATAAATCTCTTGACCTCGATGGGTTACATCCTAGAGTTCTGAGGGAGGTGGCTAAAGAAATAGCAGAGGCTTTGGTCGTGATCTTTCAAAAGTCACTGGAGTCAGGGAAAGTCCCAGATGATTGGAAAATTGCTGTTGTAACTCCCTTGTTTAAGAAAGGATCAAGGAAAAAGATGGAAAATTATAGGCCAATTAGCCTAACCTCAGTTGTTGGTAAAATTCTTGAATCCATTGTCAAGGATGAGATTTCTAAATTCTTGATGTGCAGGGTCAGATTAAAACAAGTCAGCATGGATTTAGTAAGGGGAGGTCATGCCTGACAAACCTGTTAGAATTCTTTGAAGAGGTAACAAGTAGGTTAGACCAGGAAAACCCAGTAGATGTTATCTATCTAGACTTCCAAAAGAACTTTGATAAAGTGCCTCACAGGAGGCTGCTGAGCAAGGTGAGGGCCCATGGTGTTCGAGGTGAGCTACAGGCTTGGATTGTGGATTGGCTGTCTGACAGAAGGCAGAGAGTTGGGATAAAAGGCTCTTTCTTGGAATGGCAACCGGTGATGAGTGGTGTCCCGCAGGGTTCAGTGTTGGGGCCGCAGCTGTTCACCTTATATATTAATGATCTGGATGAAAGGACTGGGGGCATTCTGGCAAAGTTTGCCAATGATACGAAGATAGGTGGACAGGCAGTTAGTACCGAGGAGGTGGGGAAGCTGCAGAAAGATTTAGGCAGTTTAGGAGAGTGGACCAGGAAATGGCTGATGAAATTCAACGTGAGCAAATGTGAGGTTTTGCACTTTGGAAAAAAGAATACAGGCATGGATTATTTTCTAAATGGTGAGACAATTCACAAAGCAGAAGTACAAAGGGATTTAGGAGTGTTGGTCCAGGATTGTCTAAAAGTTAACTTGCAGGTAGAGTCTGTAATTAAGAAAGCGAGTGTAATGTTGTCGTTTATCTCAAGAGGGTTGGAATATAAAAGCAACGATGTGCTTCTGAGGCTTTATAAAGCTCTAGTTAGGCCCCGTTTAGAATTCTGTGTCCAATTTTGGGCCCCACACCTCAGGAAGGACATACTAGCCTGGAGCATGTCCAGCGGAGATTCACACGGATGATCCCTGGAATGGTAGGTTTAATGTATGATGAACGGCTAAGGATCCTGGGATTGTACTCATTAGAGTTTGGAAGGTTGAGAGGAGATCTAATGGAAACTTACAAGATAATGTATGGTTTAAAAGGGGTGGATGCTATGAAGTTGTTTCCATTAGGCGGGAGACTAGGACCCATGGGCACAGCCTTAAAATTAGAGGGGGGTAAATTTAAAACTGAAATGAGACGACATTTCTTCAGCCAGAGAGTGGTGGGCCTGTGGAATTCATTGCCGCAGAGTGCAGTGGAGGCTGGGACGTTGGATGCCTTCAAGGCAGAGATCGACAAATTCTTGATCTCAAAAGGAATCGAGGGCTACGGGGAGAGTGCAGGGAAGTGGTGTTGAAATGCCCATCAGCCGTGACGTAAATGGCGGAGTGGACTTGATGGGCCGAATGGCCTTATTTCCACTCCTTTGTCTTATGGACTGTTAATTTTGTCCTGATTTATCATTCCTAGCAATATCTCTACATCGAGATTAAACTGCCTGTCTGTACTAATCTTTGCACCCTTTACTGAACAAGGTTTCAATTCTCCAGTCCTCTGCCACCATCCCTGGGCTTAAAGGGGATTGGGAAGCTGTGGTAAACGCCTAAGCAATTTCCTCTCTAACTTTTTTCAGTGAGAGCGGGAATAGCATGCACTGGGATTATGCCAAGTGTTCACAATTTAAACAGTGCTACGTTGCCTAGCAACAATATCTTTAAGCCTGAAAACCTGAACACAAACATGCAAGAAGAAATCAATAAAACCAGACTTTACTAACTCCACGAGCATTCTTGCTAAATGCATTCACTTGTGAGAAGCAGAAATCATAGGATCACTATTTATCAAAGGGGCCTGTCAACTAGCACAATCTAAGTGTGAACTAAAAGACTCGCACATGCACAAACTGAGGAGATAACACAAAAGCTCATGATCTGACTGCAAATCTTGACCTGCTTCCAGCATGATCAAATACTACTTTTCATCCTGAGGCCAAAACTACTTTGAACTTTCCACTCAATCACTGAATCTGTCACATTTAGTTTTACCGACATACTCATCACTTTAAAATCCAGATCAGTTACCCATTACTGAGACAGACTCATTCTTTTCTACGAAACAAAATTATGGAATGCATGCCTACTTTACCTTGGCAGCTCTCCTTCCTAAATCAGATATATCAGAACTACAGATTACCGACTTGTGAGCTCTTACACCCTCATCACCACGGTGCTTCACACCTGAGCTAGACTCATTTTTTAGCTTGGTCCAGAACCTCCCACTAACAAAACATGAAATGAAATATACCAGTTAACCAAAATGTCTTGCATGTTACACAAATTATGAACTTCAAATTACAGAACTTAAACATTGCTAAAACCCTTGTAGTTGAGTTCAGTTTCAATGACACAGTGTATATCCAGATACCCTTAATAAATCCACTTTGGCTTTTTTAGTTCCGCCAAGTAACCATTCATTTTGTCCCAATTTAGCATTCCTAGTAACACCTCCATATCGAATTAAACTGCTCATCTACTAATCTTCATTGAAATGACCACTAACTTAACTACGCATATGACAAATATGTAGGTGACATATTTCAGAAATCGGAATCCACAGCTGCATCAAAGCAATTTTTCAATGCAGCTAAACAAACTTAATCCTGCACTCAAATTTGCTGCTGAAATGGAACAAACGAATATGTTGATGGAGAATGACAAAACTGGTCCACAAGTTTAGGTTCTAAATTGGGGCAAGGCAAATTTTGACACAATTTACAGGAGCTTGCAGGGGTTGATTGGAGCAATTTGTTTGCAGGCAAAATGACCTGATGCAAGTTGAAGGCCTTTAAAAGTGTGATAGCTAGAGTTCAAGGTCTGTATGTTCCTGTGAGGGTGAAGGGCAAGGTTGACAGGTATTGAGGCTTTGACCAGAAAAGAGGAGAAAACAGGAACAGGCAGCTGGAATCAAGGGAATCCCTGGACGTATATGGGGGATGCAGAAATCTACTGAAGAAGGAAGTCAGGAAGGCGAAAAGAGGGCACAAGATAGCTTTGGCTGAGAAGATTAGGGTGAACCCAAATAAATTCTTTAAGATTATTAAAGGAAAAAGAATAACTAGAGACAGAATAAAACCTCTCAAAGACCATAGTGGACATGTTTGCGTGGAACTGCAGGAGATGAACAAGGTCCTCAATGAATATTTCTCCTGTGTGTTTACCATGGAGGATGACACGAACACTTGGGGAAGTCAGTGGCGATGTCTCGGAGACGGTCCATATCACAGTAGAGGACGTGTTGCAAGTGTTAGAACGTATAAAGGTGGATAAAAGTCCTGGCCCTGATCAGATATATCCAAGAACCTTGCAACAGGCTAGAGAAGAAATTGCAGGGGCCCTGGCTGATATATTTACATCATTGTTAGCCAAATGAGGTGCCGGAAGACTGGACAGTAGTGAATGTTGTGCCCTTATTCAAGGAGGGCTGCAAAAAAAAACTGCAAACTGTAGGCCAGTAGGCCTAACATCCATTGTAGGCAAGTTACTTGAGAAGATTCTGAGGGATCAGATATACATGCATTTAGAAAGACAGGGTTTGATTAGGAGTAGTCACCATGGCTTTGTGCGTGGGAGATCGTGCCTCACAAATTTGTTAAATTTCTTTGATGAAGTGACCAGGAAGGTTGATAAGGGCAGCAGGCACAGTCTATATGGATTTCAGTAAGGTCTTTGATGAGGTTCCACATGGTAGGCTGCTCTGGAAGGTTAGCTCGCATGGAATCCAGGGAAGAGTTGGCAAATTCAATACACAATTGGCTTGATGGTAGGAAGCAGAGAGTAATAGTGGAAGGATGCTTGTCACACTGGCAGCCTGTGACTAGTGGTGTGCCTCAGGGGTTGGTGCTGGTTCCATTGTTGTTTGTTATCAATATCAATGATTTGGATGCGAATGTACAAGGCATGATTAGTAAGTTTGCGGATGACATTAAAATAGGCTGCATCATGGACAAGGAGGAAGGTTATCAGAAACTGCAGCAGAATCTTGACTAGCTGGGGGAGTGGGCTCAGAAATAGCAAACAGAATTTAATACGGAGTTCAAATGTGAGGTGTTGCATTTTGGAAAGTCAAATCAAGCTAGGAGTTTCATGGTGAACAGTAGGGCCTTAGGGAGTGCAGTGGGACAGACGACCTTGGAGTTCAGGTCCCCGGTTCTCTGAATGCGGAGCCACAGGTAGACGGGACAGTGAGGAAGACTTTTGGCACGCTGGCCTTCATCAGTCAGGACAATAAGTATAAAAGTTGGGAAATTATGTTGCAGTTGTACAGGATGTTGGTGAGGCTGCACTTGGAGTATTGTGTTCAGGTTTGGTTATCCTGCTATAGAACAAAGAACAAAGAAAATTACAGCACGGGAATAGATCCAAGCCTGCGCCGATCCAGATCCTCTATCTAAACCTGTCGCCTATTTTCCAAGGATCTGTATCCCTCTGCTCCCTGCCCATTCGTGTATCCGCCTAGATACATCTTAAATGATGCTATCGTGCCTGCCTCTACCACCTCTGCTGGCAACGCATTCCAGGCACTCACCACCCTCTGCGTAGAGAGCGTTCCACGCATATCTCCCTTAAACTTTTCCCCTCTCACCTTGAAATTGTGACCCCTAGTAATTGAGTCCCCCACTCTGGGGGAAAAAAGCTTCTTGCTATCCATGCCGTCTATACCTCTCACGATTTTCAAGACCTCAATCAGATCCTCCCCTCAACCTCCATCTTTCTAATGTATATAATCTTAATCTTCTCAGCCGGTCTTCATAGCTAGCGTCCTCCAAACCAGGCAACATCCTGGTGAACCTCCTCTGCAATCTCTCCAAAACATCCACATCCTTTTGGTAATGTGCCAACCAGAACTATATGCAGTATTCCAAATGTGATCGAACTAAAGTCCTGTAAAAATGTAAAATGACCTGCCAACTCTTGTACTCTATGGTCCGTCTGATGAACGAAAGCATGCCATATGCTTTTTTGACCACCCTATCGACCTGCGTTGCCACCTGAACACCCAGATCTCTCCGTGCATCAATTTTCCCCAGGGCTTTTACATTCACCGTATAGTTCGTTCTTAAATTGGATCTTCCAAAATGCATCACCTCGCATTTGCCTGGATTGAACTCCATCTGCCATTTCTCCGGCCAACTCTCCAATCTATCTATATTCTGCTGCATTCTCCAACTGTCCCCTTCACTATCTGCTACTCCACCAATCTATAGGAAAGAAGTTATTAAACTGGAAAAAAAAGATTGCTGAAGAAATTTACAAGGATGTAGCCAGGACTCAGGGACTGAGTAAAAGGGAGAGGTTGGACAAGCTAGGACTTTTTCTTTAGAGCACAGGAGACTGAGGTGGGATCTTATAGAAGCATACAAGATCATGAGAAGCATGCATGGGGTCCTGCACTCAGTCTTTCTCCCCAGGGCTGGGGAATTGAGGACTAGAGGACATCAGTTTAACGTAAGGGGGAAAGGATACATGGGAGCCTAAGGGGTAAGTTTTTAACACAGAGGGGGAAAGGATATATGGGAACCCGAGGGATAAGTTTTTAACACAGAGGCTGGTACACATATGGAATCAGCTGCCATTGGAAGGGGTTGAGGTGGATACATTAACAACATTTAAAGGGCATTTGGACAAGTACATAGATAGGAAAGGTTTAAAATGATATGGGCCCAGTGCAGGAAAATGGGGTTAGCATGGATGGATTGGCACGGACCAGTTTGGGCCAACGGGCCTGTCTCCATGCTGTAGGACTATAACAAGCCACATCTCCCTCATGCCAAACTCATGAACAAGGCCCTCATCTTCTATTCATTCCATAGGCTTGAGGCTGTAATAAGGTGTATTAAAATTATCCTGTGTGATAACGCTCTGATCAAATCATCACTCATGACTCTATATGGAACGAGCTGCCAGAGGAAATGGCAGAGGCCACTACACTTACAATCTTCAAAAGACAGTTGGACAGGTACATGGATAGGAACGATCTAGAGGAATATTGGCCAAACACAGGCAAATGGCGCTAGTTCAATTTAGGACACCTGGTCAACACGGATGAATTGGGCCAAAGGGTCAAAATCTCGTGAATGGTCCTACGCCATCATTTCTGAGTTTGAATAACGTCCAGTCTAACCCAAAAGGGAAAAATATCTCAGACATTTGAACAAAAGGTAAAGCTAGCTGTTTCACATTTCTCCTTTACAGTAAACCCACAACTGGTCGTCTTCACTGACAGGATGCAGCTGTCAAACCAAAAGGGTCATTTTGCTTACTACACAAGTATTGACAGCTATGTAGACAGTACGTCTCTATAACCGGGGGGGGGAGAAGAGAAGAAGAAGAAGATCCAAATAAAAAAAAATTCTGCTGATCACAATGAAGACCATATCCTTTTATTTTTGATTTTGTATTATGATCCAAAATGGGAAAAACTGGTGTGAACCATACACTGTGGAAGGTGTTGCTGCATTTTTACAACAAGTTATTGGAACTTACGATGAGTTGTGTTTACACTGCTGCTTTGTTCAAGCAGAGAATATGATGTTTGAGACTAAACCAAATCATGGGTGTGTGTTCAGGTAAGCTTCACCCAGAAACAGCCAGCTGATTTGGTTCATTGAGGAGGCCAAGAGACATCAGCATCAGAAAAACATTTTAATGGCTTCTGGGCAGGTAGACAGCTGTGTGTGAATAATACAGAGGAATATGGTCTCCAAACTGCAAGATACAGCATGTCTCTTTGTCTCTCTGCAGTGAAGTAGCAGCGCACTAAAAAATAGCTGATCTCATCCAACATTTGCTATAAGTGATTTCCACTAAGCTGTGACTGGACAATGAATGTATCAGCCACTCTGTGTCTTCAGCAAATAACTGAGGCTTTAAAAGGCTCTGTCAGACCACATTTAGAATATTATGAGCAATTTTGCATCCCGTATCTCAGGAAAGATGTACTGGCCCTGGAGCGGGAACAGAGGAGGTTCACGAGAATGATCCCAGGAATCAAAGGTTTAACATAAGAGGAGCATTTGAGGACTCTGGATCTATACTCAATGGCGGGTTGAAGGATTAGGGGGATCTAATGAAACTTACAGAATACTGAAAGGCCTGGACAGAGTGGACATTGGCAAGAAGTTTCCATTGGCAGGAGAGATTAGGACCCAAGGGCACAGCCTTAGAGTAAAGGGAAGACCTTTGAGAACTGAGATAAGGAGAAACTTCTTCAGCCAGAGAGTGGTGAATCTATGGAATTCATTGCCACAGAGGGCTATGGAGACCAGGCCATTGAGTATATTTAAGGCAAAGGCAGAAATCAATATGTTCTTGATTTTTAAGGGCATCAAACATTAAGGGGAGAAGGCGGGAGAATGGATTGAGAAACTTATCAGCCAGACTTAATGGTGGAGCAGGCTCAATGGGTGAATGGCCTAATTTCTGCTCCTACATCTCATGGTTCTCCGCCACCAGGTTATAGTCCAACTAGCTTATTTGAATACACAAGATGACACTTTATTTAACAAAGGAGCAGTGCTTTGAATGCTTATGATTTCAAATAAAATGTGTTGGACTATAATCTGCTGTTGTGACTTCTGACCACAGAATTTATAGGCAGAGGGATCAACAAACAATATAAATGGTTTGAGTGGAGTGTTGACAGGTTGAATAACAGGTGTTTGCAGGTGGCGATGAAGAGTGTCAACAGCTGAACAGCAAGTGAAGGGATGACCCATGATCCAATTAATTGAGGCAAAGAGATAGGGGAAGCCAGGGCCTCGTGGTATTATTGCTGGACTGTTAATCCAGGGACCCGGGTTTGAATCCCTCCATGACAGACGTGGAATTCGAATTCAACAAATATCTGCAATTAATAGTCTAATGATGACAATGAATCCATTGCTGATTGTTGAAAAAAAAACATCTGGTTCATTAATACACTTTAGGGAAGGAAACTGCCGTCTTTATCTGGTCTGGCCTACATGTTACTCCAGACCCACTGCAATTATCCTCTGGGCAATAATGCTGGCCTTGCCAGCAATGCCCTCTCATCCCATGAAATAATTTTAAAAAGGTAATTATAAACATTTGAAAATAAGTTGGTGCTAGAGATAAACCAAATTGTATAAGGGTTGCATGCCAAGGGTTGAACCAAAGTAAGAAATACTGCAAAAGTGCACAAACTAGAGAGATAATGACAGGTTATCAAGGTGATGGTGTCTAGCAGATCAGTAAGGAATATTTAACAGATATATATAAATGTGAGGTTTTGCACTTTGGAAAAAAGAATACAGGCATGGACTATTTTCTAAATGGTGAGAAAATTCACAAAGCAGAAGTACAACGGGATCTGGGAGTGTTGGTCCAGGATTCTCTAAAGGTTAACTTGCAGGTAGAGTCCGTAATTAAGAAAGCAAATGTAATGTTGTTGTTTATCTCAAGAGGGTTGGAATATAAAAGCAGCGATGTGCTTCTGAGGCTTAATAAAGCTCTAGTTAGGCCCCGTTTAGAATTCTGTGTCCAATTTTGGGCCCCACACCTCAGGAAGGACATACTAGCCTGGAGCATGTCCAGCGGAGATTCACACGGATGATCCCTGGAATGGTAGGTTTAACGTACGATGAACAGCTAAGGATCCTGGGATTGTACTCATTAGAGTTTGGAAGGTTGAGGGGAGATCTAATAGAAACTTACAAGATAATGTATGGTTTACAAGGGGTGGACGCTAGGAAGTTGTTTCCATTAGGCGGGGAGACTAGGACCCGTGGGCACAGCCTTAAAATTAGAGGGGGTAAATTTAAAACTGAAATGAGACGACATTTCTTCAGCCAGAGAGTGGTGGGCTTGTGGAATTCATTGCCACGGAGTGCAGTGGAGGCCGGGACGTTGGATGCCTTCAAGGCAGAGATCGACAAATTCTTGATCTCAGAAGGAATCAAGGGCTACGGGGAGAGTGCAGGAAAGTGGAGTTGAAATGCCCATCAGCCATGATTTAAATGGCAGAGTGGACTTGATGGGCCGAATGGCCTTACTGCCACTCCTATGTCTTATGGTCTAGTTTGTTGGGGTTACATGTTACGCGACATGAACCCAAGATCATGCTTGAGGCCATTTTCATGGGTACAGAACTTGGCTATCAGTTTCTGCTCAGTGATTCTGTGTTGCTGTGTATTTCGAAGGCCACCTCAGAGTATCACATCTTTGCACATGAATTACTTGAGAACATAGATTTAAAGAAAAAGGAGGTACGTTTAACGGAGATGTGATGGGCAAGTTTTATTTAAAAACACAGAGGGTGCCAGGAGCCTTGAATGTGCTGCCAAAGCAGGTGGTGGAGGTGGATAAATAGCAATATTTAAGAAGCATCTTGACAGATACATGAATAGGCAGGGAATACAGGGATACAGACTGTGTCAAGGCAAAAGGTTTAGAAAGGCATCTTGTGTCAGTGCAGTCTTGGTGTGTCAAAGGGCCTGTTCCTGTGTGCTGTACTGTTTCTTAAAACGATAGACTAAGGTTTTAGGGTAGATTTGTAGCTAAGCTTGTGGATTTTATGATTGGTTGGCTCACCGAGCTGGTTCGTGTTGTTCCGCAGACTTTTCACTACCCTGTTGGGTAACATCATCAGTGCAGCCTCTGATGAAGTGCCGTTGTGTTTACCTGCCTGTTATTTAAACTCTGGAGTCTGTTGAGCTGGATTACCTCACTTCCAGTCTTCCTTCGCAGTGGAGTGTATATGGGGTCGAGCTCTATGTGTTTGTTGATGGCTTTCTTCATGGAATACCAGGCTTCTAGGAATTCCCTTGCTTGCCCAGGATCTTGGTGTTGTCTCATTCAAATTAGTGTTCTTCTCATCCATGTGAATAGGGATGCATGAGTGTTGGTCATGTCGTTTTAAACAAAGAAACCTACAGCACAGGAACAGACCCTTTGGCCCTCCAAGCCTGCGCCGATCAAGATCCTCTGTCTAATCCTCAAGATCCTCTGTTTTGTAGTCAGTTGATGTTCATGTACCCTTCCTGTTTATCTGATGTAGTGTTTCTCACAGTTTCTGCAGGGAATCTTGTATATGACACTGGTCCTGTCCATAGTGAGTAGTGGGTCTTTGGTTCCAACGAGCAGTTGTCATAGAGTTGATGTGGCTGTGCGTGCTACTTTGATGCATCAGAGTAGCACACAAAGCCACATCAACCCTACAAGATATCTGGGCTCTATATCTACATAACCTAAACCCAAGCTGAGTTATGTACATTCTAATGTATTGTTGATATATTAAGCATTATGCAAGTTCCTCGGAACATTTACGAGGAGTCATAATTTTAAGGTGATTGGAGGAAGGTATAGGGGATTGTCAGAGGTAGGTTCTTTTCACAGAGCGTGGTGGACGTGTGGAATGTGCTGCCGGCTGTGGTAGTAGAGTCAGATACTTTACAGACTTCTAAGCAACTCTTGGATAGGCGCATGGAAGATAGTGAAATGTAGGGTATGAAGGGTATGTTGATCTTAGTAGGATAACAGGTCGGCACAACATTGTGGGCCAACAGGCCTGTACTGTGCTGCACTGCTCTATGTTCTAAATCCAGTCCATCAGTAAAGTCATCAAATATGGTCTTTGACAATGCCAGGAAGTGGCAAAAGCTGCGCACCATGCTCACTGCATTTCAGCAGGGCCACTCATGTTCTAAACTCAACAGACCATAACACGTACTACCAGAATTAGACCATTCAGCCCATTGAGTCTGCCACGCCATTCAATCATGGCTGATAACCAAGGCAGCAGCTCCCAAAACATTCTCAAGGACAGTTACATACGTGAAATAAATGGTCGCCTAGCAACGTCCATAACTCTCAAAATGGTATGTAACTGGAATAGACTACCTCCAGCAGCAAAGGGCTTCCACTGGCAGAGCTGTACATCAACTTAAATTAACTTTAACACCCATTAGCTGAAGAAACGGAAGAAGTGTATGAATGGCTGCTGGCAGGGTTTGTGTGCGAGAATGGGGACTGGGTCAAATACAGATAGAGTAGGTTTTTTGATTGAATTATCCCCGTACTTATCGAAACATGTACTTTCATTTGTTACCTAATCCAGTATCTTTAAAGGAGCCCTTCCCAATGACATTTAGTAATGCAGTGCATTTTCACATTGATACAGTCCACTTAGTCCTAGATAGAACAGTAAAAGGGGTTTACTTAACAGTACAGAAGGAAGCTATTTGGCCCATTGTACCAATGCAAAGTTTTTGAAAGAACCATCCAATTATCTCCAATCTCCCAATCTGCTCCGCTCCAATCGCCCAGCAATATTTTTTCTTGCAATTTCTTTTGACAGTTATGAGTGAACTTGTTTCCACTATCATTCATACCAGAGAAGAGGTGCTTTTAGCCTTAGATTGCATTAAGGTGGATAAATCCCCTGGGCCTGATCAAGTCCATCTTCGGACATTGTGGGACCTGAGGGAAGAAACCGCAGAGGCTCTTGCAGAGATTTTTGCTTCATCTTTAGTCACTGGTGAAGTTCCTGAAGACCGGACCGTGGCTAATGTTGTTCCATTGTTTAAGAAAGGGAACTACAGGCAGTGAGCCTCACATCAATGGCAGGCAAGCTATTAGGGAGGATGCCAAGGGACGTGATCAACCAACATTTGCATACTCAAGGTCTGATTAGGGATAGTCAGCATAGATTTGTGCGTGGGAAGCCATGTCTGACACATCTTTTAGGGTTTTTCAAAGAGGCAACCAAGAGGATCAATGAGGATACAGCAGTGGATGTTGTCTATAGGGATTTTAATAAGGCTTTTGACAAGGTCCTGTCTGGCAGGCTAGTCAAGAAGGTTCGGTCGCATGGGATCCAAGGACAACTAACTAATTGGATTCAAAACTGGCTCGATGGTGGGAAGCAGAGGGTGATGGTTGAAGGTTGTTTCTCGGACTGGAGGCTTGTGACGACTGGTCTGCAACAGGAGTTGGTGCTGGGACCTTTGTTATTTGTAATTTACATAAATAATCTGGATGTGAATGTACAAGATGTGATTGGTAAGTTTGTGAATGACATAAAATTAGGAGGTATCATTGATAGTGAGGAAGGTTTTCAAAAATTATAGAGGGATCTTGATCAGTTGGGGAAGTAGGCTGAGGATTAGCAAATCCAATTCAATACAGAAACGTGTGAGGCACTGCACTTTGGAAATCAAATTAAGATCAACCTTATACAGTAAATGGTAAGGTCCTGATGAGTGTTGAGGAACAGAGGAACCTAGGAGTACAAGTACATAGTTCATTGAAAGTGGCGTTACCGGTGGGCAGGGTGGTGAAGAAGGCATTTAGCATGCTGGCCTTCGTCGGTCAAGGCATTGAGTATAGGAGTTATGTTACATTGCATAAGTCATTGGTGAGGCTGCACAATGGAGTATCGTGTAGAGTCTTCGTCATTCCATTGTAGGAAAGACATAGTTAAACTGGAAAATATGTAAAGATTTACGAGGATGTTGCCAGGACTAGTAGGCCTGAGTTATGGGGAGGGGTTGGCCAGGATAGGACTTTATTCCTTGGAAGGTAAGACGTTGAGGGGTGACCTTATTGAGGTGTATAAAATCATAGAGGCAGAGACAGAATGAATAGATGTGTTTTTTCCAGGGAAGGGGAATTCAAAACGAGAGGGCATAGTTTTAAGGTGAGAGGGTGAAGATTTAAGAAGGTCCTGAGGGGCAACTTCTTCATGCAGAGCGTGGTGTGTAGATGGAATAGGCTGGCAGAGCAAGTGGTTAAGGCAGGTACAATAGCAACATTTAAAAAACATTTGGATAGATACATGGAAGGGAAGAGCTTTGAGGGAGATGGACCAAATGTGGGCAATTGGAACTGCTAAGTGGGCACCATGGTCAGCATAACAAAGTGGGGCTGGATGAACACAGCAGGCCAACTTCCTTCTTCACCTTATCAGACCCTTTCATTATCTTGAATACCTCTGGAGATCCCTTCAGCTTTCAGATCAATCACGGTTTGTCATGAGAAAGGCATGCTCACAGTCTAATCTCTGCCAACACTTGTTCATTCATGAAGAACAGTTACACCTTAAACTGAATTATGCTGTCAGGAAATATATCTTGGGTGGAGAAAGAAGTGTCAAGGGCATGTTCACTTTTTAGCAATACAGCAGTGAGTCATCATCCTGAGCTAAATATCAGTAGACTGAATTTTCTCAATGCAATTTATATGAACACAACACACCTAGTTGCTGATAACTGACATTTTTATGGATCATGTATTCAAACCATAGTCCATAGGCCCCAAGGGCAGGTCTCTTAAGACAATCTACATGTTTGTCAATATTTTCAGGAAACCCCTAGGTGAGAGATTATTTATAAGAATCTCTGTGTAAGAACATAAGAAATTGGAGGAGTAGGACATTTGATCCCTCAAACCTGCCCTGCATTCTAGGAGATCATGGCTGATCTGTTCAGGCCTCAATTCCTTTTTCATGCCAGATCCTCATTTTTTTAGCTCCTGAATAATGCCTGTGGAGGCTAGATCACCGAAAATCTCGCTGCGTCCTCTTTAAATATTTTCAAATGATCTAGCTTGTACAGCTCTATGGGGCAGAGAATTACAGCTATTCACTACACTCAGACAAAATTCCTTCACATTCCAGTTTTAAATTAATATCCTGTAGTTTGAGATTCCCCTAGTTACAGAAACATCTTATCAACATCTACCTTGTCAAGGCCCCTCAAAATCTAAAAATGTTTCAAGATAGTCCTCATTCTTCTAAACTCTCATGAGTAAATGGCCTAAGCAGTTTAGCGATTCTTGATAGCTGAACACTTTCAAGCCAGCAATCAGTCTAGTGAATTTCTTTTGGATTGCCTCCAAAGCTAGTGTATCTTTTCTTAAAAACAGGAACCAAACTGTACATAGTACTTAGGGTATGGCTTCACCACTCAGTTCAGTTATAACAAGAACTCCCTATTTTTAAGCTCCAGCACTCTAACAACGAAGGCCAAAATTTCTAATTTGCCTTCCTAATCACTGCAGCCCCAGCATGCTAATGTTTTGTGTTTCATGTATAAGGACACCAGGTTACCACTCTGCTGCACTATTTTTAAAAGGAGTCTCACTCCATCTCTATAACAATCTACTTCTGATTCCTTGTACCAATGTACCTGATTTCACAATTCCTAAAATTTATCTCCAACTGCCAACTTCAGGCCACTCACTGAACCCATCTATCCCCTACCAGATTTATTATGTACTTCTCACAACACACAAAATTTGGGAGGTATCAGATAAGTTTCTATAGTCTGTGACCTCCTCCAAGTCATTCTCATTGACAGTAAATGACTGTGTCCCTCAGATTGATGTTCGTGGCACTCACTAGTTTATTAACTAGTTTTAACTAGTTTTATTAACTCTGCTTATATCTTCAAAAAAGTCCAGAATTTGTCAAACGTGATTTTCCTGTCACAAAGTCATGTCGACATTGATTGTGTTAAGCTTTTCTGGATGTCCCATTTCTTCTCAGTAATGGATTCTGACGTTTTCCCCAGTGACAGATGTTAGACTAACTGGCCTATAGTTTCCTGCTTTCTGTCTCCCTCCCACTGGAACCCTCCGGATCCACTGATTTAAGTATTCCAGAATTCAATGTTTCCACAATCTCTGCAACCATTTTCTTTAAAAATCCTTGGATACAGACTAACAGGTCCTTGTGATTTACTTGCCTTTAGTCCCATTAGTTTGTCAAGTAGAGTCAGAGTTATACAGCAGGGATACAGACCCTTCAGTCCAACATATCCATGCTGACCTCATATCCTAAACTGATCTAGTCCCATTTGCCAGCATTTGGCCCATATTCCTCTAAACCCTTCCTATTCATGTACCCATCCAAATGACTTTCAAATGTTGTAATTGTAGCCAACTCCACTTCCTCTGGCAGCTTGAATTACTTTGTCACTTGTGACAGAGATTGTTACAAGACCTTTCCTCCCATTAGCAACTTGCTAATTTGATATCTTTGAGATGTACATAGCAACCTTTGTGATGAAAACCAATGCAAAATATTGTTTTAAGTAATTTGCCATTTCTGTGTTCGCCATTATTAATCCTCAGTCATATCTGTAGTAGTTCCATAAATTGCTTTAGCAGCTCTTTATTTTTCTGTACCCTGAGGAGCTCTTTCTGTTGGTCTTTATATTCCATGTCAATTTACTTTCATAATCAATTTTCTCCCTTTTTATTGGCTATCCAGCTACCTGTTCCTGGTTCCTAAAACATTCCTAATCCTCTGGTCTGTTATTAGTTTTGTTGCCTTAGTTTTTGATTGGCTATTTCACTGGATGGCCTTTGTTAACCACAAGTGTTCATCCTTTCCATTAAGTTCTTTTTGGCCAGAGTAAATTTTTTTGCTGACTAATATCTGCTGAAATAACTGACAATGCTTAGCCACTGACCTTCCCCTTAGTCTATTTTCCTAGCTCAGGTAGACAACTCTTTCTTCACTTCTCTGTAATTGCCCTCATCCTCATAAGTTGAGGATGCCGGTTTGAGACCCGAGATGCTCTCCCTCATACTGAATTTGAAACTTTTCCAATCTTGTGACCTCTATCCCCTACAGGATTCTTAACGATGAGGTCTGTTATTAACTCTATTTCATTACACATTATTATACCTAAAACAGCTTGTTGCCAGGTAGGTCATGCAAAGTACTGCTTCTAGATTCAATTCAATTTGCATTGTACAGATTGGCCTTCTGTGTCACCCTCGACTATCTGATTTGTCCAATGAATATGTAGCTTTTTTTCACTTATTCAATTGTGGGATTATGGACATCACTGATTGGGCCAACATTTATCGCCTGTCCCAAACTGCCCTTGAGAAAGTGGTGGTGAGTTGCCTTCTTGAACTACTGTAGTTCACAACATACAGTCAGAGTCCTACAATATAGAAATAGGCCCTTCAGCCCAAACTGGTCCAAACCAACCAAAATGTCCACCCACACTAACCCCATTTCCCAGCACTTGGCCCATATCCTTCTAAACCTTTCCTCTCCATGTATTTGTTCAAATGACTTTTAAATGTTGTTAATGTACCTGCCTCAACATCAGCTGGCAGCTCATTCCAAATGTGTCCCACCCTCCAAGTCAAAAAGGTTGCCCCCCCCCTCAGGCTCCCATGTTTTCTTTCCCCTCTTACCTTAGACAGATGCCCCATGACTGGGAGAAAGACTGAGTGCATTGACCTTATCCATGTTTCTCATGATCTTATACACTTCTATAAGATCCCCACTCAGTCTCCTATGCTCTAAGGAAAAAGTCCTAGCCTGTCCAACGTCTCCCTATAACTCAGTCCCTTGAGTCTTGGCAACATCCTTGGAAAATTCATCTGCACCCTGTCCAATTTCATAACATGCTTCCTATGGCAAGGTGACCACAACTGAACACAATACTCCAAGTGCGGCCCCACCAATGTCCTGTACAATTGCAACATAATTTCCCAACTTCTTTACTCAATGCCCTGACTGATGGAGGTTAGCGTGCCAAAAGCCTTCTTGATGGTCCTGTCTACCTGTGACTTCACTTTCAGAGAACCATGCACACCAACTTCAAAGTCCCTCTGTCCCACTGCACTCCCTAAGGCCCTACTATTCACCATGAAACTCCTAGCTTGATTTGACTTTCCAAAATGCAACACCTCACACTTGCAGAGGCACGGGATTGAGGGAGATTTAGCAGTTTGGATTAGAAACTGGCTTTCTGTAAGAAGGCAATGAGCGGTGGTTGATGGAAAATATTCAGCCTGGAGCCCGTTTACTAGTGGTGTGCCACATGGATCTGTTTTGGGACCACTGCTGTTTGTCATTTTTATAAATGACTTGGACGCAGGCATAGGTAGATGGGTTAGTAAGTTTGCAGATGACACTAAAGTCGGTGGAGTGGTGGACAGTGTGGAAGAATGTTGCGGGTCACAGGGAGACTTGGATAAACTGCAGAATTGGGCTGAAAGGTGGCAAATGGAGTTCAATGCGGATAAATGTGAGGTGATTCACTTTGGGAAGAATAATAGGAAGGCAGAATACCGGGTCAATGGAAAGATTCTTGGTAGTGTGGATGTGCCGAGGGATCTTGGTGTCCATGTATATAGATCCCGGAAAGTTGCCACCCAGGTTAATAGTGCTGTTTCAGAAGGCATATGAAGAGTTAGGTTTTATTGGTCAAGGGATTGAGTTCCGGCGCCGTGATGTCATGCTGCAACTGTACAAAATGCTTCTGCGGCCTCTCTTGGACTACTGCGTACAGTTCTAGTCACCCCATTACAGGAAGGATGTGGAAGCATTGGAAAAGGTGCAGAGAAGATTTACCAGGATGTTGCCTGGTCTGGAGTGAAGGTCTAATGAAGAAAGGCTGAGGGACTTGGGTCTGTTCTCATTGGAGAGAAGAAGGCTAAGAGGGGATTTAATAGAGACATAGAAGATGATCAGAGGATTATATAGGGTGGACAGTGAGAGTCTTTTTCCGAGGATGATGACGTCGGCTTGTATGAGGGGTGATAGATTTGAGACAGATGTCAGAGGCAGGTTCTTTACTCAGAGAGTGGTAAGGGTGTGCAACGCCCTGCCTGCCAATGTAGTTAACTCAGGCACATTAGGGGCATTTAAGCAGTCCTTGGATAAGCATATGGATGATGATGGGACAGTGTAAGGTGATGGGCTTAGATTGGTTCATAGGTTAGTGCAACAGAGGGCCGAAGGGTCTGTTCTGTGCTGTATTGTTCTATGTTGTATGTTCTATGTCTATATAGGAACTCCATTTGCCATTTCTCAGCCCACTTCCCCACTTTCAAGATCCTACTGCAATTTCTGATAACCTTCCTCACTGTCCACGATACCGCCTATTTTAGTGTCATCCACAAACTTACTAATCATTCCCTTTATATTCTCATCCAAATCATTAATATAGATAACAAACAGCAATGGCCCAGCAACAACCCCTGAGGCACATCGCTAGTCATAGGCCTCCAATCTGACAAGCATCCTTCTACTATTACTCTCTGCTTCCGACCAAAATGCCAATTGTGTGTCCAATTTGCCAACTCTCCCTGGATTCCATGTGAACTAACCTTCCAGAGCAACCTACCATGTGGAACCTTATTAAAGATCTTACTGAAATCCATATAGACTACGTCCATGCATTGCCCTCATTAACCTTCCTGTTCTCTTCAGCAAAGAACTCCAACAAATTTGAGAAGCATGATCTCCCATGCACCAAGCCATCCTGTCTATTCCTAATTGAACTCGTTTTTTCCAAATTTTTAATCTTATCCCTCAGATTCTTCTCAAGCAACGTATCGTACATAGGTGTTAAGCGTACTGGTCGATAATCAAAAAGAAAAATTTGGGAATTAAGGGCACAACATTCACTGCTGTCCAGTCTTCCATGACCGCATTCATGGCTAACAATGATGCAAATATATCAGCCAGGGCCCCCGCAATTGCAAAGAACAAAGAAAATTACAGCACAGGAACAGGCTCGTGACCCTCCAAGCCTGCGCTGATCCAGATGCTCTATCTAAACCTTTCATCTATATTCCATGGATTCGTATCCCTCTGCTCCCTGCCCATTCATGTATCTGTCTAGATACATCTTAATTGATGCTATCGTGCCCGCCTCTACCACCTCCGCTGGCAATGCATTCCAGGCACCCACCACCCTCTGTGTAAAGAACTTTCCACGCATATCTCCCATAAACTTTCCTCCTCTCACTTTGAACTCATGGTCCCTAGTAATTGAGACCCCACTCTGGGAAAAAGCTTCTTGCTATCCACCCTGTCTATACCCCTCATGATTTTGTAGACCTCAATCAGGTCACCCCAACCTCCATCTTTATAATGTAAATAATCCTAATCTACTCACCTTCTCTTCATAGCTAGCACCCTCCATACCAGGCAACATCCTGGTGAACCTCCTCTGCACCCTCTCCAAAGCATCCACATCCTTTTGGTAATGTGGGACCAGAACTGTACACAGTATTCCAAATGTGGTCGAACCAAAGTCCTACACAACTGCAACATGACCTGACAACTCTTGTACTCAATACCCTGTCCGATGAATTAAAGCATGCCATATGCCTTCTTGACCTCTCTATCCACCCGCGTTGTCACCTTCAGGGTACAGTAGACCTGAACACCCAGATCTTTCTGTGCATCAATTTTCCCCAGGGCTCTTCAATTTACCGTACAGTTCGCTCTTGAATTGGAAATTCCAAAATGCATCACCTCGCATTTGCCTGGATTGAACTCCATCTGCCATTTCTTCGCCCAACACTCCAATCTATCTATATTCTGCTGCATTCTCCGACAGTCCCCTTCACTGTCTGCTATTCCACCAATCTTAGTGTCATCTGCAAACTTGCTGATCAGACCATCTATACCTTCCTCCAGATCATTTCTGTATTTCTTCTGCAGAGTTCTTGGATATATCTGATAAGGACCAGGAGAATTACCGACCTTCATACAATCTAATACTTGCAACACCTCCCTTATGATATACAATGTTCCTAAGATATCGCCACTAACTTTCCCAAATTCCCAACTCCTCATGTCTTTTTCCACAGTAAACACAGAGAATTATTGGTTGAGGACCTCACCCATCTCTTGCGGTTCACACGTATATATCCACATTGGTCTTTGAGGGGATCTACTCTCTCTCTAGTTATTCTTTTTTCATTAATATACTTAAAGAATCTCTAATCTTCTCAGCCAAAGCTATCTCATGCCCCCATTTCATCATCCTGATTTCCTTCTTCAGTAAACTCCTGTATCCTGTTTATACCTTCAGGGATACCTTTGATCCCCGCTGCCTATTCCTGAACCAAGATGCTTCCTCTTTTCTGGTCAACACTTCAACACCTCTTCTCATCTAGGGTTCCCCACTCCTGCCAACCTTGCCCTTCACCTCACAGGTATACACAGACCTTGAACTCTAGCTACCGCATTTTGAAAGGCCTCCCATTTGCCAGAGGTCCCTTTGCCTGCAAACAAACTGCTCCAATCAACCCCTGCAAGCTCCTGTCTAATTCTGTCAAAATTTGCTTTGCCCCAATTTAGAACCTGAACCTGTGGACCAATTTTGTCCTTCTCCATAACTGTTTTAAAATTAATAGACCAATGGTCATGGTCCCAAAGTGCTCCCCCACTGTCACCTCAGTCACCTGTCCTGTCCTATTTCCCAAGAGTAGGTCGAGTTTTGCCCCTTCCTGAGTATGACCCTTTATTTACTGCTTAAGGAAACTTTACTCTACACATTTAACAAATTCCACCCCATCTAAGCCCTTAACACAACGGCAGTCCCAGTTTATGTTAAGAAAATGAAAATCCCATCCTCTGACAAACATATGGTTGTAAGTCTCCCCAGTTTGCCCACATAATTGTTCCTGTATTTTCCGTTGACTATTTGGGGGCCTATTGTAGAACTTCAATAAAGTAACCATCCCTTTATGATGACAATTTTAGTGTCCTTACATACCCCCTTTTTTTTGCCAAATTATATATGGGCCTACAGTGGAATGTGCCTAAGGAAGGCTCAGAGTAATAATATCACTAATTCCTGTTAATCTGGCTGATGGTTGGGAGTGATGGTGTACCAAAACACAAAAAAAAGGTCCACTCTTTGACATTTCAAAAACAGTGTAATGGAATTTTCAAAATCCAGAGACAAGCGCTTCCAAGCTAGCACTTTGATAGTCCTGCACTGCAGTTCAGCCTGGACTGCAAACCTGATGAACAGACAGAACTGATTTCACAGCCAGCCGGCTGAAGAGTTAAGTGTCAACAACTGACCTAGCAAATTCATCAAATGCAGAGGATGTATGGGTTTTCACGAGAATATTTGCTGATACTGCAGGAACAGAAAGACTTCACACAAAGCCTCACATTCAGATAGCAATTAGGGGACTTAAATGTCAGTAGCAGATTTACTTGAGGTTTGATTCAAAGGATGAAGTGTCAATATCTAAACTAGTGATCATCCAATTGCTCAAACTTAATTAGCTCCTCCTGACCTTCATGGTCAACCTGGTAGTGCCACAGATTAATACAGAATGGAAACGGTCCCATTGGACTAAGCTGGTCCATGCTGCCCACTGAGCTAGTTTCAATTGCCCACATTTGGTCCATATCCCTCTAAACCCTTCTGATCCATATACTTATCCAAATGTTTTTAAAATATTGTTATATTATCTGCCTCAACCACTTTCTCTGGCAGCCCATTCCATATATGCACCACTCTCTGTGCAAAGACATTGCCCCTCAGGTCCTTCTTAAATCTTTCCCCTCTCACCTTAAACCTATGCTGTGTAGTTTTCAACTCACCGAACCTGAGAAAAAGACGATAGGGATTCATTCTATCCATGCCCCTCATGATTTTATACCCCTCAATAAGGTCACCCCTCATTCTCTTACGTTCCAAGGAATAAAGTCCTATTCTGACCAACTTGTCCCTATACCTCAGGCTACTAGTCCTAGCAACATCCTCATAAACCTAATAAAATGTGAGGCTGGATGAACACAGCAGGCCAAGCAGCATCTCAGGAGCACAAAAGCTGACGTTTCGGGCCTAGACCCTTCATCAGAGAGGGGGATGGGGGGAGAGAACTGGAATAAATAGGGAGAGAGGGGGAGGCGGACCGAAGATAGAGAGTAAAGAAGATAGGTGGAGAGGGTGTAGGTGGGGAGGTAGGGAGGGGATAGGTCAGTCCAGAGAAGACGGACAGGTCAAGGAGGTGGGATGAGGTTAGTAGGTAGCTGGGGGTGCGGCTTGGGGTGGGAGGAAGGGATGGGTGAGAGGAAGAACCGGTTAGGGAGGCAGAGACAGGTTGGACTGGTTTTGGGATGCAGTGGGTGGGGGGGAAGAGCTGGGCTGGTTGTGTGGTGCAGTGGGGGGAGGGGATGCACTGGGCTGGTTTAGGGATGCAGTAGGGGAAGGGGAGATTTTGAAACTGGTGAAGTCCACATTGATACCATATGGCTGCAGGGTTCCCAGGCGGAATATGAGTTGCTGTTCCTGCAACCTTCGGGTGGCATCATTGTGGCACTGCAGGAGGCCCGTGATGGACATGTCATCTAGAGAATGGGAGGGGGAGTGGAAATGGTTTGCGACTGGGAGGTGCAGTTGTTTGTTGCGAACTGAGCGGAGGTGTTCTGCAAAGCGATCCCCAAGCCTCCGCTTGGTTTCCCCAATGTAGAGGAAGCCGCACCGGGTACAGTGGATGCAGTATACCACATTGGCAGATGTGCAGGTGAACCTCTGCTTAATGTGGAATGTCATCTTGGGGCCTGGGATGGGGGTGAGGGAGGAGGTGTGGGGACAAGTGTAGCATTTCCTGCGGTTGCAGGGGAAGGTGCCGGGTGTGGTGGGGTTGGAGGGCAGTGTGGAGCGAACAAGGGAGTCACGGAGAGAGTGGTCTCTCCGGAAAGCAGACAGGGGAGGGGATGGAAAAATATCTTGGGTGGTGGGGTCGGATTGTAAATGGCGGAAGTGTCGGAGGATAATGCGTTGTATCCGGAGGTTGGTAGGGTGGTGTGTGAGAACGAGGGGGATCCTCTTGAGGCGGTTGTGGCGGGGGCGGGGTGTGAGGGATGTGTCGCGGGAAATGCGGGAGACGCGGTCAAGGGCGTTCTCAATCACCGTGGGGGGAAAGTTGCGGTCCTTAAAGAACTTGGACATCTGGAATGTGCACTCCCGCACATCCCAGTTGTCCAAGTTCTTTAAGGACCGCAACTTTCCCCCCACGGTGATTGAGAACGCCCTTGACCGCGTCTCCCGCATTTCCCGCGACACATCCCTCACACCCCGCCCCCGCCACAACCGCCCCAAGAGGATCCCCCTCGTTCTCACACACCACCCTACCAACCTCCGGATACAACGCATTATCCTCCGACACTTCCGCCATTTACAATCCGACCCCACCACCCAAGACATTTTTCCATCCCCTCCCCTGTCTGCTTTCCGGAGAGACCACTCTCTCCGTGACTCCCTTGTTCGCTCCACACTGCCCTCCAACCCCACCACACCCGGCACCTTCCCCTGCAACCGCAGGAAATGCTACACTTGTCCCCACACCTCCTCCCTCACCCCCATCCCAGGCCCCAAGATGACATTCCACATTAAGCAGAGGTTCACCTGCACATCTGCCAATGTGGTATACTGCATCCACTGTACCCGGTGCGGCTTCCTCTACATTGGGGAAACCAAGCGGAGGCTTGGGGACCGCTTTGCAGAACACCTCCGCTCAGTTCGCAACAAACAACTGCACCTCCCAGTCGCAAACCATTTCCACTCCCCCTCCCATTCTCTTGATGACATGTCCATCGTGGGCCTCCTGCACTGCCACAATGATGCCACCCGAAGGTTGCAGGAACAGCAACTCATATTCCGCCTGGGAACCCTGCAGCCATATGGTATCAATGTGGACTTCACCAGTTTCAAAATCTCCCCTTCCCCTACTGCATCCCTCAACCAGCCCAGTGCATCCCCTCCCCCCACTGCACCACACAACCAGCCCAGCTCTTCCCCCCCACCCACTGCATCCCAAAACCAGTCCAACCTGTCTCTGCCTCCCTAACCGGTTCTTCCTCTCACCCATCCCTTCCTCCCACCCCAAGCCGCACCCCCAGCTACCTACTAACCTCATCCCACCTCCTTGACCTGTCCGTCTTCCCTGGACTGACCTATCCCCTCCCTACCTCCCCACCTACACCCTCTCCACCTATCTTCTTTACTCTCCATCTTCGGTCCGCCTCCCCCTCTCTCCCTATTTATTCCAGTTCCCTCCCCCCATCCCCCTCTCTGATGAAGGGTCTAGGCCCGAAACGTCAGCTTTTGTGCTCCTGAGATGCTGCTTGGCCTGCTGTGTTCATCCAGCCTCACATTTTATTATCTTGGAATCTCCAGCATCTGCAGTTCCCATTATCTCTCATCCTCATAAACCTTCTTTGTGCACTCTCCAGTTTAACTATGTCTTTCCTATAAGAGGGTTACCAAAACTGTACATAAGACTCCAAGTGCAGCCTCACCAATGATTTATACAACTGTAATAAAGTGTCCCACGTCCCATACTCCGTGCCTGAATTGATGAAGGCCAGCATGCTAAATGCCTTCTTCACCACCCTGACCACCTGTGACGCTGCTTTCAAGGAACAACATACTGGTACTCCCAGGTCCCTCTGTTCCACAACACTCCTCAGGACCTTACCATTTACTGTATAACTCTTACCTTGGATTGACTTTCCAAAGTGCAACATCTCACACTTACCTGCATTGAAGTGCATTTGTCAATCCTCAGTCCCCTTCACCATATGATTAAGATCCCTCTGTAATTTTTAATAACCTTCTTCGCTTTCAATGATAATTTTGCATAATCTGCAAACTTACTAATGATACCTTGCGCATTCATATCCAGATCGTTTATGTAAATTACAAATAACAAAGATCCCAGCATCAATCCCTGTGGCACACCACTAGTTACTGGCCTCCAATCGGAAAAACAACCTTAAACCATCACCCCCTGCCTTCTATCGTCAAACCAACTGTCAATCCAATTAGCTAGCTCTCCCTCGATCCCATGTGACCCAACTTTCATAACTGGCCTGCCTGAAGTCCATGTCGACAACATCCATTGCCCTACCCTCATCTATCCTGTTGGTAACCTCTTTGAAAAACTCAGATTTGTCAGACATGATTTCCCACAGACAAATCTATGATAACAACCCTGATCAGACCCTGACTATCCAAACGTTGGTTGACCCATCCCTCAGTATATTCTCCAAAAACTTGACAATAATGTCAGGCTCACTAGCCTGTAGTTCCCTGGCTTGTCTTTGCTACCTTTCGTAAACAATGGAACAACATTAGCCACCCTCCAGTCTTCTGGAACTTCACCAGTGGCTAAACATGAAGCAAAAATCTCTGCAAAGGCCTCTGGAATTTCTTCCCCAGTCTCCATAATGTTTGAGCATAGACCTGATCAGGCCCTGGGGATTTATCCACATGAGTGTGCTTTAAGGCTGTAAACACCTCCTCTCTGGTAATACATACATGGTTCAAAACATCCTCACTTGTTTCACTTATTTCCCTAGCATCCATGATTCTCTCCTCAGTAAATACTTAGGAGCAATATTCATTAAAAATCTCTCCCCTCTCCTGTGGCTTCACATAGATGGCCGTGCTGAGCTTTAATGGGACCTGTTCTCTTCCTAGCCACCTCTTTACTCTTAATGTAGCTATAGGACCTCTTGGGATTATGGAGGTGAAAAGGTTCTTACATGTATGTGGCTCAAATTCACTTGACATTTCTTGACCATGTCCAGAAAGTGATGAGACAACAGTTCATCCAGTAGAAGGTAGACCGGAACCCCACGATTTGCAGCCTCCAACACCTCAGCAAACAGGTCGATGTCAGTAAAAATGTCCATTACAATCGCAATAACCTGCCGAGGGACAAACACAAAGCCAAAACATAACATCAGTTCAACATTCCACTGCAGCATGTCAACAAAACCACAGTCCTGGATGGTGAAGGATGGCAATTTCATTCCCTAAAGGACATTAGTGAGTCAGATGGGTTTTTTCCTGATAATCAACACTGGATACATAGTCACCATTAGACTCTTAATGCCAGATATTTATTGAATTCAAATTCCACCAGCTGCCGTGGTGGGATTCGAACCCCGGCCCGGAAAGCATTATCTGTGTCCCTGGGTTAACAATCCAGTGACAATACCACTAGGCCATTGCCTCCCCATGCCATGGGCAGAAACTTGAAAGGGTTCAGAAAAGACTTAGGAGGATGTTGCCAGAGTTGGAGGTTTTGAGCTGTAGGGGGGGGAGGCTGAATAGGTTGGATTATATTCCTTGGAGCATTGGAAGATGAAGGGTGACCTTAGAGGTTTATAAAATCATGAGGGGCATGGATAGGGTGAGTAGCCAAGGTATTTTCCCCAGGGTGGGGGTGTCCAGACCACAGGGGATAGGTTTAAGGTGAGGGAGGAATGATTCAAAAGGGACCTAAGCGGCAACTTTTTCCACATTCAGGGTGTGCATGTAAGGAATGAGCTGCCAGAGAAAGTGGAGGAGGTGGGTACAATGAGAACATTTAAAAAGCATCTGAATGGGTATATGAATAGGAGGGGTTTAGAGGGATATGGGCCACATGCTGGCAAATGGGATCAGATTAATTTTGGATATCAGGTTGGCATGGGCGAGTTGGACTGAAGGGTCTGTTTCTGTGCTGTACAGTTGTATGGCTCTGATTAAGAAGATAGGAATAACCACAGCAACATCCTGGCAGTCAGTTGAACAGCGATAGGGTGTGGAAAAATTTAAGGGTAATTAGCAGAGAATTCACATCATAAAAGTCTGGAGAAGTAGTCCATTTCGCCTATCAAGTCTTCTCTGCTACTTAGTGAAATCATAGCTGATCCGACAATCCTCAAAGTCACACTCCTGCTCTTGTCCCATATCGCTTCTCTCCGTTACTGGTCAAAAAAACCAATCGATATCGGCCTTGAATAAAGCACCTTTGTAAATTTAGGTACAAATAGAAGTCAATGGATATAAACTTATCGCCTTTATAGAGATATGTTTATGAACATATCAAAGTTGGAAACTAAATATTCAGGAGGTATGAAAGTTTTCAGAAGGACATATAGGAAAGTGTGGCTCAGTGGCTTTATACGATTTGGAGCAACTACAAAATCAAGAACTGATCTTGGATCAGGTGGTACAGAATCCACATGGGCGAAAGAAAGAAATAACAAGAGGAAGATGACACTGGTGAAAGTAGTCTCTCAAACCCCTAACATGTCTGTTCTGTAAAAGAGATAAACGCACACAATATACCTCAACAACTACCACCTGGTGGCTCTGACTTCTATAATTATGAAGTGATTTGAAGGTTACTCATGGCTCATATCAACTCTAGCCTGCCTCAAACTCTTGCAATTATCCTACTGGCGCAAAAGGTCCATGGCAGGTGCCATCTCCATAGTCCTGTACTCATCCCTGGAACATGGGGCGGCACGGTGGCTCAGTGTTTAGCACTGCTGCCTCACAGCACCAGGGATCCAGGTTCAATTCCAGCCTCGGGCGACTGTCTGTGTGGAGTTTGCACATTCTCCCCGTGTCTGCGTGGGTTTCCTCCCAGTGCTCCAGTTTCCTCCCACAGTCCAAAGATGTGCAGGCTAGGTGGATCAGCCATGCTAAATTGCCCAAAGTGTTCAGGGGTGTGTGGGTTATAGCGAAAAATGTTGTTAAACTTGAGAGGGTGCAGAAAAGGTTGGACAGTTTGAGCTATAGGGAGAGGCTGAATAGATTGGGGCTTTTCCCTACAGCATTGAGGCTGAGGGATGACTTTATGGAGGTTTATAAGGTCATGAAGGGCATGGATAGGATGAATACCAAAGTCGAGATTTCCGACTCTAGGAAAAGGAGAGCTTATTTTTAAAGTAAAGGGGGAAAGTTTAAAAATGACCTGACAGGTAACTTTTTCATGCAGAGGGTCGTACACGTATGGAACGAGCTGCTAGAGGAAGTGGTAGAGGCTGGTACCATTACAACATTTGAAAGGTATCTGGATGGGTACATGAATAGGAAGGGTTTAGAGAGGTTGACCAAATGCTGGCAAATTGGACTAGGTTAGATAATAAAATGAGAGGCTGGATGAACACAGCAGGCCAAGCAGCATCTCAGGAGCACAAAAGCTGACGTTTTGGGCCTAGACCCTGCTCCTGAGATGCTGCTTGGCCTGCTGTGTTCATCCAGCCTCACGTTTTATTCCCTTGGACTAGGTTAGATTGGGATCTCAGTCAGCACAGCCGAGTTGGACTGAAGAGTCTTTTTCCGTGCTGTATGACTGTACAACAAAAGTCAGTATGAAGGCAAACGGTGAGGGTGACACAAGGAATTAATTGAGCGATATAGACTAGCTAACTGAGTGGGCAAATATTTGGCAGATGGAAAATAATTGTGGGAAAATGTGCTGCTTTGGCAGGAAGAATCGAGGAGTTGATTATTATATACATAGAGAAGGAGCGCAGCAAGTTACAATACAGAGGAATTTGGAGTATCTAGTGTATGAATTACAAAAAGCAAATACCAAATTCAGTGGGTAACAAGGAAAGAAAGTGGTATATTGGCCTTTATTTCAATGGGAATGTGACATAAAAGTATGGAGTTATACAAGGCACCAATCACACCACAACTGAATACTGTGAATCGTTTCAGGAACCGTATCGAAGGAAAAATATCCTGGCATTGGAGACAGTCTGCAGACTTTTCACTAGCTTGATCCCTGATGTAGAGGGGTTTCCTTATGAGGAGAGTTTGAGTACTTGGAGTATAACTCTCATACTCTATGACTGAGTACTCATTGAAGAGGAATAGAAGAATTAGGCATGAGACAAAAAAACTGCAGATGCTGGACTACAAGGTAGACAAATGAGAGGCAGGAAGAACACAGCAAGCCAGGCAGCATCTGGAGGAAATGAGAAGTCAACATTTTGCACATTACCCTTATACAGAACTGATGTGGGGTTTTGGGGGGGTGGGGGGGGGTGTGGTGTTCAGGTGTGGGAAGGGTAGTGGAACAGTGAACCAACCAGGTTGTACCTCCTCCTACTACTACTGCTATCACCACCATTCCGATACCCTCCACCAACACCCATCCTCACATCCAGTCCTGAAGAAGGGCAAAACGTTGACTTCTCCTTTCCTCCAAATGCTGCCTGGCTTGCTGTGTTCTTCCAGCCTCCTGGTTGTCTACCCTAGAAGAATGAGGAATGTTACAGAAACATAAAAAATTCTTGTGGACTTGACAAAGTAGATGTAGAAAGGTTATGGGAGAGTCCAGGACCAAAAGGTATAATCTCAGAATAAGTGGTCCCACATTTAAGATAGAGATGAGGAGGAATTTCTTCTCTGAATCTGCAGAATTCTTTATCACAGAGGGCTGTCGAGGTGAGGTAATTAATTATATTCGAGGCGGAGATATAGATTTTTAAATTAGTTGTGGAATCAAGGGTTATGGGGATAAGGCAAGGCAGGGAAGTGGAGTTGAGGATCATCGGATAAGCCATGACTTCTACTCAGCTTTGTGTCATCGGCATCTGTGGGAGAAAAAACGTTAACATTTCGAGGCCAGTGACTCTTCATCAGAACCTGCCCTGCTTCTTACTGTACTCATACCACGCTCCTACTTGAGTCTTAACTAATCTTTTCTCTTTGCATATCGATAGAAGGTTTTACAATGAGTTTGCATGCTCCCCATAAGCTTAGTCGTGTATACTTATTATCTCTCTCTTTATCAACCCCTTTGTCAATGCTTTGCCAACAGTAGAGATCCATTTTCAAATTAACCTTGTTGCAACCAACCAAGGGTTTTGTATGAACGTAGAGCGCGGGAGCCGTGGTTTACGAGGAGGTGGAATCTCTGATCAAGAGGAAGAAGAAGGCTTCTGTTAGGATGAGATGAGAAGGCTCAGTTAGGGCGCTTCAGGGCTACAAGGTAGCCAGGAAAAACCTAAAGAGAGAGCTCAGAAGAGCCAGCAGGAGATATGAGAAGTTGTTGGCGGATAGGATAAGGGTAAATCCTAAGGCTTTCTATAAGTATTTAAGGAATAAAAGAACGACGAAAGTAAGATTAGGGCCAATCAAGAATAGTAGTGGGAAGTTGTGTGTGGAGTCAGAGGAGATAGGGGAAGCACTAAATGAATATTTTTCAACAGTATTCACACAGGAAAAAGACAAAGACAATGTTGTCGAGGAGAATACTGAGATACAGACTACTCGACTTGGTGGGATTGAGGTTCACAAGCAAGAGGTATTAGAAATCGTACAGAGGGTGAAGATAGATAAGTCCCCTGGGCCAGATGGGATTTATCCTAGGATCCTCTGGGAAGCCAGGGAGGAGATTACCGAGCCTTTGGCATTGATCTTTAACTCGTCATTGTCTACAGGAATAGTGCCAGATGACTGGAGGATAGCAAATGTGGTTCCCCTGTTCAAGAAGGGGAGTAGAGACAACCCTGGTAATTATAGACCAGTGAGCCTTACCTCAGTTATTGGTAAAGTGTTGGAAAAGCTTATAAGGGGTAGGATTTATAATCATCTAGAAAAGATTAAATTGATTAGGGGTAGTCAGCACGGTTTTGTGAAGGGTAAGTCGTGCCTCACAAACCTTATTGAGTTCTTTGAGAAGGTGACTAAACAGGTAGATGAGAGTAAACCGGTTGATGTGGTGTATATGGATTTCAGCAAGGTGTTCGATAAGGTTCCCCACAGTAGGCTATTGTACAAAATGCGGAGGAATGGAATTGTGGGAGATATAGCAGTTTGGATCGGAAATTGGCTTGCTGAAAGAAGACAGAGGGTGGTAGTTGATGGGAAACGTTTATCCTGGAGTCCAGTTACTAGTGGTGTACCGCAAGGGTCGGTGTTGGGTCCACTGCTGTTTATCATTTTTATAAATGGCCTGGATGAGGGGGTAGAAGGATGGGTTAGTAAATTTGCTGGCGACACTAAGGTTGGTGGAGTTGTGGATAGTGACGAAGGATGCTGTAGGTTGCAGAGAGACATAGATAAGCTGCAGAGCTGGGCTGAGAGGTGGCAAATGGAGTTTAACGCGGACAAGTGTGAGGTGATGCACTTTGGTAGGAGTAATCAGAAGGCAAAGTACTGGGCTAATGGTAAGATTTTTGGTAGTGTAGATGAGCAGAGAGATCTCAGCGTCCATGTACACAGATCATTGAAAGTTGCCACCCAGGTTGACAGGGCTGTGAAGAAGGCATACAGTGTTTTAGCTTTTATTAATAGAGGGATCCAGTTCCAGAACCAAGAGGTTATGCTGCAGCTGTACAAAACTCTGGTGCGGCCGCACTTGGAGTATTGCGTACAGTTCTGGTCACCACATTATAAGAAGGATGTGGAAGCTTTGGAAAGGGTGCAGGGGAGATTTACTGGGATGTTGCCTGGTATGGAGGGAAGGTCTTACAAGGAAAGGCTGAGGGACTTGAGGCTGTTTTCATTAGAGAGAAGAAGGTTGAGAGGTGACTTAATTGAAACATATGAAATAATCAGAGGATTAGATAGGATAGATAGGGAGAGCCTTTTTCCTAGGATGGTGACGGTGAGCACGAGGGGGCATAGCTTTAAATTGAGGGGTGAAAGATATAGGACAGATGTCAGAGGTAGTTTCTTTACTCAGAGAGTAGTAAGGGAATGGAACGCTTTGCCTGCAATGGTTGTAGATTTGCCAACTTTAGGTACATTTAAGTCGTCATTGGATAAGCATATGGACGTACATGGAATAGTGTAGGTTAGATGGGCTTGAGATCGGTATGACAGGTCGACACAACATCGAGGGCCGAAGGGCCTGTACTGTGCTGTAATGTTCTATGTTCTATAAGAAGGGGAGCCAGTTCATCTGTCCTCACCCAGTGGCTTAACTATTTGGGATATCTAGTCTGGAGCTGTAATGAATTGGGGAATTTCACCTGAGGTCTGGGCATAATGCTGACTAACATAAATGCTGTGATGAAATTGTACAGATGGTTCACGAGAGTAGTCTAGTTCATTTATACAAGGAACTTGAAAAAGGATTTACTAAATTATATGACAGATTTATTTGCAAATTATAGCCAATTAGACTAACGGAAAAATGACAAAATGGATACAAAATTATTTAAGGGACATCTAGTTGTTCAGATCATGAATCTCCTTACCTGGGTAGCTGACCTAATGAGTCTCCTGACTTCCTCCTTGATGCTGAGTGTGTCAGGGGCTGGTGGATGCACAAAGATAGTAACATCAGAGGGTCCCCTGCACATGTGAATATTCGGCCAGCCTAGATCTAGTGCAGGCGCAGCAATGTCAGTGTGAACTGGCCAATAGGTTCCTGATGAGTCTGATTCATCACAGTCACCTACAACAAACTGAAGCTCATCCAAAGGTACCACAGGTTTCTTCAGGTGCTTATTAATGTGCTCAATCTCAGTGCTGCTGAGAAAATCCACCTCTTTCTCTTCTGCCAGGAAGCGGTAGTAAGCATCAATTCCCTCCTCAGCAAGTAGGTCAATGGCAATGCGGTAATACTCCTTGTAGTGAGGTGGGACATGATTGGGATCGTTATCTACATCACCCAAGGTCGAACACTGAGAACGGTGTGCCATGTCTCAATCACTGCTGCTGCAACCTGCATATATAAGTCGGTATTAATCATAAACACAAACACACAGACCTGAATTAGTAACACTTACCAAACTATTGCTGCCTATGTTTATCATTGCTTTAGATGTGGGTTAGGGGGCTGAGAGCATTAACAGAAAATAGAAGATTTTGGAAATCATTACAAAACCCAAAGGAAACCGTAAGTGTATTGTTTTAGGTTAGAAAAATGGCTAACAACTAAAAGATAGAAGTTAATGTGATTAGAATAAGAGTTGGACACATTGATTCTGACCTGGAACAAGATCAACGTCCTTGCAGAGAGATTTGTGAATGTTGCTGGGGATATTTTCAGAGGGATGGAATTCCGACCAGTATTTCAGATGGGAGAGAGGCAGAGATGACATTCAAAGTTAAAACGCAATTAAGTGAGCCCCAAAGGGAGATGAAATGCAGGCTAGGAAAGAAAAAAAGTGAGTTTAGCAAGGTTATTTGGAATACATTTTAATGCAAGAAGATGGAGTAAGGCAGCTGAGCTAATGGCACAAATAGGCATGTGATATGTATGATATCATGGCTGTAACTGAGACTCGGCAGAAAGATGGGGCATAATTGCTAGCTCAACATTCCTGGTTATACGGCATTCAGATGAGATAGAAAGGGAATAGAAGAGGAAAGCGGTGTCACAATATTGATCAAAGAATCAAGTCTCGCAGTGAGGAGGGATGATCCGTCTTGGAAGAATCATCAAAACAGGCTAAGATAACAAGGTGTAGAGGTGGATGAACACAGCAGGCCAAGAAGCATCAGGGGAGCAGGGAAACTGATGTTTCAGGCCTAGACACTTCTTCATCAAAAGAGGCTATATGGGCAGAAGGGAGAAGTTGTTTTAATTCAGTCATGGGATATGGGAGTTGCTGGCTAGGACATTAGTGAATTAGATAGGTTTTTCCGAGAATCAATTCATAGGCCTGAGTTATAGGGAGAGGTTGACCAGAAGAGGACTTTATTCCTTGAAAGGTAAGAGATTGAGGGGTGACCTTACTGAGATGTATAAAATCATGACAGACTTAGATAGGATAAAGTGTATTGTCTTTTACCTAGGGATGGGGAGTTGAAAACTAGAGGCCATATTTTTAAGGTCAGATTTTTATTGAATTTAAATACCACCAACTGTCATGGCAGGACAGCGATAGGTCATCACCTCCCCAAATGCTGTGGGTAGGCTGGGGTAGTCTTCCTTGCAGCAGGCAAGATGGAGTGGAGACTTGATAGTGGTGTGTAAGATTATTAGGAGCAGAAAATAGGTAGGACAGGAAGGCAGTTTTCCCATTTGTAGAGAGATCAATAACCAGAGGGCAGAGATTTAAGGTATGAGGTTGAAGGCAGAGAGTTGAGGAGCAAATTTTTTTTTTCACCTGGAGGATTTTGGGAGTCTGGAACTTACTGCTTGAAAGGGTGGTTGGGTCAGAAATTCTCGTAGCATCGAAGCAGTATTTAGATATTCATTTATTTTGTCAAAGCTTCCAGGGATCTAAAAATGAGTTTGGTGTAAATCAGATCTTTGATGACTGATGGGGACATAATGGGCATAATGGCTTCCTTCTATGCTACAAATATCTAGGACTCCATGAATCACAATTGCTGAAATAGGATTTATGTGGGTAATGCAGTACGTGTTGTGTATGTGAAGTCTACAGTAGCATAATACAGCACGGAAACAGGGCCCTTCGGCCCGAACTGATCCATGCTAACCATGGTGCCTACTCAGCTAGCTCCAATTGCCTGCATTTGCTTCATATCCCTCTAATCCCTTACCATTCATGTACCTATCAAATTTTTTTTTTAAAATGCTGCTGTTGGACCTGCCTCAACCGCTTTCTTTGGCAGCCTATTCCATATAAGCACTATTTTCTACATGAAGACATTGCCCCTCAGGTCCTTCTTAAATCTTTCCGCTCTCACCTTAAAAATATGGCCTCTAGTTTTCAACTCCCCATCCCTAGGTAAAAGACAACACACTTTATCCTATCTAAGTCTGTCATGATTTTATACATCTCAGTAAGGTCACCCCTCAATCTCTTACCTTTCAAGGAATAATGTCCTATTCTGGCCAACCTCTCCCTATAACTCAGGCCTACTAGTACTGGCAACATCCTCGTAAATCTTCTTTGCACACTTCCAGGTTTAACTATGTCTTTCCTATAACAGCTTGACCAAAACTATACATAAGACACCAAGTGTGGCCTCACCAACAACTTGTACAACTGTAACATAACGTCCCAACTCCTATACTCAGTGCCTCGACCGATGAAGGCCAGCATGCTAAATGCCTTCTTCACCACCCTGTCCACGAGTGACACCACTTTCAACGAACTATGTACTTGTACTCCTAAGTTCCTCTGTTCCTCAACACTCCTCAGGACCTTACCATTTACTGTATAAGTCCCACCTTGGTTTGACTTTCCACACCTCACACTTATCTGTATTGAATTGCATTTGCCAATCCTCAGCCCACTTCCCCAACTGATCAAGATCCCTCTGTAATTTTTGATAACCTTCCTCGCTTTCAATGATGCCTCCTAATTTTGTATCATCTGCAAAGTTACTAATCATGCCTTGGACATTCACATCTAGACTATCTATGTAAACTACAAATAACAAAAGTCGTAGCACCAACCCCTGTGGCACACCACTAGTCACAGGCCTCCAGTCCAAGAAACAACCTTCAACCATCACCCTCTGCTTCCTAATCAGCTAGTTGTCTTTGGATCCCATGCGACTTAACCTTCATGACTAGCCTGCCATATGGGGCCTTACTAAAGTCCATATACAACATCCACTATTCTACACTTGGCTACCTCTTTAAAAAACCCTATAAGATGTGTCAGACATGGCTTCCCATGCACAAATTCATGCTGACTATCTGTAATCAGACTTTGACTATCCAAATAGTGGTTGCTCCTGTCCCTCAGTATCTTTTCCAATAAAGTTGCCTACCACTGATGTCAGACTCACTGGCCTGTAGTTCCCTGGCTTATCTTTGCTACCTTTCGTAAAGAATGGAATAACATTAGCTACCCTCCAGTCTTCTGGAACTTCACCAGTGGCTAAAGATGAAGCAAAAATCTCTGCAAAGGCTTCTGCAATTTCTTCCCTAGCCTCCCTTAATGTTCAAAGATGGGCCTGATCAGGCCCAGGGGATTTATCCACCTTCACGCACTTTAAAGGTTGCAAATACCTCCTCTCTGGTAATGTGTATGCAGTCCAAATCGTCCTCCTTTATTTCCTTAGCATCCATGATTCTCTCCTCAGTAAACACTGAGGAGAAATATTCATTAAAAATCTCCCCCATCTTCTGTGGCTCCACACACAGATGACCGTGCTGATTTTTCATGGACCGATTCTCTCCCCAGCCACTCTTTTACTCTGCATATAACTGCAGAACCTCTTGGGATTATCTTTAACTTTAACTTGCCACATCATCTCTCATCATCTTTTTGCTCTTCTGACGTCCCTCTTACATATGCTTCTTCACTTTTTATGGACATCAACAGTTCGCAAGAAAGGCATTTGATAAAGTGTCTTCTTTGGAAAATAGAAGTTAATGATAAAGGAGGTGATGGTAAATTGGGTATTTGATAGGCTAAGGGATAAATTGCACAGCTTTTTGGTGAAAAAAAAGAGTCTTTTTGTTGGCAGAAGTGTGCTGATTTGATTTGTTACAGTCAAGTTTATTAAGTGCAGTAAAAAGTTTTGTTTTGAGACCAGTACAGGCAGATGATAGCAAACAAGGGCATACAGATCATAGGGCACTTAGACAGAGTGAGACATACAAGGTTACAGCTCCACTGGAAGTGTACAAAGCAAGATCAACACTGCATTTGAAATTCGAGAGGTCCATTCAGCAGTCCGATAACAGCAGGGAAGAAGCTGTTCTTGAAACTGTTGATGCATGTTCAAGTTTCTGTATTTTCTGCCTAATGGAAAAGAGTATTAGCAGGGTAAGAGGTGTCTTTGATGTTCTAGCCATCCAGTCACACAGCATGGAAACAGACCCTTTTGGTCGACCAGTCCATGCAGAACATAATTCCAGACTATTCCGCCTGGGAACCCTGCAGCCATATGGTATCAATGTATCAATGTGGACTTCACCAGTTTCAAAATCTCCCCTTCCCCTACTGCATCCCTCAACCAGCCCAGTTCGTCCCCTCCCCCCACTGCACCACACAACCAGCCCAGCTCTTCCCCCCCACCCACTGCATCCCAAAACCAGTCCAACCTGTCTCTGCCTCCCTAACCGGTTCTTCCTCTCACCCATCCCTTCCTCCCACCCCAAGCCGCACCCCCCGCTACCTACTAACCTCATCCCACCTCCTTGACCTGTCCGTCTTCCCTGGACTGACCTATCCCCTCCCTACCTCCCCACCTACACTCTCTCCACCTATCTTCTTTACTCTCCATCTTCGGTCCGCCTCCCCCTCTCTCCCTATTTATTCCAGTTCCCTCCCCCCATCCCCCTCTCTGATGAAGGGTCTAGGCCCGAAACGTCAGCTTTTGTGGTCCTGAGATGCTGCTTGGCCTGCTGTGTTCATCCAGCCTCACATTTTATTATCTTAGACCCTCCTGCCTGCTTTCTGCAGCAACAAGAAGTGGAAATGGATGGGAGGTTATCTTGTGAGATTACCTGGGCTGTGCATACAGCTTTCTATAGTTTCTTACAGGTCTGGGCAGAGCAGTTGCCATACCGGGCCATTAAACACCTAGATAGGAGAGATAATGGGAACTGCAGATGCTGGAGAATCCAAGTGTGGAGCTGGATGATCACAGCAGGCCAAGCAGCATCTCAGGAGCACAAAAGCTGACGTTTCGGGCCTAGACCCTTCATCAGAAAAAGGGGGATGAGGAGAGGATTCTGAAATAAATAGGGAGAGAGGGGTAGGTGGACTGAAGATAGATAGAGGAGAAGATAGGTGCAGAGGAGAGTATGGGTGGGGACGTAGGGAGGGGATAGGTCAGTCCGGGGAGGACAGACAGTCCAAGGGGGCAGGATGAGTTTAGTAGGTATGAAATGGAGGTGCGGCTTGAGGTGGGAGGAGGGGAAAGGTGAGAGGAAGAACAGGTTAGGCAGGCGGGTCGAGCTGGGCTGGTTTTGGGATGCAGTGGGGGGAGGGGAGATTTTGAAGCTGGTGAAATCCACATTGACACCATTGGGCTGCAGGGTTCCCAAGCGGAATATAAGTTGCTGTTCCTGCAACCTACGGGTGGCATCATTATGGCACTGAAGGAGGCCCAGAATGGACATGTTGTCTAAGGAATGGGAGGGGGAGTTGAAATGTTTCGCAACTGGGAGGTGAATGCTTTCTATGGTGCATCTGTAAAAGCTGTGAGCTACCCTAGGATTCAGTACAGTGATCATTGCTTTTCTCTTTAAACACAAATATCCTGCACTTGGCAATAGGGAGCACAAGTTGAGGGTGCTACTCTTTACAATATTGCAGAATTTTCAGAAGAGGACATTAACAAACTTAGAACAAAGAAAATTATACAAGTGAAAGGTGGTAGATATTGGGGAGACGTCAGAGGTAGGTTCTTTACTCAGAGAGTGGTCGGGGCGTGGCATGCACTGCCGGAGAGGGCAGTTGGGAGTTGGCCTCATTAGGGGCATTTAAGTGGCTATTAGATAGGCGTTTGGATGATAGTATAAGGCAGCGGTGGCGGTTAGATAGACCTTAGGTTTAGGGTAAAAGTTTGGAACACCATCATGGGCTGAAGGGCCCGCACTGTGCTGTACTGTTCTATGTTCTAAAATTAGAGCACAGAACAGGCCCTTTGACCCTCCAAGCCTGCGCCAATGCAGATCTTCTATCTAAACCTGTTGCTTACTTTCCAAGGGTCTGTATCCCTCTGCTCCCTGCCCTTTCATGTATCAGTCTAGATATATCTTAAATGACGCTATCATGCCCACCTCTACCGCTTTGCTGGCAATGCGTTCCAGGCACCCACCACCCTCTGCGTACAGAACTTTCCACGCATATCTCCCTTAAAAACTTTTCCCTTCTCACCTTGAAATCGTGACCCCGAGAAATTGAGTCCCCTGCCCTGGGAAAAAGCTTCTTGCTATCCACCCTGTCTATACCCCTCATGATTTTATAGACCTCAATCAGGTCCCCCTCAACCTTTGTCCTTCTAACGTAAATAATCTTAATCTACTCAACCTCTCTTCGTAGCTAGTGCCCTCCATACCAGGCAACATCCTGATGAACCTCCTCTGCGCCCTCTCCAAAGCATCCACATCCTTTTGGTAATGTGGTGACCAGAACTGTACGCAGTACTCCAAATGTGGCCGAACCAAAGTCCTATACAATTGTAACATGACGTGCCAACTCTTGTGCTCAGTGCCCCAGAGGGACTGACTGAAATGGGCAGGTACAGTTTAATGCGGTTAAATCTGAAATGACACAAGTTGAGCAAAACCTGATGTGGAGACATTTTCATATAAATGGTATTATTTTGAGGGAAATATAGTGGGAGCCTAGGAGGCATATTTACAAATCCTTGTAGGTGCTAAGTCAGGTTGGTAAAATGGTTAAGTACCTGTACATAACATGTGGCTTTTTAAATGGGGACATGGAAACATGGAAGATAGGAGTGGGAGGTGGCCATTCAGCCCTTCAAGCCTTCTCCACGATCATGGCTGATTGTCCAACTCAATAGTCCAATCCTGCTTTCTCCCCATAGCTTGTGGTAATGAATTCCACAGGCTCACTCTTTGGGTGAAGAAATGACTCTTCATCTGTCCTAAATCGTCTACCCCCAATTCCTCATACTGCGACCCCTGGTTCTGGACACACCTACCATCAGTAACATCCTCCCTGTATCTACCCCGTTCAGTTCTGTTAGAAATTTATAAATTTCTATGAGATCCACCCATCAACCGCACCTCCTGTCACCCCCCCCCCCCCCCCCGCCGCCCATTCATCTGAACTCTTGTGAAAACAATCCCAACCTCGTCAATCTCTCTTCATACATCAAACCTGCCATCCCCGGAATCAGCCTGGTAAACCTTTGCTGCACTCCCGAGGGCAAGAGCATCCTTCCTCAGAAAAGGAGACCAAAACTGCACACAATATCTCAGGTGTGGTCTCACCAAGGCCCTCTAAGACTGCAACCACACACCCTGCTCCTGTACTCAAATCCTCTCACAATGACATTGAACATAATAACAAGGAAGTCAGGCTGAACATTTGTAGACCGAGGTTCATCCTTAGCTGGAGCTTTGTATATAATTTAGGAAGGTTGCAAAAGCCTGGGAGGTAGCACAGAGTAGGTTTAGGTGTAATCAGATAGAAAGAGTGGAGAAGACCATAAGACAATAGAAATAGCAACGGGGTGGGTCATTCGGGCCCTCAAGCCTGCTCTGCCAATTCTTGTCTGATCCAGATCCAACAATCCACATGTGCACTTTCTTGCCCTTTCCTCATAACCCTTGATTCCCTGACTGATCATGAATTTATCTCAGCCTTAAAGATGTACAAGGACTCTGTCCCCATAGCTCTCTGTGGCAAGGAGTTCCAAAGATACTCAACCGTCAGAGAAGAAATTCCTAACCTCAGTCTTAAACTGGCACCCCTTTATTCTGAGACAGTGCCCTCTAGTCCTGGACTCTGCCTCGAGGGGAAACATCCTCTCAGCATTAAGCCTAACAAGTCCCTGAAGTATCCTCTATGTTTCAACAACATTGCTTCTCATTCTTCTAAACTCCAGTGAGTAGAATTGCTCATAAACCATTCCCACCATACTGCGGATCATTGTTGTGCCCAAATGAAATAGTCTTCCCTTAAATAAGGGGATCAAACTGCTCACAGTACTCCAGATGTGGTCTCACCAGCACCTTGTACAGCTAACATAGAACATAACAGCACAGTACAGGCCCTTCGGCCCTCGATGATGTGCCGACCTGCCATACCAATCTGAAGCCCATCTAACCTACACAATTCCATGTACATCCATATGCTTGTCCAATGATGACTTAAATGTACTTAAAGTTGGCAAATCTACTACCGTAGCAGGCAAAGTGTTCCATTCCCTTACTACTCTGAGTAAAGAAACTACCTCTGACATCTGTCCTATATCTTTCACCCCTCAATTTAAAGCTATGCCCCCTCGTGCTCGCTGTCACCATCCTAGGAAAAAGGCTCTCCCTATCCACCCTATCTAACCCTCTGATTATTTTATATGTCTCAATTAAGTCACCTCTCAACCTTCTTCTCTCTAATGAAAACAGCCTCAAGTCCCTCAGCCTTTCCTCGTAAGACCTTCCCTCCATACTAGGCAACATCCTAGTAAATCTCCTCTGCACCCTTTCCAAAGCTTCCACATCCTTCTCATAATGCGGTGACCAGAACTGTATGCAATATTCCAAGTGCGGCCACACCAGAGTTTTGTACAGCTTCACCATAACCTCTTGGTTCCGGAACTCGATCCCTCTGTTAATAAAAGCTAAAGCACTGTATGCCTTCTTAACAGCCCTGTCAACCTGAGTGGCAACTTTCAAGGATCTGTGTACATGGACACCGAGATCTCTCTGCTCATCGACACTAAGAATCTTACCATTAGCCCTGTACTTTGCCTTCTGGTTACTCCTGCCAAAGTGCATCACCTCACACTTGTCTGCATTAAACTCCATTTGCCACCTCTCAGCCCAGTTCTGCAGCTTATCTATGTCTCTCTGGAACCTACAGCATCCTTCGTCGCTATCCACAACTCCACCGACCTTAGTGTCGTCTGCAAATTTACTAACCCATCCTTCTACGCCCTCATCCAGGTCATTTATAAAAATGACGGACAGCAGTGAACCCAACACCGACCCTTGCGGTACACCTGCAGCTGCAGTAAAACTTCCTTACTTGCATACTCCAAACCCCTTGAAATAAGGGCAAGTATTCCATTAGCCTTCCGGGGTACCTGCTGTACCTGTGTGCTAACTTTCTTGTTTTTGCATACTTATACCCGAGTCCTTTGGGTTGCAGCTTTCTGCAATTTTTCCCTATTTAAATAATACTGTTATTTTGATCTCACTTTCAAATGAATAACGTTACATTTTCCCACATTATACTCTATTTACCAACTTTTTGACCATTTCTCAATTCCTCTGTCACCTGTTTGTATCCCTTTCACAACTTGCTTTCCACCTATTTTTGTGTTGTCCACAATACGACAGGGTACAGTACTTGTTTCCTTCCTCCAAGTTATTAACGTGTATTATTATGGTCCCTGCACTGATCCTTGCAGAACCCCGCTGGTTATAGCTGACTAACCTGAAAGAAAAGAGATAACAAAGTGTGGAGCTGGATGAACACAGCAGGCCAAGCAGCATCTTAGGACCACAAAAGCTGACGTTTCGGGCCTGGACCCTTCATCAGTCTGATGTAGGGTCTAGGCCCGAAACGTCAGCTTTTGTGCTCCTGAGATGCTGCTTGGCCTGCTGTGTTCATCCAGCTCCACACTTTGTTATCTCGGATTCTCCAGCATCTGCAGTTCCCATTATCTCTAACCTGAAAGAAAAACCCTTTATGCCCACTTGCTGTTTCTTGCCAATATACTACCTCCAGCTCTGTGGGCTGTCATCTTATGGCTGAATGTTTTGTAAGGTACCTTGTCAAATGCTTCAGGAAGTCCAAACACATTTACTGATTTCCCCCCTATCCACTCTAGTTGAGACTGCCTTGAACATTCTAATAAATTTGTCAAATGCAATTTTCCTCTCATGAAGCCATGCTGACGCTAATTGATGAGATTATGACATTACAAATGTTCTGCAGTTACTTTTCCAATAATTGATTGCAATACTTTTCCAACAACAGATCTAAGGCTAATCAGTTTACAACTGGGATTGTTCTCCTTACAGTAGAGAATGTTAAGGAAATATGTCATTTTTATTTCTTCCTGGGAATATGGACATTGATGGCAAGGTCAACATTTGTTGCCCATCCTGAACTGTCTTAAGAAGTTGCTGATGAGCTACCTTTTAGAATATAACCCTTATGATTTTTCAGTCATAGTTCAGTACAACTGAGTAGTCTTGCTTGGCCATTTCAGAGGGCATTTAAGAGTCAACCACATTTTTGCTACAGAGAAAATAAAGAGGAATGCTTATGATGTTCTAAAATTTCCACATAGTAATGTGACTTGAAGAATATTCAGCTGTATTGCAATGGAGAAAAGGAGATTGAAGTACATCATGCTTTAATATTACAAATACTGGCATGAGGGGATGATTGATTGCTTTTGCAATTTGAATGGGTGATGTGAGAGAAGAGAGTGATTTACACGATATTAGAATCAGCATCTCAAATAGGTAAGGCTATAATTAAAGCGGACGGAATATTGGAATTTATGCTAAGAGACACAGAAGTGTCGAGGTACAATATTAAATCCAGAAAGGGCTTGGTGAGCTTGCTAACTCAACTTTTTTCAAATTTACTTCTGAGACATGGGCATTGCTGGCTGGGCCAGCATTTAGTGACCATCCCTAACTGCCCTTGAGAAGGTGACTGTGAACTGCCTTTTTAAAATCACCACAATCCATGTGCTGTTGGAAGATCCACAAAGCACTGAGGGAGAGAATTCCAGGATTTTGACCCAGCAACACCGAAGGAACAGCAATATATTTCCAAGTCAGGACAGTGAGTGGTTTGGAGGGGGTGGTGTTCCCATGTATCTGCTGCCCTTGCCCCTCGAGATGAACATAGAACATGGAACATAAAACAATACAGCGCAGAAATGGCCCTTCGGCCCTCGATGTTGCGCCGACCTGTGAACTAATCTAAGCCCCTCCCCCGACACTATCCCATCATTATCCATATGCTTATCCAAGGACTGTTTAAATGCCCCTAATGTGGCTGAGTCAACTACATTGGCAGGCAGGGCATTCCACACCCTTACCGCTCTCTGAGTAAAGAACCTGCCACTGACATCTATCACCCCTCAATTTGTAGCTATGCCCCCTTGTACAAGCTGAAGTCATCATCCTCGGAAAAATACTCTCACTGTCCACCCTATCTAATCCTGATCATCCCGTATGTCTCTATTAAATCCCCTCTTAGCCTCCTTCTCTCCAACGAGAACAGAACCAGATCCCTCAGCCTTTCTTCATAGGGCCTTCGCTCCAGACCAGGCAACATCCTGGTAAATCTTCCCTGCACCTTTTCCAATGCTTCCACATCCTTCCTGTAATGGGGTGACCAGAGCTGGACCCAATATTCCAAATGAGGCCGCACTAGTGTTTTGTACAGTTGCAGCATGACATCACGGGTCTGGAACTCAATCCCTCTACCAATAAAACCTAACACACCGTAAGCCTTTTTAACAGCACTATCAACCTGGGTGGCAACTTTCAGGGATCTGTGTACATGGACACCAAGATCCCGCTGCACATCCACACTACCAAGAATCTTTCCATTGACCTGGTATTCTGCCTTACTATTATTCCTCCCAAAGTGAATCACCTCACATTTATCCGTATTAAACTCCATTTGCCACCTTTCAGCCCAATTCTGCAGTTTATCCAAGTCTCCCTGCAACATTCTTCCACACTGTCCACCACTCCACCGATTTGAGTGTCATCTGCAAACTTACTAACCCATCCATCTATGCCTGCGTCCAAGTCATTTATAAAAATGACAAACAGCAGTGGTCACAAAACACATCCTTGAGGCACACCACTAGTGACCTGACTGCAGGCTGAATATTTTCCATCAACCACCACTCATTGCCTTCTTACAGAAAGCCAGTTTCTAATCCAAACTGCTAAATCTCCCTCAATCCCGTGCCTCTGTATTTTCTCCAATAGCCTACCATGAGGAACCGTATCAAAGGCTTTACTGAAGTCCATGTACACCACGTCAACTGCCCTTCCCTCATCCACATGCTTGGTCACCTTCTCAAAAAACTCAGTGAGGTTTGAGAGACACGACCTGCCCTTGATGAATCCATTTTGACTATCTCCAATCAAACTGTCGCTTGCTAGATGATTATAAATCCTATCTCTTATAATCCTTTCCAAAACTTTTCCTACAACAGACGTAAGGCTCACCGGTCTATAATTACCTGGGTCATCCCTGCAGCCCTTCTTGAACAAGGGCATAACATTTGCAATCCTTCAGTCCTCTGGTACTAAACCTGTAGACAATGAGGACTCAAAGATCAAGGCCAAAGGCTCTACCACCTCCTCCCTAGCTTCCCAGACAATCCTCGGAAAAATCCCATATGGCCCAGGGGATTTATCTACCTTCACACCTTCTAGAATTGATAACACTTCCTCCTTACTAACCTTAATCCTTTCAATTCTAGTAACCCGTAACTAAGTCATCTCCTCTACAATATTCTCCTGTTCCTCAGTGAAAACAGATGAGAAATAATCATTTAGCACCTCCCCAATCTCCACAGGGTCCACACACAACTTCCCACTTCTGTCTTTGACTGGCCCTATTCCTACCCTAGTCATCCTCTTATTCCTCACGTACCTATAGAAAGCTTTTGGGTTCTCCTTTATTCTACCTACTAATGTCTGCTCAAGTCGCCTCCTTGCTCTTCTTAACTCTCTCTTTAAATCCTTCCTAGCTAATCTGTAACTCTCCATCGCCTCATCTGATCCATCTCGTCTCAACGTCACATAAGCCTCCCTCTTCCGCTTAACAAGAGATACAATTTCTTTAGTAAACCACGGTTCCCTTACCTTATCGCTTCCTCCCTGCCTGACAGGGACATACCTATCAAGGACACACAATATCTGTTCCTTAAACCAGCTCCTCATTTCGAATGTCCCCATCCCCTGCATTTTGCTAACCCATTCTATGCCTCCTGAGTCATGCCTACTCGCATTATAATTGCCCTTCCCCCATCTATAACTCTTGCCCTGTGGCATGTTCCTATCCCTTTCCATCGCTAAACTAAACATAACCGAATTATGGTCACTCTCTCCAAAGTGCTCACCTACCACTAAATCAAACACCAGGCCTGGTTCCTTCCCAAGTACCAGATCCAGTGTGGCCTTCCCTCTTGCCGGCCCTTCAACATACCATGTCAGGAAACCCTCCTGCACACATTGGACAAACACTGATCCATCCGACGTAGTAGGGTTATAGCATTTCCAGTCAATGTTGGGGAAGTTAAAGTCTCCCATAATGACCACCCTGTTCCTTTCACTCCTGCCCAGAATCATTTTACCAATCCTCTCCTCCACATCTCTGGAACTTTGCGGAGGCCTATAAAAAACTCCCAGCAGTGTTACCTCTGCTCTCCTGTTTCTGACCTCAGCCCATACCACCTCAGTCGATGAGTCCTCATCAAAAGTTCTTTCAGCCACCGTTATACTGTCCTTGACTAACAAAGCCACACCTCCCCTTCTTTTAGCACCTTCCCTGACCTTAATAGAACTTTTTTGAGTGCGAGCAGCAGCGGAGGCAAGACGGACCCGGAAGACTGCAGCTAAGGTAAAGCAGTTTATTTTTAAAATTACTTACCGGTAGCGGGCAGCGGTTTTTTTTTTCCTCTTTCAGAGAAGGAGCGGGAGCATCAGAGGAAGTGACGAGGACCAGAGGGGCAGCCGGGAAGGAAAGCAGTGAGTATAAATACTCACCCTTCGACGCCTACGGCCTTTTTGAGTGCGAGCAGCAGCGGAGGCAAGACGGACCCGGAAGACTGCAGCTAAGGTAAAGCAGTTTATTTTTAAAATTACTTACCGGTAGCGGGCAGCGGTGTTTTTTTTTTCCTCTTTCAGAGAAGGAGCGGGAGCATCAGAGGAAGTGACGAGGACCAGAGGGGCAGCCGGGAAGGAAAGCAGTGACCATATATATCAGCAAGGCGGCTTAACCCGAGACTCTACAACTGTAGTGTCTCCCACCCGCCCTCCTCCTCTAACCTAGTTAATAAGGTAAGGTTCATTCTAAACTTTCTCTATTGAACATAAGTTTGTTATTAATTTGTTATTATTACTTGAAGTGAGCTTTCTGCTTTAGTATTGAGTGGGTGTTCAGATAAGTGGGGTATGGATGCTAGGGCAGTTGCTTGCTCCTCCTGCAAAATGTGGCAGTTGGGAGATGTGGCACACGTCTCCGCTGGCTACATCTGCGGGAAGTGCACCCAGCTACAGCTCCTTGAAAACCGTGTTAGGGAAATGGAGCTGGAGCTGGATGAACTACGGATCATTCGGGAGGCAGAGGGGGTAATTGAGAGGAGTTATCGGGAGTTGGTCACTCCTAAGGCTCAGGACGAGGATAGATGGGTTACAGTTAGGGGGAGGAAAGGGGACAGACAGACAGTGCAGAGATCCCCTGTGGGCATTCCCCTCAGCAATAAGTATACCGTTTTGGATACTGCTGGGGGGGTTGACCTACCAGAGGAAAGCCATAGTAGTCAGTTCTCTGGCACTGAGCCTGACACTGTGGCAAAGAAGGGAAGGGGGCAGAATAGAAAAGTACTCGTGGTAGGGGACTCGATAGTTAGGGGAATCGACAGGAGATTTTGTGGGCAAGATCGGGATTCCCGGAAGGTATGTTGCCTCCCTGGTGCCAGGGTCCGGGACGTCTCCGATCGGGTGTATAAAGTTCTGAAAGGGGAGGGTGAACAGCCAGAAATCGTGTTACATATTGGCACAAATGATATAGCCAGAAATAGGTTTGAGGATATAAAAAGTGATTTCAGGGAGTTAGGATGGAAGCTGCAGAGCAGGACGAACAGAGTAGTGTTCTCTGGTTTACTACCGGTGCCACGAGATAGCGAGGTGAGGAACAGGGAGCGGGCGCAGCTGAACACGTGGCTACGCAGCTGGTGTAGGAGGGAGGGTTTCAGATATGTTGATAATTGGGATGCCTTCTGGGGAAGGTGGGACCTGTACAAGAAGGACGGGTTGCATCTGAACTGGAAGGGGACCAATGTCCTGGGTGGAAGGTTTGCTCGAGTAGTTCGAGAGGGTTTAAACTAGTATGGCAGGGGGGTGGGAACCTGAGCTGTATACCAGAGGTGAGCGTTGATGCAGGTGAGGCAGTAGCAAGAGGTAGACCAGCTAGTGGGAAGGATTTTCCTGGGAAGGAACCAAGGGATCGGTTAAAGTGTGTTTGCTTTAATGCAAGGAGTATCAGGAATAAAAGTGATGAACTTAGAGCATGGATCAGTACCTGGTGCTATGATGTTGTGGCCATAACAGAGACATGGGTTTCTCATGGGCAGGAATGGTTGCTGGATGTTCCAGGGTTTAGAGCATTTAAAAAGAATAGGGAGGGGGGAAAAAGAGGAGGGGGTGTAGCACTACTAATCAGAGAGGGTATCACAGCTACAGAAGCTTCCTTTGTCGAGGAAGATCTGCCTACTGAGTCAGTATGGGTGGAAATTAGGAACAGCAAGGGAGTAGTCACCTCGTTAGGGGTTTACTACAGGCCCCCCAATAGCAGCAGGGAGATTGAAGAAAACATAGGTCGGCAGATTTTGGAAAAGTGTGGACGCAGTAGGGTTGTTGTAATGGGTGACTTTAACTTTCCCAATATTGATTGGAACCTCCTTCGAGCAGAAGATTTGAATGGAGCTGTTTTTGTAAGGTGTGTTCAGGAGGGTTTCCTAACGCAGTACGTTGACAGGCCGACGAGGGGAGAGGCCATTCTAGACTTGGTGCTCGGAAACGAGCCGGGGCAGGTATCAGATCTTGTGGTGGGAGAGCATTTTGGTGATAGTGACCATAACTGCCTCACATTCTACATAGCTATGGAGAAGGAGAGGATTAGGCAAAATGGGAGGATATTTAATTGGGGAAGAGGAAACTATGATGCGATTAGACACGAGTTAGGAAGCATGGACTGGGAGCAGTTGTTCCATGGTAAGGGAACTATAGACATGTGGAGATGGTTTAAGGAACAGTTGTTGGGAGTGATGAGTAAATATGTCCCTCTGAGACAGGCAAGACGGGGTAAGATTAGGGAACCTTGGATGACGAGAGCGGTGGAGCTTCTAGTGAAAAGGAAGAAGGTAGCTTACATAAGGTGGAGGAAGCTAGGGTCAAGTTCAGCTAGAGAGGATTACATGCAGGCAAGGAAGGAGCTCAAAAATGGTCTGAGGAGAGCCAGGAGGGGGCACGAGAAAGGCTTGGCAGAAGGAATCCGGGAAAACACAAAGGCATTTTACACTTACGTGAGGAATAAGAGAATGGTCAAAGAAAGAGTAGGGCCGATCAGGGATAGCATAGGGAACTTGTGTGTGGAGTCTGAGGAGGTAGGGGAAGCCCTAAATGAGTTTTTTGCTTCTGTCTTTACGAAAGAAACGACCTGTGTAGTGAATGAAACCTTTGAAGAGCAGGTGTGCATGCTGGAATGGATAGAGATAGAGGAAGCTGATGTACTGAAAATTTTGTCAAACATTAAGATTGACAAGTCGCCAGGCCCGGATCAGATTTGTCCTCGGCTGCTTTGGGAAGCGAGAAATGCAATTGCTTCGCCACTTGCGAAGATCTTTGCATCCTCGCTCTCCACTGGAGTCGTACCTGAGGACTGGAGAGAGGCAAATGTAATTCCTCTCTTCAAGAAAGGAAATAGGGAAATCCCCGGCAATTATAGACCGGTAAGTCTCACGTCTGTCGTCTGCAAGGTGTTAGAAAGGATTCTGAGGGATAAGATTTATGACCATCTGGAAGAGCATGGCTTGATCAAATACAGTCAACACGGCTTTGTGAGGGGTAGGTCATGCCTTACAAACCTTATCGAGTTTTTTGAGGATGTGACTAGTAAGGTTGATGAGGGTCAAGCTGTGGATGTGGTGTATATGGACTTCAGTAAGGCATTTGATAAGGTTCCCCATGGAAGGCTCATTCAGAAGGTCAGGAGGAATGGGATACAGGGGAACTTAGCTGCTTGGATACAGAATTGGCTGGCCAACAGAAGACAGCGAGTGGTAGTAGAAGGAAAATATTCTGCCTGGAAGTCAGTGGTGAGTGGGGTTCCACAGGGCTCTGTCCTTGGGCCTCTACTGTTTGTAATTTTTATTAATGACTTGGACGAGGGAATTGAAGGATGGGTCAGCAAGTTTGCAGACGACACAAAGGTCGGAGGTGTCGTTGACAGTGTAGAGGGCTGTTGTAGGCTGCAGCGGGACATTGACAGGATGCAGAGATGGGCTGAGAGGTGGCAGATGGAGTTCAACCTGGATAAATGCGAGGTGATGCATTTTGGAAGGTCGAATTTGAAAGCTGAGTACAGGATTAAGGATAGGATTCTTGGCAGCGTGGAGGAACAGAGGGATCTTGGTGTGCAGATACATAGATCCCTTAAAATGGCCACCCAAGTGGACAGGGTTGTTAAGAAAGCATATGGTGTTTTGGCTTTCATTAACAGGGGGATTGAGTTTAAGAGTCGTGAGATCTTGTTGCAGCTCTATAAAACTTTGGTTAGACCGCACTTGGAATACTGCGTCCAGTTCTGGGCGCCCTATTATAGGAAAGATGTGGATGCTTTGGAGAGGGTTCAGAGGAGGTTTACCAGGATGCTGCCTGGACTGGAGGGCTTATCTTATGAAGAGAGGTTGACTGAGCTCGGTCTCTTTTCATTGGAGAAAAGGAGGAGGAGAGGGGACCTAATTGAGGTATACAAGATAATGAGAGGCATAGATAGAGTCGATAGCCAGAGACTATTTCCCAGGGCAGAAAAGGCTAACACGAGGGGTCATAGTTTTAAGCTGGTTGGTGGAAAGTATAGAGGGGATGTCAGAGGCAGGTTCTTTACGCAGAGAGTTGTGAGAGCATGGAATGCGTTGCCAGCAGCAGTTGTGGAAGCAAGGTCATTGGGGTCATTTAAGAGACTGCTGGACATGCATATGGTCACAGAAATTTGAGGGTGCATCCATGAGGATCAATGGTCGGCACAACATTGTGGGCTGAAGGGCCTGTTCTGTGCTGTACTGTTCTATGTTCTATGTTCTATGTTCTATAGAACATAGAAAAGTACAGCACAGTACAGGCCCTTCGGCCCACGATGTTGTGACGTGGAATAATCCTAATCCAAAAATAAAATAACCTAACCTACATTCCCCTCAATTCACTGCTGTCCATGTGCATGTCCAGCAGTCGCTTAAATGTCACTAATGACTCTGCTTCCACGACTACCACTGGTAAACTATTCCATGCGCTCACAACTCTCTGGGTGAAAGATCTAAACCCTGGAAATTGCCACATCCATTCCTGACCCTGCTCTATCCACGTCTCCAAAATGGCCATAACATCCAAGTCCCAGCTGCCTATCCATGTTGCAAGCTCACCTACCTTATTCCGGATACTCCTGGCATTAAAGTAGACACACTTCAATCCAGCTTGCTGTCTGCCAGCACACTCCTGTCCATGTCCTCCCTACACAGACTTGGGCACTTGTCCACATTGTGTGGTAGATGCTAGTGTTGTAACTGTACTGGAATAGCTTGGCCAGGGGAGTGACAAGTTCTGAAGCACAAGTCTTCAATACTATTGCTGGAATGTTGTCATGACCCATAGCTTTTGAAGCATCCAGTGGTTCCACCCATTTCTTTGGGGCAGCATGGTGGCTCAGTGGTTAGCACTGCCGCCTCACAGCACCAGGGAACCGGGTTCAATTCCAGCCTCCGGCAACTGTCTGTGCGGAGTTTGCACATTCTCCCCGTATCTGTGTGGGTTTCCTCCGGGTTCTCCGGTTTCCTCCCATAGTCCAAAGATGTGCAGGCTAGGTAGATCGGCCATGCTAAATTGCCCGTAGTGTTCAGGGGTGTGTGGGTTATAGGGGGATGGGGATGGGTCTAGGTGGGATGCTTCAAGGGGCGGCGTGGACTTGTTGAGCCGGAAGGCCTGTTTCCACACTGTAGGGAATCTAATCTAAAAAAAATGGAATGAATTGAAGGGGCTATAGACTGGTATCTGTGATGCTGGAGACAGCTGGAGGAGTAGGGGATGGATCTGGTTTCAATACATCCCTGCTCTTGTATCCTAGCACTGCCAAAATGAAAATGAACATTTGTCTTCCTGACTGCCAACCAAACTTGCATATTAAGTCTCTCTGTCGACTATATCAAACCCTTTCTAAATGTTGTATGTCTCAATGAGATTACTATCACTCTTCAAAACTCAAGACAAAATAGACCAATTTATTCAACCTGTCATCATACTGCCAGCAATAACATGGTCGCCCTAATTTACTGAACACCTACTACAATACCTCCAAAGTAAGCATATGCTTTCTTAATGTGGAGAGCAAAATCTTCACATGCACTCACTACCCAAGATGTTGCCTCACCAAATTCCTGTAAAATTATTGCCAATTCCTTTATTCTTCTTCTCCAATCTCTTTGTTATTCAGGCCAACATGTAATTGCCTTCCAAACTGCTTGCTGCGCCTGCATGCTCTACGTACAAGTACACCCAAATCTCTGAACTTTTCAAGTTCTACACCTTTTGAAAATATTGTCTTTCTATTCTAATGACCAAACTGAATAACTTCACAATTCCTCACAGTGTCAATATCTGGGGGAAATTACCATTGACCAGAAATTAGACTCGACATATAAATGTGGCTACATGAGCCAGAGGTGTTACATAGGAACAGGCCATTCAACCAACAAACCTACTCCTCTATTTAGTATGCTAACGGCTGATCTAATACTTCATTACCTTTTACCCAAACTATCCCCATAACCTTTATGCATAACCTCAAATTTATTAACCTCTACTTTATTTTTAAAATTGTGCCCCCTGGCTCTAGACTCCGCAACTAAGGGAAATATCTTATGTGCATCTACCCTGTTGTATGAGCTTTAGGATTTTGTATGCTTAAATTAAATCATCCCTCATTCCTTGAAATGGCAAGAGAATATAAGCTCAATTTGCCCAATCTCTCTTCATAGGTCAGTCCTGCCACTCCAGGAACAAATCTGTCAACTTTCATTGCTTGATTGGCACCATATCCTCAAATATCTCCCCACCACCGATACTCAGTAGCAGCATTGCATACTACGTACAAGATGTACTGGAGAAATTCAAAAATCCTTAGACATCACTTTCCAAACTCAGTGTCATCTAAAAGAACGAGGGCTGCAGACACATGGGGGCACCGCCACCTGCAAGTGGCCCTACAAGGCACTCACTATTATAACATGGAAATATACTGCCATGCCAACAATGTCACCAGGTCAAAACTCTGGAGATCCTTCCCTAAAGGCATCGAGGATCAACCGACCGCAGATGAAATATGGTGGTTGAAGGCAGTGGCTAACTTTCTAAAAGGCTGCAGGGTTACTTGGACAGGCTGGCTTATTGGACAAATGCAATATAATATGGATAAATGTGAGGTTATCATTGAGATGAGGAAGAATTTCTTCACCCAGAGAGTTGTGAACCTGTGGAATTCTCTCCCACAGGAAGCTTTTGCGCCAGACCCACACACAGGGTCACGGGCACTTTCCTGCGCACACACACACAGGCACAAGGGCGCGGGCACTTTCCTGCACGCACACGCACATACACACATGCTCACCTGCACACAACAGGACAATTTAGCACGGCCATCCACCTAACCCGCACACCTTTGGACTGTGGGAGGGAAATCCATGCAGATATGGGGAGAACATGCAAACCACACAGACAGTCTCCCAAGGGTGGAAATGAACCAGGCCTCTGGTGCTGTGAGTCAGCACTGCTAGCCACTGTGCCACACGAGTCTTCACCAAAATCCTTGCTATAAACCATGTAGACTCAATCAACTACACTGACCTCATCAAACCTCCTTGTTATTTCCTCAAAACAATCAATGATGTTAGTCACAGCAGGCTCGAGGCGCCAAATAGCTTCCTCTTGTTCCAATTTCATATCATTCTTACTGGCCCTTAATTATTTTGGCTACACTTGGCTCCCACTTTTTAAAAAAAAGGAGTAACACGTTAGCTGTTCTCCATTTCTCCATGGGATACACAACAGCAGTTAGTGACACACACACACACACGGTCACGGGCCCTTTCCTGCGTGCACACACGCACACACACGGTCACGGGCCCTTTCCTGCGTGCACACGCGCACACACACGGTCACGGGCCCTTTCCTGCGTGCACACGCGCACACACACGGTCACGGGCCCTTTCCTGCGTGCACACGCGCACACACACGGTCACGGGCCCTTTCCTGCGTGCACACGCGCACACACACGGTCACGGGCCCTTTCCTGCGTGCACACGCGCACACACACGGTCACGGGCCCTTTCCTGCGTGCACACGCGCACACACAGGGTCACGGGCCCTTTCCTGCGTGCACACGCGCACACACAGGGTCACGGGCCCTTTCCTGCGTGCACATGCACACACAGGGTCACGGGCCCTTTCCTGCGTGTACGCGCACACACAGGGTCACGGGCCCTTTCCTGCGTGCGCGCACACACAGGGTCACGGGCCCTTTCCTGCGTGTACACGCACACACAGGGTCACGGGCCCTTTCCTGCGCGCGCACACGCACACACACGGTCACGGGCCTTTCCTGCGTGCGCGCACACACACAGGGTCACGGGCCCTTTCCTGCGTACGCGCACACACACAGGGTCACGGGCCCTTTCCTGCGTGCGCGCACAAACACAGGGTCACGGGACCTTTCCTGCGTGTGCGCACACACACAGGGTCACGAGCCCTTTCCTGCGTGCGCCCACACACACACAGGGTCACGGGCCCTTTCCTGCATGCACGCACGCACACAGGGTCACGGGCCCTTTCCTGCGTGCACGCACACACACAGGGTCACGGGCCCTTTCCTGCGTGCGCGCACACACACAGGGTCACGGGCCCTTTCCTGCATGCGCACACACACACAGGGTCACGGGCCCTTTCCTGCACGCGCACACGCACACACACAGGGTCACGGGCCCTTTCCTGCGTGCGCGCACACACACACAGGGCCACGGGCCCTTTCCTGCGTGCACACACGCACACAGGGTCACGGGCCCTTTCCTGCACGCACACACACACAGGGTAACGGGCCCTTTCCTGGGCGCACACACGCACACACACGGTCACGGGCCCTTTCCTGCGTGCACACGCGCACACACACGGTCACGGGCCCTTTCCTGCGTGCACACGCACACACAGGGTCACGGGCCCTTTCCTGCATGTACACGCACACACAGGGTCACGGGCCCTTTCCTGCGTACACACACACACGCGCACACACACAGGGTCACGGGCCCTTTCCTGCATGCGCGCGCACACACAGGGTCATGGGCCCTTTCCTGCGTACACACACACACGCGCACACACACAGGGTCACGGGCCCTTTCCTGCATGCGCGCGCACACACAGGGTCACGGGCCCTTTCCTGCGTGCGCACACACACAGGGTCACGGGCCCTTTCCTGCGTGCGCACACACACAGGGTCACGGGCCCTTTCCTGCGTGCGCACACACACAGGGTCACGGGCCCTTTCCTGCGTGCGCACACACACAGGGTCACGGGCCCTTTCCTGCGTGCGCACACACACAGGGTCACGGGCCCTTTCCTGCGTGTACACGCACACACAGGGTCACGGGCCCTTTCCTGCGTGTACACGCACACACAGGGTCACGGGCCCTTTCCTGCGTGTACACGCACACACAGGGTCACGGGCCCTTTCCTGCGTGTACACGCACACACAGGGTCACGGGCCCTTTCCTGCGTGTACACGCACACACAGGGTCACGGGCCCTTTCCTGCGTGTACACGCACACGCGCACACACACAGGGTCACGGGCACTTTCCCGCATGTACACACACACACACACACAGGGTCACGGGCCCTTTCCTGAATGTACCCCCACACACACACAGGGTCACGGGCACTTTCCCGCATGTACATCCACACACACACAGGGTCACGGGCACTTTCCCGCATGCACCCCCACACACACACAGGGTCACGGGCACTTTCCTGCATGTACACACACACACACACACACACACACACACACACACACACACACACACAGGGTCACGGGCACTTTCCCGCATGTACCCCCACACACACACAGGGTCACGGGCACTTTCCCGCATGTACATCCACACACACACAGGGTCACGGGCACTTTCCTGCATGCACCCCCACACACACACAGGGTCACGGGCACTTTCCTGCATGTACACACACACACACACACACACACACACAGGGTCACGGGCACTTTCCCGCATGTACCCCCACACACACACAGGGTCACGGGCACTTTCCCACATGTACCCGCCCCACACACACAGGGTCACGGGCACTTTCCTGCATGTACACACACACACAGGGTCACGGGCACTTTCCCGCGTGTACACACACACACAGGGTCACGGGCACCTTCCTGCATGTACACACACACACACAGGGTCACGGGCACTTTCCCGCGTGTACCCCCCAACACACACAGGGTCACGGGCACTTTCCCGCGTGTACACAAACACACACACACACACAGGGTCACGGGCACTTTCCTGCATGTACCCCCCCACACACACAGGGTCACGGGCACCTTCCCGCGTGTACACAAACACACACACACACACACACACACACACAGGGTCACGGGCACTTTCCCGCGTGTACACACACACACACACACACAGGGTCACGGGCACTTTCCCGCGTGTACACACACACACACAGGGTCACGGGCACCTTCCTGCATGTACACACACACAGGGTCACGGGCACTTTCCTGCATGTACACACACACACAGGGTCACGGGCACTTTCCTGCGTGTACCCCCACACACACACACAGGGTCACGGGCACTTTCCCGCATGTACCCCCACACACACACCGGGTCACGGGCACTTTCCCGCGTGTACACACACACACACAGGGTCACGGGCACCTTCCTGCATGTACCCCCCCATACACACAGGGTCACGGGCACGTTCCTGCATGTACCCCCCCATACACACAGGGTCACGGGCCCTTTCCTCCATGTACCCCCACACACACACAGGGTCACGGGCACTTTCCTGCATGTACCCCACACAGACACAGGGTCACGTGCACTTTCCTGCATGTACCCACACACACACAGGGTCACGGGCACTTTCCTGCGTGTACACACACACACAGGGTCACGGGCACTTTCCTACGTGTACCCCCACACACACACACAGGGTCACGTGCACTTTCCTGCATGTACCCACACACACACAGGGTCACGGGCACTTTCCTACGTGTACCCCCACACACACACACAGGGTCACGGGCACCTTCCTGCATGTACACACACACACAGGGTCACGGGCACTTTCCCGCGTGTACACACACACACACAGGGTCACGGGCACTTTCCTGCATGTACCCCACACACACACAGGGTCACGTGCACTTTCCTGCATGTACCCACACACACACAGGGTCACGGGCACTTTCCTACGTGTACCCCCACACACACACACAGGGTCACGGGCACCTTCCTGCATGTACACACACACACAGGGTCACGGGCACTTTCCCGCGTGTACACACACACACAGGGTCACGGGCACTTTCCCGCGTGTACACACACACACACACACAGTGTCACGGGCACTTTCCCGCGTGTACACACACACACAGGGTCACGGGCACTTTCCCGCGTGTACACACACACACAGGGTCACGGGCACTTTCCCGCATGTATACACACACACACACACACACACACACACAGGGTCACAGGCACCTTCCTGCATGTACACACACAGGGTCACGGGCACTTTCCTGCGTGTACCCCCACACACAAACAGGGTCACGGGCACCTTCCTGCGTGTACCCCCACACACACACACAGGGTCACGGGCACCTTCCTGCATGTACCCCCACACACACACACACACACAGGGTCACGGGCACCTTCCCGCATGTACACACACACACACACAGGGTCACGGGCACCTTCCTGCATGTACACACACACACACACACACACACAGGGTCACGGGCACTTTCCCGCGTGTATACACACACACACACACACACACACACACACACACACACACACACACACACACAGGGTCACGGGCACTTTCCCGCGTGTGCACAAACAGACACACACACACACAGGGTCACGGGCACTTTCCCGCGTGTATACACACACACACAGGGTCACGGGCACTTTCCCGCGTGTATACACACACACACACACACAGGGTCACGGGCACTTTCCCGCGTGTATACACACACACGCACACACACACACAGGGTCACGGGTACTTTCCCGCATGTACACACACACACACACAGGGTCACGGGTACTTTCCCGCATGTACACACACACACAGGGTCACGGGCACTTTCCCGCATGTACACACACACACACAGGGTCACGGGCACTTCCCCGCGTTTATACACACACACACACACACACACACACAGGGTCACGGGCACTTTCCTGCGTGTACACAAACACACACACACACACACAGGGTCACGGGCACTTTCCCGCGTGTACACAAACACACACACACACACACAGGGTCACGGGCACTTTCCCGCGTGTGCACAAACACACACACACACACACACACACAGGGTCACGGGCACTTTCCCGCGTGTACACACACACACACAGGGTCACGGGCACTTTCCCGCGTGTACACACACACACACACACACAGGGTCACGGGCACTTTCCCGCGTGTGCACAAACACACACACACACACACACACACACACACAGGGTCACGGGCACTTTCCCGCGTGTACACACACACACACAGGGTCACGGGCACTTTCCCGCGTGTACACACACACACACAGGGTCACGGGCACTTTCCCGCGTGTACACACACACACACACAGGGTCACGGGCACTTTCCCGCGTGTACACACACACACACACAGGGTCACGGGCACTTTCCCGCGTGTACACACACACACACAGGGTCACGGGCACTTTCCCGCGTGTACACACACACACACAGGGTCACGGGCACTTTCCCGCGTGTACACACACACAGGGTCACGGGCACTTTCCCGCGCGTACACACACACACACAGGGTCACGGGCACTTTCCCGCGCGTACACACACACACACAGGGTCACGGGCACTTTCCCGCGCGTACACACACACACACAGGGTCACGGGCACTTTCCCGCGTGTACACACACACACACAGGGTCACGGGCACTTTCCCGCGTGTACACACACACACACAGGGTCACGGGCACTTTCCTGCATGTACCCCCACACACACACACAGGGTCACGGGCACTTTCCTGCGTGTACCCCCACACACACACAGGGTCACGGGCACTTTCCCGCATGTACCCCCACACACACACAGGGTCACGGCAATTTCCCGCGTGTACACACACACACACAGGGTCACGGGCACTTTCCCGCGTGTACACACACACACACACAGGGTCACGGGCACTTTCCTGCATGTACCCCCCCACACACACAGGGTCACGGGCACTTTCCTGCATGTACCCCCACACACACACAGGGTCACGGGCACTTTCCCGCATGTACACACACACACAGGGTCACGGGCACTTTCCTGCGTGTACACACACACACACACACACACACACACACACAGGGTCACGGGCACTTTCCCGCATGTACACACACACAGGGTCACGGGCACTTTCCCGCGTGTACCCCCCCACACACACAGGGTCACGGGCGCCTTCCTGAATGTACACACACACACAGGGTCACGGGCACTTTCCCGCGTGTACCCCCACACACACACAGGGTCACGGGCACCTTCCCGCGTGTACCCCCACACACACACAGGGTCACGGGCACCTTCCTGCATGTACACACACACACACAGGGTCACGGGCACTTTCCCGCGTGTACACACACACACACACACAGGGTCACGGGCACTTTCCCGCGTGTACACACACACACACACAGGGTCACGGGCACTTTCCCGCGTGTGCACAAACACACACACACACACAGGGTCACGGGCACTTCCCCGCGTGTATACACACACACACACACACAGGGTCACGGGCACTTCCCCGCGTGTATACACACACACACACAGGGTCACGGGCACTTCCCCGCGTGTATACACACACACACACACACACAGGGTCACGGGCACTTTCCCGCGTGTACACACACACACAGGGTCACGGGCACTTTCCCGCGTGTACACACACACACAGGGTCACGGGCACTTTCCCGCGTGTATACACACACACAGGGTCACGGGCACTTTCCCGCGTGTATACACACACACAGGGTCACGGGCACTTTCCCGCGTGTATACACACACACAGGGTCACGGGCACTTTCCCGCGTGTATACACACACACAGGGTCACGGGCACTTTCCCGCGTGTATACACACACACAGGGTCACGGGCACTTTCCCGCGTGTACACACACACACAGGGTCACGGGCACTTTCCCGCGTGTACACACACACACACGGGCACGAGGAGTTTCCTACACATACATGCGCGCGCACAGTGTCACGTGCACTTTCCTGCGTGTACATGCACGCTCGCACACAGGGTCACGGGCACTTTCCTGCATGTACCCCCACACACACACAGGGTCACGGGCACTTTCCCGCGTGTACACACACACACACAGGGTCACGGGCCCTTTCCCGCGTGTACACACACACACACACACACACACACACACAGGGTCACGGGCCCTTTCCCGCGTGTACACACACACACACACACACATAGGGTCACGGGCACTTTCCCGCGTGTACACACACACACACAGGGTCACGGGCACTTTCCCGCGTGTACACACACACACACAGGGTCACGGGCACTTTCCCGCGTGTACACACACACACACACACACACACACACACACACACACACACAGGGTCACGGGCACTTTCCCGCGTGTACACACACACACACACACACACACGGGCACGGGCACGAGGAGTTTCCTACACATACATGCGCGCGCACAGGGTCACGTGCACTTTCCTGCATGTACATGCACGCGCGCACACAGGGTCACGGGCCCTTTCCCGCGTGTACACACACACACACACACACACACAGGGTCACGGGCACTTTCCCGCGTGTGTACACACACACACACAGGGTCACGGGCACTTTCCCGCATGTACACACACACACACACACACAGGGTCACGGGCACTTTCCCGCATGTACACACACACACAGGGTCACGGGCACTTTCCCGCATGTACACACACACACAGGGTCACGGGCACTTTCCCCGCGTGTACACACACACACACACACACACACACACACACACATACACATACACATACACACACATACACTGGCACGAGGAGTTTCCTACACATACATGCGCGCGCACAGGGTCACGTGCACTTTCCTGCGTGTACATGCACACGCGCACACAGGGTCACGGGCACTTTCCTGCATGTACCCCCACACACACAGGGTCACGGGCACTTTCCTGCATGTACCCCCACACACACAGGGTCACGGGCACTTTCCTGCATGTACCCCCACACACACACAGGGTCACCGGCCCTTTCCCGCGTGTACACACACACACACACAGGGTCACGGGCACTTTCCCGCGTGTACACACACACACACAGGGTCACGGGCACTTTCCCGCGTGTACACACACACACACACAGGGTCACGGGCACTTTCCCGCGTGTATACACACACACAGGGTCACGGGCACTTTCCCGCGTGTACACACACACACACACACACACACACACACACACACACACACACACGGTCACGGGCACTTTCCCGCGTGTACACACACACACACACACACACACACACGGGCACGGGGAGTTTCCTACACATACATGCGCGCGCACAGGGTCACGTGCACTTTCCTGCATGTACATGCACGCGCGCACACAGGGTCACGGGCACTTTCCCGCATGTACACACACACACACAGGGTCACAGGCACTTTCCCCGCGTGTACACACACAGACACACACACACACTGGCACGAGGAGTTTCCTACACATACATGCGCGCGCACAGGGTCACGTGCACTTTCCTGCGTGTACATGCACGCGCGCACACAGGGTCACGGGCACTTTCCTGCATGTACCCCCACACACACACAGGGTCACGGGCCCTTTCCCGCGTGTACACACACACACAGGGTCACGGGCCCTTTCCCGCGTGTACACACACACACAGGGTCACGGGCACTTTCCCGCGTGTACACACACACACACACAGGGTCACGGGCACTTTCCCGCGTGTACACACACACACACACACAGGGTCACGGGCACTTTCCCGCGTGTACACACACACACATGGGCACGGGCACGAGGAGTTTCCTACACATACATGCGCGCGCACAGGGTCACGTGCACTTTCCTGCGTGTACATGCACGCGCGCACACAGGGTCACGGGCACTTTCCCGCGTGTGTACACACACACACAGGGTCACGGGCCCTTTCCCGCGTGTACACACACACACAGGGTCACGGGCACTTTCCCGCGTGTGTACACACTCACACACACAGGGTCACGTGCACTTTCCTGCGTGTACATGCACGCGCGCACACAGGGTCACGGGCACTTTCCCGCGTGTGTACACACACACACACAGGGTCACGGGCCCTTTCCCGCGTGTACACACACACACACACAGGGTCACGGGCCCTTTCCCGCGTGTACACACACACACACACACACAGGGTCACGGGCACTTTCCCGTGTGTGTACACACACACACACAGGGTCACGGGCACTTTCCCGCGTGTACACACACAGGGTCACGGGCACTTTCCCGCGTGTACACACACACAGACACACAGACAGGGTCACGTGCACTTTCCTGCGTGTACATGCACGCGCGCACACAGGGTCACGGGCACTTTCCCGCGTGTACACACACACACGCGCGCACACAGGGTCACGGGCACTTTCCTGCATGTACCCCCACACACACACACACACAGGGTCACGGGCACTTTCCTGCATGTACCCCCACACACACACAGGGTCACGGGCACTTTCCCGCGTGTACCCACACACACACAGGGTCACGGGCACTTTCCCGCGTGTACACACACACACACAGGGTCACGGGCACTTTCCCGCGTGTACACACACACACACAGGGTCACGGGCACTTTCCTGCATGTACCCCCACACACACGCGCACACAGGGTCACGGGCACTTTCCTGCATGTACCCCCACACACACACACACACAGGGTCACGGGCACTTTCCCGCGTGTACCCACACACACACAGGGTCACGGGCACTTTCCCGCGTGTACACACACACACACAGGGTCACGGGCACTTTCCCGCGTGTACACACACACACACAGGGTCACGGGCACTTTCCCGCGTGTACACACACACACACAGGGTCACGGGCACTTTCCTGCATGTACCCCCACACACACACACAGGGTCACGGGCACTTTCCTGCATGTACCCCCACACACACAGGGTCACGTGCACTTTCCTGCATGTACCCACACACACACAGGGTCACGGGCACTTTCCTGCGTGTACACACACACACAGGGTCACGGGCACTTTCCTACGTGTACCCCCACACACACACACAGGGTCATGGGCACCTTCCTGCATGTACACACACACACAGGGTCACGGGCACTTTCCCGCGTGTACACACACACACAGGGTCACGGGCACTTTCCCGCGTGTACACACACACACACACAGGGTCACGGGCACTTTCCCGCGTGTACACACACACGCACAGGGTCACGGGCACTTTCCCGCATGTATACACACACACACACACACACAGGGTCACGGGCACCTTCCTGCGTGTACCCCCACACACACACAGGGTCACGGGCACCTTTCTGCATGTACCCCCACACACACACACACAGGGTCACGGGCACCTTCCCGCATGTACACACACACACACACACAGGGTCACGGGCACCTTCCTGCATGTACACACACACACACACACACACACAGGGTCACGGGCACCTTCCTGCATGTACACACACACACACACACAGGGTCACGGGCACTTTCCCGCGTGTACACACACACACACACACACACACACACACACACACACAGGGTCATGGGCACTTTCCCGCGTGTACACACACACACACACAGGGTCACGGGCACTTTCCCGCGTGTGCACAAACACACACACACACAGGGTCACGGGCACTTTCCCGCGTGTATACACACACACACACACACACAGGGTCACGGGCACATTCCCGCGTGTGCACAAACAGACACACACACACACAGGGTCACGGGCACTTTCCCGCGTGTATACACACACACACAGGGTCACGGGCACTTTCCCGCGTGTATACACACACACACACACACACACACACACACACACACACACACAGGGTCACGGGTACTTTCCCGCATGTACACACACACACACACACACACACACACACATACACATACACATACACACACATACACTGGCACGAGGAGTTTCCTACACATACATGCGCGCGCACAGGGTCACGTGCACTTTCCTGCGTGTACATGCACACGCGCACACAGGGTCACGGGCACTTTCCTGCATGTACCCCCACACACACAGGGTCACGGGCACTTTCCTGCATGTACCCCCACACACACAGGGTCACGGGCACTTTCCTGCATGTACCCCCACACACACACAGGGTCACCGGCCCTTTCCCGCGTGTACACACACACACACACAGGGTCACGGGCACTTTCCCGCGTGTACACACACACACACAGGGTCACGGGCACTTTCCCGCGTGTACACACACACACACACAGGGTCACGGGCACTTTCCCGCGTGTATACACACACACAGGGTCACGGGCACTTTCCCGCGTGTACACACACACACACACACACACACACACGGTCACGGGCACTTTCCCGCGTGTACACACACACACACACACACACACACGGGCACGGGGAGTTTCCTACACATACATGCGCGCGCACAGGGTCACGTGCACTTTCCTGCATGTACATGCACGCGCGCACACAGGGTCACGGGCACTTTCCCGCATGTACACACACACACACAGGGTCACAGGCACTTTCCCCGCGTGTACACACACAGACACACACACACACTGGCACGAGGAGTTTCCTACACATACATGCGCGCGCACAGGGTCACGTGCACTTTCCTGCGTGTACATGCACGCGCGCACACAGGGTCACGGGCACTTTCCTGCATGTACCCCCACACACACACACAGGGTCACGGGCACTTTCCTGCATGTACCCCCACACACACACAGGGTCACGGGCCCTTTCCCGCGTGTACACACACACACAGGGTCACGGGCCCTTTCCCGCGTGTACACACACACACAGGGTCACGGGCACTTTCCCGCGTGTACACACACACACACAGGGTCACGGGCACTTTCCCGCGTGTACACACACACACACACACAGGGTCACGGGCACTTTCCCGCGTGTACACACACACACATGGGCACGGGCACGAGGAGTTTCCTACACATACATGCGCGCGCACAGGGTCACGTGCACTTTCCTGCGTGTACATGCACGCGCGCACACAGGGTCACGGGCACTTTCCCGCGTGTGTACACACACACACAGGGTCACGGGCCCTTTCCCGCGTGTACACACACACACAGGGTCACGGGCACTTTCCCGCGTGTGTACACACTCACACACACAGGGTCACGTGCACTTTCCTGCGTGTACATGCACGCGCGCACACAGGGTCACGGGCACTTTCCCGCGTGTGTACACACACACACACAGGGTCACGGGCCCTTTCCCGCGTGTACACACACACACACACAGGGTCACGGGCCCTTTCCCGCGTGTACACACACACACACACACACAGGGTCACGGGCACTTTCCCGTGTGTGTACACACACACAGGGTCACGGGCACTTTCCCGCGTGTACACACACACAGACACACAGACAGGGTCACGTGCACTTTCCTGCGTGTACATGCACGCGCGCACACAGGGTCACGGGCACTTTCCCGCGTGTACACACACACACACAGGGTCACGGGCCCTTTCCCGCGTGTGTACACACACACAGGGTCACGGGCACTTTCCCGCGTGTGTACACACACACACACACACACAGGGTCACGGGCACTTTCCCGCGTGTACACACACACACACAGGGTCACGGGCACTTTCCCGCGTGTGTACACACACACACACACAGGGTCACGGGCACTTTCCCGCGTGTACACACACACACACACACACACACAGGGTCACGGGCACTTTCCCGCGTGTACACACACACACACAGGGTCACGGGCACTTTCCCGCGTGTGTACACACACACACACAGGGTCACGGGCACTTTCCCGCATGTACACACACACACACACACACACACACAGGGTCACGGGTACTTTCCCGCATGTACACACACACACAGGGTCACGGGCACTTTCCCGCATGTATACACACACACACACACACAGGTTCACAGGCACCTTCCTGCATGTACACACACAGGGTCACGGGCACCTTCCTGCGTGTACCCCCACACACACACAGGGTCACGGGCACCTTTCTGCATGTACCCCCACACACACACACACAGGGTCACGGGCACCTTCCCGCATGTACACACACACACACACACAGGGTCACGGGCACCTTCCTGCATGTACACACACACACAGGGTCACGGGCACCTTCCTGCATGTACACACACACACACACACACACACAGGGTCACGGGCACTTTCCCGCGTGTACACACACACACACACAGGGTCACGGGCACTTTCCCGCGTGTGCACAAACACACACACACACAGGGTCACGGGCACTTTCCCGCGTGTATACACACACACACACACACACACACACAGGGTCACGGGCACTTTCCCGCGTGTGCACAAACAGACACACACACACACAGGGTCACGGGCACTTTCCCGCGTGTATACACACACACACAGGGTCACGGGCACTTTCCCGCGTGTATACACACACACACACACACACACACACACACACACAGGGTCACGGGCACTTTCCCGTGTGTATACACACACACACACACACACACAGGGTCACGGGTACTTTCCCGCATGTACACACACACACACACACACACACACACACAGGGTCACGGGTACTTTCCCGCATGTACACACACACACAGGGTCACGGGCACTTTTCCGCATGTACACACACACACACAGGGTCACGGGCACTTTCCCGCGTGTGCACAAACACACACACACACACACACACACACACACACACACACACAGGGTCACGGGCACTTTCCCGCGTGTACACACACACACACAGGGTCACGGGCACTTTCCCGCGTGTACACACACACACACACACAGGGTCACGGGCACTTTCCCGCGTGTACACACACACACACAGGGTCACGGGCACTTTCCCGCGTGTACACACACACACAGGGTCACGGGCACTTTCCCGCGTGTACACACACACACACAGGGTCACGGGCACTTTCCCGCGTGTACACACACACACACAGGGTCACGGGCACTTTCCCGCGTGTACACACACACACACAGGGTCACGGGCACTTTCCCGCGTGTACACACACACACACAGGGTCACGGGCACTTTCCCGCGTGTACACACACACACACAGGGTCACGGGCACTTTCCCGCGTGTACACACACACACACAGGGTCACGGGCACTTTCCCGCGTGTACACACACACACACAGGGTCACGGGCACTTTCCCGCGTGTACACACACACACACAGGGTCACGGGCACTTTCCTGCATGTACCCCCACACACATACACAGGGTCACGGGCACTTTCCTGCGTGTACCCCCACACACACACAGGGTCACGGGCACTTTCCCGCATGTACCCCCACACACACACAGGGTCACGGCAATTTCCCGCGTATACACACACACACACAGGGTCACGGGCACTTTCCCGCGTGTACACACACACACACACACAGGGTCACGGGCACTTTCCTGCATGTACCCCCCCACACACACAGGGTCACGGGCACTTTCCTGCATGTACCCCCACACACACACAGGGTCACGGGCACTTTCCCGCATGTACACACACACACAGGGTCACGGGCACTTTCCTGCGTGTACACACACACACACACACACACACACACACAGGGTCACGGGCACTTTCCCGCATGTACACACACACAGGGTCACGGGCACTTTCCCGCGTGTACCCCCCCACACACACAGGGTCACGGGCGCCTTCCTGAATGTACACACACACACAGGGTCACGGGCACTTTCCTGCGTGTACCCCCACACACACACAGGGTCACGGGCACCTTCCCGCATGTACCCCCACACACACACAGGGTCACGGGCACCTTCCTGCGTGTACACACACACACACAGGGTCACGGGCACTTTCCCGCGTGTACACACACACACACACACACAGGGTCACGGGCACTTTCCCGCGTGTACACACACACACACACACACACACAGGGTCACGGGCACTTCCCCGCGTGTATACACACACACACACAGGGTCACGGGCACTTCCCCGCGTGTGCACACACACACACACACACACACACAGGGACACGGGCACTTTCCCGCGTGTATACACACACACAGGGTCACGGGCACTTTCCCGCGTGTATACACACACACAGGGTCACGGGCACTTTCCCGCGTGTATACACACACACAGGGTCACGGGCACTTTCCCGCGTGTATACACACACACAGGGTCACGGGCACTTTCCCGCGTGTATACACACACACAGGGTCACGGGCACTTTCCCGCGTGTATACACACACACAGGGTCACGGGCACTTTCCCGCGTGTATACACACACACAGGGTCACGGGCACTTTCCCGCGTGTATACACACACACAGGGTCACGGGCACTTTCCCGCGTGTATACACACACACAGGGTCACGGGCACTTTCCCGCGTGTATACACACACACAGGGTCACGGGCACTTTCCCGCGTGTATACACACACACAGGGTCACGGGCACTTTCCCGCGTGTATACACACACACAGGGTCACGGGCACTTTCCCGCGTGTATACACACACACAGGGTCACGGGCACTTTCCCGCGTGTATACACACACACAGGGTCACGGGCACTTTCCCGCGTGTATACACACACACAGGGTCACGGGCACTTTCCCGCGTGTATACACACACACAGGGTCACGGGCACTTTCCCGCGTGTACACACACACACAGGGTCACGGGCACTTTCCCGCGTGTACACACACACACACACACACACACACAGGGTCACGGGCACTTTCCCGCGTGTACACACACACGCACGGGCACGAGGAGTTTCCTACACATACATGCGCGCGCACAGTGTCACGTGCACTTTCCTGCGTGTACATGCACGCGCGCACACAGGGTCACGGGCACTTTCCTGCATGTACCCCCACACACACACAGGGTCACGGGCACTTTCCCGCGTGTACACACACACACACAGGGTCACGGGCCCTTTCCCGCGTGTACACACACACACACACACACACACAGGGTCACGGGCACTTTCCCGCGTGTACACACACACACACAGGGTCACGGGCACTTTCCCGCGTGTACACACACACACACACAGGGTCACGGGCACTTTCCCGCGTGTACACACACACACACACACACACACACACACACACACACACACACACACAGGGTCACGGGCACTTTCCCGCGTGTACACACACACACACACACACACAGGGTCACGGGCACTTTCCCGCGTGTACACACACACACACACACACACACACACACACACACGGGCACGGGCACGGGCACGAGGAGTTTCCTACACATACATGCGCGCGCACAGGGTCACGTGCACTTTCCTGCGTGTACATGCACGCGCGCACACAGGGTCACGGGCACTTTCCCGCGTGTACACACACACACACAGGGTCACGGGCCCTTTCCCGCGTGTACACACACACACACACACACAGGGTCACGGGCACTTTCCCGCGTGTGTACACACACACACACAGGGTCACGGGCACTTTCCCGCATGTACACACACACACACAGGGTCACGGGCACTTTCCCGCATGTACACACACACACAGGGTCACGGGCACTTTCCCCGCGTGTACACACACACACACACACACACACACACACACTGGCACGAGGATTTTCCTACACATACATGCGCGCGCACAGGGTCACGTGCACTTTCCTGCGTGTACATGCACACGCGCACACAGGGTCACGGGCACTTTCCTGCATGTACCCCCACACACACACACACAGGGTCACGGGCACTTTCCTGCATGTACCCCCACACACACACAGGGTCACGGGCCCTTTGCCGCGTGTACACACACACACACACACACAGGGTCACGGGCACTTTCCCGCGTGTACACACACACACAGGGTCACGGGCACTTTCCCGCGTGTACACACACACACACACACAGGGTCACGGGCACTTTCCCGCGTGTACACACACACACACACACACACGGGCACGGGCACGAGGAGTTTCCTACACATACATGCGCGCGCACAGGGTCACGTGCACTTTCCTGCGTGTACATGCACGCGCGCACACAGGGACACGGGCACTTTCCCGCGTGTGTACACACACACACAGGGTCACGGGCCCTTTCCCGCGTGTACACACACACACAGGGTCACGGGCACTTTCCCGCGTGTGTAAACACTCACACACACAGGGTCACGTGCACTTTCCTGCGTGTACATGCACGCGCGCACACAGGGTCACGGGCACTTTCCCGCGTGTGTACACACACACACACAGGGTCACGGGCCCTTTCCCGCGTGTACACACACACACACACAGGGTCACGGGCCCTTTCCCGCGTGTACACACACACACACACACACACACACACACACACACACACAGGGTCACGGGCACTTTCCCGTGTGTGTACACACACACACACAGGGTCACGGGCACTTTCCCGCGTGTACACACACAGGGTCACGGGCAATTTCCCGCGTGTACACACACACAGACACACAGACAGGGTCACGTGCACTTTCCTGCGTGTACATGCACGCGCGCACACAGGGTCACGGGCACTTTCCCGCGTGTACACACACACACACACACACACAGACACACAGGGTCACGGGCCCTTTCCCGCGTGTGTACACACACACAGGGTCACGGGCACTTTCCCGCGTGTACACACACACACACACAGGGTCACGGGCACTTTCCCGCGTGTGTACACACACACACAGGGTCACGGGCACTTTCCCGCGTGTACACACACACACACACACACACACAGAGGGTCACGGGCACTTTCCCGCGTGTACACACACACACACAGGGTCACGGGCACTTTCCCGCGTGTACACACACACACACACAGGGTCACGGGCACTTTCCCGCGTGTACACACACACACACAGGGTCACGGGCACTTTCCCGCGTGTACACACACACACACACACACAGGGTCTCGGGCACTTTCCCGCGTGTACACACACACACACACACACAGGGTCTCGGGCACTTTCCCGCGTGTACACACACACACACACACAGGGTCTCGGGCACTTTCCCGCGTGTACACACACACACACACAGGGTCTCGGGCACTTTCCCGCGTGTACACACACACACACACAGGGTCTCGGGCACTTTCCCGCGTGTACACACACACACACACACACGGGCACTGGCACGAGGAGTTTCCTACACATACATGCGCGCGCACAGGGTCACGTGCACTTTCCTGCGTGTACATGCACGCGCGCACACAGGGTCACGGGCACTTTCCTGCATGTACCCCCATACACACACACACACAGGGTCACGGGCACTTTCCTGCATGTACCCCCACACACACACAGGGTCACGGGCACTTTCCCGCGTGTACCCACACACACACAGGGTCACGGGCACTTTCCCGCGTGTACCCACACACACACAGGGTCACGGGCACTTTCCCGCGTGTACACACACACACAGGGTCACGGGCACTTTCCCGCGTGTACACACACACACACAGGGTCACGGGCACTTTCCCGCGTGTGTACACACACACACACAGGGTCACGGGCACTTTCCCGCATGTGTACACACACACACACACACACACAGGGTCACGGGCACTTTCCCGCATGTGTACACACACACACACACACACAGGGTCACGGGCACTTTCCCGCGTGTGTACACACACACACACACACACACACACACACACACACACAGGGTCACGGGCACTTTCCCTGTGTACACACACACACACACACACACACACACACACAGGGTCACGGGCCCTTTCCCGCGTGTACACACACACACAGGGTCACGGGCACTTTCCCGCGTGTGTACACACTCACACACACAGGGTCACGTGCACTTTCCTGCGTGTACATGCACGCGCGCACACAGGGTCACGGGCACTTTCCCGCGTGTGTACACACACACACACAGGGTCACGGGCTCTTTCCCGCGTGTGTACACACACACACACACAGGGTCACGGGCCCTTTCCCGCGTGTACACACACACACACACACACACACACAGGGTCACGGGCACTTTCCCGTGTGTGTACACACACACACACAGGGTCACGGGCACTTTCCCGCGTGTACACACACACACACAGGGTCACGGGCACTTTCCCGCGTGTGTACACACACACAGGGTCACGGGCACTTTCCCGCGTGTGTACACACACACACACACACAGGGTCACGGGCACTTTCCCGCGTGTACACACACACACACAGGGTCACGGGCACTTTCCCGCGTGTGTACACACACACACACAGGGTCACGGGCACTTTCCCGCGTGTACACACACACACACACACACACACACACAGGGTCACGGGCACTTTCCCGCGTGTGTACACACACACACACACAGGGTCACGGGCACTTTCCTGCGTGTACACACACACACACACACACACACACACACACACACACAGGGTCACGGGCACTTTCCCGCATGTACACACACACAGGGTCATGGGCACTTTCCCGCGTGTACCCCCCCACACACACAGGGTCACGGGCGCCTTCCTGAATGTACACACACACACAGGGTCACGGGCACTTTCCTGCGTGTACCCCCACACACACACAGGGTCACGGGCACCTTCCCGCATGTACCCCCACACACACACAGGGTCACGGGCACCTTCCTGCGTGTACACACACACACACAGGGTCACGGGCACTTTCCCGCGTGTACACACACACACACAGGGTCACGGGCACTTTCCCGCGTGTACACACACACACACAGGGTCACGGGCACTTTCCCGCGTGTACACACACACACACAGGGTCACGGGCACTTTCCCGCGTGTACACACACACACACAGGGTCACGGGCACTTTCCCGCGTGTACACACACACACACAGGGTCACGGGCACTTTCCCGCGTGTACACACACACACACAGGGTCACGGGCACTTTCCCGCGTGTACACACACACACACAGGGTCACGGGCACTTTCCCGCGTGTACACACACACACACAGGGTCACGGGCACTTTCCTGCATGTACCCCCACACACATACACAGGGTCACGGGCACTTTCCTGCGTGTACCCCCACACACACACAGGGTCACGGGCACTTTCCCGCATGTACCCCCACACACACACAGGGTCACGGCAATTTCCCGCGTATACACACACACACACAGGGTCACGGGCACTTTCCCGCGTGTACACACACACACACACACAGGGTCACGGGCACTTTCCTGCATGTACCCCCCCACACACACAGGGTCACGGGCACTTTCCTGCATGTACCCCCACACACACACAGGGTCACGGGCACTTTCCCGCATGTACACACACACACAGGGTCACGGGCACTTTCCTGCGTGTACACACACACACACACACACACACACACACACACACACACACACACAGGGTCACGGGCACTTTCCCGCATGTACACACACACAGGGTCACGGGCACTTTCCCGCGTGTACCCCCCCACACACACAGGGTCACGGGCGCCTTCCTGAATGTACACACACACACAGGGTCACGGGCACTTTCCTGCGTGTACCCCCACACACACACAGGGTCACGGGCACCTTCCCGCATGTACCCCCACACACACACAGGGTCACGGGCACCTTCCTGCGTGTACACACACACACACAGGGTCACGGGCACTTTCCCGCGTGTACACACACACACACACACACAGGGTCACGGGCACTTTCCCGCGTGTACACACACACACACACACACACACAGGGTCACGGGCACTTCCCCGCGTGTATACACACACACACACAGGGTCACGGGCACTTCCCCGCGTGTGCACACACACACACACACACACACACAGGGACACGGGCACTTTCCCGCGTGTGCACAAACACACACACACACACAGGGTCACGGGCACTTTCCCGCGTGTATACACACACACAGGGTCACGGGCACTTTCCCGCGTGTATACACACACACAGGGTCACGGGCACTTTCCCGCGTGTATACACACACACAGGGTCACGGGCACTTTCCCGCGTGTATACACACACACAGGGTCACGGGCACTTTCCCGCGTGTATACACACACACAGGGTCACGGGCACTTTCCCGCGTGTATACACACACACAGGGTCACGGGCACTTTCCCGCGTGTATACACACACACAGGGTCACGGGCACTTTCCCGCGTGTATACACACACACAGGGTCACGGGCACTTTCCCGCGTGTATACACACACACAGGGTCACGGGCACTTTCCCGCGTGTATACACACACACAGGGTCACGGGCACTTTCCCGCGTGTATACACACACACAGGGTCACGGGCACTTTCCCGCGTGTATACACACACACAGGGTCACGGGCACTTTCCCGCGTGTATACACACACACAGGGTCACGGGCACTTTCCCGCGTGTATACACACACACAGGGTCACGGGCACTTTCCCGCGTGTACACACACACACAGGGTCACGGGCACTTTCCCGCGTGTACACACACACACACACACACACACACAGGGTCACGGGCACTTTCCCGCGTGTACACACACACACACACACACACACACAGGGTCACGGGCACTTTCCCGCGTGTACACACACACGCACGGGCACGAGGAGTTTCCTACACATACATGCGCGCGCACAGTGTCACGTGCACTTTCCTGCGTGTACATGCACGCGCGCACACAGGGTCACGGGCACTTTCCTGCATGTACCCCCACACACACACAGGGTCACGGGCACTTTCCCGCGTGTACACACACACACACAGGGTCACGGGCCCTTTCCCGCGTGTACACACACACACACACACACACACAGGGTCACGGGCACTTTCCCGCGTGTACACACACACACACAGGGTCACGGGCACTTTCCCGCGTGTACACACACACACACACAGGGTCACGGGCACTTTCCCGCGTGTACACACACACACACACACACACACACACACACACACACAGGGTCACGGGCACTTTCCCGCGTGTACACACACACACACACACACACAGGGTCACGGGCACTTTCCCGCGTGTACACACACACACACACACACACACACACACACACGGGCACGGGCACGGGCACGAGGAGTTTCCTACACATACATGCGCGCGCACAGGGTCACGTGCACTTTCCTGCGTGTACATGCACGCGCGCACACAGGGTCACGGGCACTTTCCCGCGTGTACACACACACACACAGGGTCACGGGCCCTTTCCCGCGTGTACACACACACACACACACACAGGGTCACGGGCACTTTCCCGCGTGTGTACACACACACACACAGGGTCACGGGCACTTTCCCGCATGTACACACACACACACAGGGTCACGGGCACTTTCCCGCATGTACACACACACACAGGGTCACGGGCACTTTCCCCGCGTGTACACACACACACACACACACACACACACACACTGGCACGAGGATTTTCCTACACATACATGCGCGCGCACAGGGTCACGTGCACTTTCCTGCGTGTACATGCACACGCGCACACAGGGTCACGGGCACTTTCCTGCATGTACCCCCACACACACACACACAGGGTCACGGGCACTTTCCTGCATGTACCCCCACACACACACAGGGTCACGGGCCCTTTGCCGCGTGTACACACACACACACACACACAGGGTCACGGGCACTTTCCCGCGTGTACACACACACACAGGGTCACGGGCACTTTCCCGCGTGTACACACACACACACACACAGGGTCACGGGCACTTTCCCGCGTGTACACACACACACACACACACACGGGCACGGGCACGAGGAGTTTCCTACACATACATGCGCGCGCACAGGGTCACGTGCACTTTCCTGCGTGTACATGCACGCGCGCACACAGGGACACGGGCACTTTCCCGCGTGTGTACACACACACACAGGGTCACGGGCCCTTTCCCGCGTGTACACACACACACAGGGTCACGGGCACTTTCCCGCGTGTGTAAACACTCACACACACAGGGTCACGTGCACTTTCCTGCGTGTACATGCACGCGCGCACACAGGGTCACGGGCACTTTCCCGCGTGTGTACACACACACACACAGGGTCACGGGCCCTTTCCCGCGTGTACACACACACACACACAGGGTCACGGGCCCTTTCCCGCGTGTACACACACACACACACACACACACACACACACACACACACAGGGTCACGGGCACTTTCCCGTGTGTGTACACACACACACACAGGGTCACGGGCACTTTCCCGCGTGTACACACACAGGGTCACGGGCAATTTCCCGCGTGTACACACACACAGACACACAGACAGGGTCACGTGCACTTTCCTGCGTGTACATGCACGCGCGCACACAGGGTCACGGGCACTTTCCCGCGTGTACACACACACACACACACACACAGACACACAGGGTCACGGGCCCTTTCCCGCGTGTGTACACACACACAGGGTCACGGGCACTTTCCCGCGTGTACACACACACACACACAGGGTCACGGGCACTTTCCCGCGTGTGTACACACACACACAGGGTCACGGGCACTTTCCCGCGTGTACACACACACACACACACACACACAGAGGGTCACGGGCACTTTCCCGCGTGTACACACACACACACAGGGTCACGGGCACTTTCCCGCGTGTACACACACACACACACAGGGTCACGGGCACTTTCCCGCGTGTACACACACACACACACAGGGTCACGGGCACTTTCCCGCGTGTACACACACACACACAGGGTCACGGGCACTTTCCCGCGTGTACACACACACACACACACACAGGGTCTCGGGCACTTTCCCGCGTGTACACACACACACACACACACAGGGTCTCGGGCACTTTCCCGCGTGTACACACACACACACACACAGGGTCTCGGGCACTTTCCCGCGTGTACACACACACACACACAGGGTCTCGGGCACTTTCCCGCGTGTACACACACACACACACAGGGTCTCGGGCACTTTCCCGCGTGTACACACACACACACACACACGGGCACTGGCACGAGGAGTTTCCTACACATACATGCGCGCGCACAGGGTCACGTGCACTTTCCTGCGTGTACATGCACGCGCGCACACAGGGTCACGGGCACTTTCCTGCATGTACCCCCATACACACACACACACAGGGTCACGGGCACTTTCCTGCATGTACCCCCACACACACACAGGGTCACGGGCACTTTCCCGCGTGTACCCACACACACACAGGGTCACGGGCACTTTCCCGCGTGTACCCACACACACACAGGGTCACGGGCACTTTCCCGCGTGTACACACACACACAGGGTCACGGGCACTTTCCCGCGTGTACACACACACACACAGGGTCACGGGCACTTTCCCGCGTGTGTACACACACACACACAGGGTCACGGGCACTTTCCCGCATGTGTACACACACACACACACACACAGGGTCACGGGCACTTTCCCGCATGTGTACACACACACACACACACACAGGGTCACGGGCACTTTCCCGCGTGTGTACACACACACACACACACACACACACACACACACACACACACACACACACACAGGGTCACGGGCACTTTCCCTGTGTACACACACACACACACACACACACACACACACAGGGTCACGGGCCCTTTCCCGCGTGTACACACACACACAGGGTCACGGGCACTTTCCCGCGTGTGTACACACTCACACACACAGGGTCACGTGCACTTTCCTGCGTGTACATGCACGCGCGCACACAGGGTCACGGGCACTTTCCCGCGTGTGTACACACACACACACAGGGTCACGGGCTCTTTCCCGCGTGTGTACACACACACACACACAGGGTCACGGGCCCTTTCCCGCGTGTACACACACACACACACACACACACACAGGGTCACGGGCACTTTCCCGTGTGTGTACACACACACACACAGGGTCACGGGCACTTTCCCGCGTGTACACACACACACACAGGGTCACGGGCACTTTCCCGCGTGTGTACACACACACAGGGTCACGGGCACTTTCCCGCGTGTGTACACACACACACACACACAGGGTCACGGGCACTTTCCCGCGTGTACACACACACACACAGGGTCACGGGCACTTTCCCGCGTGTGTACACACACACACACAGGGTCACGGGCACTTTCCCGCGTGTACACACACACACACACACACACACACACAGGGTCACGGGCACTTTCCCGCGTGTGTACACACACACACACACAGGGTCACGGGCACTTTCCTGCGTGTACACACACACACACACACACACACACACACACACACACAGGGTCACGGGCACTTTCCCGCATGTACACACACACAGGGTCACGGGCACTTTCCCGCGTGTACCCCCCCACACACACAGGGTCACGGGCGCCTTCCTGAATGTACACACACACACAGGGTCACGGGCACTTTCCTGCGTGTACCCCCACACACACACAGGGTCACGGGCACCTTCCCGCATGTACCCCCACACACACACAGGGTCACGGGCACCTTCCTGCGTGTACACACACACACACAGGGTCACGGGCACCTTCCTGCGTGTACACACACACACACAGGGTCACGGGCACTTTCCCGCGTGTACACACACACACACACACAGGGTCACGGGCACTTTCCCGCGTGTACACACACACACACACACAGGGTCACGGGCACTTCCCCGCGTGTATACACACACACACACAGGGTCACGGGCACTTCCCCGCGTGTACACACACACACACACACACACACAGGGACACGGGCACTTTCCCGCGTGTGCACAAACACACACACACACACAGGGTCACGGGCACTTTCCCGCGTGTATACACACACACAGGGTCACGGGCACTTTCCCGCGTGTATACACACACACAGGGTCACGGGCACTTTCCCGCGTGTATACACACACACAGGGTCACGGGCACTTTCCCGCGTGTATACACACACACAGGGTCACGGGCACTTTCCCGCGTGTATACACACACACAGGGTCACGGGCACTTTCCCGCGTGTATACACACACACACAGGGTCACGGGCACTTTCCCGCGTGTATACACACACACAGGGTCACGGGCACTTTCCCGCGTGTATACACACACACAGGGTCACGGGCACTTTCCCGCGTGTATACACACACACAGGGTCACGGGCACTTTCCCGCGTGTATACACACACACAGGGTCACGGGCACTTTCCCGCGTGTATACACACACACAGGGTCACGGGCACTTTCCCGCGTGTATACACACACACAGGGTCACGGGCACTTTCCCGCGTGTATACACACACACAGGGTCACGGGCACTTTCCCGCGTGTACACACACACACAGGGTCACGGGCACTTTCCCGCGTGTACACACACACACACACACACACACACAGGGTCACGGGCACTTTCCCGCGTGTACACACACACGCACGGGCACGAGGAGTTTCCTACACATACATGCGCGCGCACAGTGTCACGTGCACTTTCCTGCGTGTACATGCACGCGCGCACACAGGGTCACGGGCACTTTCCTGCATGTACCCCCACACACACACAGGGTCACGGGCACTTTCCCGCGTGTACACACACACACACAGGGTCACGGGCCCTTTCCCGCGTGTACACACACACACACACACACACACAGGGTCACGGGCACTTTCCCGCGTGTACACACACACACACAGGGTCACGGGCACTTTCCCGCGTGTACACACACACACACAGGGTCACGGGCACTTTCCCGCGTGTACACACACACACACACACACACACACACACACACACACACAGGGTCACGGGCACTTTCCCGCGTGTACACACACACACACACACAGGGTCACGGGCACTTTCCCGCGTGTACACACACACACACACACACACACACACACACACACACGGGCACGGGCACGGGCACGAGGAGTTTCCTACACATACATGCGCGCGCACAGGGTCACGTGCACTTTCCTGCGTGTACATGCACGCGCGCACACAGGGTCACGGGCACTTTCCCGCGTGTACACACACACACACAGGGTCACGGGCCCTTTCCCGCGTGTACACACACACACACACACAGGGTCACGGGCACTTTCCCGCGTGTGTACACACACACACACAGGGTCACGGGCACTTTCCCGCATGTACACACACACACACAGGGTCACGGGCACTTTCCCGCATGTACACACACACACACAGGGTCACGGGCACTTTCCCCGCGTGTACACACACACACACACACACACACACACACACACACTGGCACGAGGATTTTCCTACACATACATGCGCGCGCACAGGGTCACGTGCACTTTCCTGCGTGTACATGCACACGCGCACACAGGGTCACGGGCACTTTCCTGCATGTACCCCCACACACACACACACAGGGTCACGGGCACTTTCCTGCATGTACCCCCACACACACACAGGGTCACGGGCCCTTTGCCGCGTGTACACACACACACACACACACAGGGTCACGGGCACTTTCCCGCGTGTACACACACACACAGGGTCACGGGCACTTTCCCGCGTGTACACACACACACACACACAGGGTCACGGGCACTTTCCCGCGTGTACACACACACACACACACACACGGGCACGGGCACGAGGAGTTTCCTACACATACATGCGCGCGCACAGGGTCACGTGCACTTTCCTGCGTGTACATGCACGCGCGCACACAGGGACACGGGCACTTTCCCGCGTGTGTACACACACACACAGGGTCACGGGCCCTTTCCCGCGTGTACACACACACACAGGGTCACGGGCACTTTCCCGCGTGTGTAAACACTCACACACACAGGGTCACGTGCACTTTCCTGCGTGTACATGCACGCGCGCACACAGGGTCACGGGCACTTTCCCGCGTGTGTACACACACACACACAGGGTCACGGGCCCTTTCCCGCGTGTACACACACACACACACAGGGTCACGGGCCCTTTCCCGCGTGTACACACACACACACACACACACACACACACACACACACACAGGGTCACGGGCACTTTCCCGTGTGTGTACACACACACACACAGGGTCACGGGCACTTTCCCGCGTGTACACACACAGGGTCACGGGCAATTTCCCGCGTGTACACACACACAGACACACAGACAGGGTCACGTGCACTTTCCTGCGTGTACATGCACGCGCGCACACAGGGTCACGGGCACTTTCCCGCGTGTACACACACACACACACACACACACAGACACACAGGGTCACGGGCCCTTTCCCGCGTGTGTACACACACACACAGGGTCACGGGCACTTTCCCGCGTGTACACACACACACACACAGGGTCACGGGCACTTTCCCGCGTGTACACACACACACACAGGGTCACGGGCACTTTCCCGCGTGTACACACACACACACACACACAGGGTCTCCGGCACTTTCCCGCGTGTACACACACACACACACACACAGGGTCTCGGGCACTTTCCCGCGTGTACACACACACACACACACAGGGTCTCGGGCACTTTCCCGCGTGTACACACACACACACACACAGGGTCTCGGGCACTTTCCCGCGTGTACACACACACACACACAGGGTCTCGGGCACTTTCCCGCGTGTACACACACACACACACACACGGGCACTGGCACGAGGAGTTTCCTACACATACATGCGCGCGCACAGGGTCACGTGCACTTTCCTGCGTGTACATGCACGCGCGCACACAGGGTCACGGGCACTTTCCTGCATGTACCCCCACACACACACACACACAGGGTCACGGGCACTTTCCTGCATGTACCCCCACACACACACAGGGTCACGGGCACTTTCCCGCGTGTACCCACACACACACAGGGTCACGGGCACTTTCCCGCGTGTACCCACACACACACAGGGTCACGGGCACTTTCCCGCGTGTACACACACACACAGGGTCACGGGCACTTTCCCGCGTGTACACACACACACACAGGGTCACGGGCACTTTCCCGCGTGTGTACACACACACACACACAGGGTCACGGGCACTTTCCCGCATGTGTACACACACACACACACACAGGGTCACGGGCACTTTCCCGCGTGTGTACACACACACACACACACACACACACACACACACACACACACACACACACAGGGTCACGGGCACTTTCCCTGTGTACACACACACACACACACACAGGGTCACGGGCCCTTTCCCGCGTGTACACACACACACAGGGTCACGGGCACTTTCCCGCGTGTGTACACACTCACACACACAGGGTCACGTGCACTTTCCTGCGTGTACATGCACGCGCGCACACAGGGTCACGGGCACTTTCCCGCGTGTGTACACACACACACACAGGGTCACGGGCTCTTTCCCGCGTGTGTACACACACACACACACACAGGGTCACGGGCCCTTTCCCGCGTGTACACACACACACACACACACACACAGGGTCACGGGCACTTTCCCGTGTGTGTACACACACACACACAGGGTCACGGGCACTTTCCCGCGTGTACACACACACACACAGGGTCACGGGCACTTTCCCGCGTGTGTACACACACACACACACACAGGGTCACGGGCACTTTCCCGCGTGTACACACACACACACAGGGTCACGGGCACTTTCCCGCGTGTGTACACACACACACACAGGGTCACGGGCACTTTCCCGCGTGTACACACACACACACACACACACACACACACACACACACACACACACACACAGGGTCACGGGCACTTTCCCGCGTGTACACACACACACACAGGGTCACGGGCACTTTCCCGCGTGTACACACACACACACACAGGGTCACGGGCACTTTCCCTGTGTACACACACACACACACACACACACAGGGTCACGGGCACTTTCCCGCGTGTGTACACACACACACACACAGGGTCACGGGCACTTTCCCGCGTGTACACACACACACGGGCACGGGCACGAGGTGTTTCCTACACATGCGCGCGCACAGGGTCACGTTCACTTTCCTGCGTGTACATGCACGCGCGCACACAGGGTCACGGGCCCTTTCCCGCGTGTGTACACACACACACACACACACACACACACAGGGTCACGGGCACTTTTCCGCGTGTGTACACACATACACACAGGGTCACGGGCACTTTCCCGCATGTACACACACACAAACAGGGTCACGGGCACTTTCCCGCGTGTACACACACACACACACACACACACAGGGTCACGGGCACTTTCCCGCGTGTACACACACACACACGGGCACGGGCACGAGGAGTTTCCTACACATACATGCGCGCGCACAGGGTCACGTGCACTTTCCTGCGTGTACATGCATGCGCGCACACAGGGTCACGGGCACTTTCCCGCGGGTACACACACACACACAGGGTCACGGGCACTTTCCCACGTGTACACACACACACACACAGGGTCACGGGCACTTTCCCGCGTGTGTACACACACACACACACACACACACAGGGTCACGGGCCCTTTCCCGCGTGTACACACACACACACACACACACACACAGGGTCACGGGCACTTTCCCACGTGTACACATACACACACGGGCACGAGGAGTTTCCTACACATACATGCGCGCGCACAGGGTCACGTGCACTTTCCTGCGTGTACATGCACGCGCGCACACAGGGTCACGGGCACTTTCCTGCGTGTACGTGTATACACACACACACACTTTCCTGTATACACACACACAGACGGACAACAGTTAATGACACTCACAGAGGCACTTTACCCACCTGGCCAGCCAGCTTGCAGGACAGGAAGCATAGACTTTTCGCTTGCAGAGAGTTGCAAAGATCTCGCACCCCACCCTGTTGCTGCCTGAGTTCTGCACTCTCCCTACCTGGTGCTTCCACCTGAGTTGAGGCGAGAGAGGTTGCTGCGGCCGCTTGAAGCGGCTCACGGACAGATCAAGTTGGACAGGGCCCCAGCCCAGGGTCGCAACCTGCCGCCGGCCAGATCCAGGAAACCTGCTTCGACCCTGGAGGAACCTGGAACCTCCACATCCGGTGTTGGGATCTCGTCCCTCCCAGGAAGGTGTGGAGGCTGCAGGGAGGCACACCCACACTGATCAAGTTAACAAACTTTCACCCAACTCCAAAGTCAGGGCTCGCCAAACTTCACATGAAACTGCACAGCAGGCAATTTATAAAGGTGAGAGCAAGAACAGCAGATGCTGGAGAAACAGAGTGGGTCAGGCAGCATCAGAGGCGCAGGAGTCACCGTTTAGGATCGGGACTGTTCCTGAAAGGTCGACTTTCCTGCTCCTCTGATGCTGCCTGACCTACTGTGTTCCTCCAGCTCCACGCTATGTTAACTCCCCTTTAAAAGGTGTCTGCTCAGGTTTATGGAGCTCAATGAACCAGTCTGACACTTTCCCCGGATTGCCGTGAAATCACTAGAAATTGTAGGATGAATGTGATAATTAGTGAAAAAGACAAAAGTACATATTTAAAATCATGTTTCATATGGCTAATCGGAGTGGAGATGAAAAGGCTGTTTTCCTGAGTAGTAAAAGCATCCCTACGTGCCAGGAAATCAGCAGCAAGCCGAATCTACCATGGTGCCTGTTGGTACTTGATTTCACCTGGTGGGAACGAAGGTCCTTGTTCAGTCCCGTGCTGTAGCAGTCTAGATTCCAATCCAGTCAGTCACTTCCACGGAATCCCAACCTTCCCAATTTCTGCTGTCCAAACATTTTAGGAATATGTCTTCCACCCACCTCCAAACTGAGTTTTGTCAGCTTCGTCTCCTGAAGGCATTAACTAGTGTAAAATTATCCATTGCAGACAGGTCTCTCAATCGGGTTCGACCCATCTCCCACACTTCTGCCCTCACCCCTTCTCTTCCCTCCCACAACAGCGATAGGGTTCCCCTTATCCTCACCTACCATCCCACCAGCATCCACATCCAGAAGACCATCAGATGTCATTCCCGCCACCTCCAGCAAGATGCCACCACCAGACACATATTCCCCTCCCCTCTCTTGGCCACCTTCTGCAGGGACTTTTTTTCTCTGGGACACCCTGGTCCGCACTTCTCTCACCCCCAACACATCCCCACAGCCCTATGGCACCTTCCCCTGTAACCAGCGAAGGTGCAACATTTGCCCATTTACCCCCTCCCTCCCCACGATCCAAGGGCCCAAACGTATTTTCCAGATGAAGCAACTTCCAGAATATAGTTCAATGCACCACCCTGCTCACAATGTGGTCTCCTCTACATTGGGGAAATGAAACGTAGACTTGGTGACCGCTTCGCCGAAATCTATGTTCTGCTCGCAAAAAAGACCCTGAACTACCTGTTCCCTGCCACTTCAATGCACCACCTTGCTCCGTGGCCAACATCTCTGTCTCTGACTTGAACAAAGAACATAGAACATTACCGCACAGTACAGGCCCTTCGGCCCTCGATGTTGTGCCGACCTGTCATACTGATCTCAAGCCCATCTAACCTACACTATTCCATGTACGTCCATATGCTTGACCACTTGCTATAGTGTTCCAGTGAAGCCCATGCAAGCTGGTGGAACAACACCTCATTTTCCACTTGGGGACCCTGCAGCCCTCCAGACTCAATGTTGAGTTCAATAATTTTAGGGCCTAAACTCTCCCACATCCCAGCCCCCACCCTACACACCAGGCCTTGTTATCACATAGCCTGCCATTACACACCCCTGTTGTTAGTCACTGATAGCCCCCATTAACAACTATTCACCCTTCCAGCCTGATCGTTAGCAACTCCTTTGTCTGTGCAACTGCTCTTCTCCCTCTTCGGGCTCTATCCTATTGTTTACCTCCTACCCCACCCACCTCCCTATTTTCTGCATATAAACTGACATTTTCCCAGCCACCATATGTTCTGAGGAAGGGTCACTGGACCCGAGACATTAACTCTGCTTTCTCATCCACAGATGCTGCCAGACCCGCTCAGGTTTTCCAGCAACTTTGTTTTAGTTCCTGATTTACAGCATCCGCAATTCTTTTGGTTTTTATTTTGTAAAATTATTCTACCTGGATCAGGCATTCTTAAATACATCACATCTTATTGGTTATCCAGTCAGCATGCTGAGTGTTTGCAGGTTCTGTGGCAGATTCCACACCAATCCTGCTGGAGATAATGGCCAGTAGGGCATGCTGGCCGTACTGGGATAGTGGTAATGTGGTAATGTGACTGGGCTGGTAATCCAAAACACTCAAGCTAATGCTGTTGGGGATATGGGTTCAAATTCTATGAGTGCAATTTGAGTCCAATATAAAAAAATCTGGCAGGTGGTAGAGAGTCCTGTGTGCAGTAATAGTGTCCCTCCCTCTGAAACCCGGACTTAAGTTGGTGCCAGGCTCAAATAAGGGAAGGAATAAAGGGACAAAGGAGATAAATCAATGGCTGAAGAGGCTCTGTAATGTTCAGGGATTCAGGTTTTGGATCATTGGGATCTCCTATGGAAGAAAAGACCTGTTAAAAGATCTGCTATCTCTAAAAAGAATGGATTGATTTCACCTGAACTGGAAGGGACCAATATCCTAGAGGGGATATTTGCAAATTCTATTAAGGGAAATTCTAAACTATTAGAGAAGGGGTATAGAGGGATCCTAAGGAGCAGAGCAAATGGAAAGATAGATGAGGATATTTTTGAATTTGGAAAGAACAATTTATTAGAAAAGACAGACAAGAACAAGTCAGCAAATGAGGTAGCACTGAAGAATTAAACTGCATGTATTTCAGAGCAAAAGATCTTACAGGTAAGGCTAATGAACTCAGGGAATGTATGGCAAGTCAATGCTGTGGGTTTCAGATGTTATAGGAAGAATAGAAAGGGTGACAAGAGCAGAGTGAGTGGCATTCTCGATTAAGGAAAACATTATGTTGTAACAACAGAGATATTTATGAAAAATCGTCCAATGAAATTAAAAATAACAATGGAATGATAACCTTCATGGGATTGTAGCGTAGCCCTCCCAATAGTCAGAGAGAAATTGAGGAGCAAATATGTCGAGAGATTTCAGATATATGCTCTACCTCTGACCGCGACTTGGCTCCCAGCACAGCTCATGCTTGCTCTGCTCCAGCTCCGGCCTTGACTTGGCTCCCAGCTCAGCCCACACTTGCTCTGCTGTAGCTCTGACCGCGACTTGGCTCCCAGCACAGCCGACACTTGCCCTGCTCCAGCTCCGGCCACAACTTGGGTCCCAGCTCAGCCTGTGCACACTCCAGCCTCCAGCCACAACTCAATTCTGGGACATGGCCTGCGTTCACTCCGCTGCCACTCTAGCTACGACCCACTTCCAGGACTTGACCCTCATGCTCTGCTTCCACTCCAGCCAGTTAAGGATAATCCAAAGAAATTCTATAAGTACATTAAGAGCAAAATAGCAAATGGAGGGAGAGTAGGGCCCCTTAAAGATCAAAGAGGTCATCTTTATGTTGAACCACAGCAGATGGAAGAGATATTAAATGAATATTTTGCTTCAGTTTTTACTGTGGAGAAAAAAATGGAGGCTAGAGAACCCGGGAAATAATATTGACGTTTTGAAAACACTTCACATTACAGAGGAGGAAGTGCTGGAGGTCTCAGACAATATGAAGGTGGATAAATCTCCAGAACCTGACTTAGTGTATCCCAGGGCATTGTGGGATGTTAGGGAGGAAATTGTGGGTCCTCTAGCAGAAATATTTGTGTCATCTATAACTATGATGAGGTGGCCGATGACTGGAGAGTGGCTAATGTTGTACCTTTGTTTAAGAGAAGTTGTAAGGAGAAACCCGGTAACTATAGACCTATGAGTCTGACTTTGGTGTTGGGTAAGTTGTTGGAGAAGATTCTAAAAGATTTAAATGCATTTGGAGGGGTAAGGAATGATTAGGAATAGTCAGCACGGTCTTGTGCAGGGGAAATCGTGTCTCACAAACCTGATTGCTTGAATTTTAATGGAGCCTTTGATAAGGTTCCACACAGGAGACTAATTAGTAAAGTTAGATCACATGGGGTTCAGGATGACCTTGCAAATTGGATGCATAATTGGCTTCCTGGCAGGATACAGTGTGGTGCTGGAGGATTGTTTATCGGACTGGAGACCTTTTACCAATGGTATTCCGCAGGGATCGGCCCTGGGTCCGCTTTTGCTTGTCATTTATATAAATGATTTGGATTAGAATATAGAAGGTATGGTTAGTAAGTTTGCAGATGATACCAAAATTGATGGTATAATTATAGATGACACAAATATTTCTGCTAGGGGACCCACAATTTCCTCCCTAACATCCTACAATGCCCTGGGATACACTAAGTCAGTGAAAAAGGTTATCTAAGATTACAAAGAGATCTTGATAAATTGGGTCAACGGACTAGGAGTAGCAGATGGAGTTTAATTTCGATAATTGGGAGGTATTGCATTTTGGTAAAGCAAACAGGGGCAGGCCACGTGCAAATTGGCCTAGGGATAAGAAAATTAGGGAAGTAAAACGGGCTAAGGGATTGGTGTGGGAAAGAGGGATTCCATTTCATGGGGCATTGGCATTAGTTTTGGAACAGGGGGATCTGTACCGATGGGACAGTCTTCACCTGAACCGATTTGGAACCAGTGTTCTAGCGAAAAGGATAAATAGGGTGGTTACTAGGACTTTAAACTAATGAGTCGGGGGGAAGGGAAAGGGAAAATGACAGGGAGTATGATGGTAAATAAAAAGGCAAGCAGCAGGTTAGCATGTGTGCAGGAGGGTTTAATTTCAAGGCAGACTGTGAATGAAGCAAAAAGGAAGGATAACTCAGGAGATATTATCAGAGATGTTGGGAATCATGAGGGTGAGAAAGCTAGCATAAAAGCACTTTACCTGAATGCTCGTAGCATTCGTAATGAGGTTGATGAGTTAATGTCAAAAATCATCGCGAATGAATATGATTTGTAGCCATTACAGAGACATGGTTACAGAATGGTCACGACTGGGAGTTAAATATCCAGGGGTACCAGACTATTTGGAAGGGCAGACAGGAAGGTAAGGGAGGTGGTGTAGCTCTGATATTCAAGGATGACATCAGGGCAGTGCTGAGAGATGATAGAAATTCTAAGAGGAAAAAGTCACTGATAGGCAACCAAATAATAATATCACATTGGGGCAGGCAATAAACAAAGAAATAACTAATGCCTGTAAAGAGGATATGGCAATTATCATGGGGGATTTTAATCTACCTGTAGATTGGTTGAACCAGCTCGGTCAGGGTAGCCCTGAGGAGGAGTTTGTTGAGTGTATCCGTGATAGTTTTCTGGAACAGTACGTAATGGAACCGACGAGGGAGCAAGCAGTCCTAGATCTGGTCCTGTGTAATGAGACAAGAATAATTAATGACCTCATAGTTATGGATCCTCTTGGAAGGAGTGATCACAGTATGGTTGAATTTAGGATACAGATAGAGAGTGTGAAGATAAAGTCCAATACCAGGGTCCTATGCTTGAACAAGGGGGACTACAATAGAATGAGGGAGGACTTGGCTAAAGTAGACTGGAAACAAAGATTTTATGGTGGACAGTTGAAGAGCAATGGAGGACTTTCAAAGCAATTTTTCAAAGAAAAGTATGTTCCAATGAAAAGGGAGCACTGTAAGAAAAGGAGTAATCTGCCATGGGTGTCTACGGAAATAAGGAAGTCTATCAAATTGAAAGAGAAAGCATACAAAGTGGCCAAAAACAGCATGAAGCTAGAAGATTGGGAAAACTTTAAAGGTCAACAGAAAGCCACAAAAAGAGCTATAAAGAAAAGCAAGATAGACATGAGAAAAAACTAGCACAGAATATAAAGACAGATAGCAAAAGTTTCTATAAATATATAAAATGAAAAAGAGTGGCTAAAGTAAACATTGGCCCTTTAGAGGATGAGAAGGGGAATTTAGTTATGGGATATAATGAAATGGCCGAGGCATTGAACAGGTATTTTGTATCGGTCTTCACTGTGGAGGACACTAATAACATGCCAGTAATTGACAAAGAGATGAAGGTAGGTGAGAATCTGGAAACAATCATTACTACTGAAGAGGTAGTGTTGGGCAAGCTAATGGAGCTAAGGATTGAGAAGTCTCCTGGCCCTGATGGAATGCATCCTAGGGAACTAAAAGAGATGGCGGGAGAAATAGTAGGCGCCCTGGTGATAATTTTCCAAAATTCGCTGGACTCTGGGGCAGTTGCAGCAGATTGGAAAACAGCAAATGTGATGCCACTGTTTAAAAAAGGAGATAGACAAAAGATGGGGAATTATAGACTGGTTAACTTAACCTCTGTAGTGGGGAAGATGCTTGAATCTATTATCAAGGAAGAAATAGCAAGGCATCTCAATAGAAATTGTCCATTGGGCAGACGCAGCATGGGTTCATGAAGGGCAGGTCATGCTTGACAAATCTTTTGGAATTCTATAAAAGACATTTCGAGCAAGGTGGACACTGGGAGCCCAGTGGATGTGGTGTACCTAGATTTTCAAAAGGCCTTCAACAAGGTGCTGCACAAGAGGCTGCTGCATAAGATAAGGATGCATGGCGTTAGGGCTGAAGTATTGGCATGGATAGAGGATTGGGTGACTATCAGGAAGCAAAGAGTGAGGAAAAATGAGTACTATTCTGGCTGGCAATCGGTGACTAGTGGTGTGCCTCAGGGATCGGTGTTGGGATCGCAATTATTTACAATTTATAAAGATGATTTGGAATTGCGGACCACATGTAGCGTGTCAAAGTTTGCAGATGACACTAAGATGAGTGGCAGAGCAAAGTGTGCAGAGGACTGTGAAACTTTGCAGAGGAACATAGATACATTGAGTGAGTGGGCAAAGGTCTGGCAGATGGAATACAATGTAAATAAATGTGAAATCATACATTTTGGTAGGAGTAATAGTAAAAGGGATTATTACTTAAATGATAAAAAGTTACAGCATGCTGCGATGCAGAGGAAACTAGGTGTCCTTGTCTATAGAACATAGAAAAGTACAGCACAGTACAGGCCCTTCGGCCCACGATGTTGTGCTATGGAATAATCCTAATCCAAAAATAAAATAACCTAACCTACATTCCCCTCAATTCACTGCTGTCCATGTGCATGTCCAGCAGTCGCTTAAATGTCACTAATGACTCCGCTTCCACGACTACCACTGGTAAACTATTCCATGCGCTCACAACTCTCTGGGTGAAGAACCTCCCTCTGATGTCTCCTCTATACCTTCCTCCTAACACCTTAAAACTAGGACCCCTCGTGGCAGTCAGTCCTGCCCTGGGGAAAAGTCTCTGGCTATCTCTATCAATGCCTCTCATTACCTTGTACACCTCGATCAGGTCACCTCTCTTCCTTCTTCTCTCCAGAGAGAAAAGTCCGAGCTCAGTCAATCTCTCCTCATAAGACAAGCCCTCCAGTCCAGGCAGCATCCTGGTAAACCTCCTTTGCACCCTCTCCAAAGCCTCCACATCTTTCCTATAATAGGGCGACCAGAACTGGACGCAATATTCCAAGTGTGGTCTCACCAGGGTTTTGTAGAGCTGCAGCATAACCTCGGGGCTCTTAAGCTTGATCCCCCTGTTAATGAAAGCCAAAACACCATATGCTTTCTTAACAACCTTATCCAATTGGGTGGCAACTTTGAGGGAGTCCATGAATCACAGAAGGTTGGTCTGCAGATACAAGTAATTAGGAAGGCAAATGGAATTTTGTCCTTCATTGCTAAAGGGATTGAGTTAAAAGCAGAGAGGTATGTTGCCGCTGTACCAGGTGCTGGTGAGGCCACACCTGGAGTACTGTGTGCGGTTTTCATCTCCTTACTTGAGGAAGGATGTACTGACACTGGAGGGGGTGCAGAGGAGGTTCACTCGGTTGAGGGAGTTGGCTAATGAGGAGAGACTGAGTAGATTGGAATTATATTCATTGGAATTCAGAAGACTGAGGATGGATCTTATATAAACATATAAAATTATGAAGGGAATAGATAAGATAGAAGTAGAGAGGATGTTCTCACTGGCAGGTGAAGCTAGGACAAGAGGGCAGAGCCTCAAGATTAGAGGGAGCAGATTTAGGACTGAATTGAGAAGGAACTTGTTCAGTCAGAGGGTTGTTAATCTGTGGAATTCCTTGACCAGTGAAGTAGTTGACGCTACTTCAGTAAACGTTTTTATAGATAAGGTAGATTTTTTTTTGAACAATAAAGCAATTAAGGGATACGGTGAGAACATGGGTCAGTGGATCTGAGTCCACGAAAAGAAACAAAGAAACAGAGAAACCTACAGCACAGGAACAGGCCCTTCGGCCCTCCAAGCCTGCACCGATCAAGGTCCTCTGTCTAACCTGTCATCTATTTTCTAACGGTCTGTGTATCCCTTTGCTCCCTGCCCATCCATGTACCTGTCCAAATATATCTTAAAAGACGCTAACGTGTCTGCATCTACCACCTCCACTGGCAATGCATTCCAGGCACCGACCACCCTCTGTGTAAAGAACTTTCCACGCATATCTCCCTTAAACATTCCTCCTCTCACTTTGAACTCATGACCCCTAGTTATTGAGTCCCCCACTCTGGGAAAAAGCTTCTTGCTATCCACCCTGTCTGTACCCCTCATGATTTTGTAGACCTCAATCAGGTTCCCCCTCAATCTCCGTCTTTCTAATGGAAATAATCCTAACCTATTCAACCTCCCTTCATAGCTAGCGCCCTCCATATCAGGCAACATCCTGGTGAACCTCCTCTGCACCCTCTCCAAAGCATCCACATCCTTTTGGTAATGTGGCGACCAGAACTGTACACAGTACTCCAAGTGTGGCCGAACCAAAGTCCTATACAACTGCAACATGACCTGCCAACTCTTGTACTCAATACCCCGCCCAATGAAGGAAAGCATGCCGTATACCTTCTTGACCACCCTATTGACCTAGGTTGCCACCTTCAGGGAACAATGGACCTGAACACCCAGATCTCTCTGTTCATCAATTTTCCCTCGGACTTTTCCATTTACTGTATAGTTCGCCCTTGAATTTGATCTTCCAAAATGCATCACCTCGCATTTGCCCGGATTGAACTCCATCTGCATTTATCTGCCCAACTCTCCAGTCTGTCTATATTCTGCTGTAATCTCTGACAGTCCCCTTCACTATCAGCTACTCCACCAATCTTCGTGTCATCAGCAAACTTGCTGATCAGACCACCTACACCTTCCTCCAGGTCATTTACGTATATCACAAACAACAGTGGTCCCAGCACAGATCCCTGTGGAACACCACTAGTCACAGATCTCCAATTTGAGAAACTCCCTTCCAATACTACCCTCTGTCTCCTGTTGCCTACCCAGTTTTTTTATCCATCTAGCTAGCACACCCTGGACCCCATGTGACTTCACTTTCTCCATCAGCCTGCCATGGGGAACCTTATCAAACACCTTAGTGAAGTCCATGATCTTACTGAATGGCGGAGCAGGCTCAAAGGGCCAAGCAGCCTACTCCTGCTCCCAGTTCTCATGTTCTTATACAATTAAAAGTACTGCCTTGGGCATTGTTGTAGAACAGAGAGACCTAGGGATTCACGTGCATAATTCTTTGAAATTTGCATCACATATCAGCTGGGTGGTTAATAAGGCATTTTGCATGCTTGTCTTCATTGCTCAGACTTCTGAGTATAGGGTTGGGACATCATGTTGAGATTGTACAGGATGTTAGTGAGGCCTCTTCTGAAGTACTGCATCCAGTTCTGGTCTCCTTGTTATAGGAAGGACAATTATTAAGCTGGAGAGAGTTCATAAAAGCTTTACCAGGCTGTTGCTAGAATGGAGGGTTTGATTTATAAGGAGAAGCTGGATGGGCTAGGACTTTTTTCACGAGACCGTTGGATGTTGAGGTGGGCCTTACTGAGGTTTATATAATCATAAAGGGTATAGATAAGGCAAATGGCATGTGTCTCATTCCTCGGGTGGGGGATTTCAAGGCAGGGCCATATTTTTTAAGGTGAAAGATGAAAGATTTAAGAAAGACGTGAAGGACAACGTTTTTACTTAGAGAGTGGTTTGTGTGTGGAATGAACTTGCTAGAAGAAGTGAGGGAGTGTGGGTACAGTTTACAATGTTTAAAAGACATTTGGATAAGTTCGAAATAAGAAATGTTTGGAGTGATACGGGCCAAGTGCAGGCAGGTGGGACTAGTTCAGTTAGGGAACATGGTCAGCATGGACTGGTTGGTCAGCCTTGGGAAGCACGCTGCCCTTTGAGTCAGAAGACAATGAGTACAAGTACTCCAAAGAGCTGAGCATCAAATTGGGATGGACACGCTCATACGGTTGTGATGGAAGTGCTGCATTGTCAGAGGTTCCATCCTTTCTGATAAGACATTAAATCAAGGCCCAGTCTGCCCTCTCAGGGAGACAGTAAAGATCCAATGGCTGGTCAGGAGGAACGGCTCTTGTGGCAGTATTGGGAAGTTTCCATACCTCTGGGCTCAAGTCCTACCTACGGAGAACTGTTCGCTCCAGTACAAATCAGTCCGTTTAATGGCTGTGGTGGGGAAACTTTAGAAGTCATAATTTGGAGTACAATCATTAGACATATTCAATTGCAGCTGAATTTAGGACAGCCACTCTTACATAACTTGATGCTGTCTTTTAAAACATCCAACAGTGTATGTTGTTGAGGGAAATGCTGTTGATGCTGTACAGATTTCCAAAAGGTGCAGAACTAAACTACAGACTTGTCAGCTCAGTTAGTACTGATAGAATAAAAAGGACAAGATCTTGTGGCACAGTGGTTGTATTTCTGTCTTTGGCATCAAGTCCCACCTGTTCTAGAGGTGTGTCATAACATATCCAAACAGGTTGACTAAAAATAAAAATGAAGGTGACAGTGATAACGTGGAAATAAAACAAAAAACTGCAGATGTTGGAGATCTCAATCAAACAAAAATGGAAATTGCTGAAGAAATTCAGCACTTTGTGTGAAACTAAGGAAGTGATTGCTGGGCCCCTTGCTGAGATTTTTTTGCATCGATAGGCATGGGTGAGGTGCCAGGAAACTGGACATTGGTTAATGTGGTGACATTATTTTAAAAAGGCTGTAAGGAAAAGCCAGGGCACTATATGTCAGTGGACTTCTCGTGGGTAAGTTGTTGAGGGGGATTCTGAGAGACAGGATTTACATGCATTTGGAAAGGCAAGGACTGATTAGGGATGGTCAACATGGCTTTGTGTGTGGGAAACTGTGTATCATTGACTTGATTGAGTTTTTTGAAGAGATGACCAAGAAGATTGAAGGCAGAGCAGTACTGGTTAGCAAGGTTAGATCACACGGGATCCAGGGGAGTTAGCCAACTGGATACAAAATTGGCTTGAAGGTAGAAGACAGAGGTGGTGGTGGAGGATTGCTTTTCAGACTGGAGGCCTGTCACCAGCGGTGTGCCACAAGAACTTGTGCTGGGTCCACTGCTTTTTTTGTTATTTATATAAATGATTTAGATTTAATGCAGGCGGGATGGCTGGTAACTTTCTAGATGACACCAAAATAGGTGACGCAGTGGACAGTGAAGAAGATTACCTCGGAGTACAATGGGACCTTGATCAGATGGACCAATTGAAGTGGTAAATGGAGTTTAATGGAGGTGTTGCATTTCATAAAGGCAAATTAGGGCAAGACTTATACAATTAATAGTGGGGCCCTCGGGAGTGTTGCTGAACAGGGAGACCTAGGGGTACGGGTGCATAGTTCCTTGAAAGTGGAGTCATAGGTAGACAGGTTAGTGAAGGAGGCATTTGGCAAGCTTGCCTTTATTGGTCAGAGTGCTGATTATAGGAGTTGGAAGGTCATGTTGCATCTGTACAGGTCGCTGGTGAGGCTACTTTTAGAATACTGCCTATAAGTCTAGCTGCCCTGGAAGGTTGCTGTTAAGTTTGAGAGAGTGCAAAAATGTTTTGCAAGGACGCTGCTGGGACTGAAATTTTCAGTTATAAAAGACTGAATAGACTGGGCTTTTGATGCTGGCACATCGGAGGTTGAGGGGGTGCACTTATGGAGGTTTATAAAATCATGAGGTGAATGGAGAGGGTGAATAGCCAAGGTCTTTTACCCAGGATAAGGGAGACCAAAATTACAGAGTGTAGGTTTAAGGTGAGAGGGAAAAGATTTGAAAAGGAACTGAGGGGCAACTTTTTTATGCAGCAAGTGGGGTATGTATGGATTGAGCTGCCAAAGAAAGTTATGGAGGCTGGTACAATTACAATATTTAAAAGGCATCTGGATGGGTGTACGAATAGGAAGCATTTAGAGGGATACGGACCAAATGCTGGCAAATGGGACTAGGTTGTATTGGGATGTCTCATCGGTGTGGATGAGTTGGACCGAAGGGTCTCTTTCCACGCTGTATAACTCCCTGACATCTAAATCCACATTCCACAAATATTTTCACCGAGGCAATAAAATTACCTGCATTCTTCAAATTGCAGGGTAAGTGCAGGAGTTTCTGATTGCGAAACAAAACTGAATCAGTAACATTTTTAATTGACAAAGAGTTGTTTGTGCTCAAAATACACCAAGTTTTCATCACACGAGTCCGAGGTACATCTAATGTTTTCTTGACTCAGTGAACAGCATCTGAAATGAGCAGAACGTGGGTTGAAGGTGTACTTGATACTTGAGGGCACAACTGAAGCTGATGAGACAGTGCTGCACTGTCAAAAGTGCCAACTTTTTGATCCAAATTAAACAGAATCACGGTCTGTACTCTCTGCTGTTTATAAAAGAATTCATATCACCGAAAGAAAACATAAAACCTGCATGTCATCAGAGCAATTTAAAAATGGTGCACAGGACATGTTAATGGGTCTCTTTGGAGTTGAATGTTTTCACCAGTGCTGGATAATGGTGGAAACAGCACTCCAGACCTGGCCAGCTCCTACGCTGCATATGTATCTTATAGACATAGAGTTAGACCAGTTCCTCCATACCTGTGGGTCATGGCCCTTTAGTGGAGTGGGGAGCCATAGTGTAGACTTAGGAGCTGTTTAAACAGTAGATTCAAAAACTTTGTCACCACGCCCATCCCATGCCTCCTCCTCACACCCATGAGCTCCCGATGCTGCAAACCAGACTTGCTACAACCTGCTATATAGAAAATAATGAGGCATAAATATCCACCACTATGCTGACATTGCTGTGAACTGTTTATTTCCACTTTTGTGCCTCATCTCGTCACCTGAACTTGAACACTATTTTATTTCATGTTTGTGCCACCAAACCTCCTGAACCATCTCATCAATTTCAGTTTAAAAAAAATAGCTGCGCTGGTCTAAGGGTTCAGTCTGCTGGGATTCAAGAAGGAGCTGAGGAGATAGTCAACAAGAAACAAAGATGGAGGCAGAAATTGTTTGGTCTGATAGTGCACAGTCTACATTGTTACTGTACTGATCTCTTTTTTTCTGTATATACTCTTGTTGGTCTATGCAATCACTTGCAATTATATATATGCCACCAAAGACCACTATCCTCTGTGTGTATGTCAAACCTGTTACGTATACAAGTACCTGGTTTTACAGAAATTTCTGAGAAGGGTCTTGGCCCAAAACATCAGCCTTCCTGCTCCGCTGATGCTGCTTGGCTGCTGTGTTTATCCAGCTCCACACCTTGTTATCTCAGATTCTCCAGCATTTGCTGGTTTTATATATACTGTTTCAGATTTCCAGCATCCACAGTTCTTTGTTTCACTGATATTTACTGTCCCTGACAGAATATATTTTGATTCTTTTCTGTGCATACACATTTCTTATCTCCATCTAAAACATGTGAGTACTCAAAGAATCTCTGTGCACGGTCTTTTTACTTCTGACCTCGAAAGGCACAGCTACAGTAAAGCAGAAAGGTTCCCAACTGTCTCCGTGTTATTGTTGCAGTACATTTCAGTTACTGGGCATGTGTTTGAAGAGGAAAGCTGAGGGAGGGGAAATGCAGCTCTGTTTTGAACATTGAAAACCAAATCAGCTATAAGATAGCTGGGTGTGCCCACACTGACAAGTATTGACAAGGCATACTCAGGAAAGGAATGTAGAAGGCCGGATGAAAGCCAAAGACAACCTCCAGGTGACGAGACAAGGATTTCTTTGCAACAGTAGATTCTTTGAAGAGACTGTCATGAAATTATGAAGATCACAGCATACTCCAGTATCAAAGGCAGCAGTTAGTCTCAATATACCAGAATCAATGGGTGCCAACTGCACATAGATACCATCAGCTCAAATCATGTAGTCCTGCTCATTCTCATTGCTATAAATATTAGGTTGCTCAATAGTTGATTCAGGGAAATTGTTCACTGGTATTTTAAGCACAGATATAACTTAGAAAGAAATTGAAAACCTGGATTTTCTGTATCACCTTTCACCACCTCTGGATGTTTCAAAATGTGTTAGAACCAGCTGAGTATATTTTTAAGAATAGGTATTGTAGTAATCTGTAAATCGTACTAGTCAATTCCAACACAGTAAGGTTTCTTAACAATGACATCTGTTTTTGCAAAGTTGATTGAGTGATAAATATTAATGATTGCACCAGACAGTTCCCCTGCTCATTTTAACCTTGGGTCTTGGGATCTTTTACATTAAACTGAGTCATAGAGTCATACAGCAGGGAAAGAGACCCTTCGGCCCAACTTGTCCTTGCCAGCCTGGTTTCCCAAACTGAACTAGTCTTTTTTACCTGCACTTGCACATATCCCACTAAACCTTTCCTATCCATGTTCTCCAAAAGTTTTTTAAAATGTTGTAGTTGTACCTGCCTCTACCATGGCCTCTGGCAGCTTATTCCATATGCACATCAGACTCTGTCTGAAAGAGTTGCCCCTCAGGTCCCATTTAAATCTTTCCCCTCTGACCTTAAATCAATGCCATCTAGTTTTGGATTGTTCTACCCAAGGAAAAGACATTGGCTGCTCACTTTATCCAGGGCCCTCATGGCTTACTAACATTCTGAGGTCGCCTCTCAGCTCCCTATGTTCCAGAGAAAAATGTCCTAGCCTATCTACCCTCTCTGTATAACTCAAATTCTCCAGTCTCAGTAACATCCTTGTAAATACTTTTTGAACCCTTTCCAGTTTAATAGCATCCTTCTGTTGCAAAATTGGGTAGAGTATTCATGAATTGGAAGGTAGGAAGTTAGAATTTGACAGTAAAAATGATCATGGGGAACAGTGTGTCATGGTCCAAAGAACAAAGAAAATTACAGCCCAGGAACAGGCCCTTCGGCCCTCCAAGCCTGCACTGATCCAGATCCTCTATTTAAACCTGTCACCTATTTTCCAAGGATCTGTTTCTCTCTACTCCCTGCCCATTCATGTATCTGTCTAGATACATTTTAAATGACGCTATCATGCCCACCTCTACCACCTCCACTGGCAACGCGTTCCAGGCACCCACCACCCTCTGTGTAAAGAACTTTCCACGCATATCTCCCATAAACTTTTCCACTCTTACCTTGAAATTGTGACCTAGTAATTAAGTCCCCCACGCTGGGAAAAAGCTTCTTGCTATCCACCCTGTCTATACCGCTCATGATTTTGTAGACCTCAATCAGGTCCCCCCTCAACCTCCGTCTTTCTAATGTAAATAATCCTAATCTACTGAACCTCTCTTCATAGCTAGCACCCTCCATACCAGGCAACATCCTAGTGAACCTCCTCTGCACCCTCTCCAAAGCATCCACGTCCTTTTGGCAATGTGGCAACCAGAACTGTACGCTGTATTCCAAATGTCGTCAAACCAAACCCTTATTCAACTGTAATGTGGCCTGCCAACTCTGGTACTCAATACTGTCCAATGAGTGAAAGCATGCTGTCCCCTTAAGTGTTTGTCTGTGCTCTGATGTTTATAAATGCAGGTGCACAGAGAATGTCCGAACAGAAACACTTTGTATAGAACAGCCAAGCAGCACTTTTTCCAAGACAACAAGTTTGAATTCAGCCAGTTAATTTAAATGAAGCATATAGATACAGGACGCCAACTGAAGTTAAATCTGAAGGTGTTGAAAAACTGAAGCCAATCATATGATGAGAATTTCATCATATCAGTACGGGTGTAGAAAACAAGGACATTTGGAAATTCATGGAGAGCCAACTGTCACCTGAGAGATGTCATCCACCACCTACCAGAGTGAGCACCATTCTGCTCTGAGAGAAAGCCCGTCTAATTAATCAAAGGTACCACTGTATTTTAGCTCAAAGTCTTCATTGAAGAGATTATAGAGCTAAAACATCCCTGATGGCAGAAATGATTGAAGAAAGGTTTTTGTGAAGAGATCAGAGATGACAGAATATTCCAGATGACAATGTATGCAAACTTGGAGAGATTAAGTTATAATTTATTGCTTCTTATAAATTTGGTTGACATTAGTGGGACTTGTCTTTATTTAAAGGCAATCCAGCAGAATTTAGACCAGTTGTAAGTAGTAGTATATGGGGAAAGTTGTCAGTTTGTTAGTTATTTTGTTAATATTTTTTCTAATTGTTTGTGGGATGTGGGCGTCGCTGGCTGTCCAGCATATCTCATCCATCCCTAGTTGCCACTTGAGAGGGTGGGGGTGAGCTGCCTTCTTGTATCACTGCAGTCCTCCTGCTATAGGTTGACCCACAATGTCCTCGGGGGGAATTCCAGGATTTTGACCCAGTGACTGTGAAGGAACGGTGACATATTTCCAAGTCAGGATGGTGAGTAAATTGGAGAGGAATTTGGAGGTGGTGGTGTTCCCATGTATCTGCTGCCATTGTCCTTCTGGATGGAAGTGGTTGTGGGTTTGGAAGGTGCTGCCTGACGATCTTTGGTGAATTTCTGCTGTGCATCTTGTAGATGGTACACACTGCTGCTACGGAGTGTCGGTGGTGGAGGGAGTGGGATGTTTGTGGATGTGGTGCCAATCAAGCAGCTGCTTTGTCCTGGATGGTGTCAAGCTTCTTGAGTGTTTTTGGGGCTGCACCCATCCAGGCAAGTGGGGAGTATCCCATCACACTCCTGCCTTGTGCCTTGTAGATGGTGGACCAGTTTCAGATCCCAGGTGATTAGGTGCTCACTCCAATATTCATAGCTATTGACCTGTTCTTATAGCCTGGATGTGAGTTTGCTCGCTGAGCTGGAAGGTTTGTTTTCAGACGTTTTGTCACTTTTTTTTATTTGAAAAAATATACTTTATTCATAGAATGTACAAAAAATAAAACATTTATACACCTACCCAGTCATGCAAGCCACTCCGGGTTACCCAGGGGGTACATACACCAACTAAAGGAAAAAACAAAGAAGAAAAATAAAATCAAAGCAAATAAAACACCCCGGCAGTCGTCACCCCGCACAGTCCCCGTTGGCCCCCTGACCGGTTGGGGAAGGCGCCAGCTGGGCCCAGTTACCAGATAGGATTCTTTTCCCTTTTCTGGATGAGGGGGCTCATACGGTGGTCTTTCCCCACCGCGCCTTGGCGGCGGCTGCCCCAAGCCCCAGCGCGTCCCTCAGCACGTAGCCCTGGACCTTGGAGTGCGCCAGTCTGCAACACTCGGTCGGGGTCAGTTCTTTCAGCTGGCAGACCAGCAAGTTGCGGGCAGACCAAAGACCGTCTTTCACCGCATTGATGGTCCTCCAGGCGCAGTTGATGTTGGTCTCGGTGTGCCCGTAGAGCACGGAGTCCCGCGTCACGGAGCTGCTCGGGACGAACCTCGACAAATACCACTGCATCCCCCTCCAGACCTCCTGCGCATAGGCACACTCCAGAAGGAGGTGATCGACAGTCTCGTCCCCCCCGCAGCCACCTCGAGGGCAGCGTGCGGTGGTGCAGAGATTCCGGGCATGCATAAAGGATCTCACTGGCAGAGCTCCTCTCACCGCCAGCCAAGCAATGTCCTTGTGCTTGTTTGAAAGTTCTGGCGATGAGGCATTCTGCCAAACGACTTTGGCAGTCTGCGTGGGGAACCACAGGACGGGATCTACCCTCTCCTTTTCTCGAAGGGTCCCGAGGATACTACGTGCTGACCACTGCCTGACGGCCTTGTGGTCAAAGGTGTTTCCTTTCAAAAATTTCTCCACGAAGGACAGGTGGTACGGAACGGTCCAACTACTCGGAGCGTTCCGCGGCAACGAGGCCAGGCCCATCCTTCGCAACACCGGGGACAGGTAGAACCTCAGTAAGTAGTGACACTTGGTGTTTGCGTACTGAGGATCTATGCACAGCTTGATGCAGCCACACACAAAGGTAGCCGTCAGGGTGAGGGTGGCGTTCGGTACGCCCTTTCCCCCATTTCCCAGGTCTTTGTACATGGTGTCTCTGCAGACCTGGTCCATCCTCGACCTTCAAATGAAGTGGAAGATGGCCTGGGTGACCGCAGCGGCGCAGGTCCAGGTAATAGGCCAGGCCTGCGCCACTTACAACAGTACCGAAAGCCCCTCGCACCTGACAACCAGGTTCTTACCCGCGATGGACAGGGACCGGAGCGTCCACCTGCCCAGCTTCTGCTTCAATTTGGCGATACGCTCCTCCCAAGTCTTAGTGCATGCCCCAGCTCCACCAAACCAAACACCCAACACCTTCAGGTAGTCTGTCCTGACGGTGAAGTGGATGAAGGAGCAGTCGTCCCAGTTCCCGAAGAACATGGCCTCGCTCTTACCCCTATTGACTTTGGCACCCGAGGCCAGTTCAAACTGGCCGCAGATGTCCAACAGCCTACTCACCGACCGACGATTGGTGCAGAAGACGGCGACATCGTCCATGTACGGGGAGGTCTTGACCTGAAGGCCTCCGCTGCCTGGGATAGTCACGCCCTTCAGGCTCACGTCCTTCCTGATGGAGGCGGCGAAGGGCTCCACACAGCACACGAACAAGGCAGGAGAGAGCGGGCAGCCCTGCCTGACTCCAGATCTGACAGGAAAACTGGCCGATTCCCACCCGTTGATCGAGACTGCGCTAACGATGTTGGCGTAGAGCAGCCGGATCCAATTGCGGATACCCTCCCCGAACCTCAATTTGGAGAGGACGTCCCTCATGAAAGCAAGAGAGACCCTGTCGAAGGCCTTCTCCTGGTCCAGGCTGACGAGGCAGGTATCCACCCGCCTGTCCTGTACGTAGGCGATCGTATCCCTGATGAGCGCAAGGCTCTCAGCGATCTTCCTGCCCGGCACAGCACAGGTTTGGTCAGGGTGAATCACTGACTCCAGGACAGACCTGACCCGGTTGGCTATGACCTTGGTCAGGATTTTGTAGTCCACGTTCAAAAGTGAAATGGGACGCCAATTCTTAATTTCTTCCCTCTCCCCCTTCCTCTTGTAAATGAGGGTGATGATGCCCTTCCTCATGGACTTGCACATTTCCCCTGCCCAAAGCGCACTATCGTACACCTCCAGCAGGTCCTGGCCGACCAGGCCCCACAGAGCGGAATACAGCTCGACCGGTAAGCCGTCGCTTCCGGGAGTCCTATTCCTCTGCAAGGACTTGAGGGCTCTGGCCAGCTCGTCCAGGGATATCGGCCGGTCCAGCCACTCCCTCGTGCCGTCGTCTAAGACCTCCGTGATAGATGACAGGAACGACTCGGAGGCCGTGCTGTCCGTGGGCTTCGTGTCGTACAGTCCGGCATAGAAGGATCTGCTGATCCTCAAAACGTTGGGCCGAGACGACGTCACCGAGCCGTCATCCTCCTTCAGCCGGCTAAGCACAGAGCTCTCTTTGTGCACCTTCTGAAAGAAGAAACGCGAGCACGTTTCGTCCTGCTCCACGGAGCGGATCCTGGACCGGAAGATTATCCTGGAGGCCTCCACGGCGAAGAGCGAGGCTTGCTGGCCCCTCACCTCGTGGAGGTCCTCCGTGACATCGACCCCCATCAACTGCAGAAGGAGCAGGTTCTGCACCCTTTTCTGGAGTCGCGACAGCTTTCCCCGCCTCTCTCTTGCCTTCCGAACGCCCTTAAGGACAAAGAACTTCTTGATGTTCTCCTTCACCGTCTCCCACCAGTCGCCTGGAGACTCAAAGAGGGGTTTCACGGTTCTCCAACCGGCGTACTCCCTCTTAAGCTCCTCGACGTTCTCTGGGGTCAACAGAGTCGTGTTGAGCTTCCACGTCCCCTTGCCGGCCGGCTGGTCGTCCTGTAAGTGACAGTCGGCCAACAGGAGGCAGTGGTCAGAGAAGAACACTGGCTTGACACCGGTGGACCTGACTGAGAACGTCCGTGACACAAACAGGAAGTCTATCCTTGAGCGGATAGACCCGTCTGGCCGCGACCAGGTGTACCTCTGCTGCGCTCCGTCTGCAGGGGTGCTGAAGACGTCAAGCAGCTTGGCGTCCTTCACCGTGCCCATCAGGAATCTGGACGTGACGTCCAGTTGAATCCCCCCACCCGCTGTCCCCATGCCGGATCTTCCATCTGCATCAATGATGCAGTTGAAGTCTCCGCCTAGGATGACTGGCCTGGACGTAGCCAGCAGGGGTGGAAGCCGCTGCAGGATGGCCAACCGCTCACTCCGTACCGCTGGGGCGTACACGTTGATCAGCCTCAGGGGAGCATTCCTGTAGGTGATGTCAGCCACTAGGAGGCGCCCTCCCCCCACCACCTCCTGAACTTGAGAGATGGTGAAGTTGCGCCCCCGCAGCAGAATAGCCAGGCCCGAGGAGCGACAGTCGTTACCCCCCGACCAGATCGAAGGCCCACAGGTCCAGGCGCCGGACCATTTCCTGTACCTGCCGAGGTGCAGTATCCCGCACTCCTGCAGAAACAGGAGGTCCGCCTCGATGGTGGTCAGGTAGGGCAACGTGGACACATATCTCGCGGTTGACTTGACGCTGCGCACATTAATGCTCGCAACTCGTACCCCCATTGTGGGCAGTGACCGCAGTACCCTCCCCAAGTCCAAGGTCCAGCCCCTCCATCTGTCCCTTCATGCCCATTGCCCGGGCTAACTGCTGGACCCTCTCCGGGCTCAGGAAACCGTCCGTGCTGCCTTCCGGGTGGCATCCCCCCATCAGGGGTGCGGAGGCAGGAGGGTCCGGCTCCGGGTCAGGCTGGGGACGCGCTGTTTCCTCCTTCCCGCCTGGAAGTTCCGGGGGGCCCTCCAGTGCTCCAGTGGCACTTGACTGGGTGTCGGAGTGAGCCTCAGGACGCCTCCCGTCACCTGGAAGCGGGGTGCTGCTTTCCTTCCCCCTCGAGACCTTTAACTTCTGCTTCGGGTAGGCCCTCTCCGAATCCTCCTCGTCAGAGGAGCTCTTATAGCCCCCCTGTAGCTGCCTCTTCCCGCCTGATTGTTGCGGTTCCTGGGCCCGTCGACGCACCTTCCTCCTCGCTTTCCGGACTGTTGTCCACTCCCCTGGGTCGCCTGTCGCCGCCTCCATTGGCTCCGGGTTGTCGGGGAGGATCGGAGCCTGCAGGGGTGCTTTGCTGGCCTCGGGCCCATCCTGCACGGCCTGGCCCTCCTGCACATTAGTGGGGTCCTTGCTGGGCCCTGGTGCCTTCCTCTCCTCCGGGGGGGCTGGCCCCGCATTTCCCCTGCCGGCAACCTGGGCGTAGGTGGTACCCCGCCGCGGGCATGCCCTATAGAAGTGGCCCGCTTCCCCGCAAAGGTTGCAGCTTCTCTCTTGTGGGCAATCCTTTGCAAGGTGTCCCTCCTCCCTGCACTACCTGCAGATGGTGGCTTTGCAGTCGGCCGCCACGTGACCTGATCTACCACAGGCATGGCAGACTTTAGGTTGCCCTGCATAGGTCAGGTAGCCCCTGCTCCCGCCGATCGCGAAGCTGGACGGTGGGTGTGCGACATTCCCGTCTGCGCCCATCCTCAGCGTCACCTTGACCTGCCTCTTACTCGTCCAGATGCCAAAGGGGTCCACCATGTCAGTTAGGTCCCCTTCCACCTTCACATACCTTCCGAGGAAGGTCAGGACATCAACTGCTGGCACATGCGGGTTGTACATGTGTACAGTCACCATACGGCTCCTCTGTGCTGGCATCACAAACAGTGGGACAGCGGTCAATACAGAGAGGGAGCCCTCACCTCCTTTCTCCTTGAAAACCTCCAGGAAGTGCTCGCAAAGTTTGGCACTCCTGAAGGTCACGTTGTAAAAACCTCCTCCGGGGAAATCCTGCAGGCAGTAAATGTCCGCAGCAGCGAACCCACAACAGTCCAACAGGACCCTCTTCACGAAGAAGGTGCGGTCCACAGGTGCACCTTCATCTACCTTCTTTACAGAAACACGGATGGTGTTCCAGACCCCCTGACCTGGGGCACGAGCACTTGCCGCAGCCATCGTTGCAGGTTGGCTGCTCCCCTGAACCAGCCATAGGCCGAAGCCAGCATTAAGATCCACTGGTCGCAAGGGTGCACAGCCAATCCGACGTCCTCCTTTCACCTCCAACACAGTCGCGCTCCCCTGCTCTCGGTCCACAAGAGAGTGGGTCTTTATTATGTTCCAGATGTAAGCTAGTTCACTGAGCTTGCCGGTTTGTTCCCAGACGTTTCGTCACCATTCTAGGTAACATCATCAGTGAGCCTCCGACGAAGCGCTGGTGTTATGTCCCACTTTCTATTTATCTGGTTAGGTTTCCTTGGGTTGGTGATGTCATTTCCTGTGTTGGTGATGTCATTTCTTGTTCTTTTTCTCAGGGGATGGTAGATTGGCTCCAAATCAATGTGTTAAAACATTGATTTGGAGCCAATCTACCATCCCCTGAGAAAAAGAACAGGAAATGACATCACCAACGCAGGAAATGACATCACCAACCCAAGGAAACCTAACCAGAAATAACACCAGCGCTTCGTCGGAGGCTCACTGATGATGTTCCCTAGAATGGTGACGAATCGTCTGAAAACAAACCTTCCAGCTCAGCGAGCAAACTCACATCCAGAACCTCAACCTGAGCTCCAAATCTTCTCAAAACTCGCTGTTCTTATAGCCACTGTTTATGTGGTAAGTCAGGTTGACTTTCTGGTCAACGGTAACCCCCAGGATGTCTATAGTGGGGGATTTAGTGATGGTAACACCATTGAATGTCAATTAGATTAGGTTAGATTGTCCCTTATTGATGATGGCCATTGCCTGGCATTTGTGTGGCATGAATGTCACTTGTCAGCCCCAAGCCTGGATATTGTCCAGATCTTGTAGCATTTGAACACGGACTGCTTCAGTATCTGAGGAGCCACAAATGGTGCTGAACATTGTGCAATCATTGGTGAATAGCCCCGCTTCTGACCTTATGACGGAGGGAAGGTAATTGATGAAACAGCTGAAGATGTTTGCAACGAGGACACTACCCCGAGGAACTCCGACAGAGATGGCTGACCCCAAATCACGACCATCTTCCTATGTGTCAGGTATGACTCCAAACACAAGAGTGTTTTACCCTAATACCCGCTGATTCCAGTTTTGCTAGGGCTCCTTAATGCCACACTCGGTTGAATGCAGCTTTGATGTCAAGTATTCTCATCTCTCCTCTGGAATATAGCTCTTTTGTCCATGTTTGAGCCAAGGCTGTAATGAGGTCAGGAGCTGAGTGGCCCTGAACTGGGCGTCACTGAGCAGGTTATTGCTGAGCAGGAGCTGCTTGATAGCCCTGTTACTGACACCTTTCATCACTTTACTGATGATCGAGAGGAGACCAATGGGTTGGTCATTGGCTGGGCTGGATTTGTCCTGCTGTGTGTGTGCAGGACATACCTGGACAATTTTCCACATTGCCAGGTAGATACTAGTATTGTAACTGTGTTGGAACAGCTTGGCTCGGGGATCGGCAAGTTCTGGAGCACAACTCTTCAGTACTATTGCCGGAATGTTGTTAGGGCCTGTATCCTTTGCAGTATCCAGTGTCTCCAACTGTTTCTCGATATCACATGGAGTGAATCAAATTGGCTGAAGACTGGTATCTGTAATGTTAGGGACTACTGGAGGAGGCCGAGATGGATCACCCACTTGGCACTTCCGGCTAAGATTGCGGCATGACCAATACTCACTCATCCCTATCCACATGTATAAGGAGAACCACCAATTTGACTGGAACAACACAAAGATCCTGAAACAGGCAAAGCAGAGACAAGCATGGATTTCCGAGAAGCCTGGTATTCCACATAGAAATCCATCAACAAAAATATAGAACTTGACCCTATATACACTCCACTGCAAAGGAAGACTGGAAGTGAGGTAATCCAGCTCAACGGACTCCAGAGTTCAAATAACAGGCAGGTAAACACAATAGTGCTTCATCTGAGGCTGCACTGATGATGTTACCCAACAGGGTAATGAAACGTCTGCAGAAAAACAACAAACCAGCTCAGCGAGTTGTTTAATTGCCCACCACCATTCTCGACTGGATGTAGCAGGACTGCAGAGCTTGGATCTGATACTTTGGTTGTGGGATTGCTTAGTTCTGTCTGTCACTTGCTGCATTTCGCTGTTTAGCGTGCAAGTCGTCCTGTTTGGTGGCTTCACCGGGTTAATACCTCATCTTCAGGTTTGCCTGGTGCTGCTCCTGGCCTGCCCTCCTGCACTCTCCATTGAACCAGTCTGATCCCCTGGCCTGATGGTAATGGTTGAGTGGGGGATATGCCGGGCCATGAGGTTACAGATTGTGCTGGAGTACAATTCTGCTGCTGTTGATGACCCACAGCGCCTCATGGATGCCAAGTCTTGAGTTGCTAGATCTGCATGAAGTCTGTCCCATTGAGCACGGGGATAGTGTTACACAACACGATGGAGGTTCTTCTCAATGTGAAGGTAGGACTTCATCTCCACAAGGACTGTGTGATGGTCACTCTGACCAATACTGCCATGGATAGATACAACTGCAGCTGGCAGATTGCTAATGATGAGGTTAAATATGTTTTCTCTCTTGTTGGTTCCCTCACCACCTTCCGCAGACCTAGAGTAGCAGCTATGTCCTGTAGGACCCGACCAGCTTGATCAGTAGTGCCAAGCCTCTCTTGATGGTGGACATTGCGATCCCCCACCCAGAGTACACTTTGTGCCTTTGCCAACCTCAGTGCTTCCTCTAAGTGTTGCTTAACATGAAAAGTACTGATTCATCAGCTGAAGCAGGATGGTATGTCGTAATCAGCAGAAGGTTTCCTTGCCCCTGTTTAACCTGAAGCCATGAGACTTCATGGGGTTGGAGTCAATATAGAGGACTCCTAGAGCAACACCTTCCTGACTGTATGCTACTGTGCCACCCCCTCTGCTCAGTCTGTCCTGCCGTTGAGACAGGACTTAATCAGGGATGGTGATGTGGTGTCTGGAGCATAGTCATACTCACAGCATTATATCTCACAGACAATATTGGGCTGTTGCTTGACTAGTCTGTGAGACAGCTCTCCCAATTTTGGCACTAACCCCCAGATGTTAGTGAGGAGGACTCTGCAGGGTTGACAGGACTGTTTCTGCTGTTGCCTTTTCCAGTGCTGAGGTTGATGCCAGGTGATCCATCTGATTTCATTTCTTTGAGACTTTGGGAGTCAACCACATTGCTGTGAGTCTGGAGTCACGTGTAGGCCAGACCAGGTAAAGGATGGCAGTTTCCTTCCCTGAAGGACATGAGTGAGCCAGACTGGCTTTTTTGACAAGTGGCAATGATTTCATGGTGATCAGCAAATTCTTATTTATTGAATTCAAATTCCACCACCTGCCATGGTGGGATTCAATCCCGGGTCCCCAGAACATTATCCAGGTTTCTGTATTAAACGTCTAGCAATAAAACCACTAGGCCATCGCCTACACTTGTTCATTTGTTGTATTAAGTAAGTAAATTGTTTCTTCTCACTTGTAAAGTGGAGATCAGGGAATTTCTTTCTTTTAACCACTCTTTTAATAGATGTAAAGGGGAAAATGGGGAGGCAATGGCCTAGTGGTATTACCAGTGGGCTGTTAATCCAGAGACCCAGATAATGTTCTAGGATGCGGGTTCCAATCCCACCACAGCAGATGGTGGAATTTGAGTTCAACAAATATCTGGAATTAAGAATCTAATGATAACTATGAATCCATTGTGTGTTGTCAGAAAAAATCCATCTGGTTCACTAATGCCCTTTAGGGAAGGAAACTGCCATCCTTACCTGGTCTGGCCTATCTGTGATGAGGGATGGGCAATAAATACTGCCTAGCCAGCGATGCCCTGATCACGTGAATGAATAAAGGAAAAAAAAAGCTTCTCTTGCTGTTTCATGGGTAATAATTAGAGGGGAACCCCAACTCCTGTCATAACAGATTAGGTTAATGAGGTGGAGAGCTGGATGAACACAGCAGGCCAAGAAGCATAACAGATTGGGGCTTGTGTTTTGGTTTATTTATCCAAGAGGTTCGGCCGTTCCCCATCATAACAAAAACTGGGAGCTTCTCCAGGATCTGGATGGTTTGAGTTCGGGATTTGACCGACTTGTGCACAGGTTCTGAACAGTTAGTCAGATTTACATAGCCTTGCAGATTAGTGTGCCAGATCTTTAAAGAAAACTTAGGTTTAAAAAAATCTGTTCAATTTCAATTACATGTGATAGGTTATATGAGAAGTGAGGGAAATGGCTCATACCATTGCTAAAGAGGTTCTGGAGTTTGAAGATGCTTCCCAAATTTGCCAAGAGAGTTTAGAAAGACACAGTAAGGATATACGATTAGAATTAGCAAACAGATTAGAATTGGAATTAACTCAGGCCAAGAGAAAAGCTGAAATTGTAATGGAGTTGGTCAAGTATTTAGGTATAGCAAAGAAACAGGCAAGTGCAGTGGAGTGAGAAAAACTTACATTGAAAATGAGACAACTGGAGTTAGAGAATGAAAGGAAGGTGAGAGAGTTTGAATGACAGTTACAAGTGCAGGAAAGAGAAAGAGAAAGGGAGAGAGAAGAAAGGGAAAGAATGTTAGAGTTGGAACACCTGAAGTTGGAACTTAAAGCGAAAAGATTTCAAATGGCAGAAGGAAAAGTACAAGATAGAAGTGAGAATGAGCAAACTCATAGTAGCCGACAGCCTAAATACACAACATAGAACATTACATCGCGGAACAGGCCCTTTGGCCCTCAATGTTGCACTGGCCTGTGAAACCTATCTGAAGCCCATCTAGCCAATGCTATTCCATTATCATCCATATGTTTATCCAATGACCATTTAAATGCCCTTAAAGTTGGTGAGCCTACTACTGTTGCAGGCAGGGTATTCCACGCCCTTACTACTCTCTGAGTAAAGAACCTACATCTGACATCTGTCCTATATCTTTCACCCCTCAATTTAATGCTATGACCCCTCGTGCTAGCCATCACCATCTGAGAAAAAAGGTTCTCACTGTCCACCCTATCTAACCCTCTGATTATTTTATATGTTTCAATTAAGTTGCCTCTTAACCTTCTTCTCTCTAACAAAAACAGCTTCAAGTCCCTCAGCCTTTCCTCATAAGACCTCCTGTCCATACCAGGCAACATCCTGGTAAATCTCCTCTGCACCCTTTCCAATGCTTCCACATCCTTCTTATAATGCAGTGACCAGTACTGTACACAATACTCCAAGTGCGGCCGCACCAGACTTTAGTACAGCTGCAAGATGACCTCACGGCTCTGAAACTCAATCCCTCTACCAATAAAACCTAACACACTGTACACCTTCTTAACAACCCTATCAACCTGGGTGGCAACCCGCAGGGATCTATGTACATGGACACCGAGATCTCTCTGCTCATCCACACAACCAAGAATCTTACCATTAGCCCAGTACTCTGTATTCCTGTTACTCCTGCCAAAGGGAATCAACTCACACTTTTCTGCATTAAACTCCATTTGCCACCTCTCAGCCCAGCTCTGCAGCTTATCTATGTCCCTCTGTAACCTGTAACATCCTTCCGCACTATCCACAACTCCACCGACTTTAGTGTCATCCGCAAATTTATGAACCAATCCTTCTACGCCCTCATCCAGGTCATTTATAAAAATGACAAACAGCAGTGGACCCAACACCCACCCTTGCGGTACACCACTAATAAATGAACTCCAGGATGAACACTTCAACCACCACCCTCTGTCTTCTTCCAACTAGCCAATTTCTGATCCAAACTGCTAAACCACTCTCAATCCCATGCCTCGGTATTTTCAGCAATAGCCTACTGTGGGGAACCTTATCAAACGCTTTACTGAAATCCATATACACCACATCAACTGCTTTACTCTCATCCACCTGTTTGGTCACCTTCTCAAAGAACTCAATAAAGTTTGTGAGGCACGACCTACCCTTCACAAAACCGTGCTGACTATCCCTAATCAAATTATTCCCTTCTAGACGATTTTAAATCCTATCTCTTATAATCCTTTCCAATACTTTAGCCACAACCAAAGTAAGGCTCACTGGTCTATAATTACCAGGGTTGTCTCTCCTCCCCTTCTTGAACAAGGGGACAACATTTGCTATCCTCCAGTCTTCTGGCACTATTCCTGTAGACAATGATGATATAAAGATCAAAGCCAAAGGCTCTGCAATCTCCTCCCTAAGTTCCCAGAGAATCCTAGGATAATTCCCATCTGGCCCAGGGTACTTATCTATTTTCACACTTTCCAGAATGCTAACATCACCTCTTTATGAACCTCAATCCCATCTAGTCTAATAGCCTGTATCTCAGTATTGTCCTCGACAACACTGTCTTTTTCTTGTGCAAATAATTATTAAAAATATTCATTTAGCGCCTCTCTTATCTCTTTGGACTCCACACACAACTTCCTACTGCCATCTTTAACTGGCCCTAATCTTACTCTAGTCATTCTTTTATTCCTGACAAACCTATAGAAAGCTTTCGGATTTTCCTTGATCCTACCTGCCAAAGACTTCTCATGTCCCCTCCTGGCTCTTCTTATCTCTCTCTTTAGATCCTTGCTGGCAAACTTGTAACTCTCAAGCGCCCTAACTATGCCTTCATGCCCCATCTCTACGTAAGCCTCCTCCTTCCTCTTGACAAGAGATACAACTTCTTTAGTAAACCACGGTTCCCTCGCTCAACCACTTCCTCCCTGCCTGACAGGTACATACGTATCAAGGACATGCAGTAGGTGTTCCTTGAACAAGCTCCACATTTCAATTGTGCCCAGCCCCTGCAGTTTCCTTACCCATCCCATGCATCCTAAATCTTGCCAAATCGCCTCATAATTGCCTTTTCCCACAGCTATAACTCTTGCCCAGCGGTACACACCTATCCCTTTCCATCATTAAAGTAAACGTAATGAAATTGTGGTCATTATCACCAAAGTGCTCACCTACCTCCAAATCTAACGCCTGGTTCATTACGCAGTACCAAATCCAATGTAGCCTTGCCTCTTGTTGGCCTATCTACATACTGTGCCAGGAACCCTTCTGCAATCCTTGGACAAAAACGGACTCATCGTAAGTACTCGAGCTATAGCAATTTCAGTCAATATTTGGAAAGTTAAAGACCCCATAACAACTACCCTGTTACTTTCGCTCCTATGCAGAATCATCTTTGCAATCCTTTCCGCTACATCTCTGGAACTTTTCAGAGGCCTATAGAAAACTTCCAAAAGGGTGACCTCGCCTTTCCTGTTTCTAACCTCAGCCCATCCTACCTCAGTAGAAGAGTCCTCATCAAACATCCTTTCTGCTACCGTAATACAGTCCTTGACTAACAGTGCCACACCTCCCCCACTTTTACCACCTTCCGTGATCTTACTGAAACATCTAAACCCCGGAACCTGCAACAACCATTCCTGTCCCTGCTCTCTCCATGTCTCCGAAATGGCCACAACACCGAAGTCCCAGGTACCAACCCATACTGGCAGTTCACCCACCTTATTCCAGATGCTCCTGACGTTGACGTAGACACACTTCAAACCACCTTCCTGCCTGCCGGTACACTCCTGAGACCTTGGAGCCTTATTCATGACCTCACCACTCTCAAACTCCTGTACAGTGGAACCGCAATTCAGGTTCCCATCCACCTGCTGAATTAGTTGAAACCCTCCTGAAGAGCATTAGCAAATTTCACTCCCCCCCCAGGATATTGGTACCCCTCTGGTGTAACTCGCAGGTGTAGACCATCCTGTTTTTAGAGGTCCCACCTACCCCAGAATGAGCCCCAATTATTCAGGTATCTGAATCCCTCCCTCCTGCACCATCCCTGTAGCCACATGTTCAACTGCTCTGTCTCCCTATTCCTTGCCCCGCTCGCACGTGGCATGGGTGACAAACCAGAGAAAGCAACTCTGTTTGTTCTAGCTCTCAGCTTCCACCTTATCTCCTTAAATTTCTGCCTTCCACCCCATCCCTTTTCCTACCTATGTTGTTGGTGCCAATGTGGACCACAACTTGAGGCTGCTTCCCTCCCTCTTAAGGATCCTAAAAGCACGATCCGAGACATCACGGACCCTGACACCTGGGAGGCAGCACACCAACCACAAGTCTCTCTCATCCCCACAGAATCTCCCTCCTGTCCCCCTAACTATGGAGTCCCCAATGACTAATGCTCTCCTCCTCTCCCCCCCACTTCCCTTCTGAGCAACAGGAAAAGACTCTGTGCCAGAGACTCGTACCCCATGGCTTATCTCTGGTAAGTCATCCCCCACAACAATATCCAAAACGGTTTACTTGTTATTGAGGGGAACGGCCACAGGGGATCCCTGCTCTGTCTGCCTGTTCCCTTTCTGTCCCCTGACTGTAAACCATCTACCTTCTTCCTGTACCTGAGGTCTGACTACCTCCCTGTAAGTCCTCTCAATTATTCCGTCAGCCTCCCGAATGATCTGAAGTTCATCCAGCTCCAGTTCCCTAACGCGGTTTCCGAGGAGCTGTAGTTGGGTTCACTTCCCGCAGATGAAGTCAGTGGGGACCCTAACCTCCCACATTCCACAGGAGGAGCACGCAACTGCCCTAACATCCATTCCTACTGTTCTGAATTCCCAAACAGACTATTGAAAAAAAAATCATTACTTTACCAAATTGGCGCTCTCAGCCTTTTTTTTTGGTTAGAGGAGGAGGATGGGTGGGAGACTGTACCTAAGTAGTGTTTCGGGTAAAGCAACCGCTCAAATAAATTACCTCACTTACTCAGCCATCCCATGTCTGCTCCTGCTCAGCATGCACTCTGCCTATTCACGAGGTAAGTTTTTATACTTTCCATCGACACTCTGTCTGGCATTGCTGCGAGTCAAAACATTACCAAAATTTGATGAATAAAAATGCAGAAGTCTTTTTCATTTCCTTTGTGAAATTGGCTGGGCAGATGAGTGCCAGAGGATATGTTGGTAATGTTAATTCAGACTAAGTTGGTCGGCAGAGCTATTGAGGTAGTAGCAGCACTGTCAGATGAGGTGTCAACAGAACGTGAAGAAGTAAAACAGGCTACTTTTGACAGGCTACAAATTGTTATCAGAAGCACATAGACAACAGTTCAAAAACATAAAAAAGGAACCATGTCAGTGTTATATTGAGTTTGAAATAATTAAACTTAACAACTTTGATCGATGGGTGACAGAATTAAAGATGCAAATGGCATGTGAGGATCTTAGAGAGATTGTTCTGCTGGAAGTGTCTAAAAACTCGCTTCCATAGATGATAAGAATTCATATTGAGGAACAGAAAGTTACCAAAGTAAGAGGAGCAGCCAGAGATAGGGGATGAATATGCACTAGTCCACAAATCGAAATTTACCTTCTGCCAGCAATTTCATTCTGTGAGGGATAGAAATGGATAAAAGGGAGATGCTTCAATGAGAAACAAAAAATAGATCACACTGGGGGTGGTTTACAACAGGTGAAAAAAAATCCAAAAGGGTAAAAAGGGGGCAAGAGACCTCAGGTGTTTTCATTGTTCTAAGTTGGGACATGCAAAGTCACAGTGCTGGTGGTTAAAGAAAGGCATTTGGAAAAAGGATGTGGCAAAAGAGGCCAAGACAGTGGGATTAGTTGAGGTAGCGAAGGAAATCCCAAGAGAAGTTGAGGAGCTGCACAGCCTGGTTAGGGGCTGGATAGTGAGATGGTAGTCCAATCTCTACAAAGAGGTAAGGTTTACTCAGGAAGAACAGAGGTAAGGGTACAGAAGTTACAATAATGAGAGATACAGGAGCTGGTCAGTCTCTAATAGTAAGAGATGGAAATATTTGCACTCCTTCTGAAATGTTACCCAAGACAGCTGAATAGATGGACAGGGATTTAGCATTCCTTTGTGTAAGATAGGCTTGGAAAATCCAATCAAGACTAGGGAAGTAAAAGTTGGAGTGATTGAAAGACTGTCAAATCCAGGAAAACAGTTTGTTCTCGGAAATGACCAAGCAGGAACAAAAGTGGGAGTGACACCCCTTGCAGTAGAGAAGCTGAAGGAAAACCAGGGAACTAAAGAAAAACACCTTGGAATTTTTCCGGTTTGTGTGGTGACAAGATCTCACAGTCAAAGGATAAAGCAAGAAGGGAAAACTAAACAGAAAGCCGAAGGAGTTTAGTTCCAGTTAGCTGTTTGATGAAATGGTCAAGGAAGAACCTAAACAGATCAAGGATCAAGCAGAGGTGTTTAGTTTCTTTTCATGCCTCTTATTCATAAGGCCATAAGACATAGGAGTGGAAGTAAGGCCATTCGGCCCATCGAGCCCACTCCGCCATTTAATCATGGCTGATCAGCATTTCAACTCCACCTACCCGTACTCTCTCCGTAGCCCTTAATTCCTCGCGAGATCAAGAAATTATCAATCTCTGCCTTGAAGACATTTAACGTCCCGGCCTCCACTGCGCTCCGTGGCAATGAATTCCACAGGCCCACCACTCTCTGGCTGAAGAAGTCTCCTCATTTCTGTTTTAAATTTACCCCGTCTAATTCTAAGGCTGTGCCCATGGGTCCTAGTCTCCCCGCCTAATGGAAACAACCTCCCAGCGTCCACCATTTCTAAGCCACACATTATCTTACAGTTTCTATTAGATCTCCCCTCAACTTTCTAAACTCTAATGAGTACAATCCCAGGATCCTCAGCCGTTCATCGTATGTCAGGCCTACCATTCCAGGGATCATCTGTGTGAATCTAAACAGAAAGCCGGACACGCTCCAGGGCCAGTATGTCCTTCCTGAGGTGTGGGGCCCATATTCATTCACGTGGTGAGGACAGCAGTATAGCAGTAACAGAATAGGTCAGAGTCAGCATGGATTTACGAAGGGGAAATCATGCTTGACTAACCTTCTGGAATTTTTTGAGGATGTAACTATGAAGATTGATAAGGGAGAACCAGTGGATGTAGTGTACCTGGACTTTCAGAAAGCCTTTGATAAAGTCCCGCATAGGAGATTGGTGAACAAAATTAGGGCACATGGTATTGGGGGCAAAATACTGATTTGGATTGAAAGTTGGCTGTCTGACAGGAAGCAAAGAGTAGTGATAGATGGGTCCCTTTTGGAATGGCAGGCAATGACCAGTGACGTTCCACAAGGCTCGGTGCTGGGACTGCAGCTGTTTATGATATATATTAATGATATAGACGAAGGCATTAAAAGTAATATTAGCAAATTTGCTGATGACACAAAGCTGGGCGGCAGTGTGAAATGTGAGGAGGATGTTATGAGAATACAGGGTGACTTGGACAGGCTGGGTGAGTGGACGGATGCAAGGCAGATGCAGTATAATGTGGATAAATGTGCGGTTATCCACTTTGGTGGCAAGAACAGGAAGGCAGATTACTATCTAAATGGAGTCAAGTCAGGTGAAGGGGAAGTACGATGAGATCTAGGTGTTCTTGTACATCAGTCAATGAAAGCAAGCATGCAGGTACAGCAGGCAGTGATGAAAGCTAATGGCATGCTGGCCTTCATAACGTGAGGAATTGAGTATAGGCGCAAAGAGATCCTTCTGCAGCTGTACAGGGCCCTGGTGAGACAGCACCTGGAGTACAATGTGCAGTTTTGGTCTCCAAATTTGAGGAAGGACATTCTTGCTATTGAGGGAGTGCAGCGTTGGTTCACGAGGTCAATTCCTAGAATAGCAGGACTATCATATGTTGAAAGATTAGAGCGACAGGGCTTGTATACACTTGAGTTGAGAAGTATGAGAGGGGATCTGATTGAGACGTATAAGATTATTAAGGGATTGGACACTCTGGAGGCAGGAAGCATGTTTCTGCTGATGTGTGAGTCCAGAACCAGAGGACACAGTTTAAAAATAAGGAGTAGGCCATTTAGAACAGAGTCGAGGAAAAACTTCTTCACCCAGAGAGTGGTGGATATATGGAATGCTCTGCTCCAGAAGGCAGTGGAGGCCAAGTATCTGGATACTTTCAAGAAAGAGATGGATAGAGCTCTTAAAGACAGTGGAATCAAGGGTTATGGGGATAAGGCAGGAACAGGATACTGATTGTGGATGATCAGCCATGATCATAATGAATGATGGTGCTGGCTCAATGGGCCGAATGGCCTGCTCCAGCACCTATTGTCTATGGACGTTATGCGATGGCTGGTAAGCATTTATTGTTCATCCCTAATTGCCAAGAGGGCAGTTCATAGTCAACTACATTGCTGTGGATCTGGAATCATCACGAATTTGGCAGTTCCCTTCCATAAAGGACATTAGTGAACCAGGTGGATTTTTCTGACAATCGACAATGGATTCATGGTCATCATTAGATTCTTAATTCCAGATATTTTTGAATTCAAATTCCACCATCTGCTGTGGCAGCATTCAAACCCAGGTCCCCATCCAGCCTCACATTTTATTATCCCCAGAATGTTTTCTGGGTCTCTGGATTAACAGTCCCTAATACCATAATAGTAATAATACCAATGGGCCATTGCGTCCCCAATAGGCCTGAAAGATTACTAGAGTTATAACACAAAGATGTGACAATAAACGATCTACACCATAAAGTTTTCTCGGAAAAGAAATCAGAATGTATTCCTGATAGGATTCGGTCCTTGAGATAATAACTAAGGCAAAAATGGAGCCCTTGACAGGTTGGTGCAGGTGAGACACAGGCTGAAGAGGTTCACCAGATTGTGTTGCCGGTACCACACAGGCTGGAAGCATTGTGCGTAGCACACAAATTACTGGTCGGAGGTCATTTAGGAGTGAGGAAGACTCAGGCTAAAATACAAAAGCATTTCTATTGGCCTGGATTACATAAGAATATGGCTGAATGTTGCCGCACCTGTCATGTGTGTCAGATGGTAGGAAAGCCACAGGCTGTAATAAAACCAGCATCTTTGATGCCAATTACCACATTTTAAGAACCTTTTATGCGGGTGGTGATTGATTGTGTAGGTTCCCTCCCTATAACCAAAAGTGGGAACCAGTATTTGCTAACCATAATGGATGTGTCTACCAGATTTCCAGAGGCAATTCCATGCCGGAACATCAAGTGAAAAGTTTGTGAAAGAGTTGGTTGCTTTCTTTACCCATTGTGGATTACCCAGGGAGATTCAGTCGGACCAAGGGTCCAATTTTACTGCCAAGCTATTTAATGGGGTCATGTATAATTTAGAAATTTTAAGCCAACTGCATAACTGTCCTGAATCCCAGGGAGCATTGGAATGGTGGCATCAGACTATAAAACCCATGCGGAGGGCTTATTACCAGGATTACCCAAATGGTTGGGACAAAGGTATCCCATTTATATTGTTTGCCATTAGAGATAATCCAAATGAATTGACTCAGTTTACTCTGCGTGAGTTGATATTCAGACATGAAATAAGAGGCCCTTTGAAATTAATTAAGGAAAAGTTGACAGGTCTGAATTCACAGATGTCTGATTTGGATTATGTATCTGTGGTGAAAGGAAGATTAAACAGAGTTGCTGACTTATCTCGACAACATCTGAAGGCGGCACAACATTTGGTGAAGCAAGAAGTAGATAAACATCCGAATTTTGGCTTTCTTGCCTGTGGGGATAAAGTGTTGGTGCTGTTACCAGTGATAGGAGACTCCAATCAGTGATAGTGGTCCTGATCAGATTGAGAAGAAGTTGAATCAGGTGAATTACCCGGTAAAGATACTAGAAAGAAAGCAGCTTTATCGGTTGTATCATGTGCATATGTTGAAACCTTACTATGACAGGGATAGGGAACCAGAGAAAAAAGTATTAGTTACTGCCCCTCAGACTGAGGAATCAGAATCCAAATCATTTGATTTTGATGTTCCTCGAAGTAAGTTAAATAAGGAGGACGTTTTTAGGGAATATGATAGGATAGTGAGCCATCTGTCTCAGGAACAGAGGACCGAATTGAAATGCTTGTTGTAGCAATATGAGGGCATATGTGGGAATAGAATGGGGCAGACTAGTACTATAATGCATTAGGTTGAAGTAGGAAGTACTTTTCTGATAAAACAACACCCATACAGGCTTAATCCTTGCAAAGCTGCACAGGTACAGAAGGAAATGGAAGTGATGCTCCAAGAAGGCATCATCGAGCCGAGTCAAAGTGAGTGGAGTTCACCAATCCTGTTGGTTCCCAAACCCAGTGATACTCAACGATTCTGTGTGAATTATTGGAAGGTCGACACCTTAACTAAATCAGACTCATATCCAATTCCAATGCTGGAGGACTGTATGGAAAATGTTGGACAGGCCACATATCACAAAGTTGGACTTACTCAGCGGTTACTGGCAAGTACCTTTGTCAGTGAAAGCAAAAGAAGTTTCTGCATTTGTTACACCAAATGGGCCCGAGGCGTCGGCTTTTGTGCTCCTGAGGTGCTGCTGGGCCTGCTGTGTTCATCCAGCCTCACATTTTATTATCTTCGCTTCAACACATTTTTCTTTTGTAGAGTGGCGCATTTCTTTACAGATAGAGCATTCTTTTACATAGCTACCATTGCCTGGGAAGTGATGTGTATTGTGTCATAGCACTGACGATGAATCTCAACTCTCACTTGACCTCAAAGTCACATTTGACTGTGTGTGGCATCAAGGACCTCTGGCAAAATTGAGCTCATGGCTATCAGGGAGCAAACTCTCCACTGGTAGCAGTCAAACCTGGCGCATAGGAAGATGGTTGTTATTGAGGGCAATCATGTTAGCTCCAGGACCTGTCTGCAAGAGTTTCTCAGGGCAAGTCCTAGGCCATACCATCTTCAGCTGCTTCACCAATTACCTTCCTTCCATTATATTGTCAGAAGTGGCGATTGCTGATGATTGAATGATGATCGGCACCATTTCGTGACTCCACAGACACTGAAGCAGTCCATGTCAGATGCAGAAAATCTGGCTTAAGCTCAAAGTGGCAAGTAACATTCATACCACACAAATTCCAGGCAATCACCATCTCCAACAAAAGACAATTTAACCATCACACTTTAACATCAATTGCATTAACACCACTGAAATTCCAAAAGTTCAACACCTTGGGGGTTATCATTGATGCGAAACTAAACTGGATTTGCCATGTGTATTTCATAGATCATAGAATCCCTATTGTGTGTAAACAGCCCCTTTGGCCCAATAAGTCCATACCAAACCTCGCAGCATCTCACCCAGATTCACCCCCCTATAAACCACACATCCCTAAACACTATGGGCAAATTAGGATGGCCAATTCACCTAGCCTGCACATCTTTGGACTGGGAGGAAACTGGAGCACCCAGAGAAAACCCATGCAGACACGGGAGAATGTGTAAACTCCACACATCCAGATGCCTGAGGCTAACAACTGTGCCACCATGCCACCCCATTTGTTGGTTAAAAGAGCAGGAATACTCCAGTGTGTAACTCATTTCCTGACTCCCTAAAGCATGTCCACTGGGATGGAATATACTCTACTTATCTGGATGGGTCAAGCTCCAACTCAATAAGCCTGACACCAACCAGGAAAAAGCAGCTCACTTGATTTGCACTACAACCAGAATCAACTACTCCCTTCACCAATAACACTCAATAGCCACACTGTGCACCATCTATATGATCCACTAGACAGAACCTTCCAAATCCATAACCACATTCACCTGAAAGGACAAGGAACGTAGATACATGGAAAGACTATCGCCTGCAAGTGCCCGTCCAAGCAGCTCACCATCCTGTCTTGGAAATATATTGCCATTCCTTCTGTGTTGTTACTCCCTAACTCCCTTGTGGGTCTAGCTACAGCTGGTGGACTACAGTGGTTCAGGAAGGCAGTTCACCACGATCTTCTCAAGGATACCTAGGGTTGGGTAAGTAATACTGGCCCAGCCAGCAACACCCATGTCTCACTCTTGAATTTAAAAAAAAATTGTCAGTCTTATTCTATGCTTAGGCTTCTCACATGTGTCCTTTTGGATTTTGTGCCTTAACGAGTGAACAAATTCTACTCATTTCCTATGATGGTATTGATCCTCTCCTCTTAGTATTGACCTGCATTTCTTTCAGACCTTTTCTTTTTTCATCATCTGAATGGCAAACTCCAATGTCTTCCTCACATTGCCATAAATCTGACAAAGTCTCATCAGCAATTCGAATAACAATGGTTTCTTGTAAATTCTGACTCTTGAAATCTATATTCATGTTTTTCCATAAATAAGTAGAGGTCATTAGTGAAATTATCTATGGATTCTCTTAGATTCTAACGCTTCTATTTAACCTTGCTTTTTCAAGAATTTTATTTGTTCTGAGGTTAAAGTTATTGTCAAAACGCTTGCAGAACTTGAGCTTGCAGAACTTGAACTTTACTTTGTTGAACTGTAACCTTATCCATCATAGTTCTGTATTAATTGTATTAATATGACAAGTTAGGAAGTATTTCTGCATCTTAGAAATTGTTTGCTCCAAGATGTCCAATTTTATTTGGCAATAAGATTTCTGTTGCTACATCTTCCTAATGAGACTTTTTTTTTGCTTGAAAGGATTTAAACTCTGTGATGTTGTGGTTCTACTGTTTTGTACTTCATTACTGAAATCTTGTCCTGTGCATTTGAAGTCAAATGTTAGGCTAGCTTTTCACTCCATATATTTATTAGATTTAAATCTACTGTGGCGAGATTTGAACCCTTGATCAACATGGGGTTCTGGATCACTGGTCAAGTAGTAGGGCCTGTGATCACCCAGAGTCCCAGAGAATTCTGCTTTCTTTCTCTGATGTTTAAAGTAGTTAGTGGTCACCTGACCTTTGGACAGAAGTCTAAACAGCTACCTTAAGTAATGCCCGAACAGACAATGACTAGTCTTTGATTCTAGAGACACTGGTTTTACACCTTGGGTTTCTGAGGATGCCAAACCTTTAATTTTCCGTAAACAAAATGCAAAGCAGAAACACACCAAGATTCCTTTGATAGTAGCTTCCAATCGACAGTACCTTCCGAATCCATGACATATTATTATCTCAATATACAGGAATAGCAAATACAACGGAATACCACTACCTATCCCAATATGGAACTATGTTGCTGGATTTTGGATAAGCATATGGACGTACATGGAATAGTGTAGCTTAGATGGGCTTCAGATCGGTATGACAATTCGGCACAACATCGAGGGCCGAAGGGCCTGTACTGTGCTGTAATGTTCTATGTTCTATGTTCTAAATCGGCTGTTATCAATTCAAAGTAATGCCCTTTGGAATGAAGAATGTGCCAGGCAGATTTGAAAGACTTATGGACAGAGTTGCGACAGGATTGACTAATCTTGCTGTGTACATAGATGACTTAGTGATCTTTGGCCATTTGTGGAAAGATCACATGGCACATTCGGCAGAGCACTTTGAAAGACACTGGAAGGCAAAACTAGTTATAAACTTAGCAAAAACTGAATTCGCAAAGGCACAAGTGATGTTCTTGGGATATAACATCGTACATGGAAGGACGATCCCAAGGAACGTGGAGAAGAAGGCCATTGAGGAATTTCCAAGGCCATCTGCAAAAAAGAAGTGCTCCAATTTTTGAGACTGAGCAGATTCCACCAGACGCTTGTACCAAATTTTGGTAGCATGGTGGCACTGCTGATAGATTAGCTAAAGAAGAAAACAAAATTTTGGTGGATAGAACATTGCCAGAAGGCATTTGAGAATTTAAAAGCCGTGTTAACCACCGCAACAGCTTTAGCCACACCAAATTTCTTGGAACCCTTTAAAGTTACTATCGATGCCAGCGACGTAGGTGTTGGAGTTGTATTGACGCAGGACGACGATGGTGGAATTGAAAGGCCAGTTCAATTATTTTACAGAGAAACTCAATATCCATCAGAGAAAATATTCCACCATTGAAAAAGTATTTGGTACAGCCTTACAATATTTTAATGTTTATGTTACAAACAATGTTTCAAAAATGGTTGTGTATGCAGACTCCGACCCTTTCAATTTTGGAAAAATTCAAGGACAAATATTTGAGGCTCTTTTGTTGGAGGCTTATGTTACAAGTTTTTAATTTACAAATTGTACACGCTGTGGGATGGAAATATGTTAATGAAGATGCGTGATCACAGGTTTAAAAGAAAATGTGTCAATAAGACATAACCAGTACAGTCCAGTGTTTGTATATACATATGTAAAATTACTGGGAAGGTATTACTTTAGATTACTGAACTATGTATCCCATGACAATAGTATTAAGATTAAAAAAGAAATGAAGCCATCTTTTTATGACAATGATTCATTTTTCCTTAAGGAAAGAGGTGTTGTGAAGTTGCAAACTAGTCATGCACTGGAAAGTAGGCAATAAGAATTTAGCAGTAAAAATGACAGGAGGGAAAAGCAGCGTCGTGATCCCTTTAAAGGATTTGTGCTTTGTCTATGGTTGAGATTTTTAAAATGTAGGTCTGAGTAACCAGAGGGTGCAACTACAAAAAGTACTCGAAATGGACACTTTTGCAAAGGGCCTTAACAGGTGGAAAACTAAATCACCGAGAATCACTGTCAATGAGGATACACACACACACAACGTCCCGGAGGCCGTGTCCCGGGTGGCGGCCGTGGCCTAGACAACTGCCGCTCAGGAGCAACGCCTTTCGGAGGGAGCTCTGGCGCCTGCACGCGCTCTGTTGGCGGGCTTCCCGGGCGCGGTTGGCACGATGACGTCACATCCGTGTGGCTCGGTTGCTAAGGGATGCCGACACACTGACTGGAGTAATGGTAATTCCCCGCGGAGACGGAGTTCGCTGTGGTGTGGGCAGCGCAGTCACATACTGCAATGCCGGCAGTGATAGAGAGAGTGCGATGCTCGAAGTAATTCACAGAGAGAGATGGTGACTGCGACGCTGACGGTGGCTACTCCCTGAGTGCTGGAGAACACTGCGGCCTCACAGCCCCGGGCACCTGGGTTTGTTCCACCCTCGGGCGACTGTCTGTGTGGAGTTTGCTTGTTCTCCCCGTGTCTGTGTGGGTTTCGACCCACAGCCCCAAATGTGCAGGCTCGCTGGGTAGCTTAGGTAGGTCGTAGGGGGATGGGTCGGTGTGGACGTGTTGGGCCGAAGAACTGTTTCCATACCGCAGGGGTTCCATGATGATTTTATGACAGATGGAGAGCGTGACAGCAACACCGATATTAACACACAGAGTGACTGACTGCAAGACAGGGGATGACGGAGAGAGAGAGAGTAACTGCAAGACTAGGAGTGACAGAAAGAGAGTGTGACTGCAAGACGAGGAGTAAAAGAGAGAGATGGAGAGACTGCAATACCAGGAGTAACACAGAGACTGTGACAGCAATACTGGGAATTAGAGAGAGAGAGAGAGAGAGAGAGGGACTGCCATACTGGGAATAACAGGGGGAGAGAGAGAGTTACAGCAACATTGGGAGAAATGGAGAGAGAGAATGACCACAATACTGGGAGTAACAGAAAGAGAGAGTGACTGCAATTCGGGGAGTAACAGAGAGAAAGAGAGTGACTGCAATACTGAGAATGACAGAGAGAAAGAGTGGCTGCAATACTGGGAATGACAGAGAGAGAGAGTGAGTGACTCAATACTGAGAATGACAGAGAGAGAGAGTGACTACAATACTGGGAATGACAGAGAGAGGCAGTGACTGCAATACTGGGAATGACAGAGAGAGAGACTACAATACTGGGAATGACAGACAGACAGAGAGAGAGAGAGAGAGAGAGAGAGAGAGAGTGACTACAATACTCGGAATGACAGAGAGAGAAAGAGTGACTACAATACTGGGAATGACAGAGAGAGAGAGATAGAGAGTGACTGCAATACTGGGAATGACAGAGAGAGAGATAGAGAGTGACTACAATACTGGGAATGACAGAGAGAGAGATTGAGAGTGAGAGACTCAATACTGGGAATGACAGAGAAACTACAATACTGGGAATGACAGACAGAGAGAGAGAGAGAGTGACTGCAATAAAGGTAATGACAGAGAGAGAGAGATTGAGAGTGACTCAATACTGGGAATGACAGAGAGAGAGAGAGTGACTACAATACTGGGAATGACAGAGAGAGAGTGACTGCAATACTGGGAACAACAAAGAGCAAGAGAGAACTACAATAATGGGAGTAAGAGAGAGTGTGCCTCCAGTACTTGTAGTAATAGAGAGATTGCAATGTTGAGAGTGACAGAGAGAGAGAGAGACTGCAATACTGGGAGTAACAATAAGAGAGACTGCGAAACTGGGAGCAGCACAGACAGAGACTGCAAAACTGGGAGAGAGAGAGAGAGAGAGAGAGAGAGATGCTATACTGGAAGCAGCAGAGAGATAGAGAGAGATTGTAATACTGGGAGCAACAGTGAGTGAGACTGAAATCCTGGGTGTTGCAGAGATTGAAAGAGATTGCAGTACTGGGAGTGAGAGAGAGAGTGAGACTGCAATATTGGGAGCAACAGAGTGAGAAAAACTGCAAGACTGGGGGTTACAGAGATTGAGAGAGATTGCAATACTGGGAGCAGCAGAGAGCTATGCAGAGACTATAATACTGAGAGCAACAGTGAGTGAAATTGCAAGACTGAGAGTAACTTCAAGAGACCAACTGAGAGTCTGAAATATTGGAGACAACAGATAAGAGATTGGAATAATGGGAATCAGAGCGCTCAGGTTGGAATTTAATGGTGGCAAATATTTTTGTGAACTCTGCCTGGCTAAATAGTTGGTATAGTTTATGACAGAGGCCCTTCGTTCCCTTTTGATACGTGGCAGTATTGTTACGTATGTTGCTGCGGCTGGCTGCTCCATTTGTATTCAGCAGGATCTCTTTGCCTGTAAGGCCTTCCATGTTCAGCTGGGCTGGCCGCAAAGGCCAGCTCCTGCTTTCACTGGGACCACTGCTCCAGGCTCTGAATCTCTTTGTAGGTGCCAGCACTATTCTTCCAGTCTTTGACAGAGGCGAGCCAACACCGGATTAACTTGAGATCAATTCTCTCTGTTCTAGTGACGCTGGTTAGCAGAGAGTTTTCTAGATGTGATGTCCAGCCGTAAAGGAGGGAAGGCAAAACCTGGAGCTGGGAAAGCACTGAAAAATCCCAGCCAACTGGCAAAAAAAGGTACTGCTACGTAGTGGATGACAAACAGCTTAAAGCCACAGTCTTGTAGACAGTGTTAGGAACTGTCTGAAACATGACCACAGAGCCCAGCTGATTTTACACTTCAGCACTTTGATTTAGGCAATTCCTTTTTTTTTGTCCTCCCTCCACCCTGGTCAATTCTACAAGGACTAGTGGCCCCAAATGCCACATCCTCTTCTCCCAAGTATTTGTTTCTTGTCAGGTCTTCGTTCATTCCCATGCACTAGTGCAGTGAATTCCAGAACTTGAGCCTAGTGACATTTCGAGCCTAGACCCTTCATCAGAAAAGGAGATTACAAGAGAGTTGCAGTGGGAGCGAGGTCCCCTGAGGTTTGTCCGGAGGGAGGGGGGTAACTTCTTCAGGTTCGACATCCCTGGAAGATGATGGGAACTGCAGATGCTGGAGAATCCGAGATGAACGCAGCAGGCCAAGCAGCTCCACACTTTGTCATCTCAGATACTCCAGCATCTGCAGCTCCCATTATCTTCCAGGGATGCCTAACCTGAAGAAGTTTACCCTCCTCCCTCCGGACAAACCTCAGGGGATCTCACTCCCACTGCATCTCTTGTAATCTCCTCTATCCATCCTAGATCTGCCTCCCCACCTCTCCGTATTTATTTCAGAACCCTCTCCCCATCCCCCTTTTCTGAGAAGGCTTAGGCCCTAAATGTCAGCTTTTGTGCTCTGAAGATGCTACTTGGCCTGCCGTGTTCATCCAGCTCTACACTGTGTTATCTCGGATTCTCTAGTATCTGCAGTTAGGTAGTTGCTTTTATCTGGCGTGGACATAATGAGCCAAAGGGCCCTCATTTGTGATTCTGTCCAGATCCCTCATGATTTTGAAAACTTCTGCCATGCCTCCTTTCAACATTCTCCTTTCCAAGAAAATTAATTTCAGTCCTTCAATTTAAAAACTTATCATCTCGAGAACCATAATTGTAAAATTCTTCTGCACTCTTTCCAAAGCCTTCACTTTCTTCCTAACGTATGACACACAGAAATAGACACAATTGCAGCTGAAGCTAAACTCCTGTACAGTTCAAGTTTGGCATAACCTTCTTGCTGTATGCCTCTATTAAGTAAACACACAAGGTACCGGATGCTTTATTAAGAGCTGTTTCAATATGTGCACTCCTTCGATGACTTTTGGTGGGGCTTAGAAGAGTAAGAGGTGGCTTGATTAAAACAAATAAGATCCTGTGATGTCTTGATGGACATAGATATGGAGAGGATGTTTCCTTTTCTCGTGGAATCTGGAAGTCATGTATTAAAGACTAAGTATCGCCCATTTAAGGTACAGCTGAGGAAATTTTTTTGCAGCGTTTGAGAGTCTTGAGAACTCTTTCTCAAAAGGTGGTGGATCAGTTTTTGAATAAGGCCAGAAATGGACAGATTTGGGTGAAAGGTTGTTTTGGGTGGGTGGGTGGGTGGAAATGTGGAGTAATCAGATAAACCATGATTTTATTGAAAGAATGAAAAGCCCTGAGAAGGCGAAGGGTCTCCTAATTTGTACTAAGTAAAAACTGAAAGAACTGCAGATGCTGTAAATCAGGAGCAAAAACAGAAGTTGCTGGAAAAGCTCAGCAAGTCTGGAAGCAGCTGTAAAGAAAGAAATCAGAGTAATATTTTGGGTCCGATGACCCTTCCTCAGAACTGGTTCAGAGGAAAGGTCACTGGACCCAAAACATTAACTTTGATTTTTTCTTCACAGATGCTACCAGACCTGCTGAGCTTTTCCAGCAACTTCTGTTTTTGCTCCTAATTCATAATTCTGTGGAGAGGTGATCGCCAAATGATATTATCACTAGACTATTAATCCAAAAACTCAGCTAATGTTCAGGGGACCTGGAGTTGAATCCCGTCATGGCAGATGGTGGAATTTAAATTCAATAGAATAAAATCTGATATTAAGAGTCTAACAGTGACCAGATTCCATTGTCAATTGTCAGAAAAAAACCCATCTGGTTCACCCATGCCCTTCAGGGAAGGAAACCTGCCATTCTTACCTGGTCTGGCCTACATGTGACTCCAGACCCACTGTAGTTGACTCTTAATTGCCCTCTGAGATGATGTGGTAAGACACTCAATTGCATCAATCGCTATGAAATCTCAAGAAAAAAGTGAAACTGGTCAGATCACCAGGCATCGACCTGGGCACCGGAAAAGACAATGGCAGAAACAGCCCTGTCGACCCTGCAGAGTCCTGCTCACGAACACCTGGGGGTTGGTGCCAACATCGGGAGAGCTGTCTCATAGACTAGTTAGGCAATAGCCTGACGCAGTCAAACTCATGGAATCATTGGTTACAGGCAATGTCCCAGACACCACCATCACTATCCCTCATTATGACTTGTCCCGTCAGCAAGATATACCCAGCAAGGACGGTGGAATAGTGGTGTACAGTCAGATGAGAGTTGCACTGGGAGTGCTCAACATTGCCTCTGGGCCCCATGAAGTCTCATGCCTTCAGGTTAAAAATGGGCAAAGGAACATCCTGCTGAACACCATTGTCCCATCCTCCCTTGGCTGATGAATCAATACTACAGTTAGAGAAAGCACTGAGGGTAGCAAGGGCACAAAATGGCCTCAGTGGAGGATTTCAATGTTCACTACCAAGTGTGGCTCGGCAGCAGCACCACTGATTGAGCTGGTCAGGTCCCAAAATGACATAGCGGCTAGGCGGGGTCTGCAGCAGTTGTTGAGGGAACCAAGAATAGGGGAAAACATACTTGATCTCATACTTATCAATCTGCCTTCTGGTGTATCTGCCGATGACAGTAACGGTCAGAGTGACCATAACACAGTCCTTGTGGAGACAAAGTCCCACCTTCACATCAAGAATAACCTCCATCGTGTTGTGTGGCACTATCACCGTGCTCAATGGGACAGACTTCGCACAGATCTCAAGACTGGGCATCCATAAGGCGCTATGGGTCATCAACAGCAGCAGAACTGTACTCCAGCACAATCTGTAACCTCTTGACTTGGCATATCTTGCACTCAACTATTACCATCAAGCCAGGGGCGCAACTCTGGTTCAATGGAGAGCGCAGGAGGGTATGCCAGGAGCAGCACCAGGCATACTGAAGATGAGGTATCAATATGGTGAAGCCACCAAACAGGACTACTTGCATGGCTAACAGCATAAAAGTAGTTGAGCCACAAGATACCACAGCCAACAGGTGAGATCTAAGTTCCACAGTCCTGCCACATTGAGTCAAGAATGATGGTGAACACTAAACAACTCACTGGAGAAGGAGGCTCCATAAACATCCCCATCCTCAATGATAGAAGAATCCAGCACATCAGTGCAAAACATAAGTGCCAAATAAAGGATCCATTTCAGCCTCTTCCAGTGGTCCCGAGCATTACAGATACAGCCTTCAGCCAATTTGATTCACTCCACGTGATATCAAGAAATGCTGGAGGCACTGTCACTGCCAAGGCAATGGGCCCTGACAACATTCTGGCAACAGTATTGAAGGCTTGTGCTCCAGAACTTGCCGCTCCCCGAGCCAAGCTGTTGCAATACAGTCACAACACTGGGATCTACCCGACAATATGGAAAATTGCCCAGGTATGTCCTATTTATAAAAAGCAGGACAAATACAGCCCAACCAACTACTGCCCCATCAGTATTCTCCATCATCAGCCCAAGACTGGTACCCCCACATCATCAATCATCATAAAGTGATGGAAGGTATCATCAACAGCACCAGGTCAGCAATAACCTGCTCGGTGATGCCCAGTTTAGATTCTGCCAGGCCCGCTCAGCTCTTGACTTCATTACAGTCTTTAGTCAAAGATGGACAAAAGAACTGAGTTCCAAAGGTAAGGTGAGAGTGACAGCCCTTAGTGAAGCCCTTGACTGCCCTTAAAGCTGTACTCACCCAGGTGTGGCATTAAGGAGCCCGAGCAAAACTGGATTCAATGGGCAAACTGTCAACTGATTGGAGTCAGAGCAGGCACAAAGGAAGATGATTGGTCAATGACCTTCCATCCATCATAAGGTCAGAAGTGAGGATGATTGCCAATGACTCCACAGAGTTCAGCATCATTTGCAACTCCTCAGATACCAAAGCAGTTCGTGTTCAAATGCAACAAGATTTGTACAATATCCATGCTTAGGCTGGTCAGTGACACGTAGCATTTGCGCCATACAACTGCCAGACAATGACCATCTCCAATAAGAGGCAATCTAATCACCACCCTTTGACTTTCACTGCTGTTATCATCATTAAATCCTCCACTATTAATATCCTTGGGTGTTACCATTGACCAGAAACTTAACTGAACACATCACATGAACTCAGCAGGTACAAGAGGAAGTCAGGGGCTAGGAATACTGTGGTGAGTAACTCATCTCCTGACTTCCCAAAGTCTACCCACCATCTACAAGGCACAAGTCAGGAGTGTGATGGAATACTCCCCAAAAACACTCAAGAAGCTTGACATCATCCAGAACAAAGCAGCCAGCTTGAGTGGCACCACATCCACAAGCATTCACTCCCTCCATTACAGATGCTCAGTCATAGCAGTGTGTGTTCTCTACAAGATGCACGACAGAAATTCACCAAAGATCCTTAGGCAGCACTTCCAAACCCATGACCGCTTCTATCTAAAAGGACAATGGCAGAAGATGCATGGGAGTACCATCTCCTGCAAGTTCACCTTCAAGCCACTCACCATCCTGACTTGGAAATATCGCCATTTCTTCATAGCTGTTGGGTGAAAATTGTCAAATTCTCAAATTAACAGCATTTCGGTCTGCCTACAGCATATGGACTGCAATGGTTGAGCAGGTAGCTCATCACTGCCTTCTCAAGGGCAGCGAGTTTTGAGAAGATTTGTAGCTCAGGTTGACGTTCTGGATGTGAGTTTGCTCACTGAGCTGGAAGGTTAGTTTTCAGACGTTTCGTCACCATTCTAGGTAACATCATCAGTGCGCCTCTGACGAAGCGCTGGTGTTATGTCCTGCTTTCTATTTATCTGTTTAGGTTTCCTTGGGTTGGTGATGTCATTTCCTGCTTTGGTGATGTCATTTCTTGTTCTTTTTCTCAGAGGATGGTAGATGGGCTCCAAATCAATGTGTTTGTTGATGGAGTTCCGGTTGGAATGCCATGCTTCTAGGAATTCTCGTGCGTGTCTCTGTTTGGCTTGTCCTAGGATGGATGTGTTGTCCCAATCAAAGTGGTGTCCTTCCTCCTCTATATGTAAGGATACGGGTGATAGTGGGTCGTGTCTTTTTGTGGCTAGTTGATGTTCATGTATCCTGGTGGCTAGCTTTCTGCCTGTTTGTCCAATGTAGTGTTTGTCACAGTTCTTGCAAGGTATTTTGTAGATGACGTTCGTTTTGTTTGTTGTCTGTATAGGGTCTTTTAAGTTCATTAGCTGCTGTTTTAGTGTGTTGGTGGGTTTGTGGGCTACCCTGATGCCAAGGGGTACGAGTAGTCTGGCAGTCATTTGGGAAATTCACAAACCAGGAGCCCCCCTCAGGCCCATAGTGTCGCTACCTGGAACACCAACCTACAGATTATCCAAGGAACTACACCAAAGACTAAAACACCTAGTGGAAGACTCCCACCACTCCATTCGCTCCACCCAAGAATTCCTGAACACCATCAAAGACACCAGGATAGAAGAGGATGAAATAATGGTCTCCTTTGACGTAACAGCCCTGTTCACATCCATCAACATCAACCTGGCCAAAGAAACACTGACTGCACTATTAGAAGAACCGAAGACACATACACCAGACACCAACCTCATCAGCAAGGACAACATCATCAAGCTAGTGGACCTATGCCTCACCACCCACTTCACTTTCAATAACAAAACCTACAGACAAACCAACGGTACACCCATGGGATCGAAACCATAACCACTCTACCCTACATCAAAGACATTTCCGAAATGACTGCCAGACTACTCGGACCCCTTGGCATCAGGGTAGCCCATAAACCCACCAACACACTAAAACAGCAGCTAATGAACTTAAAAGACCCTATACAGACAACAAATAAAACGAATGTCATCTACAAAATACCTTGCAAGAACTGTGACAAACACTACATTGGACAAACAGGCAGAAAGCTAGCCACCAGGATACATGAACATCAACTGGCCACAAAAAGACATGACCCACTATCACTCGTATCCTTACATACAGATGAGGAAGGACACCACTTTGATTGGGACAACACATCCATCCTAGGACGAGCCAAACAGAGGCACGCACGAGAATTCCTAGAAGCACGGTATTCCAACCAGAACTCCATCAACAAACACATTGATTTGGAGCCCATCTACCATCCCCTGAGAAAAAAGAACAGGAAATGACATCACCAATGCAGGAAATGACATCACCAACCCAAGGAAACCTAAACTGATAAATAGAAAGCAGGACATAACACCAGCGCTTCGTCGGAGGCTCATTGATGATGTTACCTAGAATGGTGACGAAACGTCTGAAAACTAACCTACCAGCTCAGCGAACAAGCTCATCCAGATTCTCAAGGGCACCTGGCGATGGACAATAAAATGCTGGCCTAGCCAGTGATGTCTACATCTCATGATGAATATATGAAATAATAGTTTGTATGCAAATAGACTCCCAGGTTTTTCTGCTCAGCACCTCCTTTAGCCATATCCTTTGTTTTCTATTGTCTCACTATCATTCTGACCAAAATGTCATATCTCACATTTCTTCTCAATTGTCTTCACCTGTCGCATATCTCCCCTCTCTACCAACTTATTTTCAATTTTTAGAAGTACTATACTAGCTTCCTCACTCAGTTCTATATCATCTGCAAATGCTGAAATTGTGCCCTATATAGCAAGGCTTACACCACTAATGTGCACAAGCAAATGCGTCACTTTGTGATCAATGATCTGATATGATGAGTCGACAGGATAGATGTTGAGAGGTTGGTTCCCCTTGTGGGCAAGTCTAAGAAGAGAGAACACAACTATAGAATAAGGGGATGCTTATTTAAGATAGATAAGGGGGAATTTCTTTTCGCAGAGGGCAGTTTTTTCTTTTATTCATTAACAGAATGAGGGTGTCACTGGCTACGTTAGCATTTATTGCCCATCCCTAATTGCCCAGAGGGCTGTTATAAGTCAACCACATTGCTGTGGTTCTGGAGTCACATGTAGGCCAGACCAGGTAAGGATGGCATTTTTCTCCCTTAAAGGACACTGGTGAAGTAGAAGGGATTTTCCCAACAATTGGCAATGGATTCATGGTCATGATTAGACTCTTAATTCCAGATATTTATTGAATTCAAATTAGAAACCAGGGTCTATGGATTAACAAGATAACAAAATGTGAGGCTGGATGAACACAGCAGGCCAAGCAGCATCTCAGGAGCACAAAAGCTGACGTTTCGGGCCTAGACCCTTCATCAGAGAGGGGGATGGGGGGAGGGAACTGGAATAAATAGGGAGAGAGGGGGAGGCGGACCGAAGATGGAGAGTAAAGAAGATAGGTGGAGAAGGTGTGGGTGGGGAGGTAGGGAGGGGATAGGTCAGTCCAGGGAAGACGGACAGTTCAAGGAGGTGGGATGAGGTTAGTAGGTAGCTGGGGGTGCGGCTTGGGGTGGGAGGAAGGGATGGGTGAGAGGAAGAACCGGTTAGGGAGGCAGAGACAGGTTGGACTGGTTTTGGGATGCAGTGGGTGGGGGGGAAGAGCTGGGCTGGTTGTGTGGTGCAGTGGGGGGAGGGGATGAACTGGGCTGGTTTAGGGATGCAGTGGGGGAAGGGGAGATTTTGAAACTGGTGAAGTCCACATTGATACCATATGGCTGCAGGGTTCCCAGGCGGAATATGAGTTGCTGTTCCTGCAACCTTCGGGTGGCATCATTGTGGCAGTGCAGGAGGCCCGTGATGGACATGTCATCAAGAGAATGGGAGGGGGAGTGGAAATGGTTTGCGACTGGGAGGTGCAGTTGTTTGTTGCGAACTGAGCGGAGGTGTTCTGCAAAGCAGTCCCCAAGCCTCCGCTTGGTTTCCCCAATGTAGAGAAAGCCGCACCGGGTACAGTGGATGCAGTATACCACATTGGCAGATGTGCAGGTGAACCTCTGCTTAATGTGGAATGTCATCTTGGGGCCTGGGATGGGGGTGAGGGAGGAGGTGTGGGGACAAGTGTAGCATTTCCTGCGGTTGCAGGGGAAGGTGCCGGGTGTGGTGGGGTTGGAGGGCAGTGTGGAGCGAACAAGGGAGTCACGGAGAGAGTGGTCTCTCCGGAAAGCAGACAGGGGTGGGGATGGAAAAATGTCTTGGGTGGTGGGGTCGGATTGTAAATGGCGGAAGTGTCGGAGGATAATGCGTTGTATCCGGAGGTTGGTAGGGTGGTGTGTGAGAACGAGGGGGATCCTCTTGGGGCGGTTGTGGCGGGGGCGGGGTGTGAGGGATGTGTCGCGGGAAATGCGGGAGACGCGGTCAAGGGCGTTCTCAATCACCGTGGGGGGGAAGTTGCGGTCCTTAAAGAACTTGGACATCTGGGATGTGCGGGAGTGGAATGTCTTATCGTGGGAGCAGATGCGGCGGAGGTGGAGGAATTGGGAATAGGGGATGGAATTTTTGCAGGAGGGTGGGTGGGAGGAGGTGTATTCTAGGTAGCTGTGGGAGTCGGTGGGCTTGAAATGGACATCAGTTACAAGCTGGTTGCCTGAGATGGAGACTGAGAGGTCCAGGAAGGTGAGGGATGTGCTGGAGATGGCCCAGGTGAACTGAAGGTTGGGGTGGAAGGTGTTGGTGAAGTGGATGAACTGTTCGAGCTCCTCTGGGGAGCAAGAGGCGGCGCCGATACAGTCATCAATGTACCGGAGGAAGAGGTGGGGTTTGGGGCCTGTGTAGGTGCGGAAGATGGACTGTTCCACGTAACCTACAAAGAGGCAGGCATAGCTGGGGCCCATGCGGGTGCCCATGGCCACCCCCTTAGTCTGTAGGAAGTGGGAGGAGTCAAAAGAGAAGTTGTTGAGTGTGAGGACGAGTTCCGCTAGGCGGATGAGAGTGTCGGTGGAGGGGGCCTGGTCGGGCCTGCGGGACAGGAAGAAGCGGAGGGCCTTGAGGCCATCTCCATGCGGAATGCAGGTGTACAGGGACTGGACGTCCATGGTGAATATGAGGTGTTGGGGGCCAGGGAATTGGAAGTCCTGGAGGAGGTGGAGGGCGTGGGTGGTGTCACGGACATAGGTGGGGAGTTCCTGGACCAAAGGGGAGAAAATGGAGTCCAGATAGGTGGAGATGAGTTCGGTGGGGCAGGAGCAGGCTGAGACGATGGGTCGACCAGGGCAGGCAGGTTTGTGGATTTTGGGAAGGAGATAGAAACGGGCCGTGCGGGGTTGGGGAACAATGAGGTTGGAGGCTGTGGGTGGGAGGTCCCCTGAGGTGATGAGGTCATGAATGGTGTTGGAGATGATGGTTTGGTGCTCGGGTGTGGGGTCATGATCGAGGAGGCGGTAGGAGGTGGTGTCGGAGAGTTGGCGTCTGGCCTCGGCGATGTAGAGGTCAGTACGCCATACTACCACTGCGCCACCCTTGTCTGCGGGTTTGATGGTGAGGTTGGGGTTGGAGCGGAGGGAGCGGAGGGCTGCCCGTTCTGTGGGGAAGAGGTTGGAGTGGGTGAGAGGGGTGGAGAGGTTGAGGCGGTTAATGTCTCGACGGCAGTTGGAGATGAAGAGGTCGAGGGAGGGTAGGACGCCTGGGGGTGGTGTCCAGGAGGAGGACTTGTGTTGGAAGCGGGTGAAGGGGTCAGTGGAAGGAGGGTTGGGTTCCCGGTTGAAGAAGTAGGCATGGAGGCGAAGACGGCGGAAAAACTGCTCTGGGTCCGACCGTGACTGGTATTCGTTGATGTGTGGTTGTAGGGGGACAAAGGTGAGCCCCTTGCTCAGGACTGACCGTTCGTCCTCAGTCAGTGGGAGGTCTGGGGGGATGGTGAAGATTCGGCAGGGCTCAGGGTGGCTGTCTCCTCTGGGGTTGCAGGCTGTGGAGGTTGTGGGCGGAGCGATGATGTCGTCGGCCGTGGGCGGGGTTCCGTCGGCCGTGGGCGGGGTTCCGTTGGCCGTGGGCGGGGTTCCGTCGGCGTCGACCGTGGGCGGGGTTCCGTCGGCGTCGACCGTGGGCGGGGTTCCGTCGGCCGTGGGCGGGGTTCCGTTGGCCGTGGGCGGGGTTCTGTCGGCGTCGGCCGTGGGCGGGGTTCCGTCGGCGTCGGCCGTGGGCGGGGTTCCGTCGGCGTCGGCCGTGGGCGGGGTTCCGTCGGCGGTGGGAGGATCGGGGTGGGCGGCAGCAGCTGAGGTGAGGGTGGTGTGTGGGCTGTAGTACCTGGACGTGGAGGTGGTGACTGCAGCAGCGGTTCCGGAAGTTCTGTGGCTGGCGGAGGCCGATGTGACGTCATCGGTGGGGTCTCCGGCCGTGTCCTCATGGTCAATGGCGGCGGGTGCATGGTGGGGGAGGGGCAGGGACAGAGTCGGGATTTGGGAGGCGCAGGAATCCTCTTGTGGGTGGCAGGGGCCCGTGAGTTGGTTGTACTTACGATTTTTGGTGTCCAGTAAAGCTGAGTGGAACTGGGTGTTCAGTCTGTGGATCCTGCGGAGGATAAAAAACAGCAGGGGTCCTTTGCAGGTCTGGGAGAGGGAGGCTCTGAGCTGGGGCAGGCTGGATTGCAGTGTGTGGAGGTGCCGGCGCATGGCTGCGAGTGTCTGTTTCAGGACTCGCAGGGAGAAACGCTTCTGAAGGGCCTGAATATTCTGGGTGTAGAGGTGGTCACGGTTGGGACCAAATTGGGAAGGCTGAAATGTGGACTGTAGTCCCTTGGGGATGATCTGGTTCCGTAGGCAGGTGCTGAGAAAGGTGATGTGGCTGTGGTACCTGGTTTGCTTCAGGACATGGTCGAGCAGTTTCAAGGCCGAAGAGATTACAAGAGAGTTGCAATGGGAGAGAGATTCCCTGAGGTTGGTCCGGAGGGAGGAGGGTAACTTCTTCAGGTTAGGCATCCCTGGAAGAGGCTTCGCCCAGCGATAATATCACAAGATCATTGTCTCCCTGGCAATCTGTGGAATTCTTTATCACAGAGGGCTGTCAAAGCTGAGGCCATTTACCATATTCGAGGTTAAGATTTCATTGACTCTCAGTGCAGACTGGACAGCTAAATATCTACTTCTATCTCTTATCGTATTGTACAATACAGCATATGGAGCAGGAGTAAGCAATTTCCCCCTCGAGTCTACTTCACCATTTAATATGATCATGGCTGATCTCATCTCTGCCTCGAATCCATCTTCTTGCCCGCTCTTCGTAACCTTTCAACCTGTTACTAATTAAAAACCCATCTCTCTCCGCCTTAAAATTACTGAATCTCCCAGCATCTGCTGCACTCTGGGGGAGTGAATTCCACAAATTCACAATCATTTGAGGCAAGTAATTTCTCCTCATCTCAGTTTTAAATCTACCTGCCCTTATCCTAAAACCATGACTTCTTTCTCTAGATTGCCCCACATGAGGAAACATCCTCTCTACGTCTACTTTGTCAATTCCCTTTAGCATCTTGGATATCTCAATTAGATTTCCTCTCATTCTTCTAAACTCCAGAGATAATAGGCCGAAGCCACACAATCTCTTTTTGTCAGGCAAACCCCTCATCTCAGGAATCAGCCTAGTGACCCCCCTCTGAACTACCTTCAAATCCACTTCAGGCCTCCTCACGTAAAGGGACAAAAACTCTGCGATGCTCCAGGCTCGTTCTCACTAATGCCTTGTGCAGTTGCAGCAACATTTCCCTACTTTTACAGTCTATGCCTTTAATGATAAATGTCAAAATTCCATTACCTTTCTTATTACCCACTGCAATTCTTAACCAAGGGCACCCAAATCCCTCTGCCCTGAAGCACTCTGAAATTTCTCTCTATTTAGATAATAAGTTACTCTTTCTATTCCTCTGACCAAAACAGATGACCTTATACTTATCCACGTTAAACTCTACATTGAACATAGAACAATACAGAGCAGAACAGACCCTTCAGCCCTCGATGTTGCGCCGACCTGTGAACTAATCTAAGCCCATCCCCTACACTATCCCATCATTATCCATATGCTTATCCAAGGACTGTTTAAATACCCCTAAAGTGGCTGAGTTAACTACATTGGCAGGCAGGGCATTCCACGCCCTTACCACTTTCTGAGTAACGAACCTGCCTCTGACATCTGTCTTAAATCTATCATCCCTCAATTTGCAGCTATGTTCCCCTCGTACAAGCCGACATCAGCATCCAAGGAAAAAGACTCTCACTGTCCACCCTGTCTAATCCTCTGATCATCTTGTATGTGCCTATTAAATCCCCTCTTAGCCTCCTTCTCTCCAATGAGAACAGACCCAAGTCCCTCAGCCTTCCTTCATAGGGCCTGCGCTCCAGACCAGGCAACATCCTGGTAAATCTCCTCTGCACCTTTTCCACATCCTTCCTGTAATGGGGTGACCAGAACTGTTTGCAGTAGTCCAAGAGAGGCCACACTAGTGTTTTGTACAGTTGCAGCATGATATCACGGCTCTGGAACTCAATCCCTCTACCAATAAAACCTAACACACCATATGCCTTCTTAACAGCACTATCAACCTGGGTGGCAACTTTCAGGGATAGCAAGTTTTGAGAAGATTTGTAGCTCAGGTTGAGGTTCTGGATGTGAGATTGCTCGCTGAGCTGGAAGGTTAGTTTTCAGAAGCTTCGTCGGAGACTCACTGATGATGTTACCTAGAATGGTGACGAAACGTCTGAAAACTAACCATCCAGCTCAGCGAGCAATCTCACATCCAGAACTTTCAGGGATCTATATACATGGACTCCAAGATCCTTCTGCACATCCACACTACCAAGAATATTTCCATTGACCCAGTATTCTGCCTTACTATTATTCTTCCCAAAGTGAATCACCTCACATTTATCCGTATTAAACTCCATTTGCCACCTTTCAGCCAATTCTGCAGTTTATCCAAGTCTCCCTGCAACCTGCAACATTCTTCCACACTGTCCACCACTCCACCGACTTTAGTGTCATCTGCAAACTTACTAACCCATCCACCTATGCCTGCGTCCAAGACATTTATAACAATGACAAAACAACAGTGGTCCCAAAACAGATCCTGGAGTCACACCACTAGTATCCGGACTCCAGGCTGAATATTTTCCACCAACCACCACTCGTTGCCTTCTTACAAAAGCTAGTTTCTAATCCAAACTGCTAAATCTCCCTCAATCCCGTGCCTCAGCATTTTCTCCAATAGCCTACAATGTGGAACCTTATCAAAAGCTTTACTGAAGTCCATGTACACCACATCAACTGCCCTACCCTCATCCACATGCTTGGTCACCTTCTCAAAAAACTTATTGAGGTTTGTGAGACATGACCTGCCCTTGACGAATCCATGTTGACTATCTCCAATCAAATTGTTGCTTGCAAGATGATTATAAATCCTATCTCTTATAATCCTTTGCAAAACCTTTCCTATAACAGATGTAAGGCTCACAGTTCCATAATTATCTGGGTCATCTCTACTGCCCTTCTTGAACAAGGGCACAATGTTTACAATCCTCCAGTCCTCTGGTACTAAACCTGGAGACAATGAGGACTCAAAGGTCAAGGCCAAAGACTCCGCCACCTCCTCCTTACGTCCCAGAGAGTCCTCGGAAAAATCACATCCGGTCCAGGGGATTTATCTACCTTCACACCTTCTAGAATTGATAACACTTCCTCCCTACTAATCTCAATCCTTTCAATTCTAATAGCCCGTAACTCAGTCTTCTCCTCTACAATGTTCTCCTTTTCCTGAGTGAAAACAGATGAGAAATATTCATTTAGCACCTCTCTGATCTTTACAGGGTCCACCCACAACTTCCCATTTCTGTCTTTGACTGGCCCTCTTCCTACGCTAGTCATCTCATTCCTCGCATACTTGTAGAAAGCTTTAGGGTTCTCCTTTATTCTACATGCTAATGTCTGTCCATATCCCCTCCTTGCTCTTCTTAACTCTCTCTTTAAATCCTTCCGAGCTAATCTCCATCACCTCACCTGAACCATCTCGTCTCAATGTCACATAAGCCTCCCTCTTCCGCTTAACAAGAGATACAATTTCTTTAGTAAACCACGGTTCCCTTACCTTATCGCTTCCTCCCTGCCTGACAGGGACATACCTATCAAGGACACGCAATATCTGTTCCTTAAACCAGCTCCTCATTTCGATTGTCTCCATCCCCTGCATTTTGCGACCCCATTCTATGCCTCCTAAGTCTTGCCTAATCACATTATAATTGCCCTTGCCCCATCTATAACTCTTGCCCTGTGGCATGTTCCTATCCCTTTCCATCGCTAAACTAAACTTAACCGAATTATGGTCACTCTCTCCAAAGTGCTCACCTACCACTAAATCAAACACCTGGCCTGGTTCATTACCAAGTACCAGATCCAGTGTGGCCTCCCCTCTTGTCGGCCCTTCGACATACTGTGTCAGGAAACTCTCCTGCACACATTGGGCAAAATCTGATCCATCCGACGTACTAGGGTTATAGCATTTCCAGTCAATGTTGGGGAAGTTAAAGTCTCCCATAATGACCACCCTGTTCCTTTCATTCCTGCCCAGAATCGTTTTACCAATCCTCTCCTCCACATCCCTGGAACTTTGCGGAGGCCTATAAAAAACTCCCAGCAGTGTGACCTCCCCTCCCCTGTTTCTGACCTCAGTCCATACCACCTCAGTAGACGAGTCCTCATCATTAGCTCTTTCAGCCACCGTTATACTGTCCTTGACTAACAAAGCCACACCTCCCCCTCTTTTACCACCTTCCCAGACCTTAATGAAAGATCTAAACCCTGGAACCTGCAACACCCATTCCTGACCCTGCTCTATCCATGTCTCCGAAATGGCCCCAACATTGAAGTCTAGATACCTATCCATGCTGCAAGCTCACCTACCTTATTCCGGATACTAAAGAACAAAGAACAAAGAAACGTACAGCATAGGAACAGGGCCTTCGGCCCTCCAAGCCAGCGCCAATCAAGGTCCTCTGTCTGACCTGTCATCTATTTTCTAATGGTCTGTGTCCATTTGATCCCTGCCCATCCATGTACCTGTCCGAATACTCCTGGCGTTAAAGTAGACACACTTCAATCCAGCTTGATGTCTGCCAGCACACTCCTGTGACAGTGCAATCCTGTCCATGTCCTCCCTCCTCTCTTCCTCCTGTGTACTGGAACTACACTACAGTTTCCCAACTCCCTGCTGAGCTAGTTTAAATCCACCCAAATAGCACGAGAAAATTTCCCTCCCAGGATATTAGTGCCCCTTTGGTTCAAGTGGATACCGCCCCGTTTGTAGAGGTTCTACCTTCCCCAGAATGAGCTCTAATTATCCATATAAGTGAAACCCTCCCTCCTGCACCAACCCTGCAGCCACGTGATCAGCTGATATCTCTCCCTGTTCCTGGTCTCGCTATCATGTGGCACAGATAACAAACCAGAGATAACCACACTGTTTGTTATAGCTCTCAGCTTCTACCCTAGCTCCCTGAAATCCTGCCTGACATCCCTATCCCCCTTTCTACCTGTGTCGTTGGTACCGATGGTGGACCACGACTTGGGGCTGGTCACCCTCTCCCTTCAGGACCCCAAGTACACGATCCAAGATATCACGGACCCTGACCTTCTGTGTGCCAAATGGTGGCCCGTTCACTTAACCTATCCATATCCAATTGTAAATTTCTTATTTCTTCATTGTAACTTAGTTTCCCACCTATTTTAGTGTAATCTGAAAATTTGCCCATAGTACCTTCTGTCCCTGCATCCAAGTTATTAATATCAATTTTAAAATAGTTGGGGGCCATGGTCCATACTCTGTGACACCCCTCTATTTGCACCTTGCCAACCAGAAAGAGGCCCACTTATCCCGACTCTCAGGTTTCAGTTGGTTAACCAATCCTCTTTCCAAGCTAATAAATCACCACTAACCCCATGTGATCCTACTTTGTGCACTAACCCTATCAAGTGTTCCCTGGAAGCCCAGACATACTACATTTTCAGGATCACCATTATTCACACTTCTTGATACATCTTCAAAAATTCAAAAATCACATTAGTCAAACACGATTTACTCTTCATAAAACCATGCTGACTCTGATGGACCAAGAAGGGTCCTGACCCGAAATGTCAACTTTCCTGCTCCTCTAGAACATAGAACATTACAGCACAGTACAGGCCCTTCGGCCCGCGATGTTGTGCCGACCTGTCAGACCGATCTGAAGCCCATCTAACCTACTCTATTCCACGTACGTCCATATGCTTGTCCAATGACGACTTAAATGTACCTAAAGTTGGCGAATCTACTACCATTGCAGGCAAAGCGTTCCATTCCCTTACCACTCTCTGAGTAAAGAAACTACCTCTGACATCTGTCCGATATCTTTCACCCCTCAATTTAAAGCTATGCCCCCTCATGCTCGCCGTCACCATCCGAGGAAAAAGGCTCTCCCTATCCACCCTATCTAATCCTCTGATTATTTTATGTGTCTCAATTAAGTCACCTCTCAACCTTCTTCTCTCTAATGAAAACAGCCTCAACTCCCTCAGCCTTTCCTCATAAGACCTTCCCTCCATACCAGGCAACATCTGAGTAAATCTCCTCTGCACCCTTTCCAAAGCTTCCACATCCTTCTTTATAATGCGGTGACCAGAACTGTACGCAATACTCCAAGTGCGGCCACACCAGAGTTTTGTACAGCTTCACCATAAGCTCTTGGTTGCGGAACTCGATCCCTCTATTAATAAAAGCTAAAACACTGTATGCCTTCTTCACAGCCCTGTCAACCTGGGTGGCAACTTTCAATGATCTGTGTACATGGACACCGAGATCTCTCTGCTCATCTACACTACCAAGAATCTTACCATTAGCCCAGTACTTTGCATTCCGGCTACTCCTACCAAAGTGCATCACCTCACATGGGGCCGCATTAAACTCCATTTTCTACCTCTCAGCCCAGTTCTGCAGCTTATCTATGTCTCTCTGTAACCTACAACATCCTTCATCACTATCCACAACTCCACCGACCTTAGTGTCGTCTACAAATTTACTAACCCATTCTTTTACGCCCTCATCCAGGTCATTTATAAAAATGACAAAACGGCAGTGGACCCAACACCGACCCTTGCGGTACACCACTAGTAACTGGTCTCCAGGACGAACATTTCCCATCAGCTACCACCCTCTGTCTTCTTTCAGCAAGCCAATTTCCGATCTAAACTGCTATATCTCCCACAATCTCATTCCTCCGCATTTTGTACAATAGCCTACTGTGGGGAACCTTATCGAACGCCTTGCTGAAATCCATATACACCACATCAACCGGTTTACTCTCATCTACCTGTTTGGTCACCTTCTCAAAGAACTCAATAAGGTTTGTGAGGCACGACTTACCCTTCACAAAACCGTGCTGACTATCCCTAATCAATTTGTTCTTTTCTAGATGATTATAAATCCTATCTCTTATAACCTTTTCCAACACTTTACCAACAACTGAGGTAAGGCTCACTGGTCTATAATTACCAGGGTTGTCTCTACTCCCCTTCTTGAACAGGGGAATCACATTTGCTATCCTCCAGTCGTCTCGCACTATTCCTATAGACAATGACGGGTTAAAGATCAATGCCAAAGGCTCGGTAATCTCCTCCCTGGCTTCCCAGAGGATCCTAGGATAAATCCCATCTGGCCCAGGGGGCTTATCTATCTTCACCCTCTGAAGGATTTCTAATACCTCTTCCTTGTGAACTTCAATCCCACCTAGTCTAGTAGCCTGTATCTCAGTATTCTCCTCGACAACATTGTCATTTTCTAGAGTGAATACTGTTGAAAAATATTCATTTAGTGCTTCCCCTATCTCCTCTGACTCCACACACAACTTCCCACTACTATCCTTGATTGGCCCTAATCTTACTTTCGTCATTCTTTTATTCCTTAAATACCTATAGAAAGCCTTAGGGTTTACCCTGATCCTATCCGCCAACAACTTCTCATGTCTCCTCCTGGCTCTTCTGAGCTCTCTCTTTAGGTCTTTGCTGGCTACCTCGTAGCCCTCAAGCGCCCTAACTGAGCCTTCTCATCTCTTCCTAACATAAGCCTTCTTCTTCCTCTTGGCCAGAGATTCCACCTCCTTCGTAAACCACAGCTCCCGCACTCTATAGCTTCCTCCCTGCCTGATAGGCACATACTTATGTAGGACACACAGGAGCTTTTCCTTGAATAAGCTCCACATTTCTAATGTGCCCATCCCCTGCAGTTTCCTTCCCCATCCTATACTCCCTAAATCTTGCCTAATGTCATCCTAATTGCTAGTCCCCCAGCTATAACCCTTGCCCAGTTTTATACACCTATCCCTTTCCTGGCCTGGCCTGCTGTGTTCCTCCAGCTCCACACTGTTGTTATCTCTGATTCTGATGGATTGTATTTTGACTTTCCAAATGTCCTGTAATCACTTCCTTACAAATAGTTTCTAACAATTTTCCAAAGATACATGTTAAACTAACTGGTCTGTAGTTTTGTAGTTTCTGCCTCCCTCCTCTTTTGAATAAGAGTGCTATATTAGCATTTTTCCACTCCACTGAAACCTTTCCCACATTCCAGGGAATTTTTGAATATTGCAAATAATGGTTCGATTATCTCTACTGCCACTCTCTTCAAGACTCTAGGATGTCAGCCACCGGGCACTGGGAACTTGTCTGCCTTTTATTCCTGTAGATTATCATCTTGTGATCAACAAATGAGCTTCCACCTCAGATCCTTGCTGGACACTGCTGTTGATTATTCCTATTCTCTGCCAGGTCAATCATTTACCTTCGATTACATGACTTAACATTGTGTTATGAGGGCCCATATCAATGTCTTTGAGAAGTGCAGATCGGTAAGATCCATAGATATTCTCATTCTCTAGACATACCTTGAAAATATTCAGTCAGGACAGTCAGGCCTGACCTGATCTTTACAAATCCATGCTTGCTCACCCTGTTCAGCTGAAGATGTTCTCTAAGTTGTTGATCATTACCTGAATCAGATAAACTTGGTCATTCCCACAAGAATACAAGAAATAGACACACGAGTTAGGCATCTACCCTATCAAAGCTATTCCACCATTCAAGATGATCACTGATCATGTCCTCAGCCCGACTTTTGAACTTGTGCCCATTGCCAAATCCAAAATTCCTTGACAATCAAAAATCTGTCCAAAAGCCTAATGGCACAGTTGCTCAGTGGTTTACAGCGCTTGGAACCTAGGTTCAACTTCACCCTCCGGTGACTTTCTGTGTGGAGTTTGGATGGTTTTCCCTGTGTCTCTGAGGGTTTCATTCTGGTGCTCCAGTTTCCTCCCACAGTCCACAGATGCACAGGCTGGGTAGATTGACCATGGGAAATTGTCCATAGTGTCCAGAGATGTGCAGGCTAGGTGGGTTAGCCAGGGAGACTGGGTTAGAGGGGGATGCGGGGGAATATAGGGTTCAGGGTAGTGGGGTGGGTTTGGGTGGGATGCTCTTCAGAGGGTTGCTGTGAACTATTGGGTTGAATGGCCTGCTTCCACACTGTAAGGATTCTATGATTCCATGATCTTTATTTTCTCAGCATTGACTACTCACTAGAGAAAGAATTCCGAAGATTATTTAAACTGTGAACCACAGGCACACCACTCTCCAGGTTAAGACATTTCTCCTCTTCGAAATAATTTACCCTGTATCCTTACACTATGATCCCTGATTCTGGAGTCTTTCATCATCAGGAACACAGAACAAAGAACATTACAGCTCAGTACAGGCCCTTCGGCCCTCAATGTTGCGCAGAACTATGAAACCAATCTGAAGCCCATCTAATTTACACTATTGCATTATCATCCATGTGTTTATCCAATGACTTTTTAAATACCCTTAAAGTTGGCGAGTCTACTATTGTTGCAGGCAGGGCATTCCACGCTCTTACTACTCTCTGAGTAAAGCACCTACCTCTGACATCTGTCCAGTATCTATCGCTGCACAATATAAAGCTATGTCCCCTTGTGCTGGCCATCACCATCCGAGGAAAAAGTCTTTCACTGTCCACCCTATCCAATCCTCTGATCATCTTGTATGTCTCTGTTAAGTCACCTCTTGACCTTCTTCTCTCTAATGAAAACAGCCTCAAGTCCCTCAGCCTTTCGTCATAAGACCTTCCCTCCATACCAGGCAAAATCCTGGTAAATCTCCTCTGCACCCTTTCCAATGCTTCCACATCCTTCCTATGATGCGGCGACCAGAACTGTATGCAATACTCCAAGTGCAGCCGCACCAGAGTTTTGTACAGCTGCAACATGACCTCATGGCTCCAAATCTCAATCCTTCTACCAATAAAACCTAACACACCATACGCCTTCTTAACAACCCTATCAACCTGGGTGGCAGCTTTCAAGGTTCCATGTACATGGACACCGAGATCTCTCTGCTCATCCACACTACCAAGAATCTTACCATTCGCCCAGTACTCTGTATTCCCGTTACTCCTTCCAAAGTGAATCACCTCACACTCTTCCATATTAAACCATATTTGCCACCTCGCAGCCCAGATCTGCGGCTTATCTATGTCCCTCTGTAACCTGCAACATCCTTCCGCACTACCCACAACTCCACCAACTTTAGTGTCATCCGCAAATTTACTAACCCATCCTTCTACGCCCTCATCCTGGTCATTTATAAAAATGACAAACAGCAGTGACCCCAAAACAGATCTTTGCGGTACACCAGGAGTAACTGAACTCCAGGAAGAACATTTCCCATCAATCACCACCCTCTGTCTTCTTCCAGCAAGCCAATTTCTGATTCAAACCGCTAAAATCACCCTCAATCCCATGCCTCTGTATTTTCTGCAATAGCCTACCGTGGGAATCCTTATCAAAGGCCTTACTGAAATCCATATACACCACATCAACCGCTTTACCCTCATCCACCTGTTTGGTCACCTTCTCAAAGAACTCAATAAGGTTTGTGAGGCACGACCTTCCCTTCACAAAACTGTGCTGACTATCCCTAATCAAATTATTCCTTTCTAGATGATTATAAATCCTATCTCTTATAATCCTTTCCATCACTTTACCTACAACTGAAGAAAGACTCACTGGTCTATAATGACCAGGGTTGTCTCTACTCCCCTTCCTGAACAAGGGAACCACATTTGTTATCCTCCAGTCTTCTGGCACTATTCCCGTAGATAGTGATGACATATGGATCAAAGCCAAAGGCTCTGCAATCTCCATAAGACCATAAGACATAGCAGTGGAATTAAGGCCATTTGGCCCATCGAGTCCACTCCGCCATTTAATCATGGCTGATGGGCATTTCAACTCCACTTCCCTGCACACTCCCCGTAGCCCTTGATTCCTTGTGAGATCAAGAAGAAATGTCTCCTCATTTCCATTTTAAATTTACCCCCTCTAATTCTAAGGCCGTGCCCATGGGTCCTCGTCCCCCGCCTAATGGAAACAACTTCCCAGCGTCCACCCCTTCTAAACCATACATTATCTTGTAAGTTTCTGTTAGATCTCCCCTCAACCTTCTAAAGTCTAATGAATACAATCCCAGGATCCTTAGCCGTTCATCGTACGTTAAACCTACCATTCCAGGGATCATCTGTGTGAATCTCCGCTGGACAAGCTCCAGTGCCAGTATGTACTTCCTGTGGTGTGGGGCCCAAAATTGGACGCGGTGTTCCAAATGGGGCCTAACTAGAGCTTTATAAAGTCTCAGGAGGTCATCACTGCTTTTATATTCCAACCCTCGAGGTAAACGACAACATTACATTCGCTTTCTTAATCACGGACTCTACCTGCAAGTTAACCTTTAGAGAATCCTGGACCAACACTCCCAGATCCCTTTGTACTTCTGCTTTACAAATTTTCTCCCCATTTAGAAAATAGTCCATGCCTGTATTCCTTTTCGCAAAGTGATAAACCTCGCATTCGCTCACGTTGAATTTCATCAGCCATTTCCTGGACCACTCTCCTAAACTGTCTAAATCTTTCTGCAGCTTCCCCACCTCCTCAGTACTACCTGCCTGTCCACCTATCTTCGTATCATCGGCAATCTTTGCCAGAATGCCCCCAGTCCCTTCAACCAGATCATTAATATATAAAGTGAACAGCTGTGGCCCCAACACTGAACCCTGCGGGACACTACTTGTCACTGGTTGCCATTCCGAAAAAGACCCATCCCAATCCTCTGCCTTCTGTCAGACAGCCAATCCTCAATCCAAGCCAATAGCTCACCTCGAACACCATGGGCCCTCACCTTGCTCAGTAGCCTCCCGTGAGGCACCTTATCAAAGGCCTTTTGGAAGCCTAGATAGATAACGTCCACTGGATTTCCCTGGTCTAATCTACTTGTTACCTCTTCAAAGAATTCTAACAGGGTTGTCAGGCATGACCTCCCCTTACTAAATCCATGCTGACTTGTTCTAATCTGACCCTACACTTCCAAGAATTTAGAAATCTCATCCTTAACATTGGATTCTAGAATTTTACCAACAACCGAGGTTCGGCTAATTGGCGTATAATTTTCCATCTTTTGCCTTGATCCTTTCTTAAACAGGGGGGTTACAACAGCAATTTTCCAATCATCTGGGACTTTCCCAGATTCCAGTGACTTTTGAAAGATCACAACCAAAGCCTCCGCTATTCCCTCAGCCACCTCCCTCAGAACTCTCGGATGTAGCCCATCGGGGCCAGGAGATTTATCAATTTTTAGACCTTTTAGCTTTTCTAGCACTTTGTCTTTTGTAATGCCTACCGTACTCAACTCTGCCCCCTGGCTGTCTCTAATTGTTGGAATACTACTCATGTCTTCCACTGTGAAGACTGACGCAAAGTACTTATTAAGTTCTTCAGCTATTTCCTTATCTCCCATCACTAGCCTTCCAGCATCAATTTGGAGCGGCCCAATGTCTACTTTTGCCTCTTGTTTGTTTCTTATGTATTGAAAGAAGCTTTTACTATCATTTCTAATATCACTAGCTAGCCTACCTTCATATTTGATCCTCTCCTTCCTTATTGCTCTCTTTGTTCTCCTCTGTTTGTTTTTGTAGCCTTCCCAATCGTCTGATTTCCCAGTGCTCTTGGCCACTTTATAGGCTGTCTCTTTTTCTTTGATACATTTCCTGACTTCCTTTGTCAGCCATAGCTGTCGAATCCCGGATAATCCTTCTTTTCTTTGGGATGAACCTCTGTACTGTGTCCTCAATTACACCCAGAAACCCCTGCCATCGTTGGTCTACTGTCTTCCCTGCTAGGCTCTGCTTCCAGTCGATTTTCATCAATTCCTCTCTCATGCCCCTGTAATTACCTTTATTTAACTGTAATACCATTACATCCGATTTTGCCTTCTCTGTTTCAAACTGCTGTCTGAACTCTACCATATTATGATCGCTGCCTCCTAAGTGTTCCCTTACTTTAAGATCTTTTATAAAGTCAGGCTCATTACATAGCACTAAGTCCAGAATAGCCTGTTCCCTTGTGGGCTCCATCACAGAAAGCCATCCTGCAAAAATTCCAGGAATTCCCTTTCTCTGGATCCACCGGCAACATTATTCACCCAGTCCACCTGCATATTGAAGTCCCCCATGATCACTGTGACCTTGCCTTTCTGACATGCCCTATCTATTTCCCAGTGCATCTTGCGCCCCTGGTCCTGATCACTGTTAGGAGGTCTGTACATAACTCCCATTACAGTTTTTCAGCCTTTGTGGTTCCTCAACTCCACCCACACAGACTCCACATCCTCTGACCCTATGTCATTCAGCGCCGTAGATTTAATTTCATTCTTATCTAACAAGGCAACCCCGCCTCCACTGCCCACCTCCCTGTCTTTTCAATAAGTTGTAAATTCTTCGATGCTTAATTGCCAGTCCTGCACTCCCTGCAACCATGTCTCTGTGATGCCTACCACATCATAATCATTCAAGATGATTTGTGCTGTCAATTCATCGACTTTGTGATGAATACTACGAGCATTTAGGTAAAGTGCCTTAATGCTAACTTTCTTATCATTATTAGAGATATTGGAAATCCTAAGATGCCTTTAACTACCCTTCCTTTTTGCTGTATTCATCGCCTGCCTCAAGCTTAAACCTGCCTGTCTACATGCTATCCTGCTGGTTATCTTTCCATTTAATCCATACTCCCTGTCACTTTGGGTTTCCCTTCGCCCCAACTGAGGGAAATCTCCTCCCTAGCTTCCCAGGGAATCCTAGGATAAATCCCATCTGGCCCAGGAGACTTATCTATTTTCACTCTTTTCAGAATTGCTAACACCTCCTCCTTATGAACCTCAATCCCGTCTAGTCTAATAGCCTGTATCTCAGTATTCTCCTCCACAACATTATCTTTTATTCCTGTGTGAATACTGATGAAAAATATTCATTTAGCGCCTCTCCTATATCTTTGGACTCCACGCACAACTCCCCACTACTGTCCTTCATTGACCCTAATCTTAGCCTCGTAAGCTTTCAGGTTTTCCTTGATCCTACCTGCCAAAGACTTCTCATGTCCCCTCTTGGCTCTTCTTACCTCTCTCTTTAGATCCTTCCTGGCTGACTTGTAACTCTCCAGCAGCCTGACTGAGTTTTCACTCCTCACCTTTACATAAGCCACCTTCTTCCTCTTGACAAGAGATTCAACTTCTTTAGTAAAGCACGGTTCCCTCGCTCAACCACTTCCTCCCTGCTTGACAGGTACATACGTGTCAAGGACATGCAGTAGGTGTTCATTGAGCAAGCTCCACATTTCAATTGTGCCCAGCCCCTGCAGTTTCCTTACCCATCCCATGCATCCTAAATCTTGCCTGATCACCTCAGATTTGCCTTTTCCCCAGCTATAACTCTTGCCCAGCGGTATATACCTATCCCTTTCCATCGCTAAAGTAAATGTAGCCGAATTGTGGTCACTATCACCAAAGTGCTCACCTACCTCCAAATCTAACGCCTGGTTCATTACCCAGTACCAAATCCAATGTGGCCTTGCCTCTTGTTGGCCTATCTACATACTGTGCCAGGAACCCTTCTGCACCCCTTGGACAAAAACAGACCCATCTGACATACTCGAACTATAGCAATTCCAGTCAATATTTGGAAAGTTAAAGACCCCATAACAACTACCCTGTTACTTTCGCTCCTATGCAGAATCATCTTTGCTATCCTTTCCGCTACATCTCTGGAACTATTTGGAGGCCTATAGAAAACTCCCAACAGGGTGATCTCGCCTTTCCTGTTTCTAACCTCAGCCCATCCTACCTAAGTAGAAGAGTCCTCATCAAACATCCTTTCTGCTACCGTAATACTGTCCTTGACTAACAGTGCCACACCTCCCCCACTTTTACCACCTTCCGTGATCTTACTGAAACATCTAAACCCCAGAACCTACAACAACCATTCCTGTCCCTGCTCTCTCCATGTCTCCGAAATGGCCACAACATCGAAGTTCCAGGTACCAACCCATACTGGCAGTTCACCCACCTTATTCTAGATGCTCCTGGCGTTGACGTAGACACACTTCAAACCACCTTCCTGCCTGCCGGTACACTCCTGAGACCTTGGAACTTTATTCATGACCTCACCACTCTCAAACTCCTGTACAGTGGAACCACAATTCAGGTTCCCATCCACCTGCTGAATTAGTTGAAACCCTCCTGAAGAGCATTAGCAAATTTCACTCCCCCCCCAGGATATTGGTACCCCTCTGGTTCAGGTGTAGACCATCCTGTTTTTAGAGGTCCCACCTACCCCAGAAAGAGCCCCAATTATTCAGGTATCTGAATCCCTCCCTCCTGCACCATCCCTGTAGCCACATGTTCAACTGCTCTGTCTCCCTATTCCTTGCCCCGCTCGCACGTGGCATGGGTGACAAACCAGAGAAAGCAACTCTGTTTGTTCTAGCTCTCAGCTTCCACCTTATCTCCTTAAATTTCTGCCTTCCACCCCATCCCTTTTCCTACCTATGTTGTTGGTGGACCACGACTTGGAGCTGCTTCCCTCCCTCTTAAGGATCCCAGAAACACGATCCGAGACATCACGGACCCTGACACCTGGGAGGCAGCACACCAACCACAAGTCTCTCTCGTTCCCACAGAATCTCCTTTCTGTCCCCCTAACTATAGAGTCCCCAATGACGAATGCTCTCCTCCTCTCCCCCCCACTTCCCTTGTGAGCAACAGAGCCAGACTCTGTGCCAGAGACCTGTACCCCTTGGCTTACCCCGGTAAGTCATCCCCCCCAACAGTATCCAAAACTTGTTATTGAGGGGAACGACCACAGGGGATCCCTGCACTGTCTGCCTATTCCTTTTCCCCTTCCTGACAGTCACCCATGTACCTTTTTCCTGTACCTTGGGTGTGACCACACCTTATAACTCCTCTCTATCACCTCCTCAGCCTCCTGACTGATCCGAAGTTGATCCAGCTCCAGCTCCAGTTCCCTAACGCGGTTTCTGAGGAGCTGTAGTTGGGTTCACTTCCCGCAGATGAAGTCAGTGGGGACACTAGTGGTGACCCTTACCTCACCCCATTCTACAGGAGGAGCACGCAACTGCCCTAACATCCATTCCCACTGTTCTGAATTCCCAAACAGACCAGTGAAAGAAAGAAAAACGAGTAACCTTACCAAATCGGTGCTCAGAACCTTTTCTTTGGCTGGGGAGGAGGATGGGTAGGAGACTCTACCTAAGTAGTGTTTTGGATAAAGCAACCACCCAAATATATATACTGGAGAGAAAATAAACAACATTACCTTCCTGTCGACACTCTGGCTTGCACTGCCGCTGCTGAAGAACAAGAGCATTCTTCCTGCATAATAATAAAATGTGAGGCTGGATGAACACAGCAGGCCAAGCAGCATCTCAGGAGCACAAAAGCTAATGTTTCAGGCCTAGACCCTTCATCAGAGAGGCTCCTGAGATGCTGCTGGGCCTGCTGTGTTCATCCAGCCTCACATTTTAATATCTTGGATTCTCCAGCATCTGCAGTTCCCATTATCACATTCTTCCTGCATCTGCCCTGCCTCGTCCTTTTATAACTTTACTCTTCTGAATTCCGGCAAATGTTATCATAACTGATTCAATCCTTGTTCGTACGTCAGCCCCACCACCTCAGGAATCAGTCTGGTAAATATTTGCTGCACTCCCTCCATAGCAAGAGCATTCTCCCACTGATAAGAAGACCTAAACTGCACACAATACTCCAGGTGCAGTCTCACTGAGGCCCTGAAAAATTGCAACAAGACATCCCTGCTCCTATACTTGAATCCTCTTGCAATGAAGCCCACCGTATCATTTGCCATTTTTACCACCTGCTGTATCTACATGCTCACCTTCAGCGATGGGTGTACAACAACACCCAGGTCTCATTGCACATTTCCCTGTCTCAATTTATAGCCATTCATAGAACATAGAACAGTACAGCATAGTATAGGCTCTTCGGCCCACGATGTTGTGCTGATCTATTATCCTACTAAGATCAATCTACCCTGCATACCCTACATTTTACTATCCGCTATGGGCCTATCCAAGAGTCACTTAAAAGTGTCAGATAATAATCACTCAGATAATAATCCTGCCTGCATTTGCTACCAAAGAGGGAAACCTCACACTTATCCACATTATATTGTTGGAGTCTGGGTGAATTTGTGTCATGCAGTAGGCAGATGGTGTACCCATCTGTGCTGCCACTGTGCCTTGCGTTGGTGGTGGAGGGTTGAACATTGATAGTTTGTGTTAGATAGAATGCCAGCCATGTGTGTTTTGTCCAGGATGGTGTCAAGCGTCCTCAGGGTTGTTGGAGCTGCGTCCATCCAAGCAAAGGTATTCTATTGCACTCCTCCTGACTTGTAACTTATAGGTGGTGGACAGGTTTAGGGAGTCAGGATGTGACTTACTCGCTGCAAGATTCATCATCTCTGATGTTCTTTTCTAGTCACAGTATCTCTGCAGCCAGTTCAGTTTGGTTTCTGGTCAGTGGTAAACACCAGATTGGTGTTAGTGAGGTTACAACAAATGTGACGTCATTGAATGTGAAATTGTGAGAGATTCTCTCTTGTTGGAAGGGAATTACCTCAGATAAGAAGGCGCCCACAGACAAAGTTCCTTCTAAGCTGCATGGCTACCCCACGGGTCCACATATGACAATTGGCTCCAGCACTCAAATCGTGGCATTGAAGTCATTGTTGTGTTAGGACCTCAGAGGCCCATGCAGTTGGGAAGAAAATTAGAGGGTATACTGTCCCTGGATATAGCTGTAGCTTTCCAGTCCGATGAGAGAGGATGCATTGTTGGAGCTTGTTCTTGGAAGTGAAGTTAGCCAAATGAATCAAGTATCAGTTGGTGTACATTTAGGAGATAGTGATCATTGTAACATAAGATTCAGGCTGATAATGAAGAATGACAATGGTTGGTTTAACTTCAGAAATCACACATCACCAGGTTATAGTCCAACAGGTTTATGTGGAATTTCTCAAGCTTTTGGGATTCAGCCCCTATGTCAAGTGACTTCTGACTTTGTCCACCCAGTCCAGCACCAGCACCTCCACATCATGGTTTAACTTCAGTGGTGGTGAAATTTCAAGAAACAATTATTCAAGATAGAGATAGTAAAAGATAGAAATAGGAGCAGAAGTCGGCCATTCAGCCTGTCTTGCCTATTCGTAATCAGCAGGAAAGGTGGCTGATTAAGAAGAGCTAGTATGGATTTCTGAAGTTAAAATCACATTTAACCAAATGACTGGAGTTTTTAAAGATGTAATAAAATGTTAAGTTTTTGATGTGGTATACATGGATTTTCAAATGGCATTTGATGTATTATCACTCAACAGACTTGTGTGAAAATTTATTGGCCATGGAATAAAAAAAGACCGTAGGAATGGGGATACAAAATGGAATCACAGTGTAGTGGTCAATGGATTGTTTTTTCTGGCTGGAGGATGGTTTGTTGTGTAGTTACCCAGACATTGGTTTGTTTTCCTGATTTTATATGTAGATATGTGCAAGGGACAAGTTCAGTGTTTGCAGATGACATGAAACTTTGATGCATTGTAAACATGGAAGCAATGATGTACTGGCCTTCCCATCATTGAGGATGGGGATGTTTATGGAGCCTCCTCCTCCAGTTTCTGACGAATAGTCACCAGATTCAAAATGTTAGTTCTGCTCTCTTCCCACAGAAGCTGCCAGACCTGTTGAGTTTCTTGAACAATTTCTGTTTGAGATTCCGATCTTCAACATCTGCAGCTCTTAGTTTGTTTTTACTGTTCATGACTGGATGTGACAAGATTTCAGAGTGAAGAGCTGACCCGTTGGTTGTAGGATCACTTCGCTGGGAACTGCAGATGCTGTAGAATGCAAGATAACAAAGTGTGGAGCTGGATGAACACAGCAGGCCAAGCAGCATCTCAGGAGCACAAAAGATGATGTTTCAGGCCTAGATCCTTCACCAGAGAGGGGCTAGGCCCGAAAAGTCAGCTTTTGTGCTCCTGAGATGCTGCTTGGCCTGCTGTGTTCATCCAGCTCTACACTTTGTTATCTTCCATTGTAATATGAGCAGCCTTGAGCTGCAACTTCATCAGGGTGACACCTAAAAAGGAAGAGAAGAAGCTGGGATGTTACGTATGTGGACAGCTCTGCAGTGAGCCTCTCCCCCGGCAGATCGACCTTACCCTGGGGTTTTCTATTGTTGCAGCATCCCAGCCTAGTCCATCTGGCAGCCTGCACGTCTGTCGGCTATTTAAATTTTGGTGACTTTTCTTTAAAACCATGGGCATCGCATCCATTTTGAAAGCTTGAAAGAGCAGAACCTTATGGCATCGACGGGACAGTCATGGCGTTGTATATTATCTGTGCTTAAAATAAACCGACGCATTTCCATAACCGTGGAATTGTTATAGTGAGGGAACAGAAACTAGCAGCATCGCTGAAAGGGATTGTTGCGTTGATTGTCCCTTTTTTTGTTCTGGCCGTTTTTAAGTATATTACTTTTGGAGTTAATCCGGGAATAAGGAACTGTTTTGGCTTTGTTTAGATCGGTTGGATTTTCATTTTCATTTTAAATTTCTTTATCGCCCTTTTGAGAAATGAAGACTGGATGAAAATTGTTCGAAATTTTTAATTAAGGATGGATGGATCACAACAGATGATCCATGTTTATGTCGCTGCGTTGCAACTGATTGAGTTGGACAATATTGCGTATCTCATTTTTTATACCAGAACGCTTCAGTTCCAGGGACCCGACTGTTTGCACAAACATAACAGGGAATTATTTTGACTTCTCAAAGAAAATCAGGTTGCATTTGTCTTTACGCGTAATTGGTACTTTTTATTGCATTTCAACCATTTGACCGGCAGTGTGCTTCGCGTTGAAATCTTGTTTGAAGAGAAACCACTGAATTCTTTTGGGGAAGTCTTTTGGGAATTGAGTTTTTGTGGAAATGTCGGAAAACGCAGACAATGTTGGGTCTTTGTTGCGCCTCCCTAAAAATGGTACCAATTCTAGTTCAGATACGACAATAGGGGAGCGTTTTTGGAGTAAGTTTGAGAAAAAAAGAAGAGTTTAAGGCTCTTAGGAGGCGGTAAAAAAAAATTACAGACCAGTAAGTCTCACGTCTGTCGTCTGCAAGGTGTTAGAAAGGATTCTGAGGGATAGGATTTATGACCATCTGGAGGAGCATGGCTTGATCGAATACAGTCAACACAGCTTTGTGAGGGGCAGGTCATGCCTCACAAACCTTATCGAGTTTTTTGAGGATGTGACTAGAAAAGTTGATGAGGGTCGAGCTGTGGATGTGGTGTGTATGGACTTCAGTAAGGCATTTGATAAGGTTCCCCATGGTAGGCTCATTCAGAAGGTCAGGAGGAATGGGATACAGGGGAACTTAAGCTGCTTGGATACAGAATTGGCTGGCCAACAGAAGACAGCGAGTGGTAGTAGAAGGAAAATATTCTGCCTGGAAGTCAGTGGTGAGTGGGGTTCCACAGGGCTCTGTCCTTGGGCCTCTACTGTTTGTAATTTTTATTAATGACTTGGATGAGGGGATTGAAGGATGGGTCAACAAGTTTGCAGACGACACAAAGGTCGGAGGTGTTGTTGACAGTATAGAGGGCTGTTGTAGGCTGCAGCGGGACATTGACAGGATGCAGAGATGGGCTGAGAGGTGGCAGATGGAGTTCAACCTGGATAAATGCGAGGTGATGCATTTTGGAAGGTCGAATTTGAAAGCTGAGTACAGGATTAAGGATAGGATTCTTGGCAGTGTGGAGGAACAGAGGGATCTTGGTGTGCAGATACATAGATCCCTTAAAATGGCCACCCAAGTGGACAGGGTTGTTAAGAAAGCATATGGTGTTTTGGCTTTCATTAACAGGGGGATTGAGTTTAAGAGTCGTGAGATCTTGTTGCAGCTCTATAAAACTTTGGTTAGACCGCACTTGGAATACTGCGTCCAGTTCTGGTCGCCGTATTATAGGAAAGATGTGGATGCTTTGGAGAGGGTTCAGAGGAGGTTTACCAGGATGCTGCCTGGACTGGAGGGCTTATCTTATGAAGAGAGGTTGACTGAGCTTGGTCTCTTTTCATTGGAGAAAAGGAGGAGGAGAGGGGACCTAATTGAGGTATACAAGATAATGAGAGGCATAGATAGAGTTGATAGCCAGACACTATTTCCCAGGACAGAAATGGCTAGCACGAGGGGTCATAGTCTTAAGCTGGTTGGTGGAAAGTATAGAGGGGATGTCAGAGGCGGGTTCTTTACACAGAGAGTTGTGAGAGCATGGAATGCGTTGCCAGCAGCAGTTGTGGAAGCAAGGTCATTGGGGTCATTTAAGAGACTGCTGGACATGTATATGGTCACAGAAATTTGAGGGTGCATACATGAGGATCAATGGTCGGCACAACATTGTGGGCTGAAGGGCCTGTTCTGTGCTGTACTGTTCTATGTTCTATGTTCTATGTTCTATACCTGGTGCTGCTCTTGGCATGTCCCCAGACTTAGAGGGGAAGAGATGTAGTGATTGGCTGGGGACATAGGTGTGTTCTTTTTCTGGTAACCTTTCTGGGCATATTTCCTGGGCGCAAGAGAGTTGGAATATAAAAGCAGCAATGTGCTTCTGAGACTTTACAAAGCCCTAGTTAGGCCCCATTTAGAATACTGTGTCCAATTTTGGGCCCCACACCTCAGGGAGGACATACTGGCACTGGAGCGTGTCCAGCGGAGATTCACACGGATGATCCCTGGAATGGTAGGCCTAACATATGACAAATGGCTGACGATCCTGGGTTTGTATTCATTAGAGTTTAGAAGGTTGAGGGGAGATCCAGTAGAAACTTACAGGATAATGCGTGGCTTAGAAAGGGTGGACGCTGGGAAATTGTTTCCATTAGGCGGGGAGACTAGGACCCGTGGGCACAGCCTTAGAATTAGAGGGGGTAAATTTAGAATGGAAATGAGGAAATATTTCTTCAGCCAGAGAGTGGTGGACCTGTGGAACTCATTTACATGGAGTGCAGTGGAGGCCGGGATGTTAAATGTCTTCAAGGCAGAGGTTGATAAATTCTTGATCTCGCAAGGAGTTAATGGCTACGGCGAGAGTGCAGGGAAGTGGAATTGAAATGCTGATCAGCCATGATTAAATGATGGCGTGGACTCGATGGGCCGAATGGCCTAACTTCCACTCCTATGTCTTTTGGTCTTATGGTTTTATACTGTGCCCACTTCCTCTGACTCTGCCTCACCATAGCCTGCTTGTACAGCCCAGAGAGTCTTGGCTGAAACTCATCTTCAGGTGGTAGCAGTATTAAGGCTGCAACATCTGTCCATGTCCATCTCGTCCTCAGAGGTTTCTTTAATGCTGGGCAGAGAGGGAGAACCCACAGGTTCCGACAACCATGCTGGATCTTCTGATGGGCTGGATATGTTTTTCTCCTGAATAAAAACCAAAAGAACTGCAGATGCTGTAAATCAGGAACAAAAACAGAAGTTGCTGGAAAAGTTCAGCCGGTCTGACATTGTGAAGAAGAAATCAGAGTTAACTTTTCAGGTCCAGTGACCCTTCTTCAGAGCTCAGTTCACAGATGCTGCCAGATCTGCTGACCTTTTCCAGCAACTTCTATTTTTGTTCATGTGCAAGATTGCAGCTTTCATGTGGTTCATGTGCTTGTTCAGGACTGCGTCACCTAACCAAGCTTTGTACGTCACAGGACCTGACCTCATAACGGCAATGCCTCTTACCAGTGCAGTGCCATTCCTGTGGTTCCCACACCAAACCTGGTCCCCTGAAGTGAACTGTCTCTCTCGTTTAGAGGACCTTCCCTCCCCCAGATCTGGGAAGATCAGGTTTACCCTGATGTGAGGGCTTCTCCCCATTAGTCACTCTGTTGGAGCTATCCCTGTAGTTGCATGAGAAGCAGTCCTGTAATCAAACAGGAACCAGGACAGTTCGGAAGGAACAAATTTTTGCAGATGCTGAAATCTGCTTTGATGAAGGCTCATCTAGACTCAAAATATTAGCTTGGTTACCCTCCATGGATGATGCCTGACCCACTGTTATTTCTAGCATTTTTTTGTTTTCTGGACAGTTTGGCATTGAATGAAGCTGTAGACTGTTTCTTTAAGCCTGCCTTCAAAGTTTTTACTGTTCTTTCCACCAGACCATTGTATGATGGATGATGCAGTACTGTCCTTAAATGCCATTCAACTTTAGGAAATACTCAAATTCCCTGTGGTAAATGATGGCCCATTGTCTGTGACCGACATCTCTGGGAGTCTGTGTATTACAAAAGATGCTCACAACTTTTCAATTGTCCTCCCTGTGTTTGATGAATCTATGTACGTCCAACCACTTTGAATGGGCATCCACAGTGACTAAGACCATTGAACTGATGAAACAACCAGCACAGTTGATGGAAAACCGAGTCCAGGGTTGATCTAGACATTCCCATGAGGGTGGGGAAGCTTCTGGTGGTAATCTTTGAAAACAAGGTATAGAGCTGGCTGGACACCGTGTCAAGCAACATCAGAGGAGCAGGAAGGCTGACGTTTCAGATCTAGATCCTTCTTCAGAAATGAGGGAGGGGAAAGGGCTCCTGAAATAAATAGGGAGAGGGGGGCAGGCAGATAGAAGATGGATAAAGGAGAAGATAGATGAAGATGAGGCAGACAGGTCAAAGAGGTGGGGATGGAGCCAGTAAAGGTGCAGAGGAGATAGATCAGTCCAGGGAGGATGGACAGGTCAAGGGAGTGGGATGAGTTTAGTGGGTAGGAGATGGGGGTTGGGTTTGAGGTGGGAGGAGGGAATAGGTGGGAGGAAGGACAGGTTAGGGAGGTGGGGCCAAGCTGAGCTAGTTTTAGGACGCGGTAGGGGAAAGGGAGATTTTGAAGCTTGTGAAGTCCACATTGATACCATTGGGCTGCAGGGTTCGCAGGGAATATGAGGTGCTGTTGTTTCAGCCTTCGGGTGGGGTATCATTGTGGCACTGCAGGAGGCCCATGATGGACATGTCGTCTGAGGAATGGGAGAGGGAGTTAAAATGGTTCGTGACTGGGAGGTGTAGTTGTTTATTGCGAACTGAGCGTAGGTGTTCTGCAAAACAGTCCCCAAGCCTCCGCTTGGTTTTCCCAATGTAGAGGAGGCCACAACGGGAACAGCGGATACAGTATACCACATTGGCAGATGTGCAGGTGAACATTTACTTAATGTGGAAAGTCTTCTTGGGGCCTGAGATGGGGGTTAGGGAGGAGGTGTAGGGGCAGGTGTAGCTCTTCGGGTGGTTGCAGGGAAAAGTGCCGGGTATGGTGGGGTTGGAGAGGAGTGTGGAGCGGACAAGGGAGTCAGGGAGAGAGTGGTCCCTCCAGAAAGCAGATAAAGGTGGGGATGGAAAAATGTCTTTGGTGGTGGAGTCGGATTGCTTATGGTGGAAGTGTCAGAGGATGATGCGTTGTATGCGGAGGTTGGTGGGGTGGTACGTGAGGACGAGGGGGATTCTGTTTTGGTTGTTATTGCGGGGAGTGGGTGTGAGGCATGAGTCGTGGGAAATGTGAGAGACACTGTTGGGGGCGTTCTTGACCACTGAGGGGGGGAAGTTGCAATCCTTGAAAAATGAGGACATCTGAGATGTACGGGAGTGGAATGCATCACCCTGGGAGCAGATGCAGCGGAGGCGAAGGAATTGGGAATAGGGGATGGCATTTTTGCAGGAAGGTGGGTGGGAGGAGGTGTATTCTAGTTAGCTGTGGGAGTTGGTGAGCTTGAAATGGATATTGGTTTCTAGGTGGTTGCCAAGGATGAAAACAGAGATGTCCAGGAAATAGAGAGAGCTATCGAAGATGGTCTAGGTGAACTTAAGGTTGGGGTGGAAGGTGTTGGTGAAGTGGATGAACTGTTCGAGCTCCGCCTGAGAGCACGAGGCGGCGCAAATACAGTGAACAGTGTAACGGAGGAAGAGGTGGGGTTTGGGGCCTGTGCAGGTACGGAAGAGGGATTGTTCCACGTAACCTACAAAGAGGCAGGCATAACTTGGGCCCAAGATAATGAAATGTGAGGCTGGATGAACACAGCAGGCCCAGCAGCATCTCAGGAGCACAAAAGTTGACTTTTCGGGCCTAGACCCTTCATCAGAGAGGGAGATGGGGTGACGGTTCTGGAATAAATAGGGAGAGAGGTGGAGGCGGACCGAAGATGGAGAGAAAAGAAGATAGGTGGAGAGGAGAGTACAAACCTCATTCCACCTCCTTGACCTGTCCGTCTTCCCTGGACTGACCTATCCCCTCCCTACCTCCCCACCTATACTCTCCTCTCCACCTATCTTCTTTTCTCTCCATCTTCGGTCCGCCTCCCCCTCTCTCCCTATTTATTCCAGAACCCTCACCCCATCCCCCTCTCTGATGAAGGGTCTAGGCCTGAAACGTCAGCTTTTGTGCTCCTGAGATGCTGCTGGGCGTGCTGTGTTCATCCAGCCTCATATTTCATTATCTTGTATTCTCCAGCATCTGCAGTTCCCATTATCACTCATAGCTTGGGCTCATGCGGGTACCCATGGCCACCCCCTTTGTCTGTAGGAAGTGGGAGGAATTGAAAGAGAGGTTGTTGAGGGTGAGGACAAGTGTGGCTAAGCGGATGAGGGTGCCAGTGGAGGGCGACTGGTTGGGCCTGCGGGACAGGAAGAAGAGGAGGGCCTTTCGTCCAACTGCATGGGGAATGCAGGTGTATAGGGACTGGACATCCATGATCAAGATGAGGTGTTGGGGTCTGGGGAATTGGAGGTTCTGGAGGAGGTGAAGGGCGAGGGTGGTGTCACGGGCGTAGTTAGGAAGTTCCCGGACCAAGGGGGAGAAAATGGAGTCGAGATAAATGGAGATAAGTTTGGTGGAGCAGGAGCAGGTGGAGACAATGGGTCGACCAGGGCAGTCAGATTTGTGGATTTTGGGAAGGAATTAGAAGTGGGTGGTGTGGTGTAGGGGAATGATGAGGTTGGAGGCTGCGGATGGGAGGTCTCCTGAGGTGATGAGGTTGTGGATGGTTTGGGAGATGATGGTTTGGTTGTCGGCATTGGGGTCATGATCAAGGGGACCGTAGGAGGAGGTGTTGGAGAGTTGGCACCTGGGCTGAGAGATGTAGAGTTCAGTGCGCCATGCTACAACTGCACCTCCCTTGTTTGCAGCTTTAATGGTGAGGTTGAGATTGGAGCAGAAGGCTGTATGTTCTGTGGTTGGAGAGAGGTTGGAGTGGGTGAGAGTGGTGGAGACATTGAGCTGATTGATGTCACGACGGCAGTTGGAGATGAAGAGGTTGAGGGAGGGTAGGATGGAAGACAGTAGAGCAACAATGGCAGGGGTTTCTGGGTGTAACTGAGGACACAGTACAGAGGTTCATCCCAAAGAAAAGAAGGATTATCCGGGATTCGACAGCCATGGCTGACAAAGGAAGTCAGGAAATGTATCAAAAAAAAAGAGACAGCGTATAAAGTGGCCAAGAGCACTGGGAAATCAGAAGATTGGGAAGGCTACAAAAACAAACAGAGGAGAACAAAGAGAGCAATAAGGATGGAGAGGATCAAATATGAAGGCAGGCTAGCCAGTAATATTAGAAATGATAGTAAAAGCTTCTTTCAATACATAAGAAACAAACAAGAGGCAAAAATAGACATTGGGCCTCTCCAAATTGATGCTGGAAGGCTAGTGATGGGAGATAAGGAAACAGCTGAAGAACTTAATAAGTACTTTGCGTCAGTCTTCACAGTGGAAGACATGAGTAGTATGCCAACAATTCGGGAGAGCCAGGGGGCAGAGATGAGTATGGTAGCCATTAGAAAAGAGAAAGTGCTAGAAAAGCTGAAGAGTCTAAAAATTGATAAATCTCCTGGCCCCGATGGGTTACATCCTCGCGTTCTGAGGGAGGTGGCTGAGGAAATAGCGGAGGCTTTGGTCGTGATCTTTCAAAAGTCACTGGAGTCTCGGAATGTCCCAGATGATTGGAAAATTGCTGTTGTAACCCCCTTGTTTACGAAAGGATCAAGGCAAAAGATGGAAAATTATAGGCCAATTAGCCTAACCTCGGTTGTTGGTAAAATTCTAGAATCCATTGTCAAGGATGAGATTTCTAAATTTCTAGAAGTGCAGTGTCAGATTAGAACAAGTCAGCATGGATTTAGTGAGGGGAGGTCATGCCTGACAAACCTGTTAGAATTCTTTGAAGAGGTAACAAGTAGGTTAGACCAGGGAAATCCAGTGGATGTTATCTATCTAGACTTCCAAAAGGCCTTTGATAAGGTGCCTCACGGGAGGCTGCTGAGTAAGATGAGGGCCCATGGTGTTCGAGGTGAGCTATTGGCTTGGATTGAGGATTTGCTGTTTGACAGAAGGCAGAGAGTTGGGATGGCTCTTTTTCGGAATCGCAACCAGTGACAAGTAGTGTCCCGCAGGGTTCAGTGTTGGGGCTGCAGCTGTTCACCTTATATATTAATGATCTGGATGAAGGGACCGGGGGCATTCTGGTGAAGTTTACCAATGATCCGAAGATAGGTGGACAGGCAGGTAGTACTGAGGAGGTGGGGAGGCTGCAGAAAGATTTAGACAGTTTAGGAGAGTGGTCCAGGAAATGGCTGATGAAATTCAATGTGAGCAACTGCGAGGTTTTGTACTTTGGGAAAAAGAATACAGGCATGGACTATTTTCTAAATGGTGAGAAAATTCACAAATCTGAAGTAAAAAGGGATCTGGGAGTTTTGGTCCAGGATTCTCTAAAGATTAACTTGCAGGTAGAGTCCATGATTAAGAAAGCGAATGTAATGTTGTCGTTTATCTTAAGAGGGTTGGAATATAAAACTAGCGATGTGCTCCTGAGACTTTATAAAGCTCTAGTTCGGCCCATTAAGAATACAGTGTCCAATTTTGGGCCCCATACCTGAGGAAGGACATACTAGCGCTACAGCGTGTCCAGCGGAGATTCACACGAATGATCCCTGGAGTGGTAGGTTTAACGTACGATGAACGGCTAAGGATCCTGGGATTGTATTCATTAGACTTTAGAAGGTTGAGGGGAGATCTAACAGAAGCTTACAAGATAATGCATGGCTTAGAAAGGGTAGACGCTGGGCAGTTGTTTCCATTAGGCGGGGGAGTAGAACCTGTGGGCACAGCTTTATAAGTAGAAGGGGTCAATTTAAAATGGAAATGAGGAGACATTTCTTCTTGATCTCACCAGGAATCAAGGGCTACGGGGAGAGTGCAGGGAAGTGGAGTTGAAATGCCTATCAGCCATGATTAAATGGCGGAGTGGACTCGATGGGCAGAATAGCCTTACTTTCACTCCTATGTTAATGGTCTTATGGAGGCCTTGGGGTGGTGTCCAGGAGGAGGGGGTGTGTTGGACACAGGAGAAGGGGTCAGTAGAAGGAGGGTTAGGCTCATGGTGAAAGAAGTAAGCGTGCAGGTGAGGCGGTGGAAAAACTGTTTAACGTCCAAGCTTGAGACAGTATCACCCAGCCCTGCCAGGTCCTCATCATCCCCTCAGACCTCAGAACGGTCAGTCCTCAGTGAAGGGCTCACCTTTGTCCCCCTCCACCCACACAACAACGAATACTGCTCACGCTTGGACATTGAACAGTTTTTCCGCTGCCTCTGCCTCCGCTCTTACTTCTTTAACCATGAGCCTAACTATCCTCGTTCAGAAAAAAGGGGCTAAGCCCGAAACGTCTGCTTCTCTGCTCCTCTGATGCTGCTTGTCCTGCTGTGTTCATCCAGCTCGACACCTTGTTATCTCAGTTTCTCCAGCACTTTGTTTTTATTTCATATTCCCATCTTCTGCAGTTCTTTCAACATATTGACACATTTTTATTGTCCAAAACCATTCAGGAATGTCACGAGCACCTTTTGAAGCTGTGTCCAACATAATAGTGATTTGCTATTTGACCTTAGCCAACAGAGGATGCATCACGTTGTAATCTTTATTAAATGTGGTTTATCTGTTTTTCTCTCCACCTTTTCTGTCAGCTCCTAACAGATCTGCTCCAAGCAAGGGGCCAAACACTTCCGCATCCAAGAAGTCCAACAAACCAGATAGTGGGAACTCTGCTGCTGATCAGTCCACCCTGCCTCCTGTCAATGATTTGCAAGGTACTGTCTAAACAGAGAGCCTGTATGGAATAAGTTCCTCCTGAGAACATGTGAGTCTTCTAAGTCAGAATGGAAACAAATAAACTTTGGAGGCTGGGAATACACACCAAGCTGATTAGGTTTTATTGGTAGAGGGATTGATTTCCAGAGCCGTGATACAAAGAACAAAGAACAAAGAAAATGACAGCACAGGAACAGGCCCTTCGGCCCTCCGAGCCTGCGCCGATCAAGATCCTCTGTCTAACCTGTCATCTATTTTCTAACGGTCCATGTCCATTTGCTCCCTGCCCATCCATGTACCCATCCAAATATATCTTAAAAGACGCTAACGTGTCTGCGCCTACCACCTCCGCTGGCAACGCGTTCCAGGCACCCACCACCCTCTGTGTAAAGAACTTTCCATGCATATCTCCCTTAAACTTTCCTCCTCTCACTTTGAACTCATGATCCCTCGTAATTGAGTCCCCCACTCTGGAAAAAAGCTTTTTGCTATCCACCCTGTCTGTACCCCTCATGATTTTGTAGACCTCAATCAGGTCCCCCCTCAATCTCTGTCTTTCTAATGAAAATAATCCTAATCTATGCAACCTTTCTTCATAGCTAGCACCCTCCATACCAGGCAACATCCTGGTGAACCTCCTCTGTACCCTCTCCAAAGCATCCACATCCTTTTGGTAATGTGGCGACTAGAACTGTACACAGTACTCCAAATGTGGCCGAACCAAAGTCCTATACAACTGCAACATGACCTGCCAACTCTTGTACTCAATACCCCGTCAATGAAGGAAAGCATGCCATATAGCTTCTTGACCACCCTATTGACCTGGGTTGTCACCTTCAGGGAACAATGGACCTGAACACCCAGATCTCTCTGTTCATCAATTTTCCCTCGGACTTTTCCATTTACTGTATAGTTCGCCCTTGAATTAGATCTTCCAAAATGTATCACCTCGCATTTTCCCAGATTGAACTCCATCTGCCATTTATCCACCCAACTCTCCAGTCTATCTATATTCTGCTGTAATTTCTGACAGTCCCCTTCACTATCAGCTACTCCACCAATCTTAGTGTCATCAGCAAACTTGCTGATCAGACCACCTACACCTTCCTCCAGATCATTTACATATATCACAAACAACAGTGGTCCCAGCACAGATCCCTGTGGATCACCACTAGTCACAGGTCTCCAATTTGAGAAACTCCCTTCTACTACTACCCTCTGTCTCCTGTTGCCCAGCCAGTTCTCTATCCATCTAGCTAGCACACCCTGGACCCCATGCAACTTCACTTTCTCCATCAGCCTGCCATGGGGAACCTTATCAAATGCCTTACTGAAGTCCACGTATATGACATCTACAGCCTTTCCCTCATCAGTCAACTTTGTCACGTCCTCAAAGAATTCTATTAAGTTGGTAAGACATGACCTTCCCTGTACAAAACCATGTTGCCTATCACTGATAAGCCCATTTTCTTCCAAATGGGAATAGATCCTATCCCTCAGTATCTTCTCCAGTAGCTTCCCCACCACTGACGTCAGGCTCACCGGTTGATAATTACCTGAATTATCCTTGCTGCCCTTCTTAAACAAGGGGACAACATTAGCAAGTCTCCAGTCCTCCAGGACCTCACCCGTGTCTAAGGACACTGCAAAGATATCTGTTAAGGCCCCGGCTATTTCCTCTCTTGCTTCCCTCAGAACCTGGGATAGATCCCATCCGGACCTGGGGACTTGTCCACCTTAATGTCTTTTAGGATACCTAACACTTCCTCCTTCCTATGTGAACTTGACCTAGAGTAAGCAAACATCTATCCCTAACCTCAACATCCGTCATGTCCCTCTCCTCAGTGAATACCGATGCAAAGTACTCGTTAAGAATGTCACCAATTTTCTCTGACTCAGCGCATAACTTTCATTCTTTGTCCTTAAGTGGGCCAATCCTTTCTCTCAGTACCGTCTTGCTCTTTATAAATAAATAAAAGGCTTTGGGATTTTCCTTAACCATGTTTGCCAGCAATATCTCATGTCCTCTCTTAGCCCTCTTAATCCCTTTTTTCAGATTAGATCTACATTCCAGATATTCTTGCAAAGCTTCGTCTGTCTTCAGTCGCCGCGACCTCATGTATGCTTCCTTTTTCCTCTTTGCTCGTCTCTCAATTTCACCTGTCATCCATGGTTCCCTAATCTTGCCCTTTCTATCCCTCATTTTCAGAGGAACATGTCTCTCCTGCCCGCTAATCAACCTCTCTTTAAAGCAACTGTACAAAACGCTAGCGTGGCCTCATTTGGAATGTTGCGTGCACTTTTGGGCACCCCATTACAGGAAGGATGTGGAAGCAGTGGAAAAGGTGCAGAGGAGATTTCCCAGGATGTTGCCTGGCCTGGAGTGAAAATCTCGTGAAGAAAGGCTGAGGGACTTGGGCCTGTTTTCATTGGAGAGAAGAAGGCTAAGAGGGTATTTAATAGAGACATACAAGATAATCAGAGGATTAGATAGTGTGGACGGTGAGAGTCTTTTTCCGAGGATGAAGACGTCAGCTTGTACAAGGGGACACAGCTACAAATTGAGGTGTGATGGATTTAAGACAGATGTCAGAGGTAGGTTCTTTACTCAGAGAGTGGTAAGGGCGTGGAATGCCCTGTCTGCCAATGTAGTTAACTCAGCCACATTTGGGGCATTTAAACAGTCCTTGGATAAGCATATGAATAATGATGGGATAGTGTAGGGGGATGGGCTTAGATTAGCTCACAGATCGGCGCAACATCGAGGGCCGAAGGGCCTGTTCTGCACTGTATTGTTCTATGTTCTATATTCTAAAAAGATAGCTTCACTTTTTTAATGAAAATCTCAGATCATTGTTTTTCCTTTCAAATCCATACAATCTACCTCAAAGGCCTTCTCCAGTTCTTTGTTCCGGTAGGCTTTCTTTGTACTCTGTTCCCCACGCAGCAAGAGGAATCCAATTTGAGGCCTCCTCCTCACCTCACCGAAGGCCTCCGTGTCTGGCCCTGGTGAATCCCTCCAATGATCTTTTCCTTTGGGCTCGACCTGTAATCTCTGGTGTAGGCCTAGCCACCACTTTTGGTTCTGGGGCACTCCTCCGCTATGATATCGCACCAGGATTTCATTGGAAGGAATTTCATTTCGCTGTCTGATTGAGATTGAATTCCATCAGGTCTCCCAAAATGGCTGTGTAGAGTTTAGCACCAGTTTTCCAGTTAGTGAATGCACCCCTCCCCTCACTACAACCATTAAGTTCCACCCAATATTTCAACAGAACTAAGGATCTCTCAATATGTAATACATTTTAAACCACTGAAAGGGGGAATTGAAAATCACCAGAAGGGAAGGTCTGTAATAGAACAAAGTAAGGACCGATGAAGTGAGAAAGGAGATTGTTGTGCAAGGTCAGAGGGAACAAGAATGAGACACATAAGGAGTGTGGTCTAGAGAAGGTGCGAATGGCAGAATGATGGACAGCTGCTGTCCGGAAGGGAAATCAAGAGACAAACGAGAGGAGAACCAAAACCTGCAGAGTGAAACAGAATAACATTGGGGCAGAGATTATGGTGTGAAACTGTTGAGGAGAGTCGAATGAGATTCTACAAGTATATTAAGAAGAGGGCCCCTTTAAGATCAACAAAGCCATCTATGTATGGAACCACAGAGGATGGGTGAGATCCTAAACAAATATTTTGTGTCAGTATTTAGAATACATAGAAGAGCACATGGAAGCTAGGGAATGTGGGGAAATAAATACTGATGTCTTCAAAAGAGTCTACATTTCAGAAAAGGAGGTGCTTGACATCTTAAAAAGCATAAAGGTAGGTAAATCCCTTGGAATTGATCAAGTGTATCCCTGGACATTGTGGGAAGCAAGGAAAGAAATTGTGGAGCCTTCCAGCAGAAACTTTTATTGTGGGTAGCCACGAATAAGATGCTGGAAAACTGGGGGCTGGCCAATGTTGTGCCATTATTTAAGAAAGGCTGCAAGGAAAAGCCAGGGAACTACAGACAGGTGAACCCGATGTCTGTAGTGGGTAAGTTATTGGAGAGGATTCTGACAGACATACAACATTGATCAATACAGCACAGTGCAGGCCCTCGGCCCATGGTGTTGTGCCGGCGTATAATCCTGCTAAGATCAATAAATAGTCTACTTGCATTTGGAAGGCAAGGAGTGATTGGGGATAGTCACCATGGCTTTGTGCAATGGTGGCAATTTTTCTCACAAACTTGATCTAGTATTTTTAAAGAGGTAACCAAGAAAATAAATGAAAGCAGACTGGTAGACATTATATGGACTTTAACAAGGCCTTGCACTGGTTAGTAGACTTAGATCACATGCCATCCAGGGAGGGCTGCCCAAATGGATGAAGAATTGGTTTGACGATCAGAGACAGAGGGTGTTGGTTGAGGGTTGTTGTTCAGACTGGAGGCCTGTGGCCAGTGGTGTACCGCAAGGACCGCTGCTGGGTCCACTGTTTGTTTTATGTCTAAACAATTTATATGAAAATATGGGAGGTATAGTTAATAATTTTGAAGAAGGTTATGTAAGAGCACAATGGAATCTTGATCAGTTGGGCCAGTGGGCCAAGGAATGACAAATGGAGCTTAATTTAGATAAATGTGAGATGTTGTGTTTTGGTATGACAAACCAGGGCAGGACTTACATAGTTAATTGTAGGGCCCTGGGGAGTATTGGCAAACAGAGGAGTCTAGGGGTGCAGGTACATAGTTCCTTGAAAGTCAGAGTGTTGAGCCCAGGAGTTAGAACATCATGTTACGTCTGTACAAAACATTGGTGAGACCACATTTAGAGTACTGCGTACAATTCTAGTTGCCCTGCTGTTGGAAGGGTGTTACTAAACTGGAAAGGATACAAAAGTGGTTTACAATGATGCTACTGAGACTGGAGGGTTTGTGTTATAAGGAGAGGCTGGATAGGCTGGGACTTTTTCCCCTGGAGTGTAGAAGGCTGAGGGCTGACCTTATAAACGTTCATAAAGGGTACAGATAAATTGAATAGCCAAGGTCTTTTCCCCACTTAGGGGAGTACAACTACAACATTTTAAAGACACTTGGATGAGTATATGGATTTAAAAGAAAAGTTTAAAAGGATATGGGCCGAAGACAGGCAAATGGGACTAGTTCAGTTTCGGAAACATGATTAGCATGGATGAGTGGGTCAAACGGCCTGTTTCTGTGCTGTAATAACTCGATGACAATGTTGAACTAATCTTGAGACCGGAAGGTTGTATCACAAAATTGAAAGATGTGGTTTTATTCCTTCAACATGAGTTGAGCTTTTCCCCGTTTGTATTTTCATCCAAATAACCATCCAATGTGCCTTTCGAATGCCTCAATTGAAACTGCCTCCCTACCATTTATTTCCAGGCAGCACGTTCCAATCCCTGACCACACGCTGTTTCAAAAAGCTTGTTCTCAATTCACCTTTACTTTGTTTGCACATCACTTTAAATCTATGCCTTTTCATTCTTATTCCTTTTACAAGTGGGAACAGCTTCTTCCTGTCTACTCTGTCCAGCCTAGATAATAAAATGTGAGGCTGGATGAACACAGCAGGCCCAGCCGCATCTCAGGAGCACAAAAGCTGACGTTTCGGGCCTAGACCCTTCATCAGAGAGGGGGATGGGGTGAGGGAACTGGAATAAATAGGGAGAGAGGGGGAGGTGGACTGAAGATGGAGAGAAAAGAAGATAGATGGAGAGGAGAGTATAGGTGAGGAGGTAGGGAGGGGATAGGTCAGTCCAGGGAAGACGGACAGGTCAAGGAGGTGGGATGAGTTTAGTAGGCAGGAAATGGAGGTGCGGCTTGAGGTGGGAGGAAGGGATAGGTGAGAGGAAGAACAGGTTAGGGAGGCGGGGACAGGCTGGGCTGGTTTTGGGATGCAGTGGGTGGAGGGGAAGAGCTGGGCTGGTTGTGTGGTGCAGTGGAGGGAGGGGATGGACTGGGCTGGTTTTGGGATGCGGTGGGAGAAGGGGAGATTTTGAAGCTGGTGAAGTCCACATTGATGCCATTGGGCTGCAGGGTTCCCAAGCAGAATATGAGTTGCTGTTCCTGCAACCTTCGGGTGGCATTATTGTGGCACTGCAGGAGGCCCATGATGGACATGTCATCTAAAGAATGGGAGGGGGAGTTAAAATGGTTCGCGTCTGGGAGGTGCAGTTGTTTACTGCGAACCGAGCAGAGGTGTTCTGCAAAGCGGTCCCAAGCCTCCGCTTGGTTTCCCCAATATAGAGGAAGCCACACTGGGTACAGTGGATACAATATACCACATTGGCAGCTGTGCAGGTGAACCTCTGCTTAATGTGGAAAGTCATCTCTGGGGCCTGGGATGGGGGTGAGGTAGGAGGTCTGGGGGCAATTGTAGCACTTCCTGCGGTTGCAGGGGAAGGTGCCGGGTGTGGTGGGGTTGGAGAGCAGTGTGGAGCGAACAAGGGAATCACGGAGAGAGTGGCCTGTCCGGAAAGCAGACAAGGGTGGGGATGGAAAAATGTCTTAGGTGGTGGGGTCAGATTGTAGATGGAGGAAGTGTCGGAGGATGATGCGTTGTATCCGGAGGTTGGTGGGGTGGTGTGTGAGAACGAGAACGAGGGGGATCCTCTTTGGGTGGTTGCGGCGGGGGTGGGGTATGAGGGATGTGTTGCGGAAAATGCGGGAGACGCGGTCAAGGGCGTTCTCGACCACTGTGGGGGGAAAGTTGCGCTCCTTGAAGAACTTGGACATCTGAGATGTGCTGGAGTGGAATGCCTCATCCTGGGAGCAGATGCAGCGGAGGCAGAGGAAATGGGAATAGGGATGGAATTTTTGCAGGAGGGTGGGTGGAAGGAGGTGTATTCTAGGTAGCTGTGGGAGTCATTGGGCTTGAAATGGACATCAGTTACAAGCTGGTTGCCTGAGATGGAGACTGAGAGGTGCAGGAAGGTGAGGGAGGTGCTGGAGATGGCCCAGGTGAACTGAAGTTTGGCGTGGAAGGTGTTGGTGAAGTGGATGAACTGTTCGAGCTCCTCTGGGGAGCAAGAGGCGGCACCGATACAGTCATCAATGTAACGGAGGAAGAGGTGGGGTTTGGGGCCTGTGTAGGTGCAGAAGAGGGATTGTTCCACGTAACCTACAAAGAGGCAGGCATAGCTGGGGCCCATGCGGGTGCCCATGGCCACCCCCTTTGTCTGTAGGAAGTGGGAGGAATTACTCTGTCCAGCCCATTGGTCTAGATAGAGGATCTGGATCGATGCAGGCTTGGAGGGCCAAAGGACCTGTTCCTGTGCTGTAATTTTCTTTGTTCTTCATTCAGTCTGCTTCTGATTTTGAAAATCTATATCAAATCTCCTCTCAGCCTTCTCGGCTCCAATGAAAACAGCCCCAACTTCTTCAGTTGATTCTCATACTGAAGTTTCTTATTCCTGAAATCATTCTTGTAAACCTCCCATGCATTCACATCTTTTCTATAATGTGGTGTCCACAACTGTACGCAGTACTCCGGGTTGAGGCCTAACAAGTATTTTGTACTAGTTTAACATCACCTCCTGGCTCTTGTATTCTGTGCCATTAATAATAAAGCTGAGGGCACTGTCTGGTTTATTAACTGCTCTCTCCCCCTGTCCTGCCACCTTCAGTGATCTGTGAACCCCAGCCCCCTCTGCTCCTGCATCCTTTCTAGAATTGTGCCCCCTATTTTACATTGTCTTTCAATGTTCTTGTGACAAACACTTTATAAGAACTTAAGAACGAGGAGCAGGAGTAGGCAATTCAGCCCCTCAAGCCAACTCTGCCATTTTATGCAAACATGGCTGATCTCATGTCAGCCTCAACTACACTTACCTGCCCACTGTCTATAATCCTTCTACCCATTACTTGCTTCATCAATGACATTCTGTCATAAAGTCAGAAGTGGGGATGTTCACCGATGATTGATCAATGTTCAGCACCATTCACAACTCCTCAGATACTGAAGCAGCCCATATTCAAATGCAAAAAGGCCTGAATAATATCCAAGTGTGGAGCTGGATGAACACAGCAGGGCAAGCAGCATCTTAGCAGCACAAAAGCTGATGTTTCGGTCCTAGACCCTTCATCAGAAAATGGGGATGGGGAGAGGGTTCTGAAATAAATAGGGAGAGAGGGGGAAGTGGACCGAAGATGGATAAAGGAGAAGGTAGGTGGAGAGGAGAGTATAGCTGGGGAGGTAGGGAGGGGATAGGTCAGCCCAGGGAGGATGGACAGGCCAAGGGGGCGGGATGAGGTTAGTAGGTAGGAAATGGAGGTGCAGCTTGAGGTGGGAGGAGGGGATAGGTGAGTGGGAGAACAGGTTAGGGAGGCGGGAATGAGCTGGGTGGTTTTGGGATGCAGTGGGGGAGGGGAGATTTTGAAGCTTGTGAAATCCGCATTGATACCATTGGGCTGCAGGGTTCCTGCTGTGTTCATCCAGCTCCACACTTTGTTATCTCAGATTCTCCAGCATCTGCAGTTCCCATTATCTCTGAATAATATCCAGGCTTGAGCTGACAAGTGGCAAGTGACATTCACACCACACAAATGGCAGGCACTGACCAACACCAATAAGAGACAATCTAACCACTGTCCTTTGACATTCAATGGTGTTACCATCATTGAATCCCCAACTATCAACATCCTGCAGATTATCTTTGACCAGAACAGCAAGTCAGAGGCTAGGAATACTGCAGTGAGTAACTAACCTCCTGACTCCCCGAAGCCTGTCCCACCATCTGAAAGGCACAAGGCAGGAGTGTGATGGAAAGCTCCCCACTTGCCTGGATGGGGGCAGCTCCAACAACACTCAAGAAGCTCAATACCATTCAGGACAAAGCAGCTGCTTGACTAACATCCACAACATCCACCACAGACGCTCAGTCGCAGCAGTGTGTACTATCTACAAGATGCACTGCAGAAATTCACCAAAGATCCTCAGACAGCACCTTCCTAACCCATGACCACTTCTATCTAGAAGGACAAGGGCAGCAAATACACTGAAACACCACCCCCTGCAAGTTGACTTTGTGTAATCCCATTGCTATTTTCTAAATGCCTTTTTGGCATTCTTTGAAGTAGATTCCAACATGCTATGCTAACCAGTCTGTAATTCCTGGTTTTCTCCCTCTTTTTTAAGTAGTGGGGTAATACTTGCCAGTCTTCAATCTGCTCGGAGTGCTCCAAAATCTACATACTTTTGGAAGATAACAACCAAAGCTTCTACTATTTCCACATCCCCGTCAATTCGTACCCTCGGATGGAAATGATCAGACACAGGGGACTTATCAGCTTTCAGTTCCATTAAGTTCTCCAACAGCTTTTTAAAACTAGTGATTTATCTTCTCTTTCCCAAAAGACCTTCTTTCCTGAGCATTGTTGGGAAAACAGAACAAACAGAACAGTTTTGTGAAGGGAAGGTCATGCCTCACAAACCTTGTTGAGTTCTATGAGAAGGTGACCAAACAGGTGGAAGAGAGTAAAGCTGTTGATGTGGTGTAAATGGATTTCAGTAACGCGTTTGATAAGGTTTCCCACAGTAGGCTGTTGCAGAAAATACAGAGGCATGGGATTGAGGGTGGTTTAGCAGTTTGGATCAGAAATTGGCTAGTTGGAAGAAGACAGAGTGTGGTGGTTGATGGGAAATGTTCGTCCTAGAGTTCAGTTACTACTGGTGTACTGCAAGGGTCAGTGATGGGTCCACTGCTGTTTGTCACTTTTATTAATGACCTGGATGAGGGCGTAAGAGGATTGTTTAGTAAATTTGCGGATGACACTAAAGTTGGTGGAGTTGTCGATAGTGCGTAAGGATGTTGCAGGTTACAGAGGGACATAGATAAGCTGCAGAGCCAGGCTGAGAGATGACAAATGGAGTTTAATGCAGAAAAGTGTGAGGTGATTCACTTTGGAAGGAGTAACAGGAATACAGAGTACTGGGCGAATGGTAAGATTCTTGGTAGTGTGGATGAGCAGAGAGATCTCAGTGTCCTTGTGCATAGATTCCTAAAAGTTGCCACCCAGGTTGATAGGGTTGTTAAGAAGGCGTATGGTGCGTTAGGTTTTATTGGTAGAGAGATTGAGTTTCGGAGCCATGAGGTCATGTTGCAGCTGTACAAAACTCTGGTGCGGCTGCACTTGAAGTATTGCGTACAGTTCCATTTGCCGCATTATAGGAAGGATGTGGAAGCATTGGAAAGGGTGCAGAGGAGATCTACCAGGATGTTGCCTGGTATGGAGGGAATGTCTTATGAAGAAAGGCTGAGGGACTTGAGGCTGTTTTCGTTAGAGAGAAGAAGGTCAAGAGGCGACCTAATAGAGACATACAAGATGATCAGAGGATTTGATAGGGTGGACAGTGAGAGCCTTTTTCCTCGGATGGTGATGGTTACCACAAGAGGACATAGCTTTAAATTGAGGGGTGATAGATATAGGACAGATGTCAGAGGTAGGTTCTTTACTCAGAGAGTAGCAGGGGCGTGGAATGCCCTGCGTGCAACAGTAGTAGGCTCACCAACTTTAAGGCATTTAAATAGTCATTGGATAAACATATGGATGATAATGGAATAGTGTAGGTTAGATGGGCTTCAGATTTGTTTCACAGGTTGGCACAACAAGGAGGGCCAAAGGGCCTGTACTGCGCTGTAACATTCTATGTTCTATGTTGTTTAATTGGTCTGCCATTTCTTTCTTCTCCATTATCAGCTGTCCTGTTTTAGATTGTATGGGGCCACATGTGTCTTCACAAGTCTTTTCCCCTTCTTGTACCTGATAGAAGTGCTTGATTGTGCCTTCAAGAGCCTTACAAGTTTACTCTCATGCTGTATTTGTTCCTTCTTAAGCAACATCTCAGTCCTCTTTTGCTGAGTTCTGTTGTGCTTCCAATCCTCAGCATTGCTACTTTTTCTTCTTGGAGAGATAGTAGGAACTGTTTCGGGTTGAGACCCTTCTTTAGGAATGGGGGAGGGGTAGGGAATTCTGAAATAATAGGGAGAGAGGTGGAGGGGGATAGAAGATGGATAAAAGAGAAGATATGTGGAGAAGAGACAGACAGGTCAAAGAGGCGGGGTTGGAGCCAGTAAAGGTGATTGTAGGTGGGGAGTGAGGGAGGAGGGATAGGTCGTCCAGGGAGGACGGACAGGTCAAGCAGGCAGGGTGAGGTTAGTGGGTAGGAGATGGGGGCGGGGATTGAGGTAGGAGGAATGGTGAGGGAGACGGAAATGAGATGGGCAGGTTTTGGAATGCGGTTGGGGAAGGGGAGATTTTGAAACTTGTAAAGTCCACATTGATACCTTTGTGCTGCAGGGTTCCCAAGCGAAATACGAGATGCTGTTCCTGCAGCCTTTGCATGGCTGCACTGTGGAATAGGGATTGATAGGAAGGGTTGGGGGAGAAACAAATTAAAAATATTATATATGAATGCATGAAGCATAAGAAATAAGGTGGATGAGCTTGAGGCTCAGTTGGAAATTGGCAAGTACGATGTTGTGGGGATAACTGAGACGTAGCTTCAACTGGACAGGGCCTGGGAAATGGATATTCAAGGCTAAACATGCAATCAAAAGGACAGACTGACGGGCAGAGGGGGTGGGGTGGCCCTGTTGGTGAGGAATGATATTCAGTCCCTTGTGAGGGGAGACATAGAATCAGGAGATGTAGAGTCAGTATGGATAGAGCTGAGGAATTCTAAGGGTCGAAAGACCGTCATAGGAGAGTGCAGGGAAGTGGAGTTGAAATGCCCATCAGCCATGATTTAAATGGCCTTACTTCCACTCCGATGTCTTATAGTCTTATGGTCTAATGGGAGTTATCTGCAGGCCCCAAACAGTAGTCTGGACGTAGGGTGCACGTTGAATCAGGAGTTAAAATTGGCCTGTTGCAAAGGTATTACTACAGTTGTTATGGGACATTTCAACATGTGGGTAGACTGGGAGAATCAGGATGGTACTGGACCCCAAGAAAGGGAGTTTGTGGAGTGCCTCCGAGATGGATTCTTAGAACAGCTTGTACTGGAGCCTATCAGGGAGGAGGCAATTCTGGATCTGGTGTTGTGCAACGAACCGAATTTGATCAGGGACCTCGAAGTAAAGGAGCCATTAGGAGGTAGTGACCATAATATGATAAGTTTTAATCTGCAGTTTGAGAGGGAGAAGGGAGAATCGGAAGTGTCAGTATTGCAGTTGAACAAAGGGAACTATGGAGCTATGAGCGAGGAGCTGGCCAAAATTCAATGGTACAATACCCTCACAGGGAAGACAGTGGAACAACAATGGCAGGTATTTCTGGATATAATGCAGAAGGTGCAGGATCGGTTCATACCAAAGAGGAAGAAAGATCCTAAGGGGAGGCAGGGGCAGCCGTGGCTGATGAGGGAAATTAAGGACTGTATAAAGATAAAAGAGAAGCAGTATAACATAGTGAAGATGAGCGGGAAGCCGGAGGACTGGGAAGCTTTTAAAGAGCAACAGCGGATAACTAAAAAGGCAATACACAGAGAAAAAATGAGGTATGAAGGAAAACTGGCCAAAAATATAAAGGAGGATAGTAAAAGCTTTTTTAGGTAAGTGAAAAGAGAAAAAATGGTTAGGACTAAAATTGGGCCCTTGAAGTCAGAAACGGGTGAATTTATTATGGGGAACAAGGAAATGGCACATGAGTTGAATAGGTACTTTGGATCTGTCTTCACTGGGGAAGACACAAGCAATCTCCCAGATGTAATAGTGGCTGAAGGACCGAGGGTAATGGATGAACTGAAGGGTATTTATATTAGGCAGGAAATGGTGTCGGATAGACTGTTAGGTCTGAAGGCTGATAAGTCCCCGGGACCTGATGGTCTGCATCCCAGGATACTTAAGGAAGTGGCTGTAGAAATCGTGGACGCATTGGCAATCATTTTCCAATGTTCTATAGATTCAGATCAGTTCCTGCGGATTGGAGGGTGGCTAGTGTTGTCCCACTTTTCAATAAAGGAGAGAGAGAAAACAGGAAATGATAGATTGGTTAGCCTGACGTCAGTGGTGGGAAAGATGCTGGAGTCAATTATAAAAGCTGAAATTACGACTCATTTGGATAGCAGTAACAAGATCGGTCGGAGTCAGCATGGATTTGCGAAAGGGAAATCGTGCTTGACTAGTCTTCTAGAATTTTTTGAGGATGTATCTATGAAGATGGACAAGGGAGAACCAGTGGATGTAGTGCACCTGGACTTTCAGAAAGCCTTTGATAAAGTCCTGCATAGGATATTGGTGAACAAAATTAGGGCACATGGTATTGGGGGCAAAATACTGAGTTGGATTGAAAATTGGCTGTCTGACAGGAAGCAAAGAGTAGTGATAAACAGGTTGCTTTTGGAATGGCAGGCAGTGACCAGTGGGGTACCACAAGGTTCGGTGCTGGGACCTCAGCTGTTTACGATATATATTTTTGATATAGACGAAGGCATTAAAAGTAATATTAGCAAATTTGCTGATGACACAAAGCTGGGTGGCAGTGTGAAATGTGAGGAGGATATTATGAGAATACAGGGTGACTTGGACAGGCTAGGTGAGTGGACGGATGCATGGCAGATGCAGTTTAATGTGGATAAATGTGAGGTTATCCACTTTGGTGGCAAGAACAGGAAGGCAGATTACTATCTCAATGGAGTCAAGTTAGGTAAAGGGGAAGCACAATGAGATCTAGGTGTTCTTGTACATCAGTCGATGAAAGCAAGCATGCAGGCACAGCAGGCAGTGAAGAAAGCTAATAGCATGCTGGCCTTCATCACAAGAGGAATTGAGTAGAGGAGCAAAGAGGTCCTTCTGCAGCTGTACAGGGCCCTGGTAAGACCGCACCTGGAGTATTGTGTGCAGTTTTGGTCTCCCAATTTGAGGAAGGACATTCTTGCTATTGAGGGAGTGCAGCATAAGTTCACGAGGTCAATTCCCGGAATGATGGGACTATCATATGTTGAAAGATTGGAGCGACTGGGCTTGCATACACATGGAAAGGGAAAGGAGCAGTTACCAGGGGAAGATATTTAACTGGGGAAAAGGAAACTATGACGCTATCAGGCAGGAGTTGGGAAGTACAGATTGGGAGCAATTGTTCCACAGAAAGGGCACAACAGACATGTGGAGACTGTTTAAGGAGCAGTTGTTGTGAATGATGCATAAATTTGTTCCACTGAGACAGGTAAGAAGGGGTAAGATTAAGGAGCCTTGGATGACGGGTACAGAGGTGCTTCTTGTCAAAAAGAAAAAGGCAGCTTATGTAAGGTGGAGGAAGCAAGGGTCTAGCACAGCTTTAGAGGATTACAGGCTTGCTCGGAAGGAGGTCAACAGTGGACCGAGGAGGGCCGGGAGGGGGCACAAAAAAGGCTTGGCAGGAAGGATTAGGGAGAACCCAAAGGCATTTTACTCATACGTGAGGAATAAGGGAATGATCAGGGAGAAGGTAGGGCCGATCAGGGATAGCGTAGGGAACTTGTGTGTGGAGTCTGAGCAGACAGGGGAAGCCCTAAATGAGTTTTTCGCTTTGGTTTTCACTAAGGAAAGGGACCTTGTTGTGAATGAGAACTTTGAGGAGCAGGAAAACAGGCTTGAACAGATCAAGATTGAGGAAGTTGATGTGCTGGAAATTTTGGTAAACATTAAGATTGATAAGTCCCCAGGGCCAGACCAGATTTATCCTAGGTTGCTCCGGGAACTGAGAAAGGAGGTTGCTCAGCCACTGGCGAAGATCTTTGCTTCCTCTCTCTCCATGGGAGTCGTACCGGAAGATTGGAGGGAGGCAAATGTTGTCGACGAAATGGTGACGAAACATCTGAAAACTAACCTTCCAGCTCAGCAAGCAAACTCACATCCAGAACCTCAACCTGAGCTACAAATCTTCTCAAAACTCGTTGTTCCTCTTTTCAAGAAAGGGAATAGGGAAATCCCTGGAAATTACAGACCAGTCAGTCTTACATCTGTGGTCAGCAAGGTTTTGGAAAGAATTCTGAGGGATAGGATTTATGACTATTTGGAAAAGCATAGCGTGATGAAAGGGAGTCAGCATGGCTTTGTGAGGGGCAGGTCATGCCTCACAAATCTTACTGAGTTCTTTGAGGAGGTCATGAGACAGGTTGACGAGGGTCGAGCAGTGGATGTGGTGTACATGGACTTGAGCAAGGCATTTGATAAAGTTCCCCACTGCAGGCTCATTCATAAAGTCAGGAGGTATGGGATACAGGGTGATTTGGCTGTCTGGATTCAGAATTGGTTGGCTGACAGGAGGCAGAGAGTGGTTGTAGATGGTAAATATTCTGCCTGGAGGTCAGTGCTGAATGGTGTCCCGCAGGGCTCTGTTCTTGGGCTTCTACTATTTGTAGTTTTTATAAATTACTTGGATGAGGAGGTTGAGGGGTGAGTTAGTATGTTTGCTGATGACACAAAGGCTTGAGGTGCCGTTGATAGTATCAAGGGCTATTGCAGCTTCAGCGAGACATTGACAGAATGCAGAACTGGGCTGAGAAATGGCAGATGGAGTTCAACCTGGATAAATGCAAAGTGATGCATTTTGGAAGGTCGAACTTAAATGTTGAATATAGGATTAAAGGCAGGATTCTCAGCAGTGTGGAGGAACAGCGGGATCTTGGTGTTCAAGTGCATAGCTCCCTCAAAGTTGCCACCCAAGTGGATAAGGTTGTTCAGAAAGCATATGGTGTTTTGGCTTTCATTAACAGGGGGATTGAATTTAAGAGCCACGAGGTTATGCTGCAGCTCTACAAAACCCTGGTGAGACCACACTTGGAATATTGTGTCCAGTTCTGGCCACCCTATTGTCGGAAAGATGTGGAGGCTTTGGAGAGGGTGCAAAGGAGGTTTACCAGGATGCTGCCTGGACTGGAGGGCTTGTCTTATGATGAGAGGTTGACTGAGCTCGGACTTTTCTCTGGAGAGAAGGAGGAAGAGAGGTGACCTGATCGAGGTGTACAAGGTAATGAGAGGCATGGATAGAGTCGATAGCCAGAGCCTTTTCCCCAGGGCAGGATTGACTGCCACGAGGGGTCATAGTTTTAAGGTGTTAGGAGGAAGGTATAGAGGAGACATCAGAGGGAGGTTCTTCACCCAGAGAGTTGTGAGCGCAAGGAATAGTTTGCCAGTGGTATCGTGGAAGCAGAGTCATTAGTGACATTTAAGCGACTGCTGGACATGCCCATGGACAGCAGTGAATTGAGGGGAATGTAGGTTAGGTTATTTTATTTTTGGATTAGGATTATTGCACGGCACAACATCGTGGGCCGAAGGACCTGTACTGTGCTGTACTTTTCTATGTTCTATAAGAATGAGAGGAAGTCTGACTGAGACGTATAAGAGTATTACGGGATTGGACACTCTGGAGGCAGGAAGCATGTTTCCGCTGTTGGGTGAGTCCAGACCCGAGGACACCGAGTTTAAAAATAAGGGGTAGACCATTTAGAACAGAGTTGAGGAAAAACGTCTTCACCCAGAGAGTGGTGGATATATGGAATGCTCTGCCCCAGAAGGCAGTGGAGGCCAACTCTCTGGATACTTTCAAGAAAGAGATGGATAGAACTCTTAAAGATAGTGGAATCAACGGTTTTGGGGATAAGGCAGGAACAGGATACTGATTGTGGATGATCAGCCATGATCATAATGAATGGTGGTGCTGGCTTGAAGGGCCGAATGGCCTACTCCTGCACCTATTGTCTGTTGGCCCAGGATGGTCATGTCATCCAAGGAGTGGGAGGGGGAGTTGAAATCGTTCGCGACTGGGAGGTGCAGTTGTTTATTGCGAACCGAGCGGAGGTGTTCTGCAAAGTGGTCCCCAAGCCTCCACTTGGTTTCCCTGATGTAGAGGAGGCCACACCGGAACAGAGGATACAGTATATCACATTAGCAGATGGGCAGGTGAACATCTGTTTGATGTGGAAGGTCTTCTTAGGACCTGTGATGGGCGTGAGAGAGGAGGTGTTGGGGCAGGTGTAGCACTTCCTGCAGTTGCAGGGAAAAGTGCGGGAGTTGGTGGGGCTGGTCAGCTGTATGGAGCCGACAATTGAGTCACGGAGAGAGAGGATGTATACTGTACATACAGATGCCTCTGCCTGCCAGTGCTCTTAAGGGCTGTGCCATTTAAACTTTTGTATCCAAAGAACAAATCCCTCTCACAACATGCCTTTCCACCTATTTTTTTGTCATCTGGAAATTTGGCTCCTGTACATTCACTTCCTTCCTCTAAGTGTTGCAAAGTTGCATGGAATAACTATGAATTGGCAGCATGAGGTTAGAATGTGTTGGTAAAAATGATAGTAAGGAGAAAAGCAGTATGTGGTCCCTTTAAAAAGAGTTGCACATTGTCTGCGCTTGTAAGTTGCACGTTCTGTACAGACAGCTTCAAAAAGTGAAACAAGTATATCAAAAGGCCTTACAAATGGTAGGGAAAACAGCAGACTTATTTTGATAGATAGTAGGAACTGCAGTTATCTGGAGTATCTGGAGAATCTGAGATAACAAGTTGTATAGCTGGATGAACACAGCAGGCCATGCAGCATCAGAGGACCCTTGGGTCTCGGCCCAAAATGCCAGCCTTCCTGCTCCTCTGATGCTTCTTGGCCTGCTGTGCTCATCCAGCTCTACAACTTGTTATCTCAGTCTTATTTTGATGTTTTGACAACAAGTTTGAATTTGGCCAATTAATTTAAACCAAGCACTCAGTGATTCAAAGCCAATTGAATTTAAAAATCTGATAGTGTTGACATCCTGAAGCCAATCATATTATAAGATTTTGATGTGCCATAGGGGATATATAAAAAAGGTCTTTTTGAAGATCGGGGAGAGCCCAACTTCAACTGCAACAAAGGCAAGATCACCATCTGAGAGACAAAACTGGCTTACACACAAAACCTTTGAACTCTCTGAAAAGACCCATCAGAAGCACTGTAGGAGTTTTAGCTCAAAGTTCTCACCGATGAAATTACAGGAAGAAACATTCTTGACAGCAGAATCATTGAATGAAAGCTGCTCGTGGAGAAGGCAGAATGTTCCAGAAGACACAGTTTGTTCAAGTTTGAAGAGATTAAATTTTAGTTTGTTGTTTTCTTATTTATTGCGTTTATATAAATTGGACTTGTGATTATTTGAACAGTATTTCAGTAGAATTTGGTTCAGTTAGGGAATAGTTAGTACTTAGAGGGAAATTGTTTAGTTTGTTAATATCTCTTTCAATTTGTTCATTGGTAGGATTAAATAAATAAATGGTTTCTTTTTACTTACAAAGTGGAGATCAGGGATTTTCTTTCCTTTAGCCTATCTTTCAACAGATTACCATGGCCAAGGTGAGTTTCTCTGGGCGTTTTGGATTTAATTATTAGAAGGGAACCTCTACTTCTACCATAATAGAGTGGGGTTTGTGTGTTGATGTAATTATCAGGAGTTTGACCTTCCCTTCTTCATAACACAGGTCATTTATATATTATAAGCAATTGCAGTCCCAGCATTGATCCCTGTGGAACCCCAGTCATCACAGGTCACCACCCAAGAACGCCTTAACCCCACTCACTGTTTCCTGCCTATGAGCCAATGCTCTATCCATGCCAATACACTACCTCCAACACTGTGGGCTCTTACCTTATGACTTAACCAAGCTGGAAGTCTGAATACAAGACATGTACTGGTTTCCCTCTATCCACTCTGGTTGAGACTTTCTTGAAAAACTAATGAATTAGTCAAACGCAGTTTTCTTTTAATGAAACTATAATGACTCTGCTCAATTAGATTATGATTTTCCAATGTTCTGCTGTTAATTCCTTAATAGTTGATTCCCGTACTTGCCAACGTTAGATGTTAGGGTCTCAGCTAACAGACATAGACATAGACATAGAACATTACAGCACAGTACAGGCCATTCGACCCTCGATGTTGTGCCGACCTGTCATACCGATCTCAAGCCCATCTAACCTACTCTATTCCATGTACGTCCATATGCTTGTCCAATGATGACTTAAATGTACCTAAAGTTGGCGAATCTACTACCGTTGCAGGCAAAGCGTTCCATTCCCTTACTACTCTCTGAGTAAAAAAACTACCTCTGACATCTGTCCTATATCTTTCGCCCCTCAATTTAAAGCTATGCCCCCTCGTGCTTGCCATCACCATCCTAGGAAAAAGGCTCTCCCTATCCACCCTATCTAACCCTCTGATTATCTTATATGTTTCGATTAAGTCACCTCTCAACCTCCTTCTCACTAATGAAAACAGCCTCAAGTCCCTCAGCCTTTCCTCGTAAGACCTTCCCTCCATACCAGGCAACATCCTAGTAAATCTCCTCTGCACCCTTTCCAAAGCTTCCACATCCTTCTTATAATGCGGTGACCAGAACTGTACACAATACTCCAAGTGTGGCCGCACCAGAGTTTTGTACAGCTGCAGCATAACCTCTTGGTTCCGGAACTCGATCCCTCTATTAATAAAAGCTAAAACACTGTATGCCTTCTTAACAACCCTGTCAACCTGGGTGGCAACTTTCAAGGGTCTGTGTACATGGACACCGAGATAGTTATCTGCTTTTTGTCTTCCTCCCTTTTCAGACAGAGACGTCATATTGGAACTTGTCCAATCCTCTGGTTCTGCTCAAGAATCCAAGGAATTTTGTAAGATGACAGTCAATGCATTCTTTATCTCTGTGGCTACTTATTTTAAGATCTACGATGCAAGCCATCAGGGTCAGGAGACCTACCTGCATTTAGCCCCATTAATTTTGTTTAATATCACTTCTTTAGTGATGGTAATGGTGCTTAATTCGTCCCCCATGTTCTCGAGTGGGAGAAATTTGTCATAGGAGGAGTGCTTGAGGACTCTGAATCTGTACTCGATGGAGTTTAGAAGTATCAGTAGGGTATCATTGAAACCTGCAGATTACTGAGAGCTCCAGCTACAGTGGATATGTGCAGTGCACTTAGATCTGACCCTGGCTTTCTTATTAAGCCTGCTGATAAGGGGGTGCTGTTGTGGTCTGATGCACTGACCTGGAGCACCAGCTCTCAGATACCTCCTCTTATCTTCCCCTGGGCCAAGACCCCACCGTGGAACATTAGGTCATTGTATCAACAATAGTAACTGACCTCATTTCTTCTTGTGGCCTCTCCCCACAACACCTTCCGAGCTGATAGTTCCCCAGTCTCACACAGTTCCCTCCTACCTCCTCCAAAAAATCCACAAACAGGACTGTCCAGGATATTTCAATTTGCTGCTGCCCAACAAAACTCATTTCTTCCTACCTCGACTCATTCTTCTCTCCCCTTGGTCCAGTCCCTGCCCACGTACATCATGATTCCTCTGACACTTTATGCCAGTTTCAGAATTTCCAGTTTGCAAGCTCCAGCCCCCTCCACTTTACCATGGATGTGCAATCCCTTTACAAGGAAACTGTGACGCTATCAGACAGGAGTTGGGAAGTACAGATTGGGAGCAATTCTTCCACAGAAAGGGCACAGCAGACATGTAGAGGCTGTTTAAGGAGCAGTTGTTGCGAGTGATGCATAAATTTGTTTCTCTGAGACAGATAAGAAGGGGTAAGATTAAGGAACCTTGGATGACGGGTACAGAGGTGCTTCTTGTCAAAAAGAAAAAGGCAGCTTACGTAAGGTGGAGGAAGCAAAGGTCTAGCACAGCTTTAGAGGATTGTAGGCTTGCTCAGAAGGAGGTCAACAGTGGACCAAGGAGGGCCGGGAGGGGGCACAAAAAAGGCTTGGCAGGAAGGATTAGGGAGAACCCGAAGGCATTTTACTCATAAGTGAGGAATAAGAGAATGATCAGGGAGAAGGTAGGGCCGATCAGGGATAGCATAGGGAACTTGTGTGTGGAGTCTGAGCAGACAGGGGAAGCCCTAAATGAGTTTTTCGCTTTGGTTTTCACTGAGGAAAGGGACCTTGTTGTGAATGAGAACTTTGAGGAGCAGGAAAACAGGCTTGAACAGATCAAGATTGAGGAAGTTGATGTGCTGGAAATTTTGGTAAACATTAAGATTGATAAGTCCCCAGGGCCAGACCAGATTTATCCTAGGTTGCTCCGGGAACTGAGAAAGGAGGTTACTAAGCCACTGGCGAAGATCCTTGCTTCCTCACTCTCCACGGGAGTCGTACCGGAAGATTGGAGGGAGGCAAATGTTGTTCCTCTTTTCAAGCAAGGGAATAGGGAAATCCTGGAAATTACAGACCAGTCAGTCTTATGTCTGTGGTCAGCAAGGTTTTGGAAAGAATTCTGAGGGATAGGATTTATGACTATTTGGAAAAGCATAGCGTGATGAAAGGGAGTCAGCATGGCTTTGTGAGGGACAGGTCATGCCTCACAAATCTTATTGAGTTCTTTGAGGAGGTCATGAGACAGGTTGACGAGAGTCGAGCAGTGGATGTGGTGTACATGGACTTGAGCAAGGCATTTGATAAAGTTCCCCACTGCAGGCTCATTCATAAAGTCAGGAGGTATGGGATACAGGGTGATTTAGCTGTCTGGATTCAGAATTGGTTGGCTGACAGGAGGCAGACAGTGGTTGTAGATGGTAAGTATTCTGCCTGGAGGTCAGTGCTGAATGGTGTCCCACAGGGCTCTGTTCTTGGGCCCCTGCTCTTTGTAGTTTTTATAAATGACTTGGATGAGGAGGTTGAGGGGTGAGTTAGTATGTTTGCTGATGACACAAAGGCTTGAGGTGCCGTTGATAGTATCGAGGGCTATTGCAGGCTTCAGCGAGACATTGACAGAATGCAGAACTGGGCTGAGAATTGTCAGATGGAATTCAACCTGGATAAATGCAAAGTGATGCATTTTGGAAGGTCGAACTTAAATGTTGAATATAGGATTAAAGGCAGGATTCTCGGCAGTGAGGAGTAACGGCGGGATCTTGGTGTTCAAGCGCATAACTTCCTCAAAGTTACCATCCAGGTGGATAAGTTTGTGAAGAAAGCATATGGTATTTTGGCTTTCGTTAACAGGGGGATCGAGTTTAAGAGCCGCGAGGTTATGCTGCAGCTCTACAAAACCCTGGTGAGACCACACTTGGAATATTGTGTCCAGTTCTGGTCACCCTATTGTCGGAAAGATGTGGAGGCTTTGGAGAGGGTGCAAAGGAGGTTTACCAGGATGCTGCCTGGACTGGAGGACTTGTCTTACGAGAAGAGGTTGACTGAGCTCGGACTTTTCTCTCTGGAGAGAAGGAGGAAGAGAGGTGACCTGATCGAGGTGCACAAGGTAATGAGAGGCATGGATAGAGTCGATAGCCAGAGCCTTTTCCCCAGGACAAGATTGACTGCCACGAGGGGGTCATAGTTTTAAGGTGTTAGGAGGAAGGTATAGAGGAGACATCAGAGAGAGGTTCTTCACCCAGAGAGTTGTGAGCGCATGGAATAGTTTGCCAGTGGTAGTCGTGGAAGCGGAGTCATTAGTGACATTTAAGCGACTGCTGGACATGCACATGGACAGCAGTGAATTGAGGGGAATGTAGGTTAGGTTATTTTATTTTTGGATTAGGATTATTGCACGGCACAACATCGTGGGCCGAAGGGCCTGTACTGTGTTGTACTTTTCTATGTTCTATGCCCATTCCCCACCAGGAGGGTTTTAGGGGTCTCTGCTTCTTCCTGCAGCAAAGACCTGAACCATCCCCAAACACCACCACCTTTCTCCGCTCGGCCAAGCTTGTTCTCACCCTCAACAAATTCTGTTTTAACTCCTCTCACTTTCTTTAAGTAAGAGGGGTCGGCATGGATACCCACATCGGCCCCAGTAATAGAACATAGAACAGTACAGCACAGTACAGGCACTTCGGCCCACGATGTTGTGCCGAACTTTTACCCTAATCCTAAGGCCTATCTAACCTCCACCCCTACCTTATAGTATCATCCATATGCCTATCTAATAGCCGCTTAAATGCCCCCAATGAGGCCGATTCCACTACCCTCTCCAGCAAGGCATTCCACGTTCTGACCACTCTCTGAGTAAAGAACCTACCTTTGACGTCTCCCTGATTTCTACCTCCACTCACTTTAAAACTATACCCCCTCGTAAAAGCTACTTCCACCCTAGGAAAAAGTATCTAGCTGTCTACTCTATCTATATGCCTGTCTCTTTGTTGGATACATGGAACATTCCTTGTTCCAGTCCTATTCCAGCCCCCACCCACAACTCTTTCTCCAATATATCGATGCTATCATGGGTGCTGCTTCCCTATCTCATCCATAATTGGAAAAGTTAATCAATTTCACTTCCCATTTCCACCCTGTCCTCACATTCACCTGGTCTATCTCTGACTCCTCCCTTCCCTTCTTCCTTGATATCTTTGTTTCCATGTCTGGGAGTAGGCTGGCCACTAATATCCACTATAAACCTACCGACTCCCACAGCTCCCTGCACTATACGGTCCCACACCCTGGTTCCTGTGAAGTCTCCATCCCATTCTTTCAGTTCCTCCGTCTCCGTCGCGTAATGTATCAATGAGGCCAACTTCGACAAGTGAGCCTCTGAACTGTCCACCTTCTTCCTCAACCGAGGATTCCCTAGCATCATTGTCAACTGAGCTCTCAACCGGGTCCGAGCCATTTCCCGCACTTCCATCTTCACCCCTTCTCTTCCCTCCCGCAAAAGCGATAGGGATCACCTTGTCCTTACCTACCATCCCACCAGCATCCACATCCTGGAGATCATCAGATGCCATTTCCACCACCTCCAGCGATATGCCACCACATTCTCCTCCCCGACTCTGTCCTCCTTCCTCAGAAACTATTCCTTCCGGGACACCCTGGTTCACAGTTCCTTCACCCCCAGTATCCCCCACAGCTCCACTGCACCTTCCCCTGCAATTGGCGAAAGTGCTTGCCCATTTACCTCCTCTATCTGCACTGTCCAAAGCCCCAAACATACCTTCCAGGTAAAGCAACACTTCACCTGCACTTCCCAGAATCGAGTCTCCTGCATTCGCTGCTCACATTGTGGCCTCCTTTACACTGGGGAAACGATGCAGAGACTAGGTGACTGCTTCACAGAGCATCCATGTCCTGTCTCCAAAAAAACCTTGAGCTTCCAGTTACCTGCCACTTTAACACACCACCCTGTTCCCTGGCCAACATCCCTGTCTCTAGTGTGCTGCAGGGTTCCAGCGAAGCTCAATGCAAGCTGGAAAAACAACACCTCATTTTCTGCTTGGGGACCTTGCAGCCCTCCGGTCTCAATAATAGAGTTCGATAATTTTGGGGCCTAAACTCTCCCAAGTCCTATGCCCCTACCCCACATATCAGGCCTTGTTACATCTGCTCCTCTATCCACCTTCTATCATTGCCTCCCCCTCTCTCTACTTATTTCAGAGCCCCTTTCCCCTCTCCCATTTCTGAAGAAGTGTTCAGACCTGAAAAATCTGCTTTCTTGCTCCTCTGATGCAGCCTGGCCTGCTGTGTTCATCTCGCTCAGACTCCAGCATTGACAATTCCTACCATTCCTTGTTATCACATAGTCTGCCATTACACACTACCTATTGTTCGTCATTAACATTCACCCTCATAGCCAGGCTGCTATCAACTTCTTTGTCTATCCAACTGCTCTTGTCTGTCTTTGGCCTCTGTCCTTTATCATATCATTTACTCCCTACCCCACCCCCTCCCTAGCTTCTACATATAAACCAACGTATTCTAAGTTACCATTAGTTCTGAGGAAGGGACACTAGATCTGAAACGGTAACTCTAATTTTTTCTTCACAGATGCTGCCAGAGTTGCTGAGCTTTTCCAGCAATTTCTGTTTTCGTTCCGGTTTACTTAATGTCTCCTCATCGGTGAATCTCACCTTCTGAGGGATTAATCTGATGAACCTCTACTGCACTCCCTCTGTGAAATCAATATCAAACAACCATAGAATCATACAGTATGGAAAAAGACTCTTCAGTCTAACTAATCCATGCTGACCATGTTCCCGAAGTAAACTAGTCCCACCTGCCTGCGATTGGCCCACGTCCCTCCAAACCTTTCCTATTCATATACTTATCCAAATGTCTTTTAAATGTTCCAACCGAACCTGCATCCAACACTTCCTCTGGCAGTCCATTCCACATATGAACCACTTTCTTCGTAAAAACAGTTGCCTCTCGTGAACTTTTCCTGTCACGTTGACAATGTGCCACCTAGCATTGAAATTACCCACATTAGGGAAAAGACCTTTGCTATTCACTTTATCTACATTCCTCATGATTGTACAAACATCTATAAGGCCACTTCCCAACTTCATATGCTCCAGTGAAAAAGTCCCAGCCTATCCAGCCTGTTTTTATATCTCAAAAACTCCATTCACAGCAACATCCTGGTAAATCTTTTCTGAACACTCTTAAATTTAGTAATATACTTCCAAACATATTGAAACGTGACACCACTGTTTAAAAAAGGAAGTAGACAAAAAGCAGGTAACTATAGGCCAGAGATAATGGGAACTGCAGATGCTGGAGAATCCAAGATAACAAAGTGTGGAGCTGGATGAACACAGCAGGCCAAGCAGCATCTCAGGAGCACAAAAGCTGACGTTTCGGGCCTAGGCTTTTGTGCTCCTGAGATGCTGCTTGGCCTGCTGTGTTCATCCAGCTCCACACTTTGTTAACTATAGACCAGTTAGCTTAACTTCAGTCGTGGGGAAAATGCTGGAATCTATCATTAAGGAAGAACTAGCAAGACATCTGGATATCAGTTGTCCCTTCGGGAACACCCAGCATGGGTTCATGAAGGGTAGGGCATGTTTAACTAATTTGATGGAATTCTTTGAGGACATTACTTGCATGGTGGACAATGGGGAACCTGTGGATGTTTTTCTGGATTTCCAGAAGGCATTTGACAAGGTGCCACACCAAAGGCTGCTACACAAGATAAAGTTGCATGGTATTACAGGTAATATATTGGCATGGATAGGGATTGATTGACCATTAGAAAGCAAAGAGTAAGGGTAAATGGGTGTTTTTCTGGTTGGCGGTCAGTGACTAGTGATGTGCCTCAGGGATCAGTGTTGGGATCGCAATTTACAATTTACACAGATGATCTCGAGCTGGGGACTAAGTGTGGTGTGTCGAAATTTGCAGATGACACTAAGGTGAATGATGGAGCAAAGTGTGCAGAAGACAATGAAAGTCTGCAGAGGGATATAGGTAGTTGAAGTGAGTGGGCAAAGGTCTGGCAGATGGAGTACAATGTTGATCAGTGTGAGGTCTTCTATTTTGGTAGGAATAACAGAAAAATGGACAATGTTTTAAATGGTAAAATAATTGCAGCATGCTGCCATGCAGAGGGACTTGGGTGTCCTTGTGCTTGAATCGCTAAAAGTAGGATTGCAGGTGCAGCAGGAAATTAAAAAGGTAAATGGAATTTTGTCTGCCATTGCTCGAGGGATGGAGTTTACAAACAGGGAGGCTATGCTGCAGCTGTATAGGGTCCTGGTGAGGCCAAACCTGGAGTAGTGTGTGCAGTTTTGGTCTCCTTACACGAGAAGAGATATACTAGCACTGGAGGGGGTGCAGAGGAGATTCACTCAGTTGACTCCAGAGTTGAGAGGGTTGGATTATGAGGAGAGACTGAGTAGGCTGGGATTATACTCATTGGAATTCAGAACAATGAGGGGAGATCTTATAGAAACGTATAAGATTATGAAGGGAATAGATAAAGTGGAGGCAGGGAGGTTGTTTCTACTAGCAGGTGACACTAGGACTAGGGGGCATAGCCTCAAAATAAAGGAAAGCAGATGTACAACTGAGGTCAGGAGGAACTTATTCACCCAAAGGGTTGTGAATCTGAATTCCCTGCCCAGTGAAGCAGTTGAAGCTACCTCGTTGAGTGTTTTTAATGCAAGGCAAGATAAATTTTTGAACAGTAGAGGAATTAAGGGTTATGATGTGCGGGCGAGTAAGTGAAGCTGAGTCTCAAAAAGATCAGCCATGATCTTATTAAATGGCGGGGCTGGCTCGAGGGGCCAGTTGGCCTACTCCTGCTCCTAGTTCTTATGTTCTTATGTCAGTACATGGTGAAACTGGTCATTTCTGGTTCTTCCCAAATCAGAGATTAGGACAGTAAAGATGGAACTGGATACAGGTGCAGCAGCATCTCTGGTTCCTGAATCAATATATAGGGAAAAGTTAAACCTTCTGCCATTAAAGCTTGTCAAGATTGCACAACGGATGTACACAAAACGAGTGGTACCATTGAAGAGCTATGTTTTGGTGCAAGTACAGCTAAGAGATCAGTGTGCCGAAACACCTCTGCATGTGGTGAAAGGAAGCTACCCTGTACGTTCCTGGACACAGAAATTAAAGTTAAATTGGGATGTGGTTAATAGGGCGGCGGACACAACAAATTTGTAAGAGATTTTCAACAGGGAGAAGAATGCCTTTCAATGTTCCTGACTGGAATTTGAAAATGATATACTTTTCCCATGAAAATACAATACTGGTGTCAGCAAGTTAGGTGTGAAACGCTGCTGGGAATGACCCGGTCTTGAGCCGACTGGTGGACTTAGTCCTGACAGGAGGACTTGTTATGGAAACAGCCCAGGATTACAACCTTACCTGTCCAGGAGGTGGGAATTGTCTATCAGACATATGTCTAACCTTGGAAATGAGAGTTGTAATCCCTCTCCCATTGAGGGGAAAGTTGCTGGAACAATGCCACCTAATGCATCCTGGCGTGTTGCAAATGAAAGACATTGCTAGGCACAAGCTTTGGTGACCAATGTGAACTTTCAGATTGAGGAGATAGCAGGATCATGCAGGGAAGGTGCTGCCTTTGACACACTTCACCCATGAGAATGGCCTGAGTTGTGGGTTGGGAATCCAGGGAGATAGTGAGAAAAGAGAACAGTCTGAGACTGGTGATAATGGGAACTGCAGATGCTGGAGAATCCAAGATAACAAAGTGTGGAGCTGGATGAACACAGCAGGCCAAGCAGCATCTCAGGAGCACAAAAGCTGACGTTTCGGGCCCAGACGCTTCATCAGAGAGGGGGATGGGAAGAGGGTTCTGGAATAAATAGGGAGAGAGGGGGAAGCGGACCGAAGATGGAGAAAAAGAAGATAGGAACAGAGGAGAAAATAGGTGAGGAGGTAGGGATGGGATAGGTCAGTCCAGGGAAGACGGGCAGGTCAAGGAGGCGAGATGAGGTGGTAGGTAGAAAATGGAGGTGCGGCTTGAGGTGGGAGGAAGGGATGGGTGAGAGGAAGAACAGGTTAGGGAGGCAGAGACAGGCTGGGCTGGTTTTGGGATGCAGTGGCGGGAGGGGACGAGCTGGGCTGGTTTTGTGATGCAGTGGGGGGAGGGGAAGAACTGGGCTGGTTTTGGGATGCAGTGGGGGAAGGGGAGATGTTGAAGCTTGTGAAGTCCACATTGATACCATTGGGCTGCAGGGTTCCCAAGCAGAATATGAGTTGCTGTTCCTGCAACCTTCGGGTGGCATCATTGTGGCACTGCAGGAGTCCCATGATGGACATGTCATCTGAGGAATGGGAGGGGGAGTGGAAATGAGCTGCGACTGGGAGGTGCAGTTGTTTTTTGCGAACCGAGCTGAGGTGTTCTGCAAAGCGGTCACCAAGCCTCCGCTTGGTTTCCCCAATGTAGGGGAAGCCACACTGGGTGCAATGGATACAGTATACCACATTGGCAGATGTGCAGGTGAACCTCTGCTTAATATGGAAAGTCATCTTGGGGCCTGCGATAGGAGTGAGGTAGGAGGTGTGGGGGCCTGCAGTTGCAGGGGAAGGTGCCGGGTGTGGTGGGGTTGGAGGGGAGTGTGGAGCGAACAAGGGAGTCGCGGAGAGAGTGGTCTCTCTGGAAGGCAGACAAGGGTGGGGATGGAAAAATATCTTGGGTGGTGGGGTCGGATTGTAGATGGCGGAAGTGTCGAAGGATTATACGTTGTATCCGGAGGTTGGTGGGGTGGTATGTGAGAATGAGGGGGATCCTCTGGGGGCGGTTATTGCGGGGGTGGGGTGTGAGGGATGTGTTGCGGGAAATGCGGGAGACGCGGCCAAGGGCGTTCTCGACCACTGCAGGGGGAAAGTTGCAGTCCTTGAAGAACGTGGACATCTGAGATGTGCGAGAGTGGAATGCCTCATCCTGGGAGCAGACGCGGCGGAGTCAGAGGAATTGGGAATAGGGGATGGAATTTTTGCAGGAGGGTGGGTGGGAGGAGGTGTATTCTAGGTAGCTGTGGGAGTCAGTGGGCTTGAAATGGACATCAGTTTCTAGCTGGTTAGCTGAGATGGAGATTGAGAGGTGCAGGAAGGTGAGGGAGGTGCTGGAGATGGCCCAGGTGAACTGAAGGTTGGGGTGGAAGGTGTTGGTAAAGTGGATGAACTGTTCGAGCTCCTCTGGGGAGCAAGAGCAGCGCCGATACAGTCATCAATGTAACGGAGGAAGAGGTGGGGTTTGGGGCCCGTGTAGGTGCGGAAGAGGGACTGTTCCACGTAACCTACAAAGAGGCAGGCATAGCTTGGGCCCATGCCCAACTCATATTCCGCTTGGGAACCCTGCAGCCCAATGGTATCAATGTGGACTTCACCAGCTTCAAAATCTCCCCTTCCCCCACTGCACCCCAAAACCACCCCAGTTCGTCCCCTCCTGCCATTGCATCCCAAAACCAGTCCAGATTGTCTCTGCTTCCCTAACCTGTTCTTCCTCTCACCCATCCCTTCCTCCCACCTCAAGCCGCACCTCCATTTCCTGCCTTGGTGTTTGATGAGGTTCCGCATGGTAGACTGTTTAGCAAAGTTAGATCACAGGCAATACAGGGAGAGCTAGCCATTTAGATACAGAATTGGCTTGAAGGTAAAAGACAGAGGGTGGTGATGGAGGTAGTACAGTGTGGGGCTAGAGGAACACAGCAGGCCAGGCACCATCACAGGAGCAGGAAAACTGACGTTTCGGGTCGGGACCTTTTTCTGAATTTCTGAAGAAGCGTCCTGACCCGAAATGTCAGCTTTCCTGTTCCTCAGCTGCTGCCAGGCCTCTGTGTTCTTCCAGCTCCACACTGTGTTATCTCTGACTCCAGCATCAGCAGTTCTTACAATCTCTGAGTAGTGGTGGAGGGTTGCTTTTCAGACTGGAGGCCTGTGACTAGCAGTGTGCTATCAGGATCGGTGCTGGGTCCACTGCTTTTTGTCATTTATATAAATGACTTAGATGTAAACAAAGGAGATATGGTTAGTAAGTTTGCAGATGACACCAAGTTTGGCAGTGAGGTCAACAGAGAAAGAAGAAGACCTCAGAGTACAACAGGATCTTCATCAGATGGGCCAATGGACTGAGGAAAGGTAGATGGAGGTTAATTTAGATTAATGTGAGGTGCTGCATTTTGGAAAGGTAATTCAGGGCAGGATGTATACACTTAATCGTAAGGCCCTGGGGATAGTTGCTGAACACAGAGACCTTGGAATGCAGGTTAATAGTTTCTCAAAACTGGAATCTCATGTAGACAGGATAGCGAAGAAGCTGTTTGATATGCTTCCCTTTATTCATCAGTATACGGGGAGAGTGCAGGGAAGTGGTGTTGAAATGCCCATCAGCCATGACTTAAATGGCAGAGTGGACTTGATGGGACGAATGGCCTTACTTCCACTCCTGTGTCTTATGGTCTTATTGAGTATAGGAGTTGCGATGTCATGTTGTAGCTGTACAAGACATTGGTTAGACCACTATTGGGAATACTGCATGCAATTCTGGTCTCCCTATTTTAGGAAGGATGTTGTGAAACTTGAAAGGGTTCAGAAAAGATTTGCAAGAATGTTGCCAGGGTTGGGAGGGTTTGAGCTACAGGGAGGGGCTGAATAGGCTGGGACTATTTTCCCTGCAGCATTGGAGGGTGAGGGATGACATTATCAAGGTGTATAAAATCATGAGGTGTGTGATAGGGTAAATAGACAAGTCTTTTCCACAAGATGGGGGAGTCCAGAACTAGAGGGCACAGGTTTAAGGTGAGAGGGGAAGCATTTAAAAGGGAGCTAAGGGGCAACCTTTTCACGTGGTGGGTGGTGCATGTGGAATAAGCTGCCAGAGGTAGTGGAAGAGCAGGTACATTTAAAAGGCACTTGCATGGGTTTATGAATAGAAAGGATTTAGAGGGCTATGGGCCAAATGCTGGCAAATGGGATTAGATTAATTTAAGATATCTGGTAGGCATGGATAAATTGGACTGAAAGATCTGTTTTCATGCTGTGCATCTCCATAGCACGATAACTCTATATCGCCATGTGACAGTCGGCCAGGCAGAGAGATTGTACAAACCTTGAAGGAAGCCTTAATGGCTTCACAGGGAAGGGGTCAATAGGATGGCAAACCAACAAGTTCCTCAGCATTTACAAGAACATGCTGCATGCGATGACCCAGTGTTCACCAGCATCCTTAATGTACAAACGCCAGCTGAGAACCATGTTTGACTTACTTCAGCTAGAAGATACCAGAGAGGTGGTGGAGTGAAATCAAGAAAGGCAGATGGTCAAAAGGGCGGATACTTCATGGTCAAGGGTATTCCAAAGAGGAGAGACTGTGTTGGGTCAGATTTATAAGTCTGGGAAAAATGAATCCCAACAGTGGTGGTGGCTCAAACAGGACCATTTTCATACACAGTGCAGGCTAGGGATGAACTGCAAAGAAGGAGACACACGAACCAGCTGGTTGCCACACCTCACCAACAGGGGGCATCTATCAGAACACCAAGCCAGTCCAGACAGGACCACTGGTGTTGACTGAATCATGTGTCTGGGAGCCAGGTTAATCAGGGGAGGTAATGGCCTAGTGATTTTATCGCTGGACTGTTAATCCAGAGACCCAGATAATGTTCTGGGGACCAGGGTTCAAATCCCACCATGGCAGATGGTGAAATTTGAATTCAATAAATATCTGGAATTAAGAATCTAATGATGACTGTGAATCCATTATCAATTATTGGAAAGCTCATCTGGTTCACGAATGTCCTTTAGGGAAGGAAACCGCCATCCTTACCTGGTCTGGCCTACATGTGACTCCACACCCACTGCAATATGGTTGACTCTTTACTGCCCCCTGGGCAATTAGGGATGGGCAATAAATGCTGCCTGGTCAACGACACCTCCATCCTGTGAATTAATAAAGGAAAAAAACATACCCAGGGATGAGACAACAGCAGTGTCACAGGGCAATGACAGCCAATCAGAGCAGGACACCTATTCCACCATTTAATACAAAAATGGCTGACCTCATCTCGTCCTCAACTTCACTTCTCTGCTGGCTGCCCATATCATTCAACTCATTAATAGTTGAAAATCTATCTCCTCTTTAAATTTCCTAAATGTGCAATCTGGGATAGTGAATTCCACAGATTCACAAATCTTTGAGAGGAGTAATTTCTCCTCATCTCTGTTTCAAATCTGCTACCTGTTATCCTAAAACAATGACCTCTAGTTCTAGATTGCCCAACATGAGAAAACACACTCTCCATGTCTACTTTGTCAATCCCCTTTAGCATTTTATACACCTCAATTAGATTGTGGAGGATGGGAGAGTGGGGTGAGGTCACTAAAGCAAGCAGGGTTGTGGATTTAGAACAGAGCACAGTACGGGCCCTTCGGCCCATGATGTTGTGCCAACCTATTCTCCTACTAAGATCAATCTACCCTGCATACCCTACTTTTTACTATCCTCCAAATGCCTATCCAAGAGTCGCTTAAAAGTCTGCAAAGTATCTGACTCCACTACCACTGCCAGCAGCACATTCCACATGCTCACTACTCTCTATGTAAAGAACCTACCTCTGACATCTCCCCTGTACCTTCCTCCACTCAGCTGAAAATTATGCCCCCTCATTATAGTCATTTCTAAGTCTCTGACTATCCACTATTCCAAATAGTCATAAATACTATCCCTCAGAATCCTCTCCATTAATTTGCCCGCAACATAAGTAAGACTGACCAGTCTGTAATTCCCAGGATTATCCCTATTCCGTTGCTTGAACAAGGGAATACATTTGCCATCCTCCAATCATTTGGTACTACTCCAGTGGACAGTGAGGATGTAAAGATCATTGCCAAAGGGGCAGCATTCTCTTCCCTCGCCTCCCGTAGGAACCTTGGGTATATCCTGTCTGACCCAGGGGACTTATCTGTCCTCAAGCTTTTCAAAATTTCTAGTACATCCTCCTTCGTAACATCAACCTGTTCAAGCACATCTGCCTGTTTCAAGCCGTCCTCACAAATGTCAAGGTCCCTCTCACTGGTGAAAGCTGAAGCAAAGTATTCATTAAGGACCTCCCCTACCTCTTCCAACTAGGTGCATAAGTTCCATCCACTATTGCTGATCGGCCCTACCCTCACTCTGGCCATCCTCTTGTTTGTCACAGAAGTATAGAACGCCTCGGAATTTTCCTTAATCTTACCCGACAAGGTTTCTTCATAGCCCCTTCTAGCTCTCCAAAGTCCATTCTTCAGATCCTTCCTGGCTACCTTTTATCCCTCTAGAGACCTGTCCGATCCTTATTTCCTCAACCTTAAGTGAGCTTCCTTCTTCCTCTTGACTAGATGTTCCACATGTCTTGTCATCCAAGGTTCCTTCACCTTACCATCCCTTTCTTGCCTCAGTGGGACAAACCTATCCAGTACTCGGAGCAACTGCTCCCTAAACAACCTCCACATTTCCTTCGTGCATTTCCTGGAGAACATCTGTTCCCACTTTATGCTACACAGTTCCTGCCTGATAGCATTGTAATTCCCCCTCCCCCAACTAAATGCTTTCCCATACTGTCTGCTCGTATCCTTCTCCATGACTATGTTAAAGGTGAGGGAGTTGTGATCAGTATCACCGAAATGCTTTCTCACCGAGAGATCTGACACCTGGCCTGGTTTATTGCCAAGCACCAAATTCAGTATGGCCTCCCCTCTAGTCGGCCTGTCTACATACTGAGTCAAGAATCCTTCCTAGACACACCTGACAAAATCTGCTCCATCTAAACTATTTGCCCTTAGGAGTTTCCAGTCTATATTAAGGAAGTTGAAGTCATTTATGACAGCAGCCCTTTTATTTCTCGAACAGAACTGTGTCCCTGTTCCTGAGTGCAAGCTATTTCTAATAGTTTGCACTCAGGAAAAGGGAAACAATTCTGTTTGAGAAACATTTTGCATTGTGAAGTGTCTTTGACGTAATAAAATTTCACGAGGCCTTTTTTCGAAACAAATGCTGTGCAAAAATGTTTAAAAGCCGCAAGAGGGTATTCTACAAGGCAATGACCAAAAGTTGCTCAAAGAGATAATTTTTAAGGACATTGAATAGGAAATTGAGGCGGAGAGACATTGGGAGGAAATTCTATCGCCTTGGGCCTGGGCGACTGAAAGTTAGAAATGACGGAGTAATTATATCAGCGTACACAAGAAGGTAAAATTAGGTGATTCCAAAGTTCTCACAGACTAGTTAGAGGAAGCTGGAAAGACGGAGGGGTAAGATAATGAAAGGATTTAAAAACTCAGATAAGAAATTTAAAATAGATTTGGAAATCAGTGTAGATCAAACAGCACGAAATGTCCAAAACAGTACAAGGACATATGAGGTTTGGATGGCCTTCTGTTTGTGGAGGGCACAGTGTTATTATCTGGCAGCTCTCTTACTCAATGAGCTGCCATTTGTGAGGCTGCATGTTTGTGAGGTTGTGGATGAGGAGCTAGACTAAGTGTTTTAGAGATGTTTGTTGCTTGGTGAGTCCAGGTTTGGCTGTCCCCTGCATCATGACTCATCCTTCTCTGAGGCGAGTGTGTTTGCAGTTCCATGCAGTGCTTAACTTGTAAAACCTGTATTTAATTGAAAGAAATTTGTGCAATGTGTTGTCACTACTGAACCCTGCTTTGCATATTTGTGATCACAGAATGCACTTTTCCTCATACTGTACTTTCTTCATATAACTTCTCCAGCTTTATATACCATCCTCCTAAATTTGGCAGTCACTGATACACACTTTCCACTCAGGCTCCCAAACTGATGTTTACAGGAATGTTTTGGATTTATTCTTGCTGAATGAGAGATAACATCATTTCACTCTGGTCAGACCTGTGGTTCCTATGAAAGTTCTCTTTGTGGTCTACATTATTGGCACTGCCCAAGCCACTTGCCAATTGGCACAGGGATAAGGAAGTTAGGGAAGTAAACATGTGGCTAAGGGATTAGTGTGGGAAAGAGGGATTCCATCTCATGGGGCATTGGCATCAGTTTTGGAACCGGGGGGATCTGTACCGTTGGGACGGTCTCCACCTGAACCAATCTGGAACCAGTGTTCTAGCGAAAAGGATAAATAGGGTGGTCAGTAGGACTTTAAACTTCTGAGTCAGGGGGAAGGGAAAGCGAAAGCGACAGGGAGTATGGAGTTAAATGGAAAGATAAACAGCGGGATAGCATGTATACAGGTGGGTTTAAGCTCGAAGCAGACTAGGAATACAGCAAAAAGGAAGGATAACTTGGGACATCTTATTTCCAATATCTCTAATAATGATAAGAAAGTTAGCATTAAGGCACTTTACCTAAATGCTTGTAATATTCATAACAAAGTAGATGAATTAACGGCACAAATCATCTTGAATGATTATGATGTGGTAGGCATCACACAGACTTGGTTACGGGGGTTCAAGACTGGCAGTTAAACATCCAAAGATTTACAACTTACCGAAAAGACAGGGAAGTGGGCAGAGGGGGCGGGGTTGCCTTGTCAGTTAAGAATGAAATTAAATCTATGGCACTGAATGACATAGGGTCAGAGGATGCGGAGTCTGTGTGGGTGGAGTTGAGGAACCACAAAGGCAAAAAAACCATAATGGGAGTTATGTACAGACCTCCGAACAGTGATCAGGACCAGGGGTGTAAGATGCACCGGGAAATAGATAGGGCATGTCAGAAAGGCAAGGTCACGGTGATCATGGGGGACTTCAATATGCAGGTGGACTGGGTGAATAATGTTGCCGGTGGATCCAGAGAAAGGGAATTCCTGGAATGTTTGCAGGATGGCTTTTTGGAACAGCTGGTGATGGAGCCAATGAGGGAGCAGGCTATTCTGACTTAGTGCCATGTAATGAGCCAGATTTTATAAAAGATCTTAAAGTAAGGGAACACGTAGGAGGCAGCGATCATAACATGGTAGAGTTTAATCTGCAGTTTGAAAGAGAGAAGGCAAAATCGGATGTAATGGTGTTACAGTTAAATAAAGGTAATTACAGGGGCATGAGAGAGGAACTGACGAAAATCGACTGGAAGCGGAGCCCAGCGGGGAAGACAGTAGAGCAACAATGGCAGGGGTTTCTGGGTGTAATTGAGGACACAGTACACATGTTCATCCCAAAGAAAAGAAAGATTATGAGAAAGGAGAGGATCAAATATGAAAGTAGGCTATGAAATATCATATATCATATATATATATCATCATATCAAATATGAAAGTAGAAATGATAGTAAAAGTTTCTTTCAACACATAAAAAACAAACGAGAGGCAAAAGTAGATACTGGGCCGCTCCAAATTGATGCTGGAAGGCTAGTGATGGGAGATAAGGAAATAGCTGAAGAACTTAATAAGTACTTTGCGTCAGTCCTCACAGTGGAAAATATGAGTAATATCCCAACAATTAAGGAGAATCAAGGGGCAGAGTTGAATATGGTAAGCATTACAAAAGAGAAAGTGCTAGAAAAGCTAAAAGGCCTAAAAATTGATAAATCTCCTGGCCCCGATGGGCTACATCCTAGAGTTCTGAGGGAGGTGGCTGAGGAAATAGCGGAGGCTTTGGTTGTGATCTTTCAAAAGCCACTGGAGTCAGCGAAAGTCCCAGATGATTGGAAGATTGCTATTGTAACCCCCTTGTTCAAAAAAGGATCAAGACAAGAGATTGAAAATTATAGGCCGATTAGACGAACCTTGGTAGTTGGTAAAATTCTGGTATCCATTGTTAAGGATGAGATTTCTAAATTCCTGGAAGTGCAGGGTCCGATCAGAACAAGTCAGCATGGATTTAGTAAGGGGAGGTCGTGCCTGACAAATCTGTTAGAATTCTTTGAAAAGGTAATAAGTAGGTTTTTGACCAGGGAAACCCAATGGATGTTCCAAGTGAGCTACTGGCTTGGATTGAGGATTGGCTGTCTGACAGAAGGCAGAGAGTTGGGATAAAAAGCTCTTTCTCGGAATAGCAACCAGTGACAAGTAGTGTCCCGCAGGGCTCAGTGTTGGAGCTGCAGCTGCTCACTTTATATATTAATGAAGTGGATGAAGGGACCGGGGGCATTCTGGCAAAGATTGCCGATGATACGAAGATAGGTGGACAGGCAGGTAGTACTGAGGAGGTGGGGGGGGGGGCGCTCCAGGAAGATTTAGACGGTTTAGGAGAGTGTTCCAGGAAATGGCTGATGACATTCAATGTGAGCAAATGTGAGGTTTTGCACTTTGGAAAAAAGAATACAGGCATGGACTATTTTCTAAATGGGGAAAAAATTCGTAAATCAGAAGTACAAAGGGATCTGGGAGTGTTGGCCCAGGATTCTCTAAAGGTTAACTTGCAGGTGGAGCCCGTGATTAAGAAAGCGAATGTAATGTTGTCGTTTATCTCAAGAGGGTTGGAATATAAAAGCACTGATGTGCTTCTGAGACTTCATAGAGCTCTAGTTAGGCTCCATTTAGAATACTGTGTCCAATTTTGGGCCCCACACCTCAGGAAGGACATACTGGCGCTGGAGCGTGTCCAGCAGAGATTCACACGGATGATCCCTGGAATGGTAGGCCTAACATATGATGAACAGCTGAGGATCCTGCGATTGTATTCATTAGACTTTAGAAGGTTGAGGGGAGATCTAACAGAAACTTACAAGATAATGCATGGCTTAGAAATGGTGGATGCTGGGAAGTTGTTTCCATCAGGCGGGGGGACTAGGACCCGTGGGCAGAGCCTTAGAATTAGAAGGGGTCAATTTAGAACAGAAATGAGGAGACATTTCTACTGCCAGAGAGTGGTGGGCCTTTGGAATTCATTGCCACAGAGCGCAGTAGAGGCCGGGACATTAAATGTCTTCAAAGCAGAGATTGATAAATTCTTGATCTCGCAAGGAATTAAGTGCTAGGGGGAGAGTGCGGGTAAGTGGAATTGAAATGCCGATCAGCCATGATTAAATGGCGGAGTGGACTTGATGGGCCGAATGGCCTTACTTCCACTCCTATGTCTTATGGCCTTCTGGTCTTATAATAAGGGGGAGATGATGGCCCAGTGGTATCATCACTGGACTGTTTATCCGAAGACCCCAAGTAAAGTTTGAGTCAAAGGGGATATCAAAATATAGAAACAGGCCCCTCCTGTCTATGCAGCTCAGTTTTCATTATTAAAATGGCCCCATTTGCCTGCATTTAGTCCATATTCCTCCACAAGAATCCCATCCATGTATCTGTCCAAATATATCTTATTTGTTGTTAAAAAACAGAATCCCTACAGTGTGGAAGCAGGCCCATCAACTCAGACCCTCTGAACAGCCTCCCGCCCCCTACCCTGCTCCTGTGACCCTACATTTCCCGTGGCCAATCTGCTTAACCTGTGCGTCTTTGGACTATGGGAAGAAACTGGAGTAAACCCATACAGATATGGGGAGAATGTGCAAACTCCACACAGACGTCACCCAAAGCTGGAATCAAACCCAACTCCCTGGTGCTGTGAGGCAGCAGTGTCAATCTCTGAGCCAGCAACCTGTTCCATGAACTGGGTTCAAATCTGCAGATCATGGAATTTGCCTCCAAAAAAAATCTGGAATTAAGAGTGAAAATAATGACCATTAATCCATTGCTGATTGTCAGTAAAAACCCATCTGGTTCACCAACATCCTTTAGGGAAGGAAAGTGCCATCCTTGCCTGGTCTAGCCTATATGTGACTCCAGACCCACCGCAATGTGGTTGACTTGAACCAGCCTCTGGGCAATTAACCATGAACAGTAAATGTTGGCACAGCCAGAAATGCCCATGTCCTGTGAATGAATAAAAGAGAAATCTGTTTTTGTGACAATGTCACAAATCACGGAGGTGTTTAACTGATCAGTACAATTTCAGTTATTTTGGAGAATGCACTCACTTTTAACACAGCCACCACCTTCAGAACATAGCAACAGGAGGCCATTCAGACCATCAACTCTGTTCTACAATTCAATTCGACAATCTTTCTTCTGTACCTATCTACCTATCTTGGCTTCATAACCATTATTACTCTTCACCTGGCAAAAAGTTATCAATGTTCATTATGAAATCTGGTTGTGTAAACACATATGTCAAGTCTTTGAAGGAAGCTAGACTAGTTTGGGGTGCCTTTGAAAAAGCACATGGAACCTTCCATTGAGAGGCATGGCACACAGAAGGCAAGGAACTAATTTTAAACCTTTACAAAACACTGGATGGAGCCGAGTTGCATTATTATTTTGGGATAAGCAGTTTGCAAAGGATGGTGAGACTTTTGGGGAGCTGCAGCATAGATTAAACAGAATGGTATCAGGGATGTGGGACTTGACATAGTCTGGCTACATGAGTATTCATAATCATGAAGAGCTTTGGTATGTGTAATAATTATAAACTAACAGTGACAGAAGGATTGGCAACCAGAATGTGTAGATTTGAGAAAATTAGCAAAAGACTCAGATCCAAAATGACACATAGTTTAATGCTGTAAATTGTGTCAAATGGGAGTGCACTACCTGAAAGGGTAATGGAAACGAGTTCAATAATAACTTTCAGACAGTAATAAGATACGTACTATGGAGAAGGACTAATTGATTAGCTCATCACAGAGCTGGCACAGCAGGATGGCCTGAATAGCAATTTTCTCATCGAAATACAGCAGAGAAGAAAGCTATTCTATCCTATCATATCTATGCTGTGTCTTTGCAGGAGAAATTCACCTGGAGCTACTCACCTACCTTTTTCCCATAGCCATACAAACATTTCTGGACAAGCATATGGACACACATGGAATAGTGTAGGTTAGATGGGCTTCAGATTGGTATGACAGGTCGGCACAACATTGAGGGCCGAATGTTCTATGCTCTATGTTCTTCTTCAGATAATACATTAATTTCGTCTTGAGTGCCTTGATTGCCCCTGTCTCTGCCATATGCTCAGACACTGTATTCCTGATCCTGACCACTTGCTGTGTGAACAATGTTTTCCACATGTCATCATTGTTTCTTTTCAATAGGCATCCTCTGGTTCTCAATCTTTCTGCGATTGGAACAGTTTCTCTTCCTCTATGGATACACACCCCTCTAAATATATTCATCAACTCTGCCCAACATTTTCCTTAAGGAGAACAGCTTCTCGAATTTATCCACATAACCAGACATCCCCATCCCTGAATGATTCTGTGAACCCTCACCGAGCCTGGAGCCTGATGTAATTCCAAACTCACTTCAACATGGTGACTGTCAATTGATTTCTGGTGGTTGTGGAAATAACCCAATACTATTCTAACTGTTACAAAAAACAAGTGTTTTAAGAAAAAGCCCACCAACAGTCTCTCAGAGTTGTGACGGGGGGGATATAAAGATCTAGAGCTTGATTTGGAATTAAAAACAGTGTCATTTCTGCAAGGTGCTTCAGCAGTGAATGCCTTCTGTTTCTTGAGGCCTCTCCCAGAAAACAGGTTTTGCCTCTATACCTGCCAGCCAGGATTTACAGAACAGCTTCATGAGTCAGAGAATGTTCTATGTCGGCCGTATCAGTATATGTACTGAACAAGGCACAATGTGGATCAGTGAATGTGGAGGTGATCGGTGAACAGGAATTTCTTCAATTTACGATATGATCAGCTGAGTGGGCTCATACATAGCTATTATAATTCATGTAGCCATCTTGAGAAGGCTGTGGCTCAGTTTAGCGTACAGAAACAAAAATATGTAATCCCTTCAAAGATAATGATCTAAATAAGTTATCTGAGATTTGCAAAATCAGTAAATCCTACAGAGTGGAACAAAGCCGTCCTCCCCAACAAGTCCACACTGGCCATCTGAAGAGCATTTGCTCACCCCCCCTCCCTTTCCCTGTAACCCTGCATTTCCCATGCCTAACATACCCCTGGACAAAATGGGTAATTTAAGATTAGATTCCCTACAATGTGGAAACAGGCCCTTCGGCCCAACAAGCCCACACTGCCCCTTAGAGCATCCCACCCAGACCCATACCCCTATAACCCACACACCCCTGAACACTACAGACAATTTAGCATGGCCGATCCACCTAGCCAGCACATCTTTGGACTGTGGGAGGAAACCGGAGCACCTGAAGGAAACCCACGCAGACACGGGGAGAACGTACAAACTCCACATAGACAGTTACCCGAGGCTGGAATCGAACCTGGGTCCCTGGTGTTGTGAGGCTGCAGTGCTAGCCACCGAGCCACCGTGCTGCCCCATTTAGCATGGCCAATCTACCCAACCTGCACACCTTTGGATGGTGGGGAGAATCTGGAGCACCCAGAGGAAACCCACGCAGACACAGGGAGTGTGTGCAAACTCCACACAGACAGTTGCCCGAGTGTGGAATTGAACGCAGGTTCCTGGTGCTATGAGGAAGTAGTGTTAACCACCCTCAGATTCTTGACAGGTATATCACTAAAATCAAAGACACAAGTTAATAGCATAATGAAGAGACATCCAGAACTCTGTGTGATTCCTTGCGTCATTATATGTAAACTTGGGCAAATATCTGTTCCTTTGTCATTTGCCTTGTATTTCTACAATCTGTAATGCAAAAGGGCTGTGGACTCAAACCCAAGATCAAAGTTTGAGTGCAGAATTTAGACAAATCTGTAGACAATAATGAGGAAGAGCTGCATTTGCACACTTGCTCCCCTAATACTACATGTGTTCAGCTCTGGTTATGTCTAGTTGATGCTCTCCAGTTGTAATTGGAAGTCATTATTCTGGTAACGTGGATCAAATGGATGCATGAGCTCATTTCAATCAAATAAACCTTCTGGTCTTTCATTCCTGGATATGTGATTTCTGTTTTTCCACAGAGAAGTCAGCCATCATCATTCAATGTGCATGCCGTCAGTATCTTGCAAGGAAGGAAAGGATCAAACGTCTCAAAGCGAAGGAGAACTATGAAGAATTAATGGAACAACTTCAGAGAGAGGTAGGAGAACCACATAGCCCAAGTATTCATCTTCACCCAGACAGTAATCCCCTTCCTTGTTCATTCCTGTCTGCCACAAAGATAAAACAGGAAAGGTGGCCTGGCCATGGCTAACAAGGGAAATTAGGAATAGTATTGGAGACATACAAGTTGGCCGTAAAGGCAGCATGTCTGAGGATTGGGGGTAGTTTAAATTTCAGCAAAGGGAATGATTGAGGGTGAAAATAGAGCACAAAAATAAATTTCAGGGAACATGCAGACTGGTTATAAAAGTTTATGCAGGAATGTGTAGAGAAAGCAGTTGGTGCGGACAAATATAGGTCCCTTATAGTCAGAAACAGGGGAAGTTATAATGGGGAACAAAGAGGTAGCTGACCAATTAAATAAATAAAATGAAGAATTGCAGACACGTGAAAACTGAAACAAAAACACGAATTGCTGGAAAAACCCATCAGGTTTGGCAGCTTCTGTGGAGAGAGAGTTAGTGTTTTGAGCCCCAAAGGGTCAATGAAAGGTTGTCGATTCACTCTGCTTGCTCTCCACATAAGACCTGCTCAATTAAATAAATATCTTGGTTCTGGCTTCACAAAGGATAATGTCCCAAAAATATTGGGGAACCAGGGGTCAAGAGAGAGGGCAAACCTAAAGGAAATCAATATTAATAGAGAAATAGCTTTCTGAAAATTGATTGGATTAAATCCTGATCAATCCCCAAGGACTGAAAATCAATATCTCAGATTACTTAAGGACGTGACCCTAGAAATAGTGGCGACATTAATGGTCAGCTTTCAAGAATCTAATGAGTCTGGTACAGCTCCTGTGGATTAGAGGGTATCTATTTAAAAAGCTGATAAGGTGAAAACAGGGAATTATAGACCGGTTAGTCTCATAATGGCAGTGAGAAAAATGTTAGAGTGCATTAAAGAATCACTAACAGCAGAGCACTTGGAAAACGGTGACAAGATCGAATAGCCAGCATGGATTTACCAAAGGGAAATTAGGCTCAACAAATTGACCGGAATTCTTTGAGGATGTAACTAGTGGAATTGATCATGTGGAACTCATGGTTGACTTGGACTTTCATAAAGCTTCTGAAAAAGTCACATATTTAGAGATTATTGTGTAAAATGAAAGTGCGTGGAATTGGGGTTGTGTACTGAGATAGACAGAGAACTGAATTGGTAAACATGAGACAGACAGTAGGAATAAACTGGTCTTTTACCCAAGTCACAGTGACTCGTGGGGCACCCAGCTATTCACAGTACACACTAATGGTTTAGATTGGCGCTGTGACTGTAAGTAGGCATGCAGGTGCAGCAAGTCGTGGTAAGAAGCTAAATGGTATGTTGGCCTTCATTGTGAGAGGTTTTGAGTGCAGGAGCAGGGATGTGTTGTTGCAGTTATACAAGGCCTTGTCGAAACCACACCTGGAGTATTGTCTGCAGGCTTAGTTTCCTTATTAAGGGGATGCTCTGGCGATGGAGAGAGTGCAGTGAAGGGGTTACCAGACTGATTCGTGGGGTGGCAGGACTGATGTATGAGGAGAGACTGAATCAGTTGGGACCACACTCACAGTAGTTTAGAAGAATGAAGGTAAAGCTGATGGAAACCTCTAAAATTCAAACAAGACTAGACAACATAAACACAGAAGTAATGTTCCCAGAACCAGAAGCCACAGACAAAAGATGTGTGGTTGACCACTTAGGACTGAGATGAGGAGATACATCTTCACCCAGAGAATGGCGAGGAATAGGGAGAGAGAGGAGTTGAACATGTGGCTACAGGGATGGTGCAGGAGGGAGGATTTTGGATTCTTGGATAATTGTGGCTCTTTCTGGGGTAGGTGGGACCTCTACAAGCAGGATGGTCTTCACCTGAACCAGAGGGGTACCGATATCCTGGGGGGAATTTGCTAAGGCTATTCGGGTGGGTTTAAACTAATTCAGCAGGGGGATGGGAACCAAAATTGTAGTTCGACTATAGAAAAGGTTGAGAGTAGGGTGGTCCGAAATAAAGTTTCAGGGACGCAAGATGGCACCAGCAAGCAAGAAGTTGGTTTGAAGTGTGACCACTTCAATGCCAGGAGCGTCTGGAATAAGGTGGGTGAACTTGCAGCATGGGTTAGTACCCGGGACTTCGATGTTGTGGCCATTTCGGAGACATGGATAGAGCAGGGACAGGAATGGTTGTTGCAGGTTCCGGAATTTCGATGTTTCAGTAAGAACAGAGAAGATGGTAAAAGGGGCGGAGGTGTGGCATTGTTGGTCAAGGACAGTATTACAGTTGCAGAAAGGATGTTTGGGGACTCGTCAACTGAGGTAGTATGGGCTGAGGTTAGAAACAGGAAAGGAGAGGTCACCCTGTTGGGAGTTTTCTACAGGCCTCCGAATAGTTCCAGAGATGTAGAGGAAAGGATAACAAAGATGATTCTTGATAGGAGTGAGAGACAGGGTAGTTGTCATGGGGGACTTCAACTTTCCAAATATTGACTGGGAACACTATAGTTCGAGTACTATAGATGGGTCAGTTTTTGTCCAGTGTGTGCAGGAGGGCTTCCTGACGCAGTATGTAGATAGGCCAACAAGGGGCGAAGCCACATTAGATTTGGTACTGGGTAATGAGCCCGGCCAGGTGTTAGATTTGGAAGTAGGTGAGCACTTTGGTGATAGCGATCACAATTCTGTTATGTTTACTTTAGTGGTGGAAAGGGATAGGTGTATACCACTGGGCAAGAGTTATAGCTGGGAGAAAGGCAATTACGATGAGATTAGGCAAGATTTAGGGAGCATAGGATGGGGAAGGAAACTGCAGGGGATGGGCACATTAGAATGTGGAGCTTATTCAAGGAAAAGCTACTGTGTGTCCTAGATAAGTATGTAGCTATCAGGCAGGGAGGAAGCTGTACAGCACGGGAGCCATGGTTCACGAAGGAGGTGGAATCTCTGGTCAAGAGGAAGAAGAAAGCTTATGTTAGGATGAGATGTGAAGGCTCAGTTAGGGCACTTGAGGGCTACGAGGTAGCCAGGAAAGACCTAAAGAGAGAGCTCAGAAGAGCCAGGAGGAGACATGAGAAGTTGTTGGCGGATAGGATCAGGGTAAACCCTAAGGCTTTCAATAGGTATTTAAGGAATAAAAGAATGACGAAAGTAAGATTAGGGCCAATCAAGGATAGTAGTGGTAAGTTGTGTGTGGAGTCAGATGAGATAGGGGAAGCGCTAAATGAATATTTTTCAACAGTATTCACTCTAGAAAACGACAATGTTGTCGAGGAGAATACTGAGATACAGGCTACTAGACTAGGTGGGATTGAGGTTCACAAGGAAGAGGTATTAGAAATCCTTCAGAGGGTGAAGACAGTTCAGTCCCCTGGGCCAGATAGAATTTATCCTAGGACCCTCTGGGAAGCCAGGGAGGAGATTTCCGAGCCTTTGGCATTGATCTTTAACCCGTCATTGTCTATAGGAATAGTGCCAGATGACTGGAGGATAGCAAATGTGGTTCCCCTGTTCAAGAAGGGGAGTAGAGACAACCCTGGTAATTATAGACCAGTGAGCCTGACCTCGGTTGTTGGTAAAGTGTTGGAAAAGGTTATAAGGGATAGGATTTATAATCATCGAGAAAAGAATAAATTGATTAGGGATAGTCAGCGCGGTTTTGGGAAGGGAAGGTCGTGTCTCACAAACCTTATTGAGTTCTTTGAGAAGGTGACCTAACAGGTAGATGAGAGTAAACTGGTTGATGTGGTGTATATGGATTTCAGCAAGGCGTTCGATAAGGTTCCCCACAATAGGCTATTGTACAAAATGCGGAGGAATGGAATTGTGGGAGATATAGCAGTTTGGATCGGAAATTGGCTTGCTGAAAGAAGACAGAGGGTGGTAGTTGATGGGAAATGTTCATCCTGGAGACCAGTTACTATTGGTGTACCACAAGGATCGGTGGTGGGTCCACTGCTGTTTGTCATTTTTATAAATGACCTGGATGAGGGCATAGAAGGATGGGTTAGTAAATTTGCAGATGACACTAAGGTCGGTGGAGTTGTGGATAGTGACGAAGGATGTTGTAGGTTGCAGAGAGACATAGATATGCTGCAGAGCTGGGCTGAGAGGTGGCAAATGGAGTTTAATGCAGACAAGTGTGAGGTGATGCACTTTGGTAGGAGTAACCAGAAGGCAAAGTACAGGGCTAATGCTAAGATTCTTAGTAGCGTAGATGAGCAGAGAGATCTCGGTGTCCATGTACACAGATCCTTGAAAGTTGCCACCCAGGTTGACAGGCCTGTTAAGAAGGCATACAGTGTTTTAGCTTTTATTAATAGAGAGATCGAGTTCCGGAACCAAGAGGTTATAGTGAAGCTGCACAAAACTCTGGTGCGCCGCATTTCGAGTATTGTGTACAGTTCTGGTCACTGCATTATAAGAAGGATGTGGAAGCTTTGGAAAGGGTGCAGAGGAGATTTACTCGGATGTTGCCTGGTATGGAGGGAAGTTCTTATGAGGAAAGGCTGAGGGAGTTGAGGCTGCTTTCATTAGAGAGAAGAAGGTTGAGAGGTGACTTAATTGAAACATATAAAATAATCAGAGGGTTAGATAGGGTGGATAGGGAGACCCTTTTTCCTTGGATGATGACGGCGAGCACGAGGGGGCACAGCTTTAAATTGAGGGGTGAAAGATATAGGACAGATGTCAGAGGTAGTTTCTTTACTCAGAGAGTAGTAAGGGTATGGAATGCTTTGCCTGCAACGGTAGTAGATTCGCCAACTTTAGGTACATTGAAGTCGTCATTGGATAAGCATATGGACGTACATGGAATAGTGTAGGTTAGATGGGCTTGAGATCGGTATGACAGGTCGGCACAACATCGAGGGCCGAAGGGCCTGTACTGTGCTCTAATATTCTATGTTCTATGTACTGTGGTGAGCTGGTGGGATTCTCTGCAACAGAAAGTTGCTGCGGCCAAAACATTGAATTTTTCCAAGAGAAAGTTGAGATGGTTCTTAAGGCTAAACGGATCAAATAGTATGGAGAGAAAGTAGGAACAGGGTGCTGCGTTAGATGATCAGCCATGGCATACGCCTGCTCATATTCTGTATGTTTCTGTTACCCTGTGCCCTGTGTGTTGGAGAAGCAATGGCTGAGTGGAATTATCACTGGACTGGTATTTCAGAGACATAAATAATGTTCTGGGGACCCAGGTTTAAATCCTGCCACAGCAGATAGTACAATTTGAGTTTGATACATGTCTGGAATTCAGAATCTAATGATGACCATAAATCCATTGTTGAGGGAAAAGGTCCATCTGGGTCACTAATGTCCTTTAGGGAAGGAAACTGTCATCCTTACCCAGACCCATGGCAATGTGGATGACTCTGAACTGAAATTAGGGATGAGCAATAAATGCTGCCCAGCCAGTGATGTCCTTGTCAGGTTAATGAATTAAAAAAAGAGCATTATTCCTTCTAGTTTAAAGGGTCATAGAGCTGTTGGACCCTTTGGTCCAACTTGCCCATTCTGACCAAATGTCCCAAATTAATGTCGTCCATTTTGTCTGTATTTGGCCCATATCCCTCTGTACACTTGCTATTCATACACCCATCCAGATGCTTTTTAAATGTTGTAATTGTACCAGCCTCCACCAGTTCGTCTGGCAGCTCGTTCTGTACACGCACCACCCTCAACATGAACAAGTTGCCCCTAGGTTGCTTTCCCATCACACATTAAACCTCTGCCTTCTAGTTTTGGACTCTGTTATCCTGGGGAAAAGACCTTGTTTATTTATTGTTTATATGATTTTATAAACCTCTATAAGGGCACCCCTCAGGGAAACACTCCAGGGAAAATAGCTCCAGCCTGTTTGTCTCTCCAGGTAGCTCAAACGTTCCAACCCTGGCAACATCCTCATAAATCTTTTCTGAATCTTTTAAGTTTTGCAATATCCTTCCTATAACAGGGAGACCAGAAATGAATACAGTATTCCAAAAGTTGCTTAACCAATATTCTGTACGGCCGCAACACGAGCTCCCAACCCCTCTCGTCAATGCACTGACCAATAAAGGCAAGCATAACAAACACCTTCTTCACCATCCTATCTACTTGTGACTTTCCCTTCAAGGAACTGTGAACCTGCACTCCAAGATCTCTTTGTTCAACTATACTCCCCAGGACCTTAACATTGTCCTTGCCAGTGAAGTATCTGATGCTACATCAGTAAACATTTTTAAAGCTAAGGTGGTTTGTTTTTAACAATAAAGGAATTAAGGGATATGGTGAGAACGTGGGTCAGTGGATCTGACCCCATGAAAAGATCAGCAATAATCTTATTGAATGGCAGAGCAGGCTCGAAGGGCCGGACAGCCTACTCCTGCTCCTAGTTCTAGTTCTAAAAATGAAATGTATAAGTCCTGTCCTGATTTGCCTCCCCAAAATGCAGCACATAGAACATAGAACATAGAACATTACAGGACAGTACAGGCCCTTCAGCCCTTGATGTTGTGCCGACCTGTCATACCGATCTGAAGCCCATCTAACCTACACTATTCCATGTACGTCCGTATGCTTATCCAATGACGACTTAAATGTACTTAAAGTTGGCGAATCTACTACCGTTGCAGGCAAAGCGTTCCATTCCCTTATTACTCTCTGAGTAAAGAAACTACCTCTGACATCTGTCCTATATCTTTCACCCCTCAATTTAAAGCTATGCCCCCTTGTGCTCGCCATCACCATCCTAGGAAAGAGGCACTCCCTATCCACCCTATCTAATCCTCTGATTATTTTCTATGTCTCAATTAAGTCACCTCTCAACCTTCTTCTCTCTGACAAGTCCCTCAGCCTTTCCTCATAAGACCGTCCCTCCATACCAGGCAACATCCTAGTAAATCTCCTCTGCACCCTTTCCAAAGCTTCCACATCCTTCTTATAATGCGGTGACCAGAACTGTACATAATACTCCAAGTGTGGCCGCACCAGAGTTTTGTACAGCTGCAGCATAACCTCTTGGTTCTGGAACCGGATCCCTCTATTAATAAAAGCTAAAACACTGTATGCCTTCTTAACAGCACCTCACATTTATCTCAATTCAACACCATCTGCTACACTTCAGCAGATTGACCCGCCTGATCAAGATCTTTCTGTACTCTAAGGTAATGTTCCTGTTCGCAGGATGTGTGCATCACTAGCTTTTTCCTTTTCTGTGGTGGGACTTGGTTGTCACTGGCTGGCCAGCATTTATTAGCCATCCCTCGTTGCCCTTTTGAAGGTGGTGATGGGCTATCTTCTTGGATTGCTGCAGTCCACATGCTGTATGTAGACCCACAATGTTCTTTGGAAGAGAGTTCCAGGATTGTGACCCAGCGACACTCAAGGAACAGCAATACATTTCCAAGTCAGGATAGTGAGTGGCTCGGATGGAAAACTGCAGGGAATGGTGTTTCCATGTATCTGCTCCTGTTTTCATAGATCATAAATCAATCACTCCCTAACACTGTGAAAACAGGTCCTTCAGCCCAACAAGCCCACACGGACCCTGAGAGCATCCCACGCAGACCCATCCCCCTGTAACCCACCTAATCCAGGAACCACAGCAGTTAATATATGCACAGCATGCTTCCTCAAGAAGCAACCTGATAACGAACAGATCACCTGTATTAGTGACAACAAAGTGTGGAGTTGGAGGAACACAGCAGGCCAAGCAGCATCTTAGGAGCACAAAAGCTGACGTTTCAGGCCTAGACCCTTCATCAGGAAAGGGGGAGAGAATTCTGAAATAAATAGGGAGAGAGGGGGAGGCGTACGGAAGATGGATAGAGGAGAAGATAGGTGGAGAGAAGAGTATAGATGGGGAGGTAGGGTGGTGATAGGTCAGTCTTGGGAGGACGGACAGGTCAAGGAGGCAGGATGAGGTTAGTAGGTGGGAAATGGAGGTGTGGCTTGAGGTGGGAGGAGGGGATAGGTGAGAGGAAGAACAGGTTAGGGAGGTGCGGACAAGCTGGGCTGGTTTTGGGATGCAGTGGGGGGAGGGGAGATTTTGAAGCTGGTGAAATCCACATTGATACCATTGGGCTGCAGGGTTCCCAAGCGGAATATGAGTTGCTGTTCCTACAACCTTTGGATGGCATCATTGTGGCACTGCAGGAGGCCCATGATGGACATGTCATCTAAAGAATGGGAGGGGGAGTGGAAATGGTTCGTGACTGGGAGGTGCAGTTGTTTATTGCGAACCGAGCGTAGGTGTTCTGCAAAGCGGTCCCCAAGCCTCCGCTTGGTTTTCCCAATGTAGAGGAGGCCACACCGGGTACAGCGGATGCAGTATAACACATTGGCAGATGTGCAGGTGAACATCTGCTTGATGTGGAAAGACATCTTGGGGCCTGGGATGGCGGTGAGGGAGGAGGTGTGGGGGCAGGTGTAGCACTTGCTGCGGTTGCAGGGGAAAGTGCTGGGTGTGGTGGGGTTGGAGGGGAGTGTGGAGTGGACAAGGGAGTCACGGAGAGAATTGTTTCACCGGTAGGTAGACAAGGGTGGGGATGGAAAAATATCTTTAGTGGTGGGGTCGGATTGTAGATGGCGGAAGTGCCAGAGGATGATGCGTTGTATCCGGAGGTTGGTGGGGTGGTATGTGAGGACGAGGGGGATTGTCTTTTGGCGGTTATTGCTGGGGCGGGGTGTGAGGGATGTGTTGCGGGAAATGCCGGAGGCGCGGTCAAGGGCGTTCTCGACCACTGCGAGGTTGTGGTCCATGAAGAACGAGAACATCTGGGATATGCGGGAGTGGACTGCCTCATCCTGGGAGCAGATGCGGCGGAGGCAAAGGAATTGGGAGTAGGGGATGGAATTTTTGCAGGAAGGTGGGTGGGAAGAGTGTATTCTAGGTAGTTGTGGGAGTCGTTGGGCTTGAAATGGACATTGGTTTCTAGGTGGTTGCCTAAGATGGAGACAGAGAGGTCCAGGAAGGTGAGGGAGGTGTTGGAGATGGTCCAGGTGAATTTGAGGTTGGCCTGGAAGGTGTTGGTGAAGTGGATGAACTGTTCGAGCACCTGTTGGGAGCACGAGGCGCCGCCGATACAGTCATCAATGTAACGGAGGAAGAGGTGGGGTTTAGGGCCAGTGTAGGTGCGGAAGAGGGACTGTTGCACGTAACCTACAAAGAGGCAGGCATAGCTGGGGCCCATGCGGGTGCCCATGGCCACCTCCATTGTCTGTAGGAAGTGGGAGGAATCGAAAGAGAAGTTGTTGAGGGTGAGGACGAGTTCGGCTAGGCGGATGAGGGTGTCGGTGGAGGGGGACTGGTCGGGTTGGCGGGACAGGAAGAAGCAGAGGGCCTTTAGGCCATCTGCATGGGGAATGCAGGTGTGTAGGGACTGGATGTCCATGGTGAAAATGAGGTGTTGGGGTCCGGGGAATTGGAAGTTCTGGAGGAGGTGGAGGGTGTGGGTGGTGTCACAGATGTAGATCGGGAGTTCCTGGACCAAGAGGGAGAAAATGGAGTCCAGATAGGTGGAGATGAGTTCGGTGGGGCAGGAGTAGCCGGAGACAATGGGTCGGCCAGGGCAGGCGGGTTTGTGGATTTTGGGAAGGAGATAGAAGCGGGTGGTGTGGGTTTGAGGAACAATGAGGTTGGAGGCTGTGGGTGCGAAGTAACCTAAGGTGATGAGGTTGTGGATGGTTTGGGAGATGATGGTTTAGTGCTTGGGAGTGGGGTCATGATCCAGGGGGTGGTAGAAGGAAGTGTTGGAGAATTGGCATCTGGCCTCGGCGATGTAGAGATCAATGCGCCATACTACCACTGTGCCTCCCTTGTCTGCGGATTTGATGGTGAGGTTGGGGTTGGAGCGGAGGGAGCAGAGGGCTGCCCGTTCTGCAGGCGAGAGGTTGGAGTGGGTGAGAGGGGTGGAGAGGTTGAGGCGGTTGATTTCTCGACGGCAGTTAGAGATGAAGGAGTTGAGGGAGGGTAGGAGGCCTGGGGGTGGTGTCCAGGAGGAGGACTTGTGTTGGAGGCAGGTGAAGGGGTCAGTGGAGGGAGGGTTAGGCTCACAGTTAGAGATGTAGGCGTGGAGGCGGAGGCAGCGGAAAAACTGCTTGATGTCCAGACGTGACTGGTATCATCTAAGCTCGGTTCGTAATAAACAACTGCACCTCCCAGTCGTGAACCATTTCCACTCCCCCTCCCATTCCTTAGACGACATGTCCATCCTGGGCCTCCTGCAGTGCCACAATGATGCCACCTGAAGGTTGCAGGAACAGCAACTCATATTCCACTTGGGAACCCTGCAGCCCAATGGTATCAATGTAGATTTCACAAGCTTCAAAGTCTCCCCTCCCCCCACTGCATCCCAAAACGAGCCCAGCTTGTCCCCACCTCCCTAACCTGTTCTTCGTCTCACCTATTCCCTCCTTCCACCTCAAGCTGCACCTCCATTTCCTACCTACTAACCTCATCCCGCCCCCTTGACCTGTCCATCCTCCCTGGACTGACCTACCTCCCCACCTCTCCCCTCGTCTCCACCTATCTTCTCCTCTATCCATCTTCGGCCTGCCTCCCCCTCTCTTCCTATTTATTCCAGAACCCTCTCCCCATCCCCCTCTCTGATGAAGGGTCTGGTGCTCCTGAGATGCTGCTTGGCCTGTGTTCATCCAGCTCCACACTTTGTTATCTCAGATTCTCCAGCATTTGCATTCCCATTATCCCTGTATTAGTGACATTGGTTGATGAGAAGCATTGACCAGGTGATGAGGCAACTTCACAGCTGTTCTTTGAAGTAATGCTGTCTGGTATGTTGCCAGGAAGAAAGGGATTTGAGACATAAAATAAACGAGAAATGCTGGGACGTTTTTCACTCAAGCGTAGAACGTTGAGGGGTGACCTTTTTGAGGATATAAAATCATGAGGGGCATGGATAAGGTGGATGACAAGGGTCTTTTTGCTCGAGTGGGGGAGTTCAAAGCTAGGGAGTATATTTTTAAGGTGAAAGGAGAAACATTTAAAATGGACATGAGGGGCAGCTTTTCAGATAGGGAGTGTGCAGCAAGAGTGTCCAGAACATGTACGGGATGCAGGCACAGTTACAACATCTAAGAGGCTTTTGGATCAGGTCGTGAATAGGTTTGGTGGGATATGGACTGAGAGGAAGCAATGGCCTTGTGGTATTATCGCTGGACTGTTAATCCGGAGATGCAGACAATGTTCTGGGACCTGGGTTTGAATCCCACCACGGCACATGGTGGAATTTGAATTCAATAAATATCTGGTATTAAGAATCTAATGATGACCATGAAATCATTGCTGATTGTCAGGAAGAAAAACCCACCTGGCGTACGAATGCGCTGTAGGGAAGAAAACTGCCATTCTTACCTGGTCTGGACCACATGCAAATCCAGACCCACAGCAATGTGGTTGACTCTGAACTGCCCTCTGGACAATTAGGGATGGGCAATAAGCACTGGCCTGGCCAGTGACACCCTCACCACTGAATCAATAAAGGAAGTGCAGGAAGGTGTGGTTATGTTTGTTTGGGAACATGTTCGGTGTCGACCAGTTGGACTGAAACATAGAAACATAGAATATAGGAGCAGGATGAGGCCATTTGGCCCTTCAAGCCTGTTACACTATTCATCACGATCATGGCCAATCATCCAACTCAATAGCCTAATCCTGCTCTCTCCCCATAACCTTTGATCCCATTCACTGCAAGTGCTATATCTCGTCGCCTCTTGAATACATTTAATGTTTTGGCATCACCACTTCCTGTGGTAATGAATTCCACAGGCTCACCACTTTTTGGGTGAAGAATGTCTCCTCATCTCCATCCTAAATCATCTACCCTGAACCCTCAGACTGTGACCCCTGGTTCTGGACACACCCACCATCAGGAACATCCTCCCTGCTACTGCACTGTCCAGTCCTGTTAGAATTTTATAACTCTTTATGAGATTCCCCTCTCATTTGTCTGAACTCCAACAAAAACAATCCCAACTTAATCAATCTCTCCTCACACACCAGACCTACAATCCCCAGAATCAGCCTGGTAAACCTTTGCTGCATTCCCTCGAGGGCAAGAGCATCGTCTCTCAGAAAAGCAGACCAAAACTGCACTCGATGTTCTGTTTCCATGCTGTATGAATCTATCCATTGGTAAAAGCAGGTGGAACCCCAGTTTAACATCATCTGATAAAGTGGTGCAGCACTCCCTCAGCACTGGCCCTCTGACAGTGCGGCACTCCCTCAGCACTGACCCTCCGACAGTGCCCACTCCCTCAGCACTGGCCCTCCGACAGTGCGGTACTCCCACAGCACAGATCCTCCGACAGTGCCACTCTCCCTCAGAGTTGAATCTCTGACAGTATGGTGCTCCCTCAGTACTGACCTTCGAATGGTGCAGCGCTCCCTCAGTACTGACCCTCAGACAGTGCGGTGCTCCCTCAGTACTGACCTTCGAATGGTGCAGCGCTCCCTCAGCACTGACCCTCCGACAGTGCAGCGCTCCCTCAGTACTGACCCTCAGACAGTGCAATGCCCCCTCAGTACTGACCCTCTGACAGTGCAGCGCTCCCTCAGCACTGACCCTCTGACAGTGCAGCGCTCCCTCAGTACTGCCCCTCCGACAGTGCAGCGCTCCCTCAGTACTGACCCTCAGACAGTGCAATGCCCCCTCAGTACTGACCCTCTGACAGTGCAGCGCTCCCTCAGCACTGACCTTCAGACAGTTCAACGCTCCCTCAGTACTGACACTCCAACAGTGCGGTGATCCCTCAACATTGACCGTCTAACATTGCCACATTCCTTCAGCACTGATAATGCTGCTCTGCTTCAGTGCTGACCCTTCAACAGTGCGGCTCCATCAACACTGACCCTCTGACAGTGCAGCACGATATGAGGAACCAATTGGAGATACTGGATAGTACAAAGCCTATAGACCCTGACAACATTCTGACAATAGTAGTGAAGACTTGTGCTCGAGAATATGCTGTGCCCTTAGCCAAGCTGTTCCAGCACAGTTACAACACTGGCACCTACCTGACAATATGGAAAATTGTCCAGGTGTGTCCTGTGCATAAAAAGCAGGACAAATCCAACCCGGCCAATTACCGCCCCATCAGTCTCCTCTCGACCATCAGTAACATGATGGAAGGTGTCAGTAACAGGGCTATCAAGCAGCTCCTGCTCAGCAATAACCTGCTCAGTGACGCCCAGTTCGGGTTCCGCCAGGGCCACCCAGCTCCTGACCTTATTACAGCCTCGGTACAAACATGGACAGAAGAATTCCCGAGGTGAGGGGAGAGTGACAGCCCTTAACATCAAGGCTGCATTCAACTGCATGTGGCATCAAGGACCCTGACCAAAACTGGAATCAATGAGTATCGGGTGAAAATGCTCCAGTGGTTGGAGTTAGACCTGACACATAGGAAGCTGGTTGTGGTTGCTGGAGGTCAATCATCTCAGCTCCAGGACATCTCTGCAGGAGTTCCTCAGAGTAGTGTCCTTGGCCCAATCATCTTCAGCTGCTTCATCAATGACCTTCCGTCCATCATAAGGTCAGAAGTGGGATGTTCAGCACCATTTGTGACTCCTCAGATATGGAAGCAGTCCGTGTTCAAATACAATGAAACTGCACAGTATCCCGGCCTGGGCTGACAAGTGTCGCACTGTCAGAGGGTTAGTACTAAGGGAGCGCCACACTTTTGGACTGTCAATGCTGAGGGAGCGCTGCACTATCAGAGGGTCGGTACTGAGGGACTGCTGCACTTTTGGTGGGTCGGTACTGAGGAAGTGTCGCACCGTCAGAGGGTCAGTAGTAAGGGAGTACTGCACTGTTAGAGGGTCAGTGCTGAGGCAGTGCCTCACTGTCGGAGGGTCAGTACTAAGGGAGTGCTGCACTGTTGATGTGTCAGTGCTGAGGCAGTGCCGCACTGTTGGAGGGTCAGTGCTGAATAAGTGCCGCACTGTCGGAGGGTCAGTGCTGAGGGAGTGCTGCACTGTTGATGTGTCAGTGCTGAGGCAGTGCCGCACTGTCGGAGGGTCAGTACTAAGGGAGTGCTGCACTGTTGATGTGTCAGTGCTGAGGCAGTGCCGCACTGTTGGAGGGTCAGTGCTGAATAAGTGCCGCACTGTCGGAGGGTCAGTGCTGAGGGAGTGCTGCACTGTTGGAGCATCAGTGTTAAGGGAGTGCTGCACTGTGAGAGGATCAGTGCTGAGGGAGTGCTGCACTGTTGGAGGGTCAGTACTGAGGGAGTGTCGCACTGTCGGAGGGTCAGAGCTGAGGGAGTGCTGCACTGTCGGAGGGTCAGTGCTGAGGAAGTGCCGCCCTGTCGGAGGGTCAGTACTAAGGGAGTGCCGCACTGTCGGAGGGTCAGTGCTGAGGAAGTGCCGCACTGTTGGAGGGTCAGTGCTGAGGAAGTGCCGCACTGTCGGAGGGTCAGTGCTGAGGGAGTGTCGCACTGTCGGAGGGTCAGTGCTGAGGGAGCGCCGCACTGTCGGAGGGTCAGTGCTGAGGGAGTGCCGCACTGTCGGAGGATCAGTGCTGAGGGAGTGCTGCACAGTCAGAGGGTCAATGCTGAGGAAGTGCCGCACTGTCGGAGGGTCAGTGCTGAGGAAGTGCCGCACTGTCGGAGGGTCAGTGCTGAGGGAGTGTCGCACTGTCGGAGGGTCAGTGCTGAGGGAGCGCCGCACTGTCGGAGGGTCAGTGCTGAGGGAGTGCCGCACTGTCGGAGGATCAGTGCTGAGGAAGTGCCGCACTGTCGGAGGGTCAGTGCTGAGGAAGTGCCGCCCTGTCGGAGGGTCAGTACTAAGGGAGTGCCGCACTGTTGGAGGGTCAGTGCTGAGGGAGCGCCGCACTGTTGGAGCGTCAGTGCTGAGTAAGTGCCGCCCTGTCGGAGGGTCAGTACTAAGGGAGTGCCGCACTGTCGGAGGGTCAGTGCTGAGGGAGCGCCGCACTGTTGGAGCGTCAGTGCTGAGGAAGCGCCGCACTGTCGGAGGGTCAGTGCTGAGGGAGCGCCGTACTGTCGGAGGGTCAGTGCTGAGGGAGTGTCGCACTGTCGGAGGGTCAGTGCTGAGGGAGTGCTGCACAGTCAGAGGGTCAGTGCTGAGGGAGCGCCGCACTGTCGGAGGGTCAGTGCTGAGGAAGTGCCGCACTGTCGGAGGGTCAGTGCTGAGGAAATGCCGCACTGTCAGAGGGTCAGTGCTGAGGGAGCGCCGCACTGTCGGAGGGTCAGTGCTGAGGGAGTGTCGCACTGTCGGAGGGTCAGTGCTGAGGGAGTGCCGCACTGTCAGAGGGTCAGTGCTGAGGGAGCGCTGCACCATTCGAAGGTCAGTACTGAGGAAGTGGGCACTGTCGGAGGGTCAGTGCTGAGGAAGTGCCGCACTGTCGGAGGGTCAGTGCTGAGGAAGTGCCGCCCTGTCGGAGGGTCAGTACTAAGGGAGTGCCGCACTGTCGGAGGGTCAGTGCTGAGGGAGCGCCGCACTGTCGGAGGGTCAGTGCTGAGGAAGTGCCGCACTGTCGGAGGGTCAGTGCTGAGGGAGCGCCGCACTGTCGGAGGGTCAGTGCTGAGGAAGTGGGCACTGTCGGAGGGTCAGTGCTGAGGAAGTGCCGCACCGTCGGAGGGTCAGTGCTGAGGGAGGGCTGCACTGTTGGAGCACCAGTGTTAACGGAGTGCTGCACCGTTGGAGGGTCAGCGCTGAGGAATTCTTTTAATTATTCCTTTTGTGGGATGAGGACGTTGCTGGCTGGTCAGCATTCATTACTCATCCCCAATGCCTTGAGAAGGTGGTGCTGAGCTGCCTTGTTGAACTGCTGTAGTTCATGCGATGTGGGTTGACCCACAATGCCATTAGGGAGGGAATTCCAGGATTTTGACCCAGCAGCAGTGAAGGAACAGTGATATATTTCCAAGTCAGGATGATGAGTGGCTTGGAGGGGAACTTGCAGGGCGTGGTGTTCCCATGTAGTGCGACTCTCCCTCAGCACTGACCCTCTGACAGTGAGGCACTCCCTCAGCACTGACCCTCTGATAATGCGATACTCCCTCAGCGCTAACGCTCTGACAGTGCAGCTCTCTCTCAGCACTGACCCTCTGACAGAGCGGCACTCCCTCAGCACTGACCATCAAGGCACTCCCCCAACACTAACCCTCCGATAGTGCGACCCTCCCTCCGCACTGACCCCCTGACAGTGAGGCACTCCATCAGCACCGACCCTCTGACAGTGCAGCTCTCCCTCAACAGTAACCCTCCGATAGTGCGACCCTCCCTCCGCACTGACCCCCTGACAGTGAGGCACTCCATCAGCACCGACCCTCTGACAGTGCAGCTCTCCCTCAACAGTAACCCTCCGATAGTGCGACCCTCCCTCAGTACTGACCCCCTGACAGTGAGGCACTCCGTCAGCACCGACCCTCTGACAGTGCAGCTCTCCCTCAACAGTAACCCTCCGATAGTGTGACCCTCCCTCCGCACTGACCCCCTGACAGTGAGGCACTCCGTCAGCACCGACCCTCTGACAGTGCAGCTCTCCCTCAACAGTAACCCTCCGATAGTGCGACCCTCCCTCAGTACTGACCCCCTGACAGTGAGGCACTCCATCAGCACCGACCCTCTGACAGTGCAGCTCTCCCTCAACAGTAACCCTCCGCTAGTGCGACCCTCCCTCTGCACTGACCCCCTGACAGTGAGGCACTCCTTCAGCACCGACCCTCTGACAGTGCAGCTCTCCCTCAACAGTAACCCTCCGATAGTGCGACCCTCCCTCCGCACTGACCCCCTGACAGTGAGGCACTCCTTCAGCACCGACCCTCTGACAGTGCAGCTCTCCCTCAACAGCAACCCTCCGATAGTGCGACCCTCCCTCTGCACTGACCCCCTGACAGTGAGGCACTCCGTCAGCACCGACCCTCTGACAGTGCAGCTCTCCCTCAACAGTAACCCTCCGATAGTGCGACCCTCCCTCAGTACTGACCCCCTGACAGTGAGGCACTCCATCAGCACCGACCCTCTGACAGTGCAGCTCTCCCTCAACAGTAACCCTCCGATAGTGCGACCCTCCCTCAGTACTGACCCCCTGACAGTGAGGCACTCCGTCAGCACCGACCCTCTGACAGTGCAGCTCTCCCTCAGCACAAACACTCCGATAGTGCGACCCTCCCTCCGCACTGACCCCCTGACAGTGAGACACTCCTTCAGCACCGACCCTCTGACAGTGCAGCTCTCCCTCAACAGTAACCCTCCGCTAGTGCGACCCTCCCTCCGCACTGACCCCCTGACAGTGAGGCACTCCGTCAGCACCGACCCTCTGACAGTGCAGCTCTCCCTCAACAGTAACCCTCCGATAGTGCGACCCTCCCTCCGCACTGACCCCCTGACAGTGAGGCACTCCTTCAGCACCGACCCTCTGACAGTGCAGCTCTCCCTCAACAGCAACCCTCCGATAGTGCGACCCTCCCTCTGCACTGACCCCCTGACAGTGAGGCACTCCTTCAGCACCGACCCTCTGACAGTGCAGCTCTCCCTCAACAGCAACCCTCCGATAGTGCGACCCTCCCTCTGCACTGACCCCCTGACAGTGAGGCACTCCGTCAGCACCGACCCTCTGACAGTGCAGCTCTCCCTCAACAGTAACCCTCCGATAGTGCGACCCTCCCTCCGCACTGACCCCCTGACAGTGAGGCACTCCATCAGCACCGACCCTCCGACAGTGCAGCTCTCCCTCAGCACAAACACTCCGATAGTGCGACCCTCCCTCTGCACTGACCCCCTGACAGTGAGACACTCCTTCAGCACCGACCCTCTGACAGTGCAGCTCTCCCTCAACAGCAACCCTCCGATAGTGCGACCCTCCCTCCGCACTGACCCCCTGACAGTGAGGCACTCCGTCAGCACCGACCCTCCGACAGTGCAGCTCTCCCTCAGCACAAACACTCCGATAGTGCGACCCTCCCTCAGTACTGACCCCCTGACAGTGAGGCACTCCGTCAGCACCGACCCTCTGACAGTGCAGCTCTCCCTCAACAGCAACCCTCCGATAGTGCGACCCTCCCTCCGCACTGACCCCCTGACAGTGAGGCACTCCGTCAGCACCGACCCTCTGACAGTGCAGCTCTCCCTCAACAGTAACCCTCCGCTAGTGCGACCCTCCCTCTGCACTGACCCCCTGACAGTGAGGCACTCCGTCAGCACCGACCCTCTGACAGTGCAGCTCTCCCTCAGCACAAACACTCCGATAGTGCGACCCTCCCTCAGTACTGACCCCCTGACAGTGAGGCACTCCATCAGCACCGACCCTCTGACAGTGCAGCTCTCCCTCAACAGTAACCCTCCGATAGTGCGACCCTCCCTCCGCACTGACCCCCTGACAGTGAGGCACTCCATCAGCACCGACCCTCCGACAGTGCAGCTCTCCCTCAACAGTAACCCTCCGCTAGTGCGACCCTCCCTCAGTACTGACCCCCTGACAGTGAGGCACTCCATCAGCACCGACCCTCTGACAGTGCAGCTCTCCCTCAACAGTAACCCTCCGATAGTGCGACCCTCCCTCCGCACTGACCCCCTGACAGTGAGGCACTCCGTCAGCACCGACCCTCTGACAGTGCAGCTCTCCCTCAACAGTAACCCTCCGATAGTGCGACCCTCCCTCCGCACTGACCCCCTGACAGTGAGGCACTCCGTCAGCACCGACCCTCTGACAGTGCAGCTCTCCCTCAACAGTAACCCTCCGATAGTGCGACCCTCCCTCCGCACTGACCCCCTGACAGTGAGGCACTCCATCAGCACCGACCCTCTGACAGTGCAGCTCTCCCTCAGCACAAACACTCCGCTAGTGCGACCCTCCCTCCGCACTGACCCCCTGACAGTGAGGCACTCCGTCAGCACCGACCCTCTGACAGTGCAGCTCTCCCTCAACAGTAACCCTCCGCTAGTGCGACCCTCCCTCCGCACTGACCCCCTGACAGTGAGGCACTCCTTCAGCACCGACCCTCTGACAGTGCAGCTCTCCCTCAACAGTAACCCTCCGCTAGTGCGACCCTCCCTCACTACTGACCCCCTGACAGTGAGGCACTCCATCAGCACCGACCCTCCGACAGTGCAGCTCTCCCTCAACAGTAACCCTCCGATAGTGCGACCCTCCCTCCGCACTGACCCCCTGACAGTGAGGCACTCCTTCAGCACCGACCCTCTGACAGTGCAGCTCTCCCTCAACAGTAACCCTCCGATAGTGCGACCCTCCCTCCGCACTGACCCCCTGACAGTGAGGCACTCCGTCAGCACCGACCCTCTGACAGTGCAGCTCTCCCTCAACAGTAACCCTCCGATAGTGCGACCCTCCCTCTGCACTGACCCCCTGACAGTGAGGCACTCCGTCAGCACCGACCCTCTGACAGTGCAGCTCTCCCTCAACAGTAACCCTCCGATAGTGCGACCCTCCCTCTGCACTGACCCCCTGACAGTGAGGCACTCCGTCAGCACCGACCCTCTGACAGTGCAGCTCTCCCTCAACAGTAACCCTCCGATAGTGCGACCCTCCCTCCGCACTGACCCCCTGACAGTGAGGCACTCCTTCAGCACCGACCCTCTGACAGTGCAGCTCTCCCTCAACAGTAACCCTCCGCTAGTGCGACCCTCCCTCCGCACTGACCCCCTGACAGTGAGGCACTCCGTCAGCACCGACCCTCTGACAGTGCAGCTCTCCCTCAACAGTAACCCTCCGATAGTGCGACCCTCCCTCCGCACTGACCCCCTGACAGTGAGGCACTCCGTCAGCACCGACCCTCTGACAGTGCAGCTCTCCCTCAACAGTAACCCTCCGATAGTGCGACCCTCCCTCCGCACTGACCCCCTGACAGTGAGGCACTCCGTCAGCACCGACCCTCTGACAGTGCAGCTCTCCCTCAACAGTAACACTCCGATAGTGCGACCCTCCCTCAGTACTGACCCCCTGACAGTGAGGCACTCCTTCAGCACCGACCCTCTGACAGTGCAGCTCTCCCTCAACAGTAACCCTCCGCTAGTGCGACCCTCCCTCACTACTGACCCCCTGACAGTGAGGCACTCCATCAGCACCGACCCTCCGACAGTGCAGCTCTCCCTCAGCACAAACACTCCGATAGTGCCACCCTCCCTCAGTACTGACCCCCTGACAGTGAGGCACTCCGTCAGCACCGACCCTCTGACAGTGCAGCTCTCCCTCAACAGTAACCCTCCGATAGTGCGACCCTCCCTCTGCACTGACCCCCTGACAGTGAGGCACTCCGTCAGCACCGACCCTCTGACAGTGCAGCTCTCCCTCAACAGTAACCCTCCGATAGTGCGACCCTCCCTCCGCACTGACCCCCTGACAGTGAGGCACTCCGTCAGCACCGACCCTCTGACAGTGCAGCTCTCCCTCAACAGTAACCCTCCGATAGTGCGACCCTCCCTCCGCACTGACCCCCTGACAGTGAGGCACTCCGTCAGCACCGACCCTCTGACAGTGCAGCTCTCCCTCAACAGTAACTCTCCGATAGTGCGACCCTCCCTCCGCACTGACCCCCTGACAGTGAGGCACTCCATCAGCACCGACCCTCTGACAGTGCAGCTCTCCCTCAACAGTAACCCTCCGCTAGTGCGACCCTCCCTCTGCACTGACCCCCTGACAGTGAGGCACTCCGTCAGCACCGACCCTCTGACAGTGCAGCTCTCCCTCAACAGTAACCCTCCGATAGTGCGACCCTCCCTCCGCACTGACCCCCTGACAGTGAGGCACTCCATCAGCACCGACCGTCTGACAGTGCAGCTCTCCCTCAACAGTAACCCTCCGATAGTGCGACCCTCCCTCCGCACTGACCCCCTGACAGTGAGGCACTCCGTCAGCACCGACCCTCTGACAGTGCAGCTCTCCCTCAACAGTAACCCTCCGATAGTGCGACCCTCCCTCTGCACTGACCCCCTGACAGTGAGGCACTCCGTCAGCACCGACCCTCTGACAGTGCAGCTCTCCCTCAACAGTAACCCTCCGATAGTGCGACCCTCCCTCCGCACTGACCCCCTGACAGTGAGGCACTCCTTCAGCACCGACCCTCTGACAGTGCAGCTCTCCCTCAACAGCAACCCTCCGATAGTGCGACCCTCCCTCTGCACTGACCCCCTGACAGTGAGGCACTCCGTCAGCACCGACCCTCTGACAGTGCAGCTCTCCCTCAACAGTAACTCTCCGATAGTGCGACCTTCCCTCAGTACTGACCCCCTGACAGTGAGGCACTCTGTCAGCACCGACTCTTTGACAGTGAGGCACTGCTTCAGCACTGACCCCCCAACAGTGTAGCACTATTCACATGCTAACTCCTGAGGCAGCTTTGAGGCAACTTGAAATTTGGTTTTTGATCTTATCGTAGTCATTTTAAATTTCTGTTTGATCTACAGGGCTGTCTTTTGATTGACCTGTTGTAGTAATTCCCAACCTATATTTGTTTTTGCTAGGCCTTTGTCGCTCTGGTGAAGAGAGAGCAGGAGGCCGCAGCAAGAGAACGTGAAAAAGAAGAGAAGGAACGAAAGCTGAGACAGGAGGAGCAGAAACGTCGTACCCGGATGTTGGAAGCAGCCTTTGATGGGGATGTGGATGAGATGAAAGCATTGTTAAATGAGGTCAGGAGTTGGAGGGTGACCAATTTTGAGAATGCCATTTAAATTTCTGTTAGATTTTATTTTGATTCAGTGCTCGCTTCCTTAGAAGTGATGGCCATCTTACTGATATCATGACCTCTTATCAATTTTTAATGGGTGAATCATAGAAAGCATTCTATCTGGATGTATCACAGCATGGTATGGCAATTGATCTTCCCAAGAAACAAGAAATTACGGAGTTGTGAACACAGTCCAGTCCATCATGTAAAGCAGGCTTCCATCCAGTGACTCCATCTACACTTCCCACTGTCTCAGGAAAACAACTAATATTATCAAAGACCCCTCCCACCCTGGGTACACTCCCTTCCACCCTCTTCCATCGGGCAGAAGATACAAGAGTTTGAATACACATAAAATCAGATTAAAGACCAACTTCTTCCCTGCTGTAATCAGACTTTTGAACGGACCTCTCAAAAATGTTAATGTTGATTTCTCTGCCTGAACCTTCTCTGTGGGCTGTAACAGTGTGTTCTGCACTGTGTTTGCTGTCCTGATGCACTTTCTATGGTAGGGTCAGCCTATCTCGGTGCGTGACAACAATAAATAAAACCACTGATTTGTTGCCTGAAATGCTTAATCTTCTTCTCAGATGATTCCTTTTTCTTCTAAATGTATTGAATTTATAGATGTAATGATGCTCCAGCTGAGTGATTTGTGCAGCTCGATGAGAATATGCAGTGTCATCTTCTAGTGATTCATCTCAACTCAAATATCCCAGCCTGTAAATGTCCATGAATTCCAAAATATTCTGCAGCCTATAAATATCTTTTGTTAAAAGAACCATTGGTGTCTGTATAACAATTGCTGAGACCTGAAACAAATCACTTTCAAAAATTCGTAGCAACTTAGAAAGCAGGAGCAGGCGCCAGCTCTGCCAATCATCAGAATTAAGGCTGACCATTGATCTCAATGACATTTTCCTACTTCCCATTCCCCTTGTCACCTTTAGACTTGAGAAATCTGTCTATTTCTTCCTTCAATATATTCGGTGGCTTCCACAGCCTTCTGTCCTTGAGCCTTTTTCAGGCTCACATATGTCTAAAGCACAGCAAAAGGTACATCGGGTCTACACCAGTCAAAAATAATCAGCTAACTATTCTAATCCCATTTGGCAGTACTTGGCCAACAGCTTTCTATGCCTTGGCACCACAAGTGCACATCGAAATACATTATGAGGGTTTCTGTCTCCACCACCATTACACAGTGAGTTCCAGATTCCCACCACCCACACAACCCCTCTAAACCTCCTGGCCCTTACCTTAAATCTATGGCCCCTAGTCATTGATCCCACCGTCAAGGAGAAAAGTTTCCTCCTACCCACCCTATATAAGCGCATCATAATTTTATCCATCTCAATCACGCCCCCTCTTAGTCTCCTCCGCTCCAAGGAAAACAGCTTGAGTCTATTCAAGATAACAAGGTGAAGAGCTGGATGAACACAGCAGGCCAAGCAGCATCAGAGGTCTAGGCCTGAAACGTCAGCCTTCCTGCTCCTCTGATGCTGCTTGGCCTGCTGTGTTCATCCAGCTCTACACCTTGTTATCTCAGATTCTCCAGCATCTGCAGTTCCTACTATCTCTGAAACAAGCTATCCACTCTCCCTTCATCACTGAAACTCTCCAGCCCAGGTAAAACCCAGGTAAATCTCCTCTGTACCCTCTCTAGTGCTGTCACACCCTCTGATAATGAGGAATCCAGAACTACCCACAATACTCTAGCTACGGCCTAACAAATGTTTTAAACAGTTCCAGCAAAACCTCCCTGCTCATTAACTCTATGCCTCGGATTTTAATGGATTTGATTTGATTTATTATACTTTTCTAAAATTTATTCTCCCCATGTCTGCATGGATTTCCTCCATGTGCTTCAGTTTCCTCCCATAGTCCAAAACTGTGCAGATTAGAAGGATTGGCCATGGGAAATGATAGCGGGGTGGGACTGGATTTGGATGATTTTTAGAGAGGTGTGGAATGAATGGGCCAAATGGCCTGTTTCCACACTGAAGGAATTCTATGATTTTATGTGCTAGCCAGACAAATCAGACTTCACATAAGTACATCAGAGTAATAGAACAGAATGCAGAATATAGCATTATAGCTACAGAGAATGTACTGAGAAGGATCAATTCTAATATATGAGAGGTCTGTTCATAAGTCTGGTAATAGCAGGGAAGAACCTGTTGTTAAATCTTTTGGTACATGTTTTCAAAATTTTATATCTTCTGCCCAATGAAAGAGGGTGGAAGAGAGTATAACTGGGATGGTAAGGGTCTTTGATTATGTCGGCTACCTTCCCGAGGCAATGGGAAATGCAGATGGAGTCACTGGATGGAAGGCTGGTTTTCATGATGGACTGGGCTGCGTTCACAACTCTGTGTAATTTCTTCCCATCCTAAGCAGAGCAGTAGCCACAGCAAGCTGCGATGCATCTGGAAAGGGTGCTTTCTATGGTGCATCTATAAAAATTGGAAAGAGTCATTATGGACATGCTGATTTTCCTTAGCCTCCTGAGGAGGTAGAGGCATTGCTATGCTATCTCGACTGTAACATTGATGTGGATGGACCTTGATAGGTTGTTGATGATATTTACTCCTTGGTACTTGACAGTCATGACCATGTCCACCTCAGCACAGGCCATTGTTACAGCTGTATAAGACTTTGGTTCGACCACATTTGGAATACTGCGTACAGTTTTGGCTGCCACATTACCAAAAGGATGTGGACACTTTGGAGAGGGTGCAGAGGAGGTTCACCAGGATGTTGCCTGGTATGGAGGGTGCTAGCTATGAAGAGAGGTTGAGTAGATTAGGATTATTTTCATTAGAAAGACGGAGATTGAGGGGGGACCTGATTGAGGTCTACAAAATCATGAGGGGTATAGACAGGGTGGATAGCAAAAAGCTTTTTCCCCAAAGTGGGGGACTCGATTACTAGGGTCCATGAGTTCAAAGTGAGAGGAGGAAAGTTCATGGGAGATATGCGTGGAAAGTTCTTTACACAGAGGGTGGTGGGTGCCTGGAACGCGTTGCCAGCGGAGGTGGTAGACGCAGACACGTTAGTGTCTTTTAAGATATATTTGGACAGGTACATGGATGGGCAGGGAGCAAATGGACACAGAACGTTAGAAAATAGATGACAGGTTAGACAGAGGATCTCGATCGGCGCAGGCTTGGATCTTCGGCCTGTTCCTGAGCTGTAATTTTCTTTGTTCTTTGATCTGACTGCAGTTATACAATGCCTGGATGAGACCACACTTTATGTGCAATTTTTGGTCTTCCCATCCAAGAAAGGATGTGCTTGCCATCAAGAGAGTGCAGCAGAGTTTCACTAGGCTGATATTGGGGATGGCAACGCTGCCTGGTGAGGAGAGATTGTTTTGACTGGGTCTGTATTCACTATAATTTAGAAGGATGAGAAGGGATTGGATTGAAATGTATAAAATTCTAACATGGCTGTGCAGGCTAGATGCAGGGAGGATGTTGCCCCCGGCTTGGCAGAAGTGGTGGAGAACAATGGGTCACAGCCTCAGGATATAGGGTAAACCTTTTCAGTCTGAGGTGAGAAAAAAAGTCTTCATTCAGAGGTTGATGAAACAAGGCAAGGGAATATATAGAAAGCACCAAGGATCAGAGGGACCTTGGTGTGTGTGCCCACTGGTTCCTTAAGGTAGCAGGACAGGTGGATAAAGTGATGAAAAAGGCACATCCAAACTCTGAGATCTAGGATTCTGCTCCCCTCTCTGTAACTGGATCTTTGACTTCCTGACCCGCAGACCACAATCAGTAAGGATAGACAACAACACCTCCTCCACAATAGTCCTCAACTCTGGTACCCTGTAAGGCTCTGTACTCTGGTACCCTGTAAGGCTCTGTACTCTGGTACCCTGTAAGGCTCTGTACTCTGGTACCCTGTAAGGCTCTGTACTCTGGTACCCTGTAAGGCTCTGTACTCTGCCCTTATACACTCATGACCGTGCAGCCAAATTCAGCTCTAACTCCCCCAGTTTAGAACTCTTCCTTTAGGACCACTCCCATCCTTGTCCATGAGTAAAACTTACAGAATTGTGGTCGCTATTTCCAAAGTAGTCCCCTACTGTAATATCAACCACCTGGCCAGGTTCATTCCCCAGCACCAGGTCCAGTATGGCCCCTTCCCGAGTTGGACTACATAAACACTGCTCTAGAAAACCCTCCTGGACACACCTTACAAATTCTCCTCCGTCTTGACCCCTAACACTGAGTGAATCCCAGTCAATGTTGGGAAAATTAAAATCTCCCATCACCATCACCCTGTTTCTCCTACACCTTTCCATTATCTGTTTACATATTTGTACCTCTATCTCACGCTCGCTGTTGGGAGGCCTGTAGTACAGCCCCAACATTGTTACTGCATCCTTCCTGTTTCTGAGTTCTACCCATATTGCCTCACTGCTTGAGTCTTCCATGGGGCTCTCCTTCAGTGCGGCTGTGATATCGTCTTTGACCATTACTGCAATTCCTCCACCCCTTTTACCTCCCTCTCTATCCCGCCTGAAGCATTGATATCCTGGGACAACTAGTTGCCAGTCATGCCCTTCCCTCAATCAAGTCTCAGTAATAGCAATAACATCATACCTCCAGGTACCGATCCAAGCCCTAAGTTCATCTGCCTTGTCTACTACACTTCTCACATTAAAACAAATGCACCTCAGACCACCTGTCCCTTTGTGTTCATCATCTGCTCCCCGACTACTCTTCCCTTTAGTCACACTGACTCCATTATCTAGTTCCCCACAGGCTTTAGTTACTATCTCCTTACTGTCCTCTAACCTCCTTATTTGGTTCCCATCCCCCTGCCACATTAGTTTAAACCCTCCCCAACAGCATTAGCAAAAGCATCCCCAAGGACATTGGTTCCAGTCCGGCTCAGGTGTAGACCGTCCAATTTGTAATAGCCCCACCTTCCCCAGAACCGGTCCCAATGTCCCAAAAATCTGAACCCCTCCCCCCTACACCATCTCTCAAGCCACACATTCATCCTGGCTATTCTTTCATTTCTGCACTGACTAGCACGTGGCACTGGTAGCAATCCTGAGATTACTACCTTTGAGGTCCTACTTTTTAACTTGGCTCCTAACTCTCTAAATTCTGCTTGTAGGACCTCATCCCGTTTTCTGCCTATATCGTTGGTGCCTATATGCACCTGACAGCTGGCTGTTCACCCTCCCCCTTCAGAATGTTCTGCAGCCAATCTGAGACATCCCTGACCCGTGCATCTGGGACACAACATACCATTCGGGAGAATCCAAGATAACAAAATGTGGAGCTGGATGAACACAGGCCAAGCAGCATCTCAGGAGCACAAAAGCTGACATTTCGGGCCTAGACCCTTCATCAGAGAGGGGTTGGGGAGTTAATCCAGCTCCATACTTTGTTATCTTGGATTCTCCAGCATCTGCAGTTCCCATTATCACTGATACCATTCGGGAGTCTCGTTTTCGACCGCATAACCGCCTATCTACTCCCCTTACAATTGGATCCCCAATGACTATCGCCCTTCCGCTCTTTTTCCCACCCTTCTGTACAGCAGAGCCAGCCACGGTGCCATGAACCTGGCTATTGCTGCCTTCCTCTGGTGAGCCATCTCCCCCAACAGTATCCAAAACGGAAAACCTGTTTTGGAGGGAGATGACTGCAAGGGACACCTGCACTGCCTTCCTGCTCTTCCTCTGCCTTTTGGTCACCCATTCCCTCTCTCCCTCAGTGATCCTAATCTGCGGTGTGGCCGATTTGCTGAACGTGCTATCCACGACCCCCTCAGCATTGCGTATGGTCCAAAATGAGTCCATCTGCAGCTCCAGAGCCGTCATGCGGTCTCACAAGAGCTGCAGCTGGACACACTTCCTGCACGTGAAGGAGTCAGGGACATCAGCCCTGTCCCTGAGCTCCCACATTGAGCAAGAGGAGCTCAACACGGGTGTGAGACCTCCTGACATTGTTAAACTTAACTTAGGTAAATGAAAAAGGAACGAGAAAAGTTATTGGCAATCACACGATATATATAAAGAAAAGTGAAATAGAAAAAGCCTTACCTTACCTACACATCACCGAGTCTTTTTTTTTGGTTAGAGGAGGAGGGCAGGTGGGAGACACTACACGTGTAGTGTCTCGGTTCAGCCGCTGCCCAAACAAATGAAGACCTCTCCCGCTCGAGGTAAGCTTTTTAAAGTGGGAAAAACCTTACCTTCCTGACAGCCTCCTGGTGCTCTCCGTCTCTCTCTCGCTCTCCTCCCGAAAATCATATCTATACTTCTGAATTTGAAACCTCTTGCGACGAAGACCAACGTACCTTTTGCTTTTCTAATCATGTGCTGCACCTGCATGCTAGCTTGTACTAAAACTCAGGTCCATTCGGGATACATTGATCTTTCTAGATCTATCACAATCTAAATAAGACTCTGCCATTCTGTTTTTCTACTGAAGTACACAACTTAACACATATCTATGTTATACTTTTGTTTTTATTCACATGTGGAATGTGGGTGTCACTGACTGACCAGCATTTATTGCCCGTCCTTAGTTGCTCTTGAAAGATGGTGGTGAGCTGCCTTCTTGAACTGCTACAGTCCACCTCATGTAGACCAACAGAATCATTAGGGAGGGAATTCCAGGATTTTGACCCAATGATAGTGTAGGATCAGCGATATATTTCCAAGTCAGGAAGGTGAGTGGCTTGGAGAGGAACTTGCACAGGATGGTATTCCAATATATCTGCTGCCCTTGGGTTTGTCAGGTGCAGTCTAAGGATCTTTGGTGAGTTTCTGCAGAGCATCTTGTGGACAGGACACACTGCTGCTGCTGAGCATCTGTGGTGGAGGGAGTGGATGCTTGTAGCTGTCGTGCCAATTAAGCGGCTGCTTTGTCCAGGATGGTGTCAGGCTTCTTAAGTGCTGTTGGAGCTGCACCCATCCAGGCAAGTGGGGAGTATTCCATCACACTCCTGCCTTGTGCCTTGTAGATGGTGGGACAGGGTTTAGGGAGTCAGGAGGTGACTTACTTGCCACAGTGTTCCTAGTGTTTGACCTGCTCTTGTCGTTATTGTGTTGATGTGGTGAGTAGAGTTTCATGTCAATAGTAAGCACCAGGATGTTGATAGTGGGGGATTCATTATTGTTAATGCCATTGAAAATCGTGAAGCAGTGGTTAGATTGTCTCTTACTGGAATTGTTGCACTGGAACATGAATTGCTTCTGTTATGTATTTGGAAATTAACTTATCCAAAACACACTGAAACCTCTTTACAACATCATCACCACTCACCCTCCTATGTATTTATGTGTCATCAAAAACCTTGGAAATATTACACTAGGCTCCTTAATTTGTTATGTATATCATGTATAGCTGGGATCCAAGCACTGATCCCTGCGGAACCCCATTAGTCACTGCCTACCATTCAGACACAACTGTTTCTACTCTCTGTTTCTGGTCAATTGCCCATCCATACCACTATATTACCATCAACCCTACGTGCTTTGATTTCGCCAAATACATGGGGCTTTATCAAAACTTTCTGAAAATCCAAATACATCCACTTGTTCTTCCTTATCTATTCTGTTTGTTGCATCGTCAAATAATCCAGTAGATTTGTCAAACAAGACTCCCTTTTTATAAACCCACTTTGACTTGCATAATCTTATTAGTATTTTCTATGTGAAACAAGGGAACTGAGCTTAAAGCAGTGATTGAAATTGGTAGGTATGATGTGCAGTATCACAGAGATGTGGCTGCAAAGGAAATTAAATATCCAAGAATACATGTCATACTGAAAGGTCAGGCTGAGGGGCACAGGGGGTGGGGTTGCCTTGTTAGTAAGAAATTAAATTAAGTCAAAAGCAAAATGTGATACAGATTTGGAAGGTGTAGAATCTGTGTGGATAAAGCTGAGAAACCACAAAGTAAAAAAGACCTTGATGGGAGTTCGTATGGCCTCCTAGCAGTAGTCAGGATGTGGGACAGAAAATAAGCCAAGAGAAAGCAAAGGCATATAGGAAAGGCTCTATTACAATAATCACACGGGCTGATGCAGGTAGATTGGGAAAATCAGGTTGGAAATGGATCTCATGAAAAGGAATTCACGGTGTGTTGACAAGATTTTTTTGGAGCAGCTTGTGGCAGAGTCCACTAGGAAACAGGCAATTCTGGATTTAGTGAGGTGCAATGAGGTAGACTTAATTAGGAAGCTAAAGGTGCAGGGACCCTTGGGAAGCAGTGACCATAATATGATGGAATTGACCCTGCAGTTTGAGAGGGAGAAGCTGGAATCAGATGTAACAGTATTACAATCAAATGAAGGTAACTGCAAAGACATAAGGAGGAGCTAGCCAGAGTTGATTGGCAGGAGAGCCTAGCAGGGAAGACAGTGGGGCAGCAATAGCAGAAGTTTCTGGCGGTAATTCAGAAGACACAGCAGAAATTCATTCCAAGAAAGGGGAAGGCATGGTAAAATAGGGAAGAGTGAGCACACCTTCGTCAAGAGTATGTCATGTCTGACAGTGCATGTTGTGTATCTGGATTTTCAAAAGGCTTTTGACAAGGTTTCATACAAGAGATTAGTAAGGAAAATTAAAGCTCATGGTATCAGAGATAATGTAATAGCATTCACTGATTCAGCCTTGTCCACTCTACTGGTCACATCCTCAAAAAGTTCCAGAAAATTTGTCAAGCTTAATTTTCCTTCAGTGAATCCATGCTGACTAGGACTGATTCTATCCTCGCTTTGCCAATGCTCAGATATACATCCTTAATGATTGTCTCCAGCACTTTTCCCAACACCTATTTCAGGCTAACTGGCCTATAATAATCCATTTTCTCTCTCCCTCCTTTTTTAAAGAGTGGAGTTACATTAGCCACCCTCCCGCCTTTGGAACTCTTCCAGAGTCAACAGAAATGCTGGAAAATAATCACCAAAGCTCATCCCCGCCTCCCTAACCTGTTCTTCCTCTCATCTATCCCCTCCTCCCACCTCAAGCGGCACCTCCATTTCCTACCTACTAACCACATCCCGTACCCTTGACATGTCTGTCCTCCCCGGACTGACCCATCCCCTCCCACCTATACTCACCTCTACAGGCTCCATCCCCGCCCCTTTAACTTGTCTGTCTCCTCTTCACCTATCCTCTCCTCTATCCATTTTCGATCCGCCTCTCCCTCTCTCGCTATTTATTTCAGAACCCTCTCCCCATCCCCCTTTTCTGATGAAGGGTCTAGGCCCGAAACGTTAGCTTTTGTGCTCCTGAGATGCTGCTTGGCCTGCTGTGTTCATCCAGCTCCACACTTTGTTATCAGGGTATAGTCCAATAGGTTTATTTGAAATCACAAGCTTTCTGAGCAGAGCCCCTTTGTCAGGTGAAGTGAGAGAGAAGCATACAGACATAGAATTCATGGGCAGAGAGATAAAAGGGAGAGAGATCAAAAGATCATACAATAGTGGGGAGTGGAGTCTGATAATAAGTCCCCATTGGTGATCAAAAGTGTCAGATGGTGTGAGTAAAGTGTCAACAGCTAAATAACAAACAAAGAGATGATCTAAACCCAATCAAATGAGGCAAAGAGATAATTACAAAGAATTAATGTTAAGGTGGTTCTGGAGACAAATCAAATGGCAGGAATAACATGATAAGTATAAGAGCTGCATACCAAAATTGTACAAACTAATTAAGGTAGAGCGAACATAACAAGTTATCAAGATGATGGTATCAAAACAAGACAGTAAGGAAGATTTTACAGATACAGAACAGTGGGGTGGGGTCACATATAGCATGACGTGAACCCAAAAGATCACTGTTGAGGCCCTGTTTGTATGTGTGGAACCTGGCTATCAGTTTCTGCTTGGTGTTTCTGTGTTGTTGTGTCTCTCGAAGGCCTCCTTGGGGGACTTACCTGAAGATTGGAGGCTGAATATCCTTGAGGCTGATGTGTTCCCCAACTGGGAGGGAACATTCCTGACTGGTGATTATTGAGCACTGTCCATTCATCCATTATTAGACCTTATCCTAGCCAGTGCATACCATCAAAGTTAGCTTTCTTTAAGTTCAGGACCCTCGTTTCAGATTTAACTGTGTCCCTCTCCATCTGAATGAAAAATTCTACCATATTATGGTCACTCTTCCCCAAAAGATCTTGCACCACAATGTTGCTAATTAATCCTTTCTCATTACACAATACCCAATCAAGGATAGTTTGCTCTCTAGTTGATTCCATAACAGATTGGTCAAGGAAACCACCCCTCATACTTTCCAGGAAATCCTCCTCCATCTCATTGCTACCAGTTTGGTTAGTCCAATCAATGTGTGGATTGAAGCCACCCATAATAACTACTGTATCCTTAGTGCATGCATTTCTAATTTCCTGTATGATGCCATCCCAACATTACAACTACTGTTAGGTGGTCTGTACACAACTCCCACTAATGTCTTTTTCTCTTTGGTATTCCACATTGTACAGGCTAATATGCCCCCTTATTATTGTGGTAATGTCCTCCTTAACCAGCAACACTACCTCACCTTCCTTTCCTTTCCACAAAATCATCATAGAATCCCTACAGTGTGGAAACAAGCCTTTCAGCCCAACAAATCCACGCCAAACCTCAGAGCATCCCACCTAGACCCATCCCCCTATAACCACCTAATCTACACATCCCTGAACACTATGGGCAATTTAGCATGGCTAATCCACCTGCACATCTTTGGACTGTGGGAGGAAACCAGAGCACCTGGAGGAAACCCATGCAGACACAGGGAGAACATGCAAACTCCACATAGACAGTCGCCTGAGGCTGGAATCGAACCTGGGTCCCTGACGTGCTGAGGCAGCAGTGCGAACCACTGAGCCACCGTGCCGTCTGCTATGCCATCTATCGTTCCTGAAAATTGGATAACCCCGGATATCAAGTTCCTATCCTTGGTCGCCCTAGAGCCAAGTTTCTGTGATCCCAATTATATGATGTCCATTGATAACAGTTTCTGCAGTTAATTCATCCACCTTATTAGAAATGCTCCTTGAATTGAGCCACAGAACATTCAGGCTAATTTTTCTGACATGTATTGCCTTTTTAGAATTATTGCGAAATGTGGTCCATTTTGATTTTTGTCTTTCATTTCTCCGCCTTCCACTTCCACTCTTCCCCTTACTGTCCTTTGTTTATGTCCCCATTTTATTTCTTTCCAACTCTCTGTAATGGTTTCCATGCCGCTACCATATTAGTTTAGACCCTCCCCAACAGCGCGAGCAAACACTCCCCACCTAGGTGCAGGCTGTCCAGTTCCACCTCCCCAGAACCGGTTCCAATCTCTCAGGAATTTGAATCCCTCCCTCTTGCACTATCCCTGAAGCTACAGATTCATCTCAGCTAATAAGGTGTAGAGCTGGATGAACACAGCAGGCCAAGCAGCATCAGAGGAGCAGGAAGGCTGATGTTTCAGGCCTAGACCCTTCTTCAGAAATCGGAGAGGGAAAGGGGATTCTGAAATAAATAGGGAGAGAGGGGTAGGCGGACAGAAGATGGATCGAGGAGAAGATAGGTGGAGAGGAGACAGACAGGTCAAAGAGGCAGGGGTGGAGCCAGTAAAGGTGTGGAGGAGATAGGTCGGTCCAGGGAGGACGGACAAGCAGGATGGGGTTCGTAGTTAGGAGATGGCGGTGGGGCTTGAGGTGGGAGGAAGGGCTAGGTGAGAGGAAGGACAGGTTAGGGAGGCGGGGAGGAGCTGGGCTGGTTTCGGGATGCAGTAGGGGGAGGGGAGATTTTGAAGCTTGTGAAGTTCACCTGCACATCCGACAATGTGGTATACTGCATCCGCTGTACCCGGTGTGGCTACCTCTACATTGGGGAAACCAAGCGGAGGCTTGAGGACCGCTTTGCAGAACACCTCCGCTCGGTTCGCAATAAACAACTGCACCTCCCAGTCGCGAACCATTTCAGCTCCCCCTCCCATTCCTCAGATGACATGCCCATCCTTGGCCTCCTGCAGTGCCACAATGATGCCACCCGAAGGTTGCAGGAACAGCAACTCATATTCCACTTGGGAACCCTGCAGCCCAATGGTATCAATGTGGACTTCACATGCTTCAAAATCTCCCCTCCCCCTACCACATCTCAAAACCAGCCCAGCTCGTCCCCGAGATAATGGGAACTGCAGATGCTGGAGAAACCGAGATAATAAAGTGTGGAGCTGGATGAGCACAGCAGGCCAAGCAGCATCTTAGGAGCACAAAAGCTGACGTTTTGGGCCGAGACCCTTCATCAGAAATAAAAGCTTCTTTTCTGCCTCCCTAGCCTGTTCTTCTTTCCACCTACCCTGTCCTCCCACCTACTCCATCCTCCTACCTCAAGCCCCACCCCCATCTCCTACCTATTAACCTCATCCCACCTCTTTGACCTGTCCGTCCTCCCTGGACTGACCTATCTACTCCCTACCTCCCCTCCTACACGTACCTTTACTGGCTCCATCCCTGCCTCTTTGACCTGTTTGTCTCCTGTCCACCTATACTCTCCTCTATCCATCTTCTAACCGCCTCCCCCTCTCTCCCTATTTATTTACGAACCCCCTTCCCCTCCCCCATTTATGAAGAAGGGTCTAGGCTCGAAACATCAGCTGCCCTGCTCCTCTGATGCTGCTTGGCCTGCTGTGTTTATCCAGCTCTACACCTTGTTATCTCAGATTCTCCAGCATCTGCAGTTCTTACTTTCTCTTCATCTTAGCTATCCTGCCATTCCTACTATTACTAGCACGTGGATCTGGTTAGAATTCTGAGATTATGATCTTTGATGTCCTACTTTTTAGTTTAAGTCCAAACTGCCTGAATTCAGCTTGTAGGACCTCATCCCGTTTATTACCTATATCATTGGTGCCGATATGCACCACGACAGCCAGCTGTCTACCTTCCCCCTCCAGAGTGCCCTGCAGCCATCTGTGACATTCTTAACCCCCGCACCAGGGAGGCAACATGCTGAACTCTTGTTTGCAGCTGCAGAAATGCTTGTCTATTCCCCCTACAATTGAATCCCCTAATCACTATCACTCTGCCACTCTTTTTCCTGTCCTCCTGTACAACAGAGCCAGCCACAGTGCCATGAACCTGACTGCTGCCACCTACCCCTGACTTTTTAATTCATTCACAGAATGAGGGCATCGCTGACCAGGCAGCATTTATTGAGTCAACCACATTTCTGTGTGTCTGGAGTTACATGTAGTCCAGACCAGGTAAGGATGGCAGCTTCGTTCCCAAAAGAACATTGCTGAGCCGGCATGTTTTTCCTAACAGTCCACAATGGATTCATGGTCATCATTAGATTCTTAATTCCGGATATTTATTGAATTCAAATTCCACCATTTGCCATGGCAGGATTCGAACCCAGGTCCCCAGAATGTTATCTGAGTCTGAGGATCAACAAAATAAAAACCAAAAGAACTGCAGATGCTGTAAATCAGGAGCAAAACCAAAGTTGCTGGAAAAGCTCAGCAGGTCTGGCAACATCTGTGAAGGAAAAAATTGAGTTAACATTTGGGTCTGGTGACCCTTCCTCAGAACAGACCCCTCCTCGGACAACCAGACCTGAAATGTTAACTCTGTTTTTCTTTTCACACATGCTGCCTGACCTGCTGAGCTTTATCGGCAACTTTATTTTTGTTCCTGATTTACACCATCTGCAGCTTTGTTTTTGTTCTCTGGATTAACAGTTTAGCGATAGTACCACTAGGCCAATGCCTCCCCTGGTGAGCCATCTCCCCCAACAGTATCCAAAATGGTTTACCTGCTTTGGAGGGAGGTGACTGCAGGGGATGCCTGCACTACCTTCCTACGCTTCAACTATCTATTGGTCACCCATTCCCTATCTTCCTCAGTATTTTTTATCTGCAAGGTGACCAACTTGAAATTTCTGAAGAAGGGTCCCAACCCGAAGCGTCGGCTTTCCTGCTCCTCTGACGCTGTCTGGCCTGCTGTGTTCCTCCAGCTCCACACCGTGTTAGCACAGTTAAGCAGCCTTTTCAAGCTCCAATGCTTCTTTAATTAATAAACAGATGTGTGAAAACAAAAAAGTAGCAGACATGCCTGAGAAAGACACAGGCTTTTGTAGAAGGAGGATCTGGTCCCAGAGTGGGCCATGAACAATCGATGGTGAGGTTCTGTAGATAGCACGCTGTGTATCTTGGCATGTCTTTGCAAATGCGTCCTTTTAATTCTTTGCTCAGGTTTCTGACCTGGACTCCAAAAACAGAATTGGAAATGATGAAATGGGAAAAGTGATCCGCCGGCGGCACCAGTTAGCGCTGATAGACTGTACTGATGCACACGGCAACACACCGCTGTCAGAGGCTTCCGGTGGGGGGCATCCTGAGGCCATTCGGTTCTTGATTGAGAAAGGCGCTAACCTCAACTCAAAGGTATCGGACAACTAGTAAAGGAGAAAGAGCAGCTCATGACCTTTCATCTCTGCAAGTTTTGCGATGTTACATGTGTCTTCATGCTTCTTCCCATGTGTGACTGTGTTGATCCATGTTTTCCCCATCTCCCCAACTCTCTTTATGTATCCTCATGTCTCTCTCCATGTCCTCAGCCCTTGTCAGTCTCAGTCTGTTCCACTGCCTCTCTGTAAGACCCCTTTTGATTCTCTCAGTGCCTCCATTTCTTTGTGAGTCTCTGTGCGTTTGTCTCAGGGTCCTCATGGGTTCCCTGTGCTTGTGTGTGTGCTCCGGATATCCCCCATGTGTTGCTGTGTCCCCTGCATCTCTGCGTGGTTCCCCCATTTCTCCATATGTCCCCACCCACCCCATGTCTCCATGTGCCCTAAGATGCTGTGGAGTACAAAGAGCAAAAAACGATACAGCCGAGGAACAGGCTCTTTGGCCCTCCAAGCCTGCACCAACTCATTCTGTCCTTCCACACTAAAACTGTCTTCACTTACAGGATGCCTATTCCTTTAATCCCTTCCTGTTCATTCTGTCCTTCCACACTAAAACTGTCTTCACTTACAGGATGCCTATTCCTTTAATCCCTTCCTGTTCATTCTGTCCTTCCACACTAAAACTGTCTTCACTTACAGGATGCCTATTCCTTTAATCCCTTCCTGTTCATTCTGTCCTTCCACACTAAAACTGTCTTCACTTACAGGATGCCTATTCCTTTAATCCCTTCCTGTTCATTCTGTCCTTCCACACTAAAACTGTCTTCACTTACAGGATGCCTATTCCTTTAATCCCTTCCTGTTCATTCTGTCCTTCCACACTAAAACTGTCTTCACTTACAGGATGCCTATTCCTTTAATCCCTTCCTGTTCATTCTGTCCTTCCACACTAAAACTGTCTTCACTTACAGGATGCCTATTCCTTTAATCCCTTCCTGTTCATTCTGTCCTTCCACACTAAAACTGTCTTCACTTACAGGATGCCTATTCCTTTAATCCCTTCCTATTCATTCTGTCCTTCCACACTAAAACTGTCTTCACTTACAGGATGCCTATTCCTTTAATCCCTTCCAGTTCATTCTGTCCTTCCACACTAAAACTGTCTTCACTTACAGGATGCCTATTCCTTTAATCCCTTCCTGTTCATTCTGTCCTTCCACACTAAAACTGTCTTCACTTACAGGATGCCTATTCCTTTAATCCCTTCCTGTTCATTCTGTCCTTCCACACTAAAACTGTCTTCACTTACAGGATGCCTATTCCTTTAATCCCTTCCTGTTCATTCTGTCCTTCCACACTAAAACTGTCTTCACTTACAGGATGCCTATTCCTTTAATCCCTTCCTATTCATTCTGTCCTTCCACACTAAAACTGTCTTCACTTACAGGATGCCTATTCCTTTAATCCCTTCCTGTTCATTCTGTCCTTCCACACTAAAACTGTCTTCACTTACAGGATGCCTATTCCTTTAATCCCTTCCTGTTCATTCTGTCCTTCCACACTAAAACTGTCTTCACTTACAGGATGCCTATTCCTTTAATCCCTTCCTGTTCATTCTGTCCTTCCACACTAAAACTGTCTTCACTTACAGGATGCCTATTCCTTTAATCCCTTCCTGTTCATTCTGTCCTTCCACACTAAAACTGTCTTCACTTACAGGATGCCTATTCCTTTAATCCCTTCCTGTTCATTCTGTCCTTCCACACTAAAACTGTCTTCATTTACAGGATGCCTATTCCTTTAATCCCTTCCTGTTCATTCTGTCCTTCCACACTAAAACTGTCTTCACTTACAGGATGCCTATTCCTTTAATCCCTTCCTATTCATTCTGTCCTTCCACACTAAAACTGTTTTCACTTACAGGATGCCTATTCCTTTAATCCCTTCCTGTTCATTCTGTCCTTCCACACTAAAACTGTCTTCACTTACAGGATGCCTATTCCTTTAATCCCTTCCTGTTCATTCTGTCCTTCCACACTAAAACTGTCTTCACTTACAGGATGCCTATTCCTTTAATCCCTTCCTGTTCATTCTGTCCTTCCACACTAAAACTGTCTTCACTTACAGGATGCCTATTCCTTTAATCCCTTCCTGTTCATTCTGTCCTTCCACACTAAAACTGTCTTCACTTACAGGATGCCTATTCCTTTAATCCCTTCCTGTTCATTCTGTCCTTCCACACTAAAACTGTCTTCACTTACAGGATGCCTATTCCTTTAATCCCTTCCTATTCATTCTGTCCTTCCACACTAAAACTGTCTTCACTTACAGGATGCCTATTCCTTTAATCCCTTCCTATTCATTCTGTCCTTCCACACTATAACTGTCTTCACTTACAGGATGCCTATTCCTTTAATCCCTTCCTATTCATTCTGTCCTTCCACACTAAAACTGTCTTCACTTACAGGATGCCTATTCCTTTAATCCCTTCCTATTCATTCTGTCCTTCCACACTAAAACTGTCTTCACTTACAGGATGCCCATTCCTTTAATCCCTTCCTGTTCATTCTGTCCTTCCACACTAAAACTGTCTTCACTTACAGGATGCCCATTCCTTTAATCCCTTCCTGTTCATTCTGTCCTTCCACACTAAAACTGTCTTCACTTACAGGATGCCTATTCCTTTAATCCCTTCCTATTCATTCTGTCCTTCCACACTAAAACTGTCTTCACTTACAGGATGCCTATTCCTTTAATCCCTTCCTGTTCATTCTGTCCTTCCACACTAAAACTGTCTTCACTTACAGGATGCCTATTCCTTTAATCCCTTCCTGTTCATTCTGTCCTTCCACACTAAAACTGTCTTCACTTACAGGATGCCTATTCCTTTAATCCCTTCCTGTTCATTCTGTCCTTCCACACTAAAACTGTCTTCACTTACAGGATGCCTATTCCTTTAATCCCTTCCTGTTCATTCTGTCCTTCCACACTAAAACTGTCTTCACTTACAGGATGCCTATTCCTTTAATCCCTTCCTGTTCATTCTGTCCTTCCACACTAAAACTGTCTTCACTTACAGGATGCCTATTCCTTTAATCCCTTCCTGTTCATTCTGTCCTTCCACACTAAAACTGTCTTCACTTACAGGATGCCTATTCCTTTAATCCCTTCCTGTTCATTCTGTCCTTCCACACTAAAACTGTCTTCACTTACAGGATGCCTATTCCTTTAATCCCTTCCTGTTCATTCTGTCCTTCCACACTAAAACTGTCTTCACTTACAGGATGCCTATTCCTTTAATCCCTTCCTGTTCATTCTGTCCTTCCACACTAAAACTGTCTTCACTTACAGGATGCCTATTCCTTTAATCCCTTCCTATTCATTCTGTCCTTCCACACTAAAACTGTCTTCACTTACAGGATGCCTATTCCTTTAATCCCTTCCTGTTCAGTCTGTCCTTCCACACTAAAACTGTCTTCACTTACAGGATGCCTATTCCTTTAATCCCTTCCTGTTCATTCTGTCCTTCCACACTAAAACTGTCTTCACTTACAGGATGCCTATTCCTTTAATCCCTTCCTGTTCATTCTGTCCTTCCACACTAAAACTGTCTTCACTTACAGGATGCCTATTCCTTTAATCCCTTCCTGTTCATTCTGTCCTTCCACACTAAAACTGTCTTCACTTACAGGATGCCTTTTCCTTTAATCCCTTCCTATTCATTCTGTCCTTCCACACTAAAACTGTCTTCACTTACAGGATGCCTATTCCTTTGATCCCTTCCTATTCATTCTGTCCTTCCACACTAAAACTGTCTTCACTTACAGGATGCCTATTCCTTTAATCCCTTCCTGTTCATTCTGTCCTTCCACACTAAAACTGTCTTCACTTACAGGATGCCTATTCCTTTAATCCCTTCCTATTCATTCTGTCCTTCCACACTAAAACTGTCTTCACTTACAGGATGCCTATTCCTTTAATCCCTTCCTGTTCATTCTGTCCTTCCACACTAAAACTGTCTTCACTTACAGGATGCCTATTCCTTTAATCCCTTCCTGTTCATTCTGTCCTTCCACACTAAAACTGTCTTCACTTACAGGATGCCTATTCCTTTAATCCCTTCCTGTTCATTCTGTCCTTCCACACTAAAACTGTCTTCACTTACAGGATGCCTATTCCTTTAATCCCTTCCTATTCATTCTGTCCTTCCACACTAAAACTGTCTTCACTTACAGGATGCCTATTCCTTTAATCCCTTCCTATTCATTCTGTCCTTCCACACTAAAACTGTCTTCACTTACAGGATGCCTATTCCTTTAATCCCTTCCTATTCATTCTGTCCTTCCACACTAAAACTGTCTTCACTTACAGGATGCCTATTCCTTTAATCCCTTCCTGTTCATTCTGTCCTTCCACACTAAAACTGTCTTCACTTACAGGATGCCTATTCCTTTAATCCCTTCCTATTCATTCTGTCCTTCCACACTAAAACTGTCTTCACTTACAGGATGCCTATTCCTTTAATCCCTTCCTGTTCATTCTGGCCTTCCACACTAAAACTGTCTTCACTTACAGGATGCCTATTCCTTTAATCCCTTCCTGTTCATTCTGTCCTTCCACACTAAAACTGTCTTCACTTACAGGATGCCTATTCCTTTAATCCCTTCCTATTCATTCTGTCCTTCCACACTAAAACTGTCTTCACTTACAGGATGCCTATTCCTTTAATCCCTTCCTATTCATTCTGTCCTTCCACACTAAAACTCTCTTCACTTACAGGATGCCTATTCCTTTAATCCCTTCCTGTTCATTCTGTCCTTCCACACTAAAACTGTCTTCACTTACAGGATGCCTATTCCTTTAATCCCTTCCTGTTCATTCTGTCCTTCCACACTAAAACTGTCTTCACTTACAGGATGCCTATTCCTTTAATCCCTTCCTGTTCATTCTGTCCTTCCACACTAAAACTGTCTTCACTTACAGGATGCCTATTCCTTTAATCCCTTCCTATTCCTTCTGTCCTTCCACACTAAAACTGTCTTCACTTACAGGATGCCCATTCCTTTAATCCCTTCCTGTTCATTCTGTCCTTCCACACTAAAACTGTCTTCACTTACAGGATGCCTATTCCTTTAATCCCTTCCTATTCATTCTGTCCTTCCACACTAAAACTGTCTTCACTTACAGGATGCCTATTCCTTTAATCCCTTCCTGTTCATTCTGTCCTTCCACACTAAAACTGTCTTCACTTACAGGATGCCTATTCCTTTAATCCCTTCCTGTTCATTCTGTCCTTCCACACTAAAACTGTCTTCACTTACAGGATGCCTATTCCTTTAATCCCTTCCTGTTCATTCTGTCCTTCCACACTAAAACTGTCTTCACTTACAGGATGCCTATTCCTTTAATCCCTTCCTGTTCATTCTGTCCTTCCACACTAAAACTGTCTTCACTTACAGGATGCCTATTCCTTTAATCCCTTCCTGTTCATTCTGTCCTTCCACACTAAAACTGTCTTCACTTACAGGATGCCTATTCCTTTAATCCCTTCCTGTTCATTCTGTCCTTCCACACTAAAACTGTCTTCACTTACAGGATGCCTATTCCTTTAATCCCTTCCTGTTCATTCTGTCCTTCCACACTAAAACTGTCTTCACTTACAGGATGCCTATTCCTTTAATCCCTTCCTATTCATTCTGTCCTTCCACACTAAAACTGTCTTCACTTACAGGATGCCTATTCCTTTAATCCCTTCCTGTTCAGTCTGTCCTTCCACACTAAAACTGTCTTCACTTACAGGATGCCTATTCCTTTAATCCCTTCCTGTTCATTCTGTCCTTCCACACTAAAACTGTCTTCACTTACAGGATGCCTATTCCTTTAATCCCTTCCTGTTCATTCTGTCCTTCCACACTAAAACTGTCTTCACTTACAGGATGCCTATTCCTTTAATCCCTTCCTGTTCATTCTGTCCTTCCACACTAAAACTGTCTTCACTTACAGGATGCCTTTTCCTTTAATCCCTTCCTGTTCATTCTGTCCTTCCACACTAAAACTGTCTTCACTAACAGGATGCCTATTCCTTTGATCCCTTCCTATTCATTCTGTCCTTCCACACTAAAACTGTCTTCACTTACAGGATGCCTATTCCTTTAATCCCTTCCTGTTCATTCTGTCCTTCCACACTAAAACTGTCTTCACTTACAGGATGCCTATTCCTTTAATCCCTTCCTGTTCATTCTGTCCTTCCACACTAAAACTGTCTTCACTTACAGGATGCCTATTCCTTTAATCCCTTCCTGTTCATTCTGTCCTTCCACACTAAAACTGTCTTCACTTACAGGATGCCTATTCCTTTAATCCCTTCCTGTTCATTCTGTCCTTCCACACTAAAACTGTCTTCACTTACAGGATGCCTATTCCTTTAATCCCTTCCTATTCATTCTGTCCTTCCACACTAAAACTGTCTTCACTTACAGGATGCCTATTCCTTTAATCCCTTCCTATTCATTCTGTCCTTCCACACTATAACTGTCTTCACTTACAGGATGCCTATTCCTTTAATCCCTTCCTATTCATTCTGTCCTTCCACACTAAAACTGTCTTCACTTACAGGATGCCTATTCCTTTAATCCCTTCCTATTCATTCTGTCCTTCCACACTAAAACTGTCTTCACTTACAGGATGCCCATTCCTTTAATCCCTTCCTGTTCATTCTGTCCTTCCACACTAAAACTGTCTTCACTTACAGGATGCCCATTCCTTTAATCCCTTCCTGTTCATTCTGTCCTTCCACACTAAAACTGTCTTCACTTACAGGATGCCTATTCCTTTAATCCCTTCCTATTCATTCTGTCCTTCCACACTAAAACTGTCTTCACTTACAGGATGCCTATCCCTTTAATCCCTTCCTGTTCATTCTGTCCTTCCACACTAAAACTGTCTTCACTTACAGGATGCCTATTCCTTTAATCCCTTCCTGTTCATTCTGTCCTTCCACACTAAAACTGTCTTCACTTACAGGATGCCTATTCCTTTAATCCCTTCCTGTTCATTCTGTCCTTCCACACTAAAACTGTCTTCACTTACAGGATGCCTATTCCTTTAATCCCTTCCTGTTCATTCTGTCCTTCCACACTAAAACTGTCTTCACTTACAGGATGCCTATTCCTTTAATCCCTTCCTGTTCATTCTGTCCTTCCACACTAAAACTGTCTTCACTTACAGGATGCCTATTCCTTTAATCCCTTCCTGTTCATTCTGTCCTTCCACACTAAAACTGTCTTCACTTACAGGATGCCTATTCCTTTAATCCCTTCCTGTTCATTCTGTCCTTCCACACTAAAACTGTCTTCACTTACAGGATGCCTATTCCTTTAATCCCTTCCTGTTCATTCTGTCCTTCCACACTAAAACTGTCTTCACTTACAGGATGCCTATTCCTTTAATCCCTTCCTGTTCATTCTGTCCTTCCACACTAAAACTGTCTTCACTTACAGGATGCCTATTCCTTTAATCCCTTCCTATTCATTCTGTCCTTCCACACTAAAACTGTCTTCACTTACAGGATGCCTATTCCTTTAATCCCTTCCTGTTCAGTCTGTCCTTCCACACTAAAACTGTCTTCACTTACAGGATGCCTATTCCTTTAATCCCTTCCTGTTCATTCTGTCCTTCCACACTAAAACTGTCTTCACTTACAGGATGCCTATTCCTTTAATCCCTTCCTATTCATTCTGTCCTTCCACACTAAAACTGTCTTCACTTACAGGATGCCTATTCCTTTAATCCCTTCCTATTCATTCTGTCCTTCCACACTATAACTGTCTTCACTTACAGGATGCCTATTCCTTTAATCCCTTCCTATTCATTCTGTCCTTCCACACTAAAACTGTCTTCACTTACAGGATGCCTATTCCTTTAATCCCTTCCTATTCATTCTGTCCTTCCACACTAAAACTGTCTTCACTTACAGGATGCCCATTCCTTTAATCCCTTCCTGTTCATTCTGTCCTTCCACACTAAAACTGTCTTCACTTACAGGATGCCCATTCCTTTAATCCCTTCCTGTTCATTCTGTCCTTCCACACTAAAACTGTCTTCACTTACAGGATGCCTATTCCTTTAATCCCTTCCTATTCATTCTGTCCTTCCACACTAAAACTGTCTTCACTTACAGGATGCCTATTCCTTTAATCCCTTCCTGTTCATTCTGTCCTTCCACACTAAAACTGTCTTCACTTACAGGATGCCTATTCCTTTAATCCCTTCCTGTTCATTCTGTCCTTCCACACTAAAACTGTCTTCACTTACAGGATGCCTATTCCTTTAATCCCTTCCTGTTCATTCTGTCCTTCCACACTAAAACTGTCTTCACTTACAGGATGCCTATTCCTTTAATCCCTTCCTGTTCATTCTGTCCTTCCACACTAAAACTGTCTTCACTTACAGGATGCCTATTCCTTTAATCCCTTCCTGTTCATTCTGTCCTTCCACACTAAAACTGTCTTCACTTACAGGATGCCTATTCCTTTAATCCCTTCCTGTTCATTCTGTCCTTCCACACTAAAACTGTCTTCACTTACAGGATGCCTATTCCTTTAATCCCTTCCTGTTCATTCTGTCCTTCCACACTAAAACTGTCTTCACTTACAGGATGCCTATTCCTTTAATCCCTTCCTGTTCATTCTGTCCTTCCACACTAAAACTGTCTTCACTTACAGGATGCCTATTCCTTTAATCCCTTCCTGTTCATTCTGTCCTTCCACACTAAAACTGTCTTCACTTACAGGATGCCTATTCCTTTAATCCCTTCCTATTCATTCTGTCCTTCCACACTAAAACTGTCTTCACTTACAGGATGCCTATTCCTTTAATCCCTTCCTGTTCAGTCTGTCCTTCCACACTAAAACTGTCTTCACTTACAGGATGCCTATTCCTTTAATCCCTTCCTGTTCATTCTGTCCTTCCACACTAAAACTGTCTTCACTTACAGGATGCCTATTCCTTTAATCCCTTCCTATTCATTCTGTCCTTCCACACTAAAACTGTCTTCACTTACAGGATGCCTATTCCTTTAATCCCTTCCTATTCATTCTGTCCTTCCACACTATAACTGTCTTCACTTACAGGATGCCTATTCCTTTAATCCCTTCCTATTCATTCTGTCCTTCCACACTAAAACTGTCTTCACTTACAGGATGCCTATTCCTTTAATCCCTTCCTATTCATTCTGTCCTTCCACACTAAAACTGTCTTCACTTACAGGATGCCCATTCCTTTAATCCCTTCCTGTTCATTCTGTCCTTCCACACTAAAACTGTCTTCACTTACAGGATGCCCATTCCTTTAATCCCTTCCTGTTCATTCTGTCCTTCCACACTAAAACTGTCTTCACTTACAGGATGCCCATTCCTTTAATCCCTTCCTATTCATTCTGTCCTTCCACACTAAAACTGTCTTCACTTACAGGATGCCTATTCCTTTAATCCCTTCCTGTTCATTCTGTCCTTCCACACTAAAACTGTCTTCACTTACAGGATGCCTATTCCTTTAATCCCTTCCTGTTCATTCTGTCCTTCCACACTAAAACTGTCTTCACTTACAGGATGCCTATTCCTTTAATCCCTTCCTGTTCATTCTGTCCTTCCACACTAAAACTGTCTTCACTTACAGGATGCCTATTCCTTTAATCCCTTCCTATTCATTCTGTCCTTCCACACTAAAACTGTCTTCACTTACAGGATGCCTATTCCTTTAATCCCTTCCTGTTCAGTCTGTCCTTCCACACTAAAACTGTCTTCACTTACAGGATGCCTATTCCTTTAATCCCTTCCTGTTCATTCTGTCCTTCCACACTAAAACTGTCTTCACTTACAGGATGCCTATTCCTTTAATCCCTTCCTGTTCATTCTGTCCTTCCACACTAAAACTGTCTTCACTTACAGGATGCCTATTCCTTTAATCCCTTCCTGTTCATTCTGTCCTTCCACACTAAAACTGTCTTCACTTACAGGATGCCTTTTCCTTTCATCCCTTCCTATTCATTCTGTCCTTCCACACTAAAACTGTCTTCACTTACAGGATGCCTATTCCTTTGATCCCTTCCTATTCATTCTGTCCTTCCACACTAAAACTGTCTTCACTTACAGGATGCCTATTCCTTTAATCCCTTCCTGTTCATTCTGTCCTTCCACACTAAAACTGTCTTCACTTACAGGATGCCTATTCCTTTAATCCCTTCCTATTCATTCTGTCCTTCCACACTAAAACTGTCTTCACTTACAGGATGCCTATTCCTTTAATCCCTTCCTGTTCATTCTGTCCTTCCACACTAAAACTGTCTTCACTTACAGGATGCCTATTCCTTTAATCCCTTCCTGTTCATTCTGTCCTTCCACACTAAAACTGTCTTCACTTACAGGATGCCTATTCCTTTAATCCCTTCCTGTTCATTCTGTCCTTCCACACTAAAACTGTCTTCACTTACAGGATGCCTATTCCTTTAATCCCTTCCTATTCATTCTGTCCTTCCACACTAAAACTGTCTTCACTTACAGGATGCCTATTCCTTTAATCCCTTCCTATTCATTCTGTCCTTCCACACTAAAACTGTCTTCACTTACAGGATGCCTATTCCTTTAATCCCTTCCTGTTCATTCTGTCCTTCCACACTAAAACTGTCTTCACTTACAGGATGCCTATTCCTTTAATCCCTTCCTATTCATTCTGTCCTTCCACACTAAAACTGTCTTCACTTACAGGATGCCTATTCCTTTAATCCCTTCCTGTTCATTCTGGCCTTCCACACTAAAACTGTCTTCACTTACAGGATGCCTATTCCTTTAATCCCTTCCTGTTCATTCTGTCCTTCCACACTAAAACTGTCTTCACTTACAGGATGCCTATTCCTTTAATCCCTTCCTCTTCATTCTGTCCTTCCACACTAAAACTGTCTTCACTTACAGGATGCCTATTCCTTTAATCCCTTCCTATTCATTCTGTCCTTCCACACTAAAACTCTCTTCACTTACAGGATGCCTATTCCTTTAATCCCTTCCTGTTCATTCTGTCCTTCCACACTAAAACTGTCTTCACTTACAGGATGCCTATTCCTTTAATCCCTTCCTGTTCATTCTGTCCTTCCACACTAAAACTGTCTTCACTTACAGGATGCCTATTCCTTTAATCCCTTCCTGTTCATTCTGTCCTTCCACACTAAAACTGTCTTCACTTACAGGATGCCTATTCCTTTAATCCCTTCCTGTTCCTTCTGTCCTTCCACACTAAAACTGTCTTCACTTACAGGATGCCCATTCCTTTAATCCCTTCCTGTTCATTCTGTCCTTCCACACTAAAACTGTCTTCACTTACAGGATGCCTATTCCTTTAATCCCTTCCTATTCATTCTGTCCTTCCACACTAAAACTGTCTTCACTTACAGGATGCCTATTCCTTTAATCCCTTCCTGTTCATTCTGTCCTTCCACACTAAAACTGTCTTCACTTACAGGATGCCTATTCCTTTAATCCCTTCCTGTTCATTCTGTCCTTCCACACTAAAACTGTCTTCACTTACAGGATGCCTATTCCTTTAATCCCTTCCTGTTCATTCTGTCCTTCCACACTAAAACTGTCTTCACTTACAGGATGCCTATTCCTTTAATCCCTTCCTGTTCATTCTGTCCTTCCACACTAAAACTGTCTTCACTTACAGGATGCCTATTCCTTTAATCCCTTCCTGTTCATTCTGTCCTTCCACACTAAAACTGTCTTCACTTACAGGATGCCTATTCCTTTAATCCCTTCCTGTTCATTCTGTCCTTCCACACTAAAACTGTCTTCACTTACAGGATGCCTATTCCTTTAATCCCTTCCTGTTCATTCTGTCCTTCCACACTAAAACTGTCTTCACTTACAGGATGCCTATTCCTTTAATCCCTTCCTGTTCATTCTGTCCTTCCACACTAAAACTGTCTTCACTTACAGGATGCCTATTCCTTTAATCCCTTCCTGTTCATTCTGTCCTTCCACACTAAAACTGTCTTCACTTACAGGATGCCTATTCCTTTAATCCCTTCCTATTCATTCTGTCCTTCCACACTAAAACTGTCTTCACTTACAGGATGCCTATTCCTTTAATCCCTTCCTGTTCATTCTGTCCTTCCACACTAAAACTGTCTTCACTTACAGGATGCCTATTCCTTTAATCCCTTCCTGTTCATTCTGTCCTTCCACACTAAAACTGTCTTCACTTACAGGATGCCTATTCCTTTAATCCCTTCCTGTTCATTCTGTCCTTCCACACTAAAACTGTCTTCACTTACAGGATGCCTATTCCTTTAATCCCTTCCTGTTCATTCTGTCCTTCCACACTAAAACTGTCTTCACTTACAGGATGCCTATTCCTTTAATCCCTTCCTGTTCATTCTGTCCTTCCACACTAAAACTGTCTTCACTTACAGGATGCCTATTCCTTTAATCCCTTCCTGTTCATTCTGTCCTTCCACACTAAAACTGTCTTCACTTACAGGATGCCTATTCCTTTAATCCCTTCCTGTTCATTCTGTCCTTCCACACTAAAACTGTCTTCACTTACAGGATGCCTATTCCTTTAATCCCTTCCTGTTCATTCTGTCCTTCCACACTAAAACTGTCTTCACTTACAGGATGCCTATTCCTTTAATCCCTTCCTGTTCATTCTGTCCTTCCACACTAAAACTGTCTTCACTTACAGGATGCCTATTCCTTTAATCCCTTCCTATTCATTCTGTCCTTCCACACTAAAACTGTCTTCACTTACAGGATGCCTATTCCTTTAATCCCTTCCTGTTCAGTCTGTCCTTCCACACTAAAACTGTCTTCACTTACAGGATGCCTATTCCTTTAATCCCTTCCTGTTCATTCTGTCCTTCCACACTAAAACTGTCTTCACTTACAGGATGCCTATTCCTTTAATCCCTTCCTATTCATTCTGTCCTTCCACACTAAAACTGTCTTCACTTACAGGATGCCTATTCCTTTAATCCCTTCCTATTCATTCTGTCCTTCCACACTATAACTGTCTTCACTTACAGGATGCCTATTCCTTTAATCCCTTCCTATTCATTCTGTCCTTCCACACTAAAACTGTCTTCACTTACAGGATGCCTATTCCTTTAATCCCTTCCTGTTCATTCTGTCCTTCCACACTAAAACTGTCTTCACTTACAGGATGCCCATTCCTTTAATCCCTTCCTGTTCATTCTGTCCTTCCACACTAAAACTGTCTTCACTTACAGGATGCCCATTCCTTTAATCCCTTCCTGTTCATTCTGTCCTTCCACACTAAAACTGTCTTCACTTACAGGATGCCTATTCCTTTAATCCCTTCCTATTCATTCTGTCCTTCCACACTAAAACTGTCTTCACTTACAGGATGCCTATTCCTTTAATCCCTTCCTGTTCATTCTGTCCTTCCACACTAAAACTGTCTTCACTTACAGGATGCCTATTCCTTTAATCCCTTCCTGTTCATTCTGTCCTTCCACACTAAAACTGTCTTCACTTACAGGATGCCTATTCCTTTAATCCCTTCCTGTTCATTCTGTCCTTCCACACTAAAACTGTCTTCACTTACAGGATGCCTATTCCTTTAATCCCTTCCTGTTCATTCTGTCCTTCCACACTAAAACTGTCTTCACTTACAGGATGCCTATTCCTTTAATCCCTTCCTGTTCATTCTGTCCTTCCACACTAAAACTGTCTTCACTTACAGGATGCCTATTCCTTTAATCCCTTCCTGTTCATTCTGTCCTTCCACACTAAAACTGTCTTCACTTACAGGATGCCTATTCCTTTAATCCCTTCCTGTTCATTCTGTCCTTCCACACTAAAACTGTCTTCACTTACAGGATGCCTATTCCTTTAATCCCTTCCTGTTCATTCTGTCCTTCCACACTAAAACTGTCTTCACTTACAGGATGCCTATTCCTTTAATCCCTTCCTATTCATTCTGTCCTTCCACACTAAAACTGTCTTCACTTACAGGATGCCTATTCCTTTAATCCCTTCCTGTTCAGTCTGTCCTTCCACACTAAAACTGTCTTCACTTACAGGATGCCTATTCCTTTAATCCCTTCCTGTTCATTCTGTCCTTCCACACTAAAACTGTCTTCACTTACAGGATGCCTATTCCTTTAATCCCTTCCTGTTCATTCTGTCCTTCCACACTAAAACTGTCTTCACTTACAGGATGCCTATTCCTTTAATCCCTTCCTGTTCATTCTGTCCTTCCACACTAAAACTGTCTTCACTTACAGGATGCCTTTTCCTTTGATCCCTTCCTATTCATTCTGTCCTTCCACACTAAAACTGTCTTCACTTACAGGATGCCTATTCCTTTGATCCCTTCCTATTCATTCTGTCCTTCCACACTAAAACTGTCTTCACTTACAGGATGCCTATTCCTTTAATCCCTTCCTGTTCATTCTGTCCTTCCACACTAAAACTGTCTTCACTTACAGGATGCCTATTCCTTTAATCCCTTCCTATTCATTCTGTCCTTCCACACTAAAACTGTCTTCACTTACAGGATGCCTATTCCTTTAATCCCTTCCTGTTCATTCTGTCCTTCCACACTAAAACTGTCTTCACTTACAGGATGCCTATTCCTTTAATCCCTTCCTGTTCATTCTGTCCTTCCACACTAAAACTGTCTTCACTTACAGGATGCCTATTCCTTTAATCCCTTCCTGTTCATTCTGTCCTTCCACACTAAAACTGTCTTCACTTACAGGATGCCTATTCCTTTAATCCCTTCCTGTTCATTCTGTCCTTCCACACTAAAACTGTCTTCACTTACAGGATGCCTATTCCTTTAATCCCTTCCTGTTCATTCTGTCCTTCCACACTAAAACTGTCTTCACTTACAGGATGCCTATTCCTTTAATCCCTTCCTGTTCATTCTGTCCTTCCACACTAAAACTGTCTTCACTTACAGGATGCCTATTCCTTTAATCCCTTCCTGTTCATTCTGTCCTTCCACACTAAAACTGTCTTCACTTACAGGATGCCTATTCCTTTAATCCCTTCCTGTTCATTCTGTCCTTCCACACTAAAACTGTCTTCACTTACAGGATGCCTATTCCTTTAATCCCTTCCTGTTCATTCTGTCCTTCCACACTAAAACTGTCTTCACTTACAGGATGCCTATTCCTTTAATCCCTTCCTGTTCATTCTGTCCTTCCACACTAAAACTGTCTTCACTTACAGGATGCCTATTCCTTTAATCCCTTCCTGTTCATTCTGTCCTTCCACACTAAAACTGTCTTCACTTACAGGATGCCTATTCCTTTAATCCCTTCCTATTCATTCTGTCCTTCCACACTAAAACTGTCTTCACTTACAGGATGCCTATTCCTTTAATCCCTTCCTGTTCAGTCTGTCCTTCCACACTAAAACTGTCTTCACTTACAGGATGCCTATTCCTTTAATCCCTTCCTGTTCATTCTGTCCTTCCACACTAAAACTGTCTTCACTTACAGGATGCCTATTCCTTTAATCCCTTCCTGTTCATTCTGTCCTTCCACACTAAAACTGTCTTCACTTACAGGATGCCTATTCCTTTAATCCCTTCCTGTTCATTCTGTCCTTCCACACTAAAACTGTCTTCACTTACAGGATGCCTTTTCCTTTGATCCCTTCCTATTCATTCTGTCCTTCCACACTAAAACTGTCTTCACTTACAGGATGCCTATTCCTTTGATCCCTTCCTATTCATTCTGTCCTTCCACACTAAAACTGTCTTCACTTACAGGATGCCTATTCCTTTAATCCCTTCCTGTTCATTCTGTCCTTCCACACTAAAACTGTCTTCACTTACAGGATGCCTATTCCTTTAATCCCTTCCTATTCATTCTGTCCTTCCACACTAAAACTGTCTTCACTTACAGGATGCCTATTCCTTTAATCCCTTCCTGTTCATTCTGTCCTTCCACACTAAAACTGTCTTCACTTACAGGATGCCTATTCCTTTAATCCCTTCCTGTTCATTCTGTCCTTCCACACTAAAACTGTCTTCACTTACAGGATGCCTATTCCTTTAATCCCTTCCTGTTCATTCTGTCCTTCCACACTAAAACTGTCTTCACTTACAGGATGCCTATTCCTTTAATCCCTTCCTATTCATTCTGTCCTTCCACACTAAAACTGTCTTCACTTACAGGATGCCTATTCCTTTAATCCCTTCCTATTCATTCTGTCCTTCCACACTAAAACTGTCTTCACTTACAGGATGCCTATTCCTTTAATCCCTTCCTGTTCATTCTGTCCTTCCACACTAAAACTGTCTTCACTTACAGGATGCCTATTCCTTTAATCCCTTCCTATTCATTCTGTCCTTCCACACTAAAACTGTCTTCACTTACAGGATGCCTATTCCTTTAATCCCTTCCTGTTCATTCTGGCCTTCCACACTAAAACTGTCTTCACTTACAGGATGCCTATTCCTTTAATCCCTTCCTGTTCATTCTGTCCTTCCACACTAAAACTGTCTTCACTTACAGGATGCCTATTCCTTTAATCCCTTCCTATTCATTCTGTCCTTCCACACTAAAACTGTCTTCACTTACAGGATGCCTATTCCTTTAATCCCTTCCTATTCATTCTGTCCTTCCACACTAAAACTCTCTTCACTTACAGGATGCCTATTCCTTTAATCCCTTCCTGTTCATTCTGTCCTTCCACACTAAAACTGTCTTCACTTACAGGATGCCTATTCCTTTAATCCCTTCCTGTTCATTCTGTCCTTCCACACTAAAACTGTCTTCACTTACAGGATGCCTATTCCTTTAATCCCTTCCTGTTCATTCTGTCCTTCCACACTAAAACTGTCTTCACTTACAGGATGCCTATTCCTTTAATCCCTTCCTATTCCTTCTGTCCTTCCACACTAAAACTGTCTTCACTTACAGGATGCCCATTCCTTTAATCCCTTCCTGTTCATTCTGTCCTTCCACACTAAAACTGTCTTCACTTACAGGATGCCTATTCCTTTAATCCCTTCCTATTCATTCTGTCCTTCCACACTAAAACTGTCTTCACTTACAGGATGCCTATTCCTTTAATCCCTTCCTGTTCATTCTGTCCTTCCACACTAAAACTGTCTTCACTTACAGGATGCCTATTCCTTTAATCCCTTCCTGTTCATTCTGTCCTTCCACACTAAAACTGTCTTCACTTACAGGATGCCTATTCCTTTAATCCCTTCCTGTTCATTCTGTCCTTCCACACTAAAACTGTCTTCACTTACAGGATGCCTATTCCTTTAATCCCTTCCTGTTCATTCTGTCCTTCCACACTAAAACTGTCTTCACTTACAGGATGCCTATTCCTTTAATCCCTTCCTGTTCATTCTGTCCTTCCACACTAAAACTGTCTTCACTTACAGGATGCCTATTCCTTTAATCCCTTCCTGTTCATTCTGTCCTTCCACACTAAAACTGTCTTCACTTACAGGATGCCTATTCCTTTAATCCCTTCCTGTTCATTCTGTCCTTCCACACTAAAACTGTCTTCACTTACAGGATGCCTATTCCTTTAATCCCTTCCTGTTCATTCTGTCCTTCCACACTAAAACTGTCTTCACTTACAGGATGCCTATTCCTTTAATCCCTTCCTGTTCATTCTGTCCTTCCACACTAAAACTGTCTTCACTTACAGGATGCCTATTCCTTTAATCCCTTCCTATTCATTCTGTCCTTCCACACTAAAACTGTCTTCACTTACAGGATGCCTATTCCTTTAATCCCTTCCTGTTCAGTCTGTCCTTCCACACTAAAACTGTCTTCACTTACAGGATGCCTATTCCTTTAATCCCTTCCTGTTCATTCTGTCCTTCCACACTAAAACTGTCTTCACTTACAGGATGCCTATTCCTTTAATCCCTTCCTGTTCATTCTGTCCTTCCACACTAAAACTGTCTTCACTTACAGGATGCCTATTCCTTTAATCCCTTCCTGTTCATTCTGTCCTTCCACACTAAAACTGTCTTCACTTACAGGATGCCTTTTCCTTTAATCCCTTCCTGTTCATTCTGTCCTTCCACACTAAAACTGTCTTCACTTACAGGATGCCTATTCCTTTGATCCCTTCCTATTCATTCTGTCCTTCCACACTAAAACTGTCTTCACTTACAGGATGCCTATTCCTTTAATCCCTTCCTGTTCATTCTGTCCTTCCACACTAAAACTGTCTTCACTTACAGGATGCCTATTCCTTTAATCCCTTCCTATTCATTCTGTCCTTCCACACTAAAACTGTCTTCACTTACAGGATGCCTATTCCTTTAATCCCTTCCTGTTCATTCTGTCCTTCCACACTAAAACTGTCTTCACTTACAGGATGCCTATTCCTTTAATCCCTTCCTGTTCATTCTGTCCTTCCACACTAAAACTGTCTTCACTTACAGGATGCCTATTCCTTTAATCCCTTCCTGTTCATTCTGTCCTTCCACACTAAAACTGTCTTCACTTACAGGATGCCTATTCCTTTAATCCCTTCCTATTCATTCTGTCCTTCCACACTAAAACTGTCTTCACTTACTGGATGCCTATTCCTTTAATCCCTTCCTGTTCATTCTGTCCTTCCACACTAAAACTGTCTTCACTTACAGGATGCCTATTCCTTTAATCCCTTCCTATTCATTCTGTCCTTCCACACTAAAACTGTCTTCACTTACAGGATGCCTATTCCTTTAATCCCTTCCTGTTCATTCTGGCCTTCCACACTAAAACTGTCTTCACTTACAGGATAATAAAATGTGAGGCTGGATGAACACAGCAGGCCAAGCAGCATCTCAGGAGCACAAAAGCTGACGTTTCGGGCCTAGACCCTTCATCAGAGAGGGGGATGGGGGGAGGGAACTGGAATAAATAGGGAGAGAGGGGGAGGCGGTCCGAAGATGGAGAGTAAAGAAGATAGGTGGAGAGGGTGTAGGTGGGGAGGTAGGGAGGGGATAGGTCAGTCCAGGGAAGACGGACAGGTCAAGGAGGTGGGATGAGGTTAGTAGGTAGCTGGGGGTGCGGCTTGGGGTGGGAGGAAGGGATGGGTGAGAGGAAGAACCGGTTAGGGAGGCAGAGACAGGTTGGACTGGTTTTGGGATGCAGTGGGTAGAGGGGAAGAGCTGGGCTGGTTGTGTGGTGCAGTGGGGGGAGGGGATGAACTGGGCTGGTTGAGGGATGCAGTGGGGGAAGGGGAGATTTTGAAACTGGTGAAGTCCACATTGATACCATATGGCTCTGATACTATTTTAACTTCACTTACAGGATGCCTATTCCTTTAATCCCTTCCTGTTCATTCTGTCCTTCCACACTAAAACTGTCTTCACTTACAGGATGCCTATTCCTTTAATCCCTTCCTATTCATTCTGTCCTTCCACACTAAAACTGTCTTCACTTACAGGATGCCTATTCCTTTAATCCCTTCCTATTCATTCTGTCCTTCCACACTAAAACTCTCTTCACTTACAGGATGCCTATTCCTTTAATCCCTTCCTGTTCATTCTGTCCTTCCACACTAAAACTGTCTTCACTTACAGGATGCCTATTCCTTTAATCCCTTCCTGTTCATTCTGTCCTTCCACACTAAAACTGTCTTCACTTACAGGATGCCTATTCCTTTAATCCCTTCCTGTTCATTCTGTCCTTCCACACTAAAACTGTCTTCACTTACAGGATGCCTATTCCTTTAATCCCTTCCTATTCATTCTGTCCTTCCACACTAAAACTGTCTTCACTTACAGGATGCCTATTCCTTTAATCCCTTCCTGTTCATTCTGGCCTTCCACACTAAAACTGTCTTCACTTACAGGATGCCTATTCCTTTAATCCCTTCCTGTTCATTCTGTCCTTCCACACTAAAACTGTCTTCACTTACAGGATGCCTATTCCTTTAATCCCTTCCTATTCATTCTGTCCTTCCACACTAAAACTGTCTTCACTTACAGGATGCCTATTCCTTTAATCCCTTCCTATTCATTCTGTCCTTCCACACTAAAACTCTCTTCACTTACAGGATGCCTATTCCTTTAATCCCTTCCTGTTCATTCTGTCCTTCCACACTAAAACTGTCTTCACTTACAGGATGCCTATTCCTTTAATCCCTTCCTGTTCATTCTGTCCTTCCACACTAAAACTGTCTTCACTTACAGGATGCCTATTCCTTTAATCCCTTCCTATTCATTCTGTCCTTCCACACTAAAACTGCCTTCACTTACAGGATGCCTATTCCTTTAATCCCTTCCTATTCATTCTGTCCTTCCACACTAAAACTGTCTTCACTTACAGGATGCCTATTCCTTTAATCCCTTCCTATTCATTCTGTCCTTCCACACTAAAACTGTCTTCACTTACAGGATGCCTATTCCTCTAATCCCTTCCTATTCATTCTGTCCTTCCACACTAAAACTGTCTTCACTTACAGGATGCCTATTCCTTTAATCCCTTCCTATTCATTCTGTCCTTCCACACTAAAACTGTCTTCACTTACAGGATGCCTATTCCTTTAATCCCTTCCTAATCATTCTGTCCTTCCACACTAAAACTGTCTTCACTTACAGGATGCCTATTCCTTTAATCCCTTCCTATTCATTCTGTCCTTCCACGCTAAAACTGTCTTCACTTACAGGATGCCTATTCCTTTAATCCCTTCCTATTCATTCTGTCCTTCCACGCTAAAACTGTCTTCACTTACAGGATGCCTATTCCTTTAATCCCTTCCTATTCATTCTGTCCTTCCACGCTAAAACTGTCTTCACTTACAGGATGCCTATTCCTTTAATCCCTTCCTGTTCATTCTGTCCTTCCACACTAAAACTGTCTTCACTTACAGGATGCCTATTCCTTTAATCCCCTCCTGTTCATTCTGTCCTTCCACACTAAAACTGTCTTCACTTACAGGATGCCTATTCCTTTAATCCCTTCCTATTCATTCTGTCCTTCCACACTAAAACTGTCTTCACTTACAGGATGCCTATTCCTTTAATCCCTTCCTATTCATTCTGTCCTTCCACACTAAAACTGTCTTCACTTACAGGATGCCTATTCCTTTAATCCCTTCCAGTTCATTCTGTCCTTCCACACTAAAACTGTCTTCACTTACAGGATGCCTATTCCTTTAATCCCTTCCTGTTCATTCTGTCCTTCCACACTAAAACTGTCTTCACTTACAGGATGCCTATTCCTTTAATCCCTTCCTGTTCATTCTGTCCTTCCACACTAAAACTGTCTTCACTTACAGGATGCCTATTCCTTTAATCCCTTCCTGTTCATTCTGTCCTTCCACACTAAAACTGTCTTCACTTACAGGATGCCTATTCCTTTAATCCCTTCCTGTTCATTCTGTCCTTCCACACTAAAACTGTCTTCACTTACAGGATGCCTATTCCTTTAATCCCTTCCTGTTCATTCTGTCCTTCCACACTAAAACTGTCTTCACTTACAGGATGCCTATTCCTTTAATCCCTTCCTATTCATTCTGTCCTTCCACACTAAAACTGTCTTCACTTACAGGATGCCTATTCCTTTAATCCCTTCCTGTTCATTCTGTCCTTCCACACTAAAACTGTCTTCACTTACAGGATGCCTATTCCTTTAATCCCTTCCTATTCATTCTGTCCTTCCACACTAAAACTGTCTTCACTTACAGGATGCCTATTCCTTTAATCCCTTCCTGTTCATTCTGTCCTTCCACACTAAAACTGTCTTCACTTACAGGATGCCTATTCCTTTAATCCCTTCCTATTCATTCTGTCCTTCCACACTAAAACTGTCTTCACTTACAGGATGCCTATTCCTTTAATCCCTTCCTGTTCATTCTGTCCTTCCACACTAAAACTGTCTTCACTTACAGGATGCCTATTCCTTTAATCCCTTCCTGTTCATTCTGTCCTTCCACACTTAAACTGTCGTCACTTACAGGATGCCTATTCCTTTAATCCCTTCCTGTTCATTCTGTCCTTCCACACTAAAACTGTCTTCACTTACAGGATGCCTATTCCTTTAATCCCTTCCTGTTCATTCTGTCCTTCCACACTAAAACTGGCTTCACTTACAGGATGCCTATTCCTTTAATCCCTTCCTGTTCATTCTGTCCTTCCACACTAAAACTGGCTTCACTTACAGGATGCCTATTCCTTTAATCCCTTCCTGTTCATTCTGTCCTCCCACACTAAAACTGTCTTCACTTACAGGATGCCTATTCCTTTAATCCCTTCCTATTCATTCTGTCCTTCCACACTAAAACTGTCTTCACTTACTGGATGCCTATTCCTTTAATCCCTTCCTGTTCATTCTGTCCTTCCACACTAAAACTGTCTTCACTTACAGGATGCCTATTCCTTTAATCCCTTCCTATTCATTCTGTCCTTCCACACTAAAACTGTCTTCACTTACAGGATGCCTATTCCTTTAATCCCTTCCTGTTCATTCTGTCCTTCCACACTAAAACTGTCTTCACTTACAGGAGAATAAAATGTGAGGCTGGATGAACACAGCAGGCCAAGCAGCATCTCAGGAGCACAAAAGCTGACGTTTCGGGCCTAGACCCTTCATCAGAGAGGGGGATGGGGGGAGGGAACTGGAATAAATAGGGAGAGAGGGGGAGGCGGACCGAAGATGGAGAGTAAAGAAGATAGGTGGAGAGGGTGTAGGTGGGGAGGTAGGGAGGGGATAGGTCAGTCCAGGGAAGACGGACAGGTCAAGGAGGTGGGATGAGGTTAGTAGGTAGCTGGGGGTGCGGCTTGGGGTGGGAGGAAGGGATGGGTGAGAGGAAGAACCGGTTAGGGAGGCAGAGACAGGTTGGACTGGTTTTGGGATGCAGTGGGTAGAGGGGAAGAGCTGGGCTGGTTGTGTGGTGCAGTGGGGGGAGGGGATGAACTGGGCTGGTTGAGGGATGCAGTGGGGGAAGGGGAGATTTTGAAACTGGTGAAGTCCACATTGATACCATATGGCTCTGATACTATTTTAACTTCACTTACAGGATGCCTATTCCTTTAATCCCTTCCTGTTCATTCTGTCCTTCCACACTAAAACTGTCTTCACTTACAGGATGCCTATTCCTTTAATCCCTTCCTATTCATTCTGTCCTTCCACACTAAAACTGTCTTCACTTACAGGATGCCTATTCCTTTAATCCCTTCCTATTCATTCTGTCCTTCCACACTAAAACTCTCTTCACTTACAGGATGCCTATTCCTTTAATCCCTTCCTGTTCATTCTGTCCTTCCACACTAAAACTGTCTTCACTTACAGGATGCCTATTCCTTTAATCCCTTCCTGTTCATTCTGTCCTTCCACACTAAAACTGTCTTCACTTACAGGATGCCTATTCCTTTAATCCCTTCCTATTCATTCTGTCCTTCCACACTAAAACTGTCTTCACTTACAGGATGCCTATTCCTTTAATCCCTTCCTGTTCATTCTGGCCTTCCACACTAAAACTGTCTTCACTTACAGGATGCCTATTCCTTTAATCCCTTCCTGTTCATTCTGTCCTTCCACACTAAAACTGTCTTCACTTACAGGATGCCTATTCCTTTAATCCCTTCCTATTCATTCTGTCCTTCCACACTAAAACTGTCTTCACTTACAGGATGCCTATTCCTTTAATCCCTTCCTGTTCATTCTGTCCTTCCACACTAAAACTGTCTTCACTTACAGGATGCCTATTCCTTTAATCCCTTCCTATTCATTCTGTCCTTCCACACTAAAACTGTCTTCACTTACAGGATGCCTATTCCTTTAATCCCTTCCTGTTCATTCTGGCCTTCCACACTAAAACTGTCTTCACTTACAGGATAATAAAATGTGAGGCTGGATGAACACAGCAGGCCAAGCAGCATCTCAGGAGCACAAAAGCTGACGTTTCGGGCCTAGACCCTTCATCAGAGAGGGGGATGGGGGGAGGGAACTGGAATAAATAGGGAGAGAGGGGGAGGCGGACCGAAGATGGAGAGTAAAGAAGATAGGTGGAGAGGGTGTAGGTGGGGAGGTAGGGAGGGGATAGGTCAGTCCAGGGAAGACGGACAGGTCAAGGAGGTGGGATGAGGTTAGTAGGTAGCTGGGGGTGCGGCTTGGGGTGGGAGGAAGGGATGGGTGAGAGGAAGAACCGGTTAGGGAGGCAGAGACAGGTTGGACTGGTTTTGGGATGCAGTGGGTAGAGGGGAAGAGCTGGGCTGGTTGTGTGGTGCAGTGGGGGGAGGGGATGAACTGGGCTGGTTGAGGGATGCAGTGGGGGAAGGGAAGATTTTGAAACTGGTGAAGTCCACATTGATACCATATGGCTCTGATACTATTTTAACTTCACTTACAGGATGCCTATTCCTTTAATCCCTTCCTGTTCATTCTGTCCTTCCACACTAAAACTGTCTTCACTTACAGGATGCCTATTCCTTTAATCCCTTCCTATTCATTCTGTCCTTCCACACTAAAACTGTCTTCACTTACAGGATGCCTATTCCTTTAATCCCTTCCTATTCATTCTGTCCTTCCACACTAAAACTCTCTTCACTTACAGGATGCCTATTCCTTTAATCCCTTCCTGTTCATTCTGTCCTTCCACACTAAAACTGTCTTCACTTACAGGATGCCTATTCCTTTAATCCCTTCCTGTTCATTCTGGCCTTCCACACTAAAACTGTCTTCACTTACAGGATGCCTATTCCTTTAATCCCTTCCTGTTCATTCTGTCCTTCCACACTAAAACTGTCTTCACTTACAGGATGCCTATTCCTTTAATCCCTTCCTATTCATTCTGTCCTTCCACACTAAAACTGTCTTCACTTACAGGATGCCTATTCCTTTAATCCCTTCCTGTTCATTCTGTCCTTCCACACTAAAACTGTCTTCACTTACAGGATGCCTATTCCTTTAATCCCTTCCTGTTCATTCTGTCCTTCCACACTAAAACTGTCTTCACTTACAGGATGCCTATTCCTTTAATCCCTTCCTGTTCATTCTGTCCTTCCACACTAAAACTGTCTTCACTTACAGGATGCCTATTCCTTTAATCCCTTCCTGTTCATTCTGTCCTTCCACACTAAAACTGTCTTCACTTACAGGATGCCTATTCCTTTAATCCCTTCCTGTTCATTCTGTCCTTCCACACTAAAACTGTCTTCACTTACAGGATGCCTATTCCTTTAATCCCTTCCTGTTCATTCTGTCCTTCCACACTAAAACTGTCTTCACTTACAGGATGCCTATTCCATTAATCCCTTCCTGTTCATTCTGTCCTTCCACACTAAAACTGTCTTCACTTACAGGATGCCTATTCCTTTAATCCCTTCCTGTTCATTCTGTCCTTCCACACTAAAACTGTCTTCACTTACAGGATGCCTATTCCTTTAATCCCTTCCTGTTCATTCTGTCCTTCCACACTAAAACTGTCTTCACTTACAGGATGCCTATTCCTTTAATCCCTTCCTATTCATTCTGTCCTTCCACACTAAAACTGTCTTCACTTACAGGATGCCTATTCCTTTAATCCCTTCCTGTTCAGTCTGTCCTTCCACACTAAAACTGTCTTCACTTACAGGATGCCTATTCCTTTAATCCCTTCCTGTTCATTCTGTCCTTCCACACTAAAACTGTCTTCACTTACAGGATGCCTATTCCTTTAATCCCTTCCTGTTCATTCTGTCCTTCCACACTAAAACTGTCTTCACTTACAGGATGCCTATTCCTTTAATCCCTTCCTGTTCATTCTGTCCTTCCACACTAAAACTGTCTTCACTTACAGGATGCCTTTTCCTTTAATCCCTTCCTATTCATTCTGTCCTTCCACACTAAAACTGTCTTCACTTACAGGATGCCTATTCCTTTGATCCCTTCCTATTCATTCTGTCCTTCCACACTAAAACTGTCTTCACTTACAGGATGCCTATTCCTTTAATCCCTTCCTGTTCATTCTGTCCTTCCACACTAAAACTGTCTTCACTTACAGGATGCCTATTCCTTTAATCCCTTCCTATTCATTCTGTCCTTCCACGCTAAAACTGTCTTCACTTACAGGATGCCTATTCCTTTAATCCCTTCCTGTTCATTCTGTCCTTCCACACTAAAACTGTCTTCACTTACAGGATGCCTATTCCTTTAATCCCCTCCTGTTCATTCTGTCCTTCCACACTAAAACTGTCTTCACTTACAGGATGCCTATTCCTTTAATCCCTTCCTATTCATTCTGTCCTTCCACACTAAAACTGTCTTCACTTACAGGATGCCTATTCCTTTAATCCCTTCCTATTCATTCTGTCCTTCCACACTAAAACTGTCTTCACTTACAGGATGCCTATTCCTTTAATCCCTTCCAGTTCATTCTGTCCTTCCACACTAAAACTGTCTTCACTTACAGGATGCCTATTCCTTTCATCCCTTCCTGTTCATTCTGTCCTTCCACACTAAAACTGTCTTCACTTACAGGATGCCTATTCCTTTAATCCCTTCCTGTTCATTCTGTCCTTCCACACTAAAACTGTCTTCACTTACAGGATGCCTATTCCTTTAATCCCTTCCTGTTCATTCTGTCCTTCCACACTAAAACTGTCTTCACTTACAGGATGCCTATTCCTTTAATCCCTTCCTGTTCATTCTGTCCTTCCACACTAAAACTGTCTTCACTTACAGGATGCCTATTCCTTTAATCCCTTCCTGTTCATTCTGTCCTTCCACACTAAAACTGTCTTCACTTACAGGATGCCTATTCCTTTAATCCCTTCCTATTCATTCTGTCCTTCCACACTAAAACTGTCTTCACTTACAGGATGCCTATTCCTTTAATCCCTTCCTGTTCATTCTGTCCTTCCACACTAAAACTGTCTTCACTTACAGGATGCCTATTCCTTTAATCCCTTCCTATTCATTCTGTCCTTCCACACTAAAACTGTCTTCACTTACAGGATGCCTATTCCTTTAATCCCTTCCTGTTCATTCTGTCCTTCCACACTAAAACTGTCTTCACTTACAGGATTCCTATTCCTTTAATCCCTTCCTATTCATTCTGTCCTTCCACACTAAAACTGTCTTCACTTACAGGATGCCTATTCCTTTAATCCCTTCCTGTTCATTCTGTCCTTCCACACTAAAACTGTCTTCACTTACAGGATGCCTATTCCTTTAATCCCTTCCTGTTCATTCTGTCCTTCCACACTTAAACTGTCTTCACTTACAGGATGCCTATTCCTTTAATCCCTTCCTGTTCATTCTGTCCTTCCACACTAAAACTGTCTTCACTTACAGGATGCCTATTCCTTTAATCCCTTCCTGTTCATTCTGTCCTTCCACACTAAAACTGGCTTCACTTACAGGATGCCTATTCCTTTAATCCCTTCCTGTTCATTCTGTCCTCCCACACTAAAACTGTCTTCACTTACAGGATGCCTATTCCTTTAATCCCTTCCTATTCATTCTGTCCTTCCACACTAAAACTGTCTTCACTTACAGGATGCCTGTCCCTCTAATCCCTTCCTATTCATTCTGTCCTTCCACACAAAAACTGTCTTCACTTACAGGATGCCTATTCCTTTAATCCCTTCCTATTCATTCTGTCCTTCCACACTAAAACTGTCTTCACTTACAGGATGCCTATTCCTTTAATCCCTTCCTATTCATTCTGTCCTTCCACACTAAAACTGTCTTCACTTACAGGATGCCTATTCCTTTAATCCCTTCCTGTTCATTCTGTCCTTCCACACTAAAACTGTCTTCACTTACAGGATGCCTATTCCTTTAATCCCTTCCTGTTCATTCTGTCCTTCCACACTAAAACTGTCTTCACTTACAGGATGCCTATTCCTTTAATCCCTTCCTATTCATTCTGTCCTTCCACACTAAAACTGTCTTCACTTACAGGATGCCTATTCCTTTAATCCCTTCCTATTCATTCTGTCCTTCCACACTAAAACTGTCTTCACTTACAGGATGCCTATTCCTTTAATCCCTTCCTGTTCATTCTGTCCTTCCACACTAAAACTGTCTTCACTTACAGGATGCCTATTCCTTTAATCCCTTCCTGTTCATTCTGTCCTTCCACACTAAAACTGTCTTCACTTACAGGATGCCTATTCCTTTAATCCCTTCCTGTTCATTCTGTCCTTCCACACTATAACTGTCTTCACTTACAGGATGCCTATTCCTTTAATCCCTTCCTGTTCATTCTGTCCTTCCACACTAAAACGTTCTTCACTTACAGGATGCCTATTCCTTTAATCCCTTCCTGTTCATTCTGTCCTTCCACACTAAAACTGTCTTCACTTACAGGATGCCTATTCCTTTAATCCCTTCCTGTTCATTCTGTCCTTCCACACTAAAACTGTCTTCACTTACAGGATGCCTATTCCTTTAATCCCTTCCTGTTCATTCTGTCCTTCCACACTAAAACTGTCTTCACTTTCAGGATGCCTTTAATCCCTTCCTGTTCATTCTGTCCTTCCACACTAAAACTGTCTTCACTTACAGGATGCCTATTCATTTAATCCCTTCCTATTCATTCTGTCCTTCCACACTAAAACTGTCTTCACTTACAGGATGCCTATTCCTTTAATCCCTTCCTGTTCATTCTGTCCTTCCACACTAAAACTGTCTTCACTTACAGGATGCCTATTCCTTTAATCCCTTCCTGTTCATTCTGTCCTTCCACACTAAAACTGTCTTCACTTACTGGATGCCTATTCCTTTAATCCCTTCCTGTTCATTCTGTCCTTCCACACTAAAACTGTCTTCACTTACAGGATGCCTATTCCTTTAATCCCTTCCTGTTCATTCTGTCCTTCCACACTAAAACTGTCTTCACTTACAGGATGCGTTTTCCTTTAATCCCTTCCTATTCATTCTGTCCTTCCACACTAAAACTGTCTTCACTTACAGGATGCCTATTCCTTTGATCCCTTCCTATTCATTCTGTCCTTCCACACTAAAACTGTCTTCACTTACAGGATGCCTATTCCTTTAATCCCTTCCTGTTCATTCTGTCCTTCCACACTAAAACTGTCTTCACTTACAGGATGCCTATTCCTTTAATCCCTTCCTATTCATTCTGTCCTTCCACACTAAAACTGTCTTCACTTAAAGGATGCCTATTCCTTTAATCCCTTCCTGTTCATTCTGTCCTTCCACACTAAAACTGTCTTCACTTACAGGATGCCTATACCTTTAATCCCTTCCTGTTCATTCTGTCCTTCCACACTAAAACTGTCTTCACTTACAGGATGCCTATTCCTTTAATCCCTTCCTGTTCATTCTGTCCTTCCACACTAAAACTGTCTTCACTTACAGGATGCCTATTCCTTTAATCCCTTCCTATTCATTCTGTCCTTCCACACTAAAACTGTCTTCACTTACAGGATGCCTATTCCTTTAATCCCTTCCTATTCATTCTGTCCTTCCACACTAAAACTGTCTTCACTTTCAGGATGCCTATTCCTTTAATCCCTTCCTGTTCATTCTGTCCTTCCACACTAAAACTGTCTTCACTTACAGGATGCCTATTCCTTTAATCCCTTCCTATTCATTCTGTCCTTCCACACTAAAACTGTCTTCACTTACAGGATGCCTATTCCTTTAATCCCTTCCTGTTCATTCTGGCCTTCCACACTAAAACTGTCTTCACTTACAGGATGCCTATTCCTTTAATCCCTTCCTGTTCATTCTGTCCTTCCACACTAAAACTGTCTTCACTTACAGGATGCCTATTCCTTTAATCCCTTCCTATTCATTCTGTCCTTCCACACTAAAACTGTCTTCACTTACAGGATGCCTATTCCTTTAATCCCTTCCTATTCATTCTGTCCTTCCACACTAAAACTCTCTTCACTTACAGGATGCCTATTCCTTTAATCCCTTCCTGTTCATTCTGTCCTTCCACACTAAAACTGTCTTCACTTACAGGATGCCTATTCCTTTAATCCCTTCCTGTTCATTCTGTCCTTCCACACTAAAACTGTCTTCACTTGCAGGATGCCTATTCCTTTAATCCCTTCCTGTTTATTCTGTCCTTCCACACTAAAACTGCCTTCACTTACAGGATGCCTATTCTTTTAATCCCTTCCTATTCATTCTGTCCTTCCACACTAAAACTGTCTTCACTTACAGGATGCCTATTCCTTTAATCCCTTCCTATTCATTCTGTCCTTCCACACTAAAACTGTCTTCACTTACAGGATGCCTATTCCTCTAATCCCTTCCTATTCATTCTGTCCTTCCACACTAAAACTGTCTTCACTTACAGGATGCCTATTCCTTTAATCCCTTCCTATTCATTCTGTCCTTCCACACTAAAACTGTCTTCACTTACAGGATGCCTATTCCTTTAATCCCTTCCTAATCATTCTGTCCTTCCACACTAAAACTGTCTTCACTTACAGGATGCCTATTCCTTTAATCCCTTCCTATTCATTCTGTCCTTCCACACTAAAACTCTCTTCACTTACAGGATGCCTATTCCTTTAATCCCTTCCTATTCATTCTGTCCTTCCACACTAAAACTGTCTTCACTTACAGGATGCCTATTCCTTTAATCCCTTCCTATTCATTCTGTCCTTCCACACTAAAACTGTCTTCACTTACAGGATGCCTATTCCTTTAATCCCTTCCTCTTCATTCTGTCCTTCCACACTAAAACTGTCTTCACTTACAGGATGCCTATTCCTTTAATCCCTTCCTGTTCATTCTGTCCTTCCACACTAAAACTGTCTTCACTTACAGGATGCCTATTCCTTTAATCCCTTCCTATTCATTCTGTCCTTCGACACTAAAACTGTCTTCACTTACAGGATGCCTATTCCTTTAATCCCTTCCTATTCATTCTGTCCTTCCACACTAAAACTGTCTTCACTTACAGGATGCCTATTCCTTTAATCCCTTCCTATTCATTCTGTCCTTCCACACTAAAACTGTCTTCACTTACAGGATGCCTATTCCTTTAATCCCTTCCTATTCATTCTGTCCTTCCACACTAAAACTGTCTTCACTTACAGGATGCCTATTCCTTTAATCCCTTCCTGTTCATTCTGTCCTTCCACACTAAAACTGTCTTCACTTACAGGATGCCTATTCCTTTAATCCCTTCCTATTCATTCTGTCCTTCCACACTAAAACTGTCTTCACTTACAGGATGCCTATTCCTTTAATCCCTTCCTATTCATTCTGTCCTTCCACACTAAAACTGTCTTCACTTACAGGATGCCTATTCCTTTAATCCCTTCCTATTCATTCTGTCCTTCCACACTAAAACTGTCTTCACTTACAGGATGCCTATTCCTTTAATCCCTTCCTATTCATTCTGTCCTTCCACACTAAAACTGTCTTCACTTACAGGATGCCTATTCCTTTAATCCCTTCCTATTCATTCTGTCCTTCCACACTAAAACTGTCTTCACTTACAGGATGCCTATTCCTTTAATCCCTTCCTATTCATTCTGTCCTTCCACACTAAAACTGTCTTCACTTACAGGATGCCTATTCCTTTAATCCCTTCCTGTTCATTCTGTCCTTCCACACTAAAACTGTCTTCACTTACAGGATGCCTATTCCTTTAATCCCTTCCTATTCATTCTGTCCTTCCACACTAAAACTGTCTTCACTTACAGGATGCCTATTCCTTTAATCCCTTCCTATTCATTCTGTCCTTCCACACTAAAACTGTCTTCACTTACAGGATGCCTATTCCTTTAATCCCTTCCTGTTCATTCTGTCCTTCCACACTAAAACTGTCTTCACTTACAGGATGCCTATTCCTTTAATCCCTTCCTATTCATTCTGTCCTTCCACACTAAAACTGTCTTCACTTACAGGATGCCTATTCCTTTAATCCCTTCCTGTTCATTCTGTCCTTCCACACTAAAACTGTCTTCACTTACAGGATGCCTATTCCTTTAATCCCTTCCTATTCATTCTCTCCTTCCACACTAAAACTGTCTTCACTTACAGGATGCCTATTCCTTTAATCCCTTCCTATTCATTCTGTCCTTCCACACTAAAACTGTCTTCACTTACAGGATGCCTATTCCTTTAATCCCTTCCTATTCATTCTGTCCTTCCACACTAAAACTGTCTTCACTTACAGGATGCCTATTCCTTTAATCCCTTCCTATTCATTCTGTCCTTCCACACTAAAACTGTCTTCACTTTCAGGATGCCTATTCCTTTAATCCCTTCCTGTTCATTCTGTCCTTCCACACTAAAACTGTCTTCACTTACAGGATGCCTATTCCTTTAATCCCTTCCTATTCATTCTGTCCTTCCACACTAAAACTGTCTTCACTTACAGGATGCCTATTCCTTTAATCCCTTCCTGTTCATTCTGGCCTTCCACACTAAAACTGTCTTCACTTACAGGATGCCTATTCCTTTAATCCCTTCCTGTTCATTCTGTCCTTCCACACTAAAACTGTCTTCACTTACAGGATGCCTATTCCTTTAATCCCTTCCTATTCATTCTGTCCTTCCACACTAAAACTGTCTTCACTTACAGGATGCCTATTCCTTTAATCCCTTCCTATTCATTCTGTCCTTCCACACTAAAACTCTCTTCACTTACAGGATGCCTATTCCTTTAATCCCTTCCTGTTCATTCTGTCCTTCCACACTAAAACTGTCTTCACTTACAGGATGCCTATTCCTTTAATCCCTTCCTGTTCATTCTGTCCTTCCACACTAAAACTGTCTTCACTTGCAGGATGCCTATTCCTTTAATCCCTTCCTGTTTATTCTGTCCTTCCACACTAAAACTGCCTTCACTTACAGGATGCCTATTCCTTTAATCCCTTCCTATTCATTCTGTCCTTCCACACTAAAACTGTCTTCACTTACAGGATGCCTATTCCTTTAATCCCTTCCTATTCATTCTGTCCTTCCACACTAAAACTGTCTTCACTTACAGGATGCCTATTCCTCTAATCCCTTCCTATTCATTCTGTCCTTCCACACTAAAACTGTCTTCACTTACAGGATGCCTATTCCTTTAATCCCTTCCTATTCATTCTGTCCTTCCACACTAAAACTGTCTTCACTTACAGGATGCCTATTCCTTTAATCCCTTCCTAATCATTCTGTCCTTCCACACTAAAACTGTCTTCACTTACAGGATGCCTATTCCTTTAATCCCTTCCTATTCATTCTGTCCTTCCACACTAAAACTCTCTTCACTTACAGGATGCCTATTCCTTTAATCCCTTCCTATTCATTCTGTCCTTCCACACTAAAACTGTCTTCACTTACAGGATGCCTATTCCTTTAATCCCTTCCTATTCATTCTGTCCTTCCACACTAAAACTGTCTTCACTTACAGGATGCCTATTCCTTTAATCCCTTCCTCTTCATTCTGTCCTTCCACACTAAAACTGTCTTCACTTACAGGATGCCTATTCCTTTAATCCCTTCCTGTTCATTCTGTCCTTCCACACTAAAACTGTCTTCACTTACAGGATGCCTATTCCTTTAATCCCTTCCTATTCATTCTGTCCTTCGACACTAAAACTGTCTTCACTTACAGGATGCCTATTCCTTTAATCCCTTCCTATTCATTCTGTCCTTCCACACTAAAACTGTCTTCACTTACAGGATGCCTATTCCTTTAATCCCTTCCTATTCATTCTGTCCTTCCACACTAAAACTGTCTTCACTTACAGGATGCCTATTCCTTTAATCCCTTCCTATTCATTCTGTCCTTCCACACTAAAACTGTCTTCACTTACAGGATGCCTATTCCTTTAATCCCTTCCTGTTCATTCTGTCCTTCCACACTAAAACTGTCTTCACTTACAGGATGCCTATTCCTTTAATCCCTTCCTATTCATTCTCTCCTTCCACACTAAAACTGTCTTCACTTACAGGATGCCTATTCCTTTAATCCCTTCCTATTCATTCTGTCCTTCCACACTAAAACTGTCTTCACTTACAGGATGCCTATTCCTTTAATCCCTTCCTATTCATTCTGTCCTTCCACACTAAAACTGTCTTCACTTACAGGATGCCTATTCCTTTAATCCCTTCCTATTCATTCTGTCCTTCCACACTAAAACTGTCTTCACTTACAGGATGCCTATTCCTTTAATCCCTTCCTGTTCATTCTGTCCTTCCACACTAAAACTGTCTTCACTTACAGGATGCCTATTCCTTTAATCCCTTCCTATTCATTCTGTCCTTCCACACTAAAACTGTCTTCACTTACAGGATGCCTATTCCTTTAATCCCTTCCTATTCATTCTGTCCTTCCACACTAAAACTGTCTTCACTTACAGGATGCCTATTCCTTTAATCCCTTCCTGTTCATTCTGTCCTTCCACACTAAAACTGTCTTCACTTACAGGATGCCTATTCCTTTAATCCCTTCCTATTCATTCTGTCCTTCCACACTAAAACTGTCTTCACTTACAGGATGCCTATTCCTTTAATCCCTTCCTGTTCATTCTGTCCTTCCACACTAAAACTGTCTTCACTTACAGGATGCCTATTCCTTTAATCCCTTCCTATTCATTCTCTCCTTCCACACTAAAACTGTCTTCACTTACAGGATGCCTATTCCTTTAATCCCTTCCTATTCATTCTGTCCTTCCACACTAAAACTGTCTTCACTTACAGGATGCCTATTCCTTTAATCCCTTCCTGTTCATTCTGTCCTTCCATACTAAAACTGTCTTCACTTACAGGATGCCTATTCCTTTAATCCCTTCCTATTCATTCTGTCCTTCCACACTAAAACTGTCTTCACTTACAGGATGCCTATTCCTTTAATCCCTTCCTATTCATTCTGTCCTTCCACACTAAAACTGTCTTCACTTACAGGATGCCTATTCCTTTAATCCCTTCCTGTTCATTCTGTCCTTCCACACTAAAACTGTCTTCACTTACAGGATGCCTATTCCTTTAATCCCTTCCTGTTCATTCTGTCCTTCCACACTAAAACTGTCTTCACTTACAGGATGCCTATTCCTTTAATCCCTTCCTGTTCATTCTGTCCTTCCACACTAAAACTGTCTTCACTTACAGGATGCCTATTCCTTTAATCCCTTCCTGTTCATTCTGTCCTTCCACACTAAAACTGTCTACACTTACAGGATGCCTATTCCTTTAATCCCTTCCTGTTCATTCTGTCCTTCCACACTAAAACTGTCTTCACTTACAGGATGCCTATTCCTTTAATCCCTTCCTATTCATGCTGTCCTTCCACATTAAAACTGTCTTCACTTACAGGATGCCTATTCCTTTAATCCCTTCCTGTTCATTCTGTCCTTCCACACTAAAACTCTCTTCACTTACAGGATGCCTATTCCTTTAATCCCTTCCTGTTCATTCTGTCCTTCCATACTAAAACTGTCTTCACTTACAGGATGCCTATTCCTTTAATCCCTTCCTATTCATTCTGTCCTTCCACACTAAAACTGTCTTCACTTACAGGATGCCTATTCCTTTAATCCCTTCCTATTCATTCTGTCCTTCCACACTAAAACTGTCTTCACTTACAGGATGCCTATTCCTTTAATCCCTTCCTGTTCATTCTGTCCTTCCACACTAAAACTGTCTTCACTTACAGGATGCCTATTCCTTTAATCCCTTCCTGTTCATTCTGTCCTTCCACACTAAAACTGTCTTCACTTACAGGATGCCTATTCCTTTAATCCCTTCCTGTTCATTCTGTCCTTCCACACTAAAACTGTCTTCACTTACAGGATGCCTATTCCTTTAATCCCTTCCTGTTCATTCTGTCCTTCCACACTAAAACTGTCTACACTTACAGGATGCCTATTCCTTTAATCCCTTCCTGTTCATTCTGTCCTTCCACACTAAAACTGTCTTCACTTACAGGATGCCTATTCCTTTAATCCCTTCCTATTCATGCTGTCCTTCCACATTAAAACTGTCTTCACTTACAGGATGCCTATTCCTTTAATCCCTTCCTGTTCATTCTGTCCTTCCACACTAAAACTCTCTTCACTTACAGGATGCCTATTCCTTTAATCCCTTCCTGTTCATTCTGTCCTTCCACACTAAAACTGTCTTCACTTACAGGATGCCTATTCCTTTAATCCCTTCCTATTCATTCTGTCCTTCCACACTAAAACTGTCTTCACTTACAGGATGCCTATTCCTTTAATCCCTTCCTGTTCATTCTGTCCTTCCACACTAAAACTGTCTTCACTTACAGGATGCCTATTCCTTTAATCCCTTCCTATTCATTCTGTCCTTCCACACTAAAACTGTCTTCACTTATAGGATGCCTATTCCTTTAATCCCTTCCTGTTCATTCTGTCCTTCCACACTAAAACTGTCTTCACTTACAGGATGCCTATTCCTTTAATCCCTTCCTGTTCATTCTGTCCTTCCACACTAAAACTGTCTTCACTTACAGGATGCCTATTCATTTAATCCCTTCCTATTCATTCTGTCCTTCCACACTAAAAATGTCTTCACTTACAGGATGCCTATTCCTTTAATCCCTTCCTGTTCATTCTGTCCTTCCACACTAAAACTGTCTTCATTTACAGGATGCCTATTCCTTTAATCCCTTCCTATTCATTCTGTCCTTCCACACTAAAACTGTCTTCACTTACAGGATGCCTATTCCTTTAATCCCTTCCTGTTCATTCTGTCCTTCCACACTAAAACTGTCTTCACTTACAGGATGCCTATTCCTTTAATCCCTTCCAGTTCATTCTGTCCTTCCACACTAAAACTGTCTTCACTTACAGGATGCCTATTCCTTTAATCCCTTCCTGTTCATTCTGTCCTTCCACACTAAAACTGTCTTCACTTACAGGATGCCTATTCCTTTAATCCCTTCCTGTTCATTCTGTCCTTCCACACTAAAACTGTCTTCACTTACAGGATGCCTATTCCTTTAATCCCTTCCTGTTCATTCTGTCCTTCCACACTAAAACTGTCTTCACTTACAGGATGCCTATTCCTTTAATCCCTTCCTGTTCATTCTGTCCTTCCACATTAAAACTGTCTTCACTTACAGGATGCCTATTCCTTTAATCCCTTCCTGTTCATTCTGTCCTTCCACACTAAAACTGTCTTCACTTACAGGATGCCTATTCCTTTAATCCCTTCCTGTTCATTCTGTCCTTCCACACTAAAACTGTCTTCACTTTCAGGATGCCTATTCCTTTAATCCCTTCCTGTTCATTCTGTCCTTCCACACTAAAACTGTCTTCACTTACAGGATGCCTATTCCTTTAATCCCTTCCTATTCATTCTGTCCTTCCACACTAAAACTGTCTTCACTTACAGGATGCCTATTCCTTTAATCCCTTCCTGTTCATTCTGTCCTTCCACACTAAAACTGTCTTCACTTACAGGATGCCTATTCCTTTAATCCCTTCCTGTTCATTCTGTCCTTCCACACTAAAACTGTCTTCACTTACAGGATGCCTATTCCTTTAATCCCTTCCTGTTCATTCTCTCCTTCCACACTAAAACTGTCTTCACTTACAGGATGCCTATTCCTTTAATCCCTTCCTGTTCATTCTGTCCTTCCACACTAAAACTGTCTTCACTTACAGGATGCCTATTCCTTTAATCCCTTCCTGTTCATTCTGTCCTTCCACACTAAAACTGTCTTCACTTACAGGATGCCTATTCCTTTAATCCCTTCCTGTTCATTCTGTCCTTCCACACTAAAACTGTCTTCACTTACAGGATGCCTATTCCTTTAATCCCTTCCTGTTCATTCTGTCCTTCCACACTAAACTGTCTTCACTTACAGGATGCCTATTCCTTTAATCCCTTCCTATTCATTCTGTCCTTCCACACTAAAACTGTCTTCACTTACAGGATGCCTATTCCTTTAATCCCTTCCTATTCATTCTGTCCTTCCACACTAAAACTGTCTTCACTTTCAGGATGCCTATTCCTTTAATCCCTTCCTGTTCATTCTGTCCTTCCACGCTAAAACTGTCTTCACTTACAGGATGCCTATTCCTTTAATCCCTTCCTATTCATTCTGTCCTTCCACGCTAAAACTGTCTTCACTTACAGGATGCCTATTCCTTTAATCCCTTCCTGTTCATTCTGTCCTTCCACACTAAAACTGTCTTCACTTACAGGATGCCTATTCCTTTAATCCCTTCCTATTCATTCTGTCCTTCCACACTAAAACTGTCTTCACTTACAGGATGCCTATTCCTTTAATCCCTTCCTGTTCATTCTGTCCTTCCACACTAAAACTGTCTTCACTTACAGGATGCCTATTCCTTTAATCCCTTCCTGTTCATTCTGTCCTTCCACACTAAAACTGTCTTCACTTACAGGATGCCTATTCCTTTAATCCCTTCCTATTCATTCTGTCCTTCCACACTAAAACTGTCTTCACTTACAGGATGCCTATTCCTTTAATCCCTTCCTGTTCATTCTGTCCTTCCACACTAAAACTGTCTTCACTTACAGGATGCCTATTCCTTTAATCCCTTCCTGTTCATTCTGTCCTTCCACACTAAAACTGTCTTCACTTACAGGATGCCTATTCCTTTAATCCCTTCCTGTTCATTCTGTCCTTCCACACTAAAACTGTCTTCACTTACAGGATGCCTATTCCTTTAATCCCTTCCTGTTCATTCTGTCCTTCCACACTAACACTGTCTTCACTTACAGGATGCCTATTCCTTTAATCCCTTCCTATTCATTCTGTCCTTCCACACTAAACTGTCTTCACTTACAGGATGCCTATTCCTTTGATCCCTTCCTGTTCATTCTGTCCTTCCACACTAAAACTGTCTTCACTTACAGGATGCCTATTCCTTTAATCCCTTCCTGTTCATTCTGTCCTTCCACACTAAAACTGTCTTCACTTACAGGATGCCTATTCCTTTAATCCCTTCCTATTCATTCTGTCCTTCCACACTAAAACTGTCTTCACTTACAGGATGCCTATTCCTTTAATCCCTTCCTGTTCATTCTGTCCTTCCACACTAAAACTGTCTTCACTTACAGGATGCCTATTCCTTTAATCCCTTCCTGTTCATTCTGTCCTTCCACACTAAAACTGTCTTCACTTACAGGATGCCTATTCCTTTAATCCCTTCCTGTTCATTCTGTCCTTCCACACTAAAACTGTCTTCACTTACAGGATGCCTATTCCTTTAATCCCTTCCTATTCATTCTGTCCTTCCACACTAAAACTGTCTTCACTTACAGGATGCCTATTCCTTTAATCCCTTCCTATTCATTCTGTCCTTCCACACTAAAACTGTCTTCACTTACAGGATGCCTATTCCTTTAATCCCTTCCTGTTCATTCTGTCCTTCACACTAAAACTGTCTTCACTTACAGGATGCCTATTCCTTTAATCCCTTCCTATTCATTCTGTCCTTCCACACTAAAACTGTCTTCACTTACAGGATGCCTATTCCTTTAATCCCTTCCTGTTCATTCTGTCCTTCCACACTAAAACTGTCTTCACTTACAGGATGCCTATTCCTTTAATCCCTTCCTGTTCATTCTGTCCTTCCACACTAAAACTGTCTTCACTTACAGGATGCCTATTCCTTTAATCCCTTCCTATTCATTCTGTCCTTCCTCACTAAAACTGTCTTCACTTACAGGATGCCTATTCCTTTAATCCCTTCCTGTTCATTCTGTCCTTCCACACTAAAACTCTCTTCACTTACAGGATGCCTGTTCCTTTAATCCCTTCCTGTTCATTCTGTCCTTCCACACTAAAACTGTCTTCACTTACAGGATGCCTATTCCTTTAATCCCTTCCTATTCATTCTGTCCTTCCACACTAAAACTGTCTTCACTTACAGGATGCCTATTCCATTAATCCCTTCCTATTCATTCTGTCCTTCCACACTAAAACTGTCTTCACTTACAGGATGCCTATTCCTTTAATCCCTTCCTATTCATTCTGTCCTTCCACACTAAAACTCTCTTCACTTACAGGATGCCTATTCCTCTAATCCCTTCCTATTCATTCTGTCCTTCCACACTAAAACTGTCTTCACTTACCGGATGCCTATTCCTGTAATCCCTTCCTATTCATTCTGTCCTTCCACACTAAAACTGTCTTCACTTACAGGATGCCTATTCCTTTAATCCCTTCCTATTCATTCTGTCCTTCCACACTTAAACTGTCTTCACTTACAGGATGCCTATTCCTTTAATCCCTTCCTATTCATGCTGTCCTTCCACATTAAAACTGTCTTCACTTACAGGATGCCTATTCCTTTAATCCCTTCCTGTTCATTCTGTCCTTCCACACTAAAACTCTCTTCACTTACAGGATGCCTATTCCTTTAATCCCTTCCTGTTCATTCTGTCCTTCCACACTAAAACTGTCTTCACTTACAGGATGCCTATTCCTTTAATCCCTTCCTATTCATTCTGTCCTTCCACACTAAAACTGTCTTCACTTACAGGATGCCTATTCCTTTAATCCCTTCCTGTTCATTCTGTCCTTCCACACTAAAACTGTCTTCACTTACAGGATGCCTATTCCTGTAATCCCTTCCTATTCATTCTGTCCTTCCACACTAAAACTGTCTTCACTTATAGGATGCCTATTCCTTTAATCCCTTCCTGTTCATTCTGTCCTTCCACACTAAAACTGTCTTCACTTACAGGATGCCTATTCCTTTAATCCCTTCCTGTTCATTCTGTCCTTCCACACTAAAACTGTCTTCACTTACAGGATGCCTATTCATTTAATCCCTTCCTATTCATTCTGTCCTTCCACACTAAAAATGTCTTCACTTACAGGATGCCTATTCCTTTAATCCCTTCCTGTTCATTCTGTCCTTCCACACTAAAACTGTCTTCATTTACAGGATGCCTATTCCTTTAATCCCTTCCTATTCATTCTGTCCTTCCACACTAAAACTGTCTTCACTTACAGGATGCCTATTCCTTTAATCCCTTCCTGTTCATTCTGTCCTTCCACACTAAAACTGTCTTCACTTACAGGATGCCTATTCCTTTAATCCCTTCCAGTTCATTCTGTCCTTCCACACTAAAACTGTCTTCACTTACAGGATGCCTATTCCTTTAATCCCTTCCTGTTCATTCTGTCCTTCCACACTAAAACTGTCTTCACTTACAGGATGCCTATTCCTTTAATCCCTTCCTGTTCATTCTGTCCTTCCACACTAAAACTGTCTTCACTTACAGGATGCCTATTCCTTTAATCCCTTCCTGTTCATTCTGTCCTTCCACACTAAAACTGTCTTCACTTACAGGATGCCTATTCCTTTAATCCCTTCCTGTTCATTCTGTCCTTCCACATTAAAACTGTCTTCACTTACAGGATGCCTATTCCTTTAATCCCTTCCTGTTCATTCTGTCCTTCCACACTAAAACTGTCTTCACTTACAGGATGCCTATTCCTTTAATCCCTTCCTGTTCATTCTGTCCTTCCACACTAAAACTGTCTTCACTTTCAGGATGCCTATTCCTTTAATCCCTTCCTGTTCATTCTGTCCTTCCACACTAAAACTGTCTTCACTTACAGGATGCCTATTCCTTTAATCCCTTCCTATTCATTCTGTCCTTCCACACTAAAACTGTCTTCACTTACAGGATGCCTATTCCTTTAATCCCTTCCTGTTCATTCTGTCCTTCCACACTAAAACTGTCTTCACTTACAGGATGCCTATTCCTTTAATCCCTTCCTGTTCATTCTGTCCTTCCACACTAAAACTGTCTTCACTTACAGGATGCCTATTCTTTAATCCCTCCTGTTCATTCTCTCCTTCCACACTAAAACTGTCTTCACTTACAGGATGCCTATTCCTTTAATCCCTTCCTGTTCATTCTGTCCTTCCACACTAAAACTGTCTTCACTTACAGGATGCCTATTCCTTTAATCCCTTCCTGTTCATTCTGTCCTTCCACACTAAAACTGTCTTCACTTACAGGATGCCTATTCCTTTAATCCCTTCCTGTTCATTCTGTCCTTCCACACTAAAACTGTCTTCACTTACAGGATGCCTATTCCTTTAATCCCTTCCTGTTCATTCTGTCCTTCCACACTAAAACTGTCTTCACTTACAGGATGCCTATTCCTTTAATCCCTTCCTATTCATTCTGTCCTTCCACACTAAAACTGTCTTCACTTACAGGATGCCTATTCCTTTAATCCCTTCCTATTCATTCTGTCCTTCCACACTAAAACTGTCTTCACTTTCAGGATGCCTATTCCTTTAATCCCTTCCTGTTCATTCTGTCCTTCCACGCTAAAACTGTCTTCACTTACAGGATGCCTATTCCTTTAATCCCTTCCTATTCATTCTGTCCTTCCACGCTAAAACTGTCTTCACTTACAGGATGCCTATTCCTTTAATCCCTTCCTGTTCATTCTGTCCTTCCACACTAAAACTGTCTTCACTTACAGGATGCCTATTCCTTTAATCCCTTCCTATTCATTCTGTCCTTCCACACTAAAACTGTCTTCACTTACAGGATGCCTATTCCTTTAATCCCTTCCTGTTCATTCTGTCCTTCCACACTAAAACTGTCTTCACTTACAGGATGCCTATTCCTTTAATCCCTTCCTGTTCATTCTGTCCTTCCACACTAAAACTGTCTTCACTTACAGGATGCCTATTCCTTTAATCCCTTCCTATTCATTCTGTCCTTCCACACTAAAACTGTCTTCACTTACAGGATGCCTATTCCTTTAATCCCTTCCTGTTCATTCTGTCCTTCCACACTAAAACTGTCTTCACTTACAGGATGCCTATTCTTTAATCCCTTCCTGTTCATTCTGTCCTTCCACACTAAAACTGTCTTCACTTACAGGATGCCTATTCCTTTAATCCCTTCCTGTTCATTCTGTCCTTCCACACTAAAACTGTCTTCACTTACAGGATGCCTATTCCTTTAATCCCTTCCTGTTCATTCTGTCCTTCCACACTAACACTGTCTTCACTTACAGGATGCCTATTCCTTTAATCCCTTCCTATTCATTCTGTCCTTCCACACTAAAACTGTCTTCACTTACAGGATGCCTATTCCTTTGATCCCTTCCTGTTCATTCTGTCCTTCCACACTAAAACTGTCTTCACTTACAGGATGCCTATTCCTTTAATCCCTTCCTGTTCATTCTGTCCTTCCACACTAAAACTGTCTTCACTTACAGGATGCCTATTCCTTTATCCCTTCCTATTCATTCTGTCCTTCCACACTAAAACTGTCTTCACTTACAGGATGCCTATTCCTTTAATCCCTTCCTGTTCATTCTGTCCTTCCACACTAAAACTGTCTTCACTTACAGGATGCCTATTCCTTTAATCCCTTCCTGTTCATTCTGTCCTTCCACACTAAAACTGTCTTCACTTACAGGATGCCTATTCCTTTAATCCCTTCCTGTTCATTCTGTCCTTCCACACTAAAACTGTCTTCACTTACAGGATGCCTATTCCTTTAATCCCTTCCTATTCATTCTGTCCTTCCACACTAAAACTGTCTTCACTTACAGGATGCCTATTCCTTTAATCCCTTCCTATTCATTCTGTCCTTCCACACTAAAACTGTCTTCACTTACAGGATGCCTATTCTTTAATCCCTTCCTGTTCATTCTGTCCTTCCACACTAAAACTGTCTTCACTTACAGGATGCCTATTCCTTTAATCCCTTCCTATTCATTCTGTCCTTCCACACTAAAACTGTCTTCACTTACAGGATGCCTATTCCTTTAATCCCTTCCTGTTCATTCTGTCCTTCCACACTAAAACTGTCTTCACTTACAGGATGCCTATTCCTTTAATCCCTTCCTGTTCATTCTGTCCTTCCACACTAAAACTGTCTTCACTTACAGGATGCCTATTCCTTTAATCCCTTCCTATTCATTCTGTCCTTCCTCACTAAAACTGTCTTCACTTACAGGATGCCTATTCCTTTAATCCCTTCCTGTTCATTCTGTCCTTCCACACTAAAACTCTCTTCACTTACAGGATGCCTGTTCCTTTAATCCCTCCTGTTCATTCTGTCCTTCCACACTAAAACTGTCTTCACTTACAGGATGCCTATTCCTTTAATCCCTTCCTATTCATTCTGTCCTTCCACACTAAAACTGTCTTCACTTACAGGATGCCTATTCCATTAATCCCCTTCCTATTCATTCTGTCCTTCCACACTAAAACTGTCTTCACTTACAGGATGCCTATTCCTTTAATCCCTTCCTATTCATTCTGTCCTTCCACACTAAAACTCTCTTCACTTACAGGATGCCTATTCCTCTAATCCCTTCCTATTCATTCTGTCCTTCCACACTAAAACTGTCTTCACTTACGGATGCCTATTCCTGTAATCCCTTCCTATTCATTCTGTCCTTCCACACTAAAACTGTCTTCACTTACAGGATGCCTATTCCTTTAATCCCTTCCTATTCATTCTGTCCTTCCACACTAAAACTGTCTTCACTTACAGGATGCCTATTCCTTTAATCCCTTCCTATTCATTCTGTCCTTCCACACTAAAACTGCTCTTCACTTACAGGATGCCTATTCCTTTAATCCCTTCCTATTCATTCTGTCCTTCCACACTAAAACTGTCTTCACTTACAGGATGCCTATTCCTTTAATCCCTTCCTATTCATTCTGTCCTTCCACACTAAAACTGTCTTCACTTACAGGATGCCTATTCCTTTAATCCCTTCCTATTCATTCTGTCCTTCCACACTAAAACTGTCTTCACTTACAGGATGCCTATTCCTTTAATCCCTTCCTATTCATTCTGTCCTTCCACACTAAACTGTCTTCACTTACAGGATGCCTATTCCTTTAATCCCTTCCTATTCATTCTGTCCTTCCACACTAAAACTGTCTTCACTTACAGGATGCCTATTCCTTTAATCCCTTCCTATTCATTCTGTCCTTCCACACTAAAACTGTCTTCACTTACAGGATGCCTATTCCTTTAATCCCTTCCTATTCATTCTGTCCTTCCACACTAAAACTGTCTTCACTTACAGGATGCCTATTCCTTTAATCCCTTCCTATTCATTCTGTCCTTCCACACTAAAACTGTCTTCACTTACAGGATGCCTATTCCTTTAATCCCTTCCTATTCATTCTGTCCTTCCACACTAAAACTGTCTTCACTTACAGGATTGCCTATTCCTTTAATCCCTTCCTATTCATTCTGTCCTTCCACACTAAAACTGTCTTCACTTACAGGATGCCTATTCCTTTAATCCCTTCCTGTTCATTCTGTCCTTCCACACTAAAACTCTCTTCACT